>NC_090448.1:411628166-412828166 GCF_031143425.1 Pleurodeles waltl | reverse complement strand
ACCACTTTAGCAGAAACAGGTAGTTCACCAAAACTGATCAGCCACCTACGGAGGTCAAAAGGGTCATGCTTTCTGAGGGAAAAAAAAAATCTCTGACTTGCTTGAAGTGAGCTCTAGAAGTTATTTTTCATCCAATTTGCCACCTCATAAAAATCAGCCTGGAAACAGTCTTTCAATGACCCATCAACTTACTCGAATAAGAGCATAGGTTGTGGGTCATCCCCATACAACACTAAATTGAAGCCCCGTGCTCTAATATTTGGGCCGGAGGTGCTAAGTATATATTAAATAGAGTTGGGCTCTGGGCTTCCAGGGACCACTCAAGGAATCTGCCTTCAAGTTCAGTGCACCCACCAGATCTGCTAACACAAACAGAGCGTTCTAGTATAGGATCCTAGACCCTAATCCCCCTTGCATGTAGATGTAGTGGACAGCAGTAGTGCTGTCGAAGAGGACTTGTACCACAGGGCGTGAGATGGAGGGAAGAAATGCCTCCATGGTAAAGTGGACGGCTCACATCTCCAGCATACCAACACGCACAAAAACTTTGCTCTGCTAGGGAGCAAAGGCCATGCTCTAGCATAGGTCTCAGCCAGCAAGGAGGAACCTGTCCCCACAGTGGCCTGGGTGTGTGTTTTAGGGGGCAAAAACGACGACCAACCAATAGATTGGAAGGCCACATCCAGCAGCTGACTTGCGAAATGACAGGGGCTATGATCTCAGCCCAAGCAAGCACTTTCTTGATGCTACGACCATTGCATGTGGAGGCCCCATTTTAGAGACCTCTTCCTCCACGGGCCACAGATATTCAGGTGCTTATTTACAAGACCTGTGGCACACAGGGGAGCACTGCACTACACTACAGGGAAAGGGCAGAAATGTGCTATATCTACAAGATATGGCACATTTCTGTCATCTCCCCGTGCACTAGCGCACAATGGGCTTCCTAGCGGCGACACCCTTGTACCATAGTGCAAAGATGCCTGCATCGCACACAGGATCATTTCTGTGCAGGCACGGACACATTCCTGCACAGAAAGAATCCATGACGGTTTTGTCAAATGAATGCAGCACGCATAGAAAGAGGAAAAAACGAGGAGAAATAAAGATATTTCCCCTTAGTTGCACCTCTCTTGGGGAGGTGTAAGATTTTGACGCATTCCCATGATTAGAAAGCCTTTTAAATCTGGAAACGGGTCAAAATCCATATTTGATGCGTGGGCAAAACCATTGGAAGGCCCATGGAACATCTCCCTGTTGCAGTATAAGGCAATGTAGTGACTTGCACTGCCTTACACAGTAGCTACAAGGCCATGAAAAGTCACGCATAGTGTTTTTGAGTGGCCTTGTAGATATGAGCCTGCACAATTAACCGCTGGTGCATCACAAAAAGTGACGCATTAGCGGTGCACGTGGCTTGTAAATAAGCCCCCAGGTCAGCATAAGGACCAGACGGGCATGGAGTCTGAAACATCTGGATCCTTATCAGAATGTCCACCATCTGTAGAGAAAGAAGAAAAAATCTCATGCATATTTTATCCAGGATTGCATTAATGAAGAGCAGAGGCTGAGTCAGAGTGAGGTGCAACTTGTGCCAACTGATGGAAAGCCCCAGATCATGGCACAAGGCCAAAGTGAAGGTCAAGTGGTCTGACACCAACTGGGGGACCTCATATTCACCAACCAGTCATCCAAGTATGTAAATTAGTTCTCCTCAAACGTCTGAGGGAGGCAGACACTACTACAAGCATGTTGGTGAAAACCTACAGTAGAGTTGTAAGGTCAAAAGGCAGCAGAAGAAACCGATAAAGTTACAACCCTACTATGAAGATAATGCCTGTGGGCCGGCAGGACCTGAATATGAAAATAACCATCCTGGAGGTCCACTGACACCAACCAAACCTGTGTCTCCTTCCAATCATATGTATTTTTGGGGCAAGACGGGGTGACTCAGACAAGTACAAGATGCTGATGACTCAGAGAAAGCATCTTGAACTTGTTCTTGCAGACAGATTAAGTAACTTGAAATCCAGAATAAGGCCGAGGTCCCTGTTTTTCCTGGGGACCAGGAAATAGTAAAATCTCATTCTTTTCTCCTCCAAGAGCACCACTTCAGTGACCCCTTTGCCCAATATGGCCACAACGTCCAACTCTAAAATTGAAGCATCAGCTTGGGAACACTTTGACAGCAGGGGGATGTTATAAAAGATGTGCCATAAAGAGATGGGTATAACCCTTGCAGATCAATTAAAGCATCAGCAGTGTTTGACTCCATATTCAATTGCTGATGGTCATGGGAGGACAAATCAGAACAGATTTGCAGTAGTTAAGCAAGAAGTTGAAGTGGGCAATGGAGTTGCTGCTGACTGCCCTTTGATTCTGCCCTCTTTCCCTCACACCTCCAACGAATGGAAGCACTGCTGCATAGTCTGCATATTTTGAGATGGTCATCTATGTGCAGAAGATTGGAGACAGTAGAAGCCACAAAAGAAATATTATTTTGGGAGAAGTTGTTTGGAACAAGGCTCAACCCAAGAGAGTGTACAATTGACTCCTCCTAGGGAGGTGTCTGCTTTCTCTTGAAATTGTTTCTCACCATTATAGGACACTGGATGTCTTGGAAAAATCGTGTTGCTCCCATCCAGGCATACCTGCAAAAAGTCACTGCTATTGCTACAGAACATGACAGTGTCAGCCAAATGTGGATGCCTGTAAGAATCTGACAGTGTCAAGACCATGCCTCACTAATTCAGAGAACGGGCTCTTAACATGTTTCAGGTGGTTAATAGTAGGCAGTTTCACCATTTTCCATAGGGCATGGAAATATTAGCCAAGGAGGAATGTTGCACTGGCAGCGGGTAAGGCCACTGTACTTAATGCAAATACTTTGTGCCAAATTGAACCAAGGCTTTTTGACTTGCAGCCCAGAGGAGCAGTAGAGAATGCATCATAAAATTTTTAAAAAAATATATAAAAAAAAAAAGGGGGCCACAAAATTATCAAGTGGGATGTGTGGGAAAGTACCATCTTGCCTGGCATGTTACCCCCATATTTCACTGTATATATCTGTATGTCACTGGGACCCTGCCAGGCAGGGCCCCAGTGCTCATAAGTATGTGCCCTGTATGTGTTCCCTATGTGATGCTTAACTGTCTCACTGAGGCTCGGCTAACCAGAACCTCAGTGGTTAGGCTCTCTCTGCTTTCCAAATTTGTCACTAACTGGCTAGTGACTAAATTTACCAATTCACATTGGCATACTGGTACACCCATATAATTCCCTAGTATATGGTACTGAGGTACCCAGGGTATTGGGGTTCCAGGAGATCCCTATGGGCTGCAGCATTTCTTTTGCCACCCATAGGGAGCTCTGACAATTTTTACACAGGCCTGCCAGTGCAGCCTGCGTGAAATAGCGTCCACGTTATTTCACAGCCATTTACCACTACACCTAAGTAACTTATAAGTCACCTATATGTCCAACCTTGACCTGGTGAAGGTTGGGTGCAAAGTTACTTAGTGTGTGGGCACCCTGGCACTAGCCAAGGTGCCCCCACATCGTTCAGGGCAAATTCCCCGGACTTTGTGAGTGCGGGGACACCATTACACGCATGCACTATACATAGGTCACTACCTATGTATAGCATCACAATGGTAACTCCGAACATGGCCATGTAACATGTCTAAGATCATGGAATTGTCACCCTGATGCCATTCTGGCATTGGGGGGACAATTCCATGTTCCTCCGGGTCTCTAGCATAGTACCCGGGTACTGCCAAACTGCCTTTCCAGGGTCTCCACTGCAGCTGCTGCCAACCCCTCAGACAGGTTTCTGCCCTCCTGGGGTCCAGGCAGCCCTGGCCCAGAAAGGCAGAACAAATGATTTCCTCTGAGAGATGGTGTAACAACTTTTTCCTTTGGAAATAGGTGTGAGGGCTGGGGAGGAGTAGATTCCCCAAGCCTCTGGAAATGCTTTGATGGGCACAGATGGTGCCCATCTCTGCATAAGCCAGTCTACACTGGTTCATGGATCCCTCAGCCCTGTTCTGGCGCGAAACTGGACAAAGGAAAGGGGAGTGACCACTCCCCTGCACCTCCCAGAGGAGGTGCCCAGAGCTCCTCCAGTGTGGCCCAGACCTCTGCCATCTTGGAAACAGAGGTGTTGGGGCACACTGGACTGCTCTGAGTGGCCAGTGCCAGCAGGTGACGTCAGAGGCTCCTTCCGATAGGCTCTTACCTCTCTTGGCAGCCAATCCTCCTTCCTTGGTAGCCAAACCTCCTTTTCTGGCTATTTAGGGTCTCTGCTTTGGGGAATTCTTCAGATAACGAATGCAAGAGCTCACCAGAGTTCCTCTGCATCTCCCTCTTCACCTTCTACCAAAGGATCGACCGCTGACTGCTCAGGACGCCTGCAAAACCACAACAAAGTAGCAAGACGACTACTAGCAACCTTGTATCGCCTCATCCTGCCAGTTTTCTCGACTGTTTCCAGGTGGTGCATGCTCTGGGGGTAGCCTGCCCTCACCCTGCACCAGGAGCTCTGAAGAAATCTCCTGTGGGTCGACGGAATCTTATCCCTGCTAACGCAGGCACCAAAAGACTGCAACACTGGTCCTCTGGGTCCCCTCTCATCCTGACAAGCGTGGTCCCTGGGACTCAGCAACTCTGTCCAAGTGACTCCCACAGTCCAGTGACTCTTCAGTCCAAGTTTGGTGGAGGTAAGTCCTTGCCTCCCCACGCTAGACTGCATTGCTGGGTACCGCGTGATTTGCAGCTGCTCCGGCTCCTGTGCACTTTTCCAGGATTTCCTTCGTGCACAGCCAAGCCTGGGTCCCCAACACTCTATCCTGCAGTGCACAACCTTCTGAGTTGTCCTCCGGCGTCATGGACTCCCTTTTGTGACTTTGCATGGACTCCGGTTCACTTTCCTTCCAAGTGCCTGTTCAGGTACTTTTGCGGGTGCTGCCTGCTTCTGTGAGGGCTCCCTGAGTTGCTGGGTGCCCCCTCTGTCTCCTCCTCCAAGTGGCAACATCCTGGTCCCTCCTGGGCCACAGCAGCATCCAAAAACCTCTATCGCGACCCTTGCAGCTAGCAAAGCTTGTTTGCGGTCTTTCTGCATGGGAACACCTCTGCAAGCTTCCTCGTGACGTGGGACATCCGTCTTCCAAAGGAGAAGTCCCTAGCTCTCTCCTTTCTTGCAGAACTCCAAGCTTCTTCCATCCGGTGGCAGCTTCCTTGCACCCTCAGCTGGCATTTCCTGGGCTCCTGCCCACTCTCGACACTGTCGCGACTATTGGACTTGGCCCCCTTGACTTACAGGTACTCAGGTCCAGAAATCCACTGTTGTTGCATTGCTGGTAATTGTTCTTCCTGCAGAATCCCCCTATCACGACTTCTGTGCTCTCTGGGGGTAGTAGGTGCACTTTACACCTACCTTTCAGGGTCTTGGGGTTGGCTATTTTTCTAACCCTCACTGTTTTCTTACAGTCCCAGCGACCCTCTACAAGCTCACATAGGTTTGGGGTCCATTCGTGGTTCACATTCCACTTTTGGAGTATATGGTTTGTGTTGCCCCTAGACCTATGTGCTCCTATTGCAATCTACTGTAATTCTACACTGTTTGCATTACTTTTCTTGCTGTTACTTACCTAAGTTTGGTTTGTATTCATATAACTTGTGTAAATATCTTATCCTCATACTGAGGGTACTCACTGAGATACGTTTGGCATATTGTCATAAAAATAAAGTACCTTTATTTTTAGTAACTCTGTGTATTGTGTTTTCTTATGATATTGTGCATATGACACCAGTGGTATAGTAGGAGCTTTACATGTCTCCTAGTTCAGCCTAAGCTGCTTTGCCATAGCTACCTTCTATCAGCCTAAGCTGCTAGAAACACCTCTTCTACACTAATAAGGGATAACTGGACCTGGAACAAGGTGTAAGTACCTCTGGTACCCACTACAGGCCAGCCTCCTACATTGGTTGTGCAGCGGTGGGATAAGTACTTGTGACTACTTACCACTTTGTCATTGTGTACTTTTCATAAGAGAATAATATACAAAACAGTTCAGTGTATGTACACCTAACCAAAAAGTTTTGCTTTTCTCCTCTTAAACGTTTTACAAAGTGCTGAAAAGTATTCTAAAAACTTCTAAAAGTTTCTAAAAGTTAGAAAAAGTTTTTTTCTCTGTTCTTTAAAAAGTTCTGAAACTTTCTTCCTTCTCACTATTTCTAAACCTTTTACTATCCTCTGGATGGGGGCGGTGGGTCCAAATCCTCTTCCAATAATCAACCTAAAATGCCTTGGTGTTATTTGTGTAAAGTCAAAGGCCATTGGACAACTGATGCCAGTTGTCCAAAGAAAAACACCAAACCTCCTACTACCACAACCCCTACTGCAAGTTCTAGTGCCCCTAGTAATAGCAGTGGTGGTGGGAGCAAACTTACAAATAGCCAATCCAAGGGAGTAGCTGGGCTCACTATTGGTAATGTAGTTGGGGTTGGTCTTGTTAGGGAGACCACAGAGGCTGTGTTAGTCTCTGAGGGTGCCATTGATTTGGCCACCTTGGTTGCTTGTCCCCTTACTATGGATAAGTACAAGCAACTTCCCCTAATAAATGGTGTTGAGGTTCAGGCCTACAGGGAAAACAGGAGCCAGTGTTACCATGGTAATAGAGAAACTGGTGCACCCTGAACAACACCTACCTGGTCAGCAGTACCAAGTGACAGACGCTCATAACAACACTCTTAGCCACCCCATGGCTGTTGTGAATCTCAACTGGTCCAAAGAAAGTTGTGGTTGCTTCAGATTTACCTGTAGACTGTCTACTAGGAAATGATTTAGAGACATCAGCTTGGCCAGAAGTGGAGTTGGAGGCTCATGCAGCAATGCTGTGCATTCCTGGGCATATTTGTGCTTTGACAAGGGCTCAGGCCAAAAAGCAAAAAGGACAGGGTAACTTGGATCCTGGAACAATGGACCAAGTGCTCCCTAAAGCTAGAGGTAGCAAGGGTAAATCCCTACCCACTATCCCTCCCTCTACAGATTATTCTACTTCTGAGGAAGAAGAATTTCCTCCCTGTGCAGAACCGTCACCAGATGAGCTGACAGCAGACACTGCTGAGCTTTTGGGTGGAGGGGGGCCTGCCAGGGAAGAGCTGAGTGTGGCACAGCAAACCTGTCCCACATTAGAGGGTCTCAGACCACAAGCTGTCAAACAGCAAAATGGGGATGTCAGTGACTCATATAGAGTTTACTGGGAGGACAACCTCTTGTACACCGAGGCAAGGGACCCAAAACCTGGAGCAGCCAGGAGATTGGTCATTCCCCCGTAGTACAGAGAGTTCCTCCTAACTCTTGCACATGACATTCCTTTGGCTGGGCATTTGGGCCAGATAAAAACATGGGAAAGGTTTGTCCCCCTGTTTCACTGGCCTAGGATGTCAGAGGACACTAAATATTTATGCAAGTCTTGTGTGCCCTGCCAAGCCAGTGGCAAGACTGGTGGCACACCAAAGGCTCCCCTTATTCCACTACCTGTGGTTGGAGTCCCCTTTGAAAGGGTAGGGGTTGACATAGTTGGCCCCCTTGACCCTCCTACTGCTTCAGGCAATAGGTTTATCTTGGTGGTTGTGGGCCATGCCACAAGATACCCTGAAGCAATTCCTCTAAGGACCACTACAGCTCCTGCAGTGGCAAAGGCCCTCCTGGGAATCTTTTCCAGGGTGGGTTTCCCTAAAGAGGTTGTATCAGACAGGGGTAGCAACTTTGTGTCTGCATACTTGAAAGCAATGTGGAAGGAATGTGGTGTAACCTACAAATTCACCACTCCTTATCATCCACAGACTAATGGACTGGTAGAGAGGTTTAATAAAACTCTCAAAGGTATGATAATGGGACTCCCTGAAAAACTCAGGAGGAGATGGGATGTCCTGTTACCATGCCTCCTTTTTGCTTACAGGGAGGTACCCCAGAAAGGAGCGGGCTTCAGCCCCTTTGAACTCCTCTTTGGACACCCTGTAAGAGGTCCACTAACACTTGTGAAGGAGGGTTGGGAACAACCTTTAAAAGCTCCCAAACAGGACATAGTGGACTATGTGTTGGCCTAAGATCCAGAATGGCCGAGTACATGAAAAAGGCCAGTAAAAACCTTCAGGCCAGCCAAGAGCTCCAAAAGCAATGGCATGACCAGGAGGCTGTTCTGATCCAGTACCAACTAGGACAGAAGGTGTGGGTATTGGAGCCTGTGGCCCCAGAGCACTCCAGGTCAAATGGAGTAGACCCCATCTCATGGTTGAAAAGAAGGGTGAGGTTACCTATCTGGTAGACCTGGGCACTGCCAGGAGTCCCCTTAGGATGATTCATGTCAACCGCCTAAAACCCTACTATGAGAGGGCTGATCTCACGCTGCTCTTGGCAACAGATGAGGGACAGGAAGAAGACAGTGACCCTCTCCCTGCTCTCTTTTCCACCACTGACTCTGATGCTATAGTGGAGGGAGTAGTTTTGGCAGACTGTCTTACTGCAGAACAGAAAGAGAACTGCATAAATCTCCTTGGTCAGTTTTCTGACCTCTTTTCAATTGTGCCAGGAACAACTTCCTGGTGTGAACACACAATTGATACTGGAGACAGCTTGCCTGTCAAAAGTAAAATCTATAGGCAGCCTGACCATGTCAGGGACTGCATAAAACAAGAGGTGCAGAAAATGTTTGATCTAGGAGTGGCTGAACCTTCTAAAAGCCAATGGGCGAGTCCTGTGGTGCTTGTACCAAAGCATCACTCAAAAGATGGAAAAAGGGAGATGCGGTTTTGTGTAGACTACAGAGGTCTCAATCAGGTAACAAAAACTGATGCTCAGCCTATACCCAGGGCAGATGAGCTCATAGATACACTGGCATCTGCCAAGTATCTAAGCACCTTTGATTTGACTGCAGGGTATTGCCAGATCAAATTGGCTGAGGATGCTAAACCTAAAACTGCATTTTCAACTATAGGAGGGCACTACCAATTTACAGTGATGCCCTTTGGTTTGAAAAATACCAACCTCTGAAAAGTGGCAGGTGCAAACACAGTCCTACAAGGGTTGGAGGCTTTTAGTGCAGCATATGACTCTGATATAGCTGTCTTTAGCTCCACCTGGGATGAGCACCTGGTCCACCTTTGGAAAGTTTTGGAGGCCCTGCAAAAGGCAGGCCTCACTATCAAGGACTCAAAGTGCCAGATAGGGCAGGGAAAGGTAGTTTATCTGGGACACCTGGTAGGGGGAGAACAGATTGCACCACTTCAGGGGAAAATCCAAACAATCATGGATTGGGTTCCCCCTACAACACAGACCCATGTGAGAGCCTTCTTAGGCCTCACTGGGTATTACAGGAGATTCATTAAAAACTATGGCTCCATAGCAGCCCCTCTTAATGATCTCACTAGTAAGAAGATGCCTAAAAAGGTATTGTGGACAGCCAGCTGTCAGAAAGCTTTTGAGGAGCTCAAACAGGCCATGTGCTCTGCACCTATCCTAAAAAGCCCATGTTATTCCAAGAAATCCATTGTTCAAACTGATGCATCTGAATTAGGGGTAGGGGCAGTCGTATCACAACTGAATTCTGAGGGCCAGGATCAACCAGTTGCTTTTATCAGCAGAAGGTTGACCCCTAGAGAAAAGCATTTTCTCTAGGGGTCAAATTTATCTTTATCAGATTGTTAATGAGCGGTCACGCTTTTTCACGGTGTAAAGGCAGGGGCAGGAGCCAAGCCCCCTCACCTATTGGACCTCCAGAGAAGGGGCGGGGAGCAGCCCCTTTAAAAACTAACGCACGCCCGCGGGATTTGCTTTTTCACGGTGTAAAGGCAGGGGCAGGAGCCAAGCCCCCTTGCCTATTGGACCTCCAGAGAAGGGGCGGGGCGCAGCCCCTTTAAAAACGAACGCGCGCCCGCTGCCGCGGGACGTGCTTTTTCACAGTGTAAAGGCAGGGGCAGGAGCCAAGCCCCCTCGCCTATTGGACCCTCCAGAGAAGGGGCGGGGGAGCAGCCCCTTTAAAAACTAACCCGGGCAAAGCCCGGGCCAAGGGCGGGCCTGTCCTGCGCCCGTCAGCGACCGAAGGAGGCCGGGCTGGGCCATACCCCTTTATTTTTTGTACCTGGGATTGTCTCTGCTTACCGTCAGCAACAGGGGCCGAGGAGCTCACAAGTTCTATCCCTGGTGAGGGGTCCTTAGCAGAATTGTAGTGGGTGGTGCCTGTAGGCCTTTTACGCCATTTAACCTAGTGCTTAAGCTAGGTACCTGGAATTAAGAAGGAAAGATGGGCAGACGGCGAGGAGGGGGAGCTGAAGAAAAGCACGGCTCTAATAAAACCCTAGATGTTTTTTTACAAAAGGCTGTCGGGGCACTTGAAAAAGAAATAGAGTTGGTACAGCACCGCTTAGCTGTTCCCTCTTCTCCAGTCACCAGTGCAGCTTATGTTGGTCATGTCTCGTTAACAGATTTGCAGCCTATATCGACCACCCCTCTCTCTTCACCCTCTAGAAACCCCCAAGAGTACCAGGTCGAAATCTCAAATGAACCTAACGCCCTTGCCGTACCAACCCTGCTAATTCGGAGCCCTTCTAAAGGAGGGTCCTCCACTACCGTAGATCCCAATATCAAAGGGAAAAGGAAATGAAGGGAGCCTGCTATTAAAAACAAACAAACTAGGATTTTGAGCTCCCTCAATCTGGGCCAGTCCTTCAACAATGACGCGATTCTAACCTCCCTAGAAAATACCAACGGACGACAGGCAAATGATCATACTAGAGATCTCATAAGAGAAGAGCTTTCTAAGCTGCTCCTTCCCATTGTACCGGTGACATGCTTCATCATAGGGCCATGCTCCTCGTCAGGCCACAGGGGGGCTCTTTGCCGGAGATCTTTTGAAGAAATGGTGTTAAGCCGGTCAAAATGTGAAAAAGGATTGGTATAGAAAATTGGGACAGACAGCGCTCGTAGGTGAACCGAGATTTGCGGTGACACGCCAAGCCATAGTGGTTTGTGATGCCTGATGTTGTCCTGATGAGGCCCTACCATTAGACTTTGGAGGGTTTCTGACTTCCCAAGTAGGGAACTCGAAATAATCTTATCATAAAACATTTTTTCATAAGGATTAGGTACGTACTAAGGTCCTGAAGAATCGCACAAGATCATTATTGACTATGAGTAGCGAGAAACATGTTGACCCCCTTTTTTGACTGAGTGACACAGGGACTCTGGGTTGCCTCCTTTCGTACCATTTTCACTACGAGATTTATCAAACTGTATATTTCTTTGTCTAGGGATTGTAGACATCATTTTACCATATCCCTACACAGTGTTTTTAATCATGTCAGAGGTATTAACATCTGAATAAATAATCTGTTTTTACCTGTAGACATTTTTATACATTTTTCTATACCAATCCTTTTTCACGTTTTGACCGGCTTAACACCATTTCTTCAAAAGATCTCCGGCAAAGAGCTCCCCTGTGGGGCCCGTCAGGCATTGCAGTGCCGGCCTGACGAGGAGCATGGCCCTATGATGAAGCATGTCACCGGTAGGTGAGTGAGGGCTCTTGCTTCAAGCATATTGCTTCCCCTTGTAAACCTTTGTCTCAAGAGAACCCTTTCATTGCTTTGGAACCGTGTGTATACTATTTTGATTTACCAATTATTGGGAGGCTTACACAAGGGACCAGGAGTCTTTTTCTCCGAATCTCCCTTACTGCCCCTCCGTTGTTATTGTTTGATGCCTTCCCATTGTAACCCGTCTCCAATTGATCGAGGATAAACTGGAAGGTCTCATCAAGATCCAGCGGCCAGTACCTCCTCCAACTGTAGAAACCCATTCTTACTCCCACCACTCTTATCTTAATCAAATCCACACTAATGGCAGTAGATTCCCTGCTCAAATGGGCAAGAGTCTTCTCCTCCCCAAAAACCAAGAAGGGAACAGTCCTGTAAGAGCAGTTAACACTCCAAAGAATAAGCCCTTTAAGGTCTCAGCCCCCCATCCCAGAAGGAATTGTTCTCTCTAATAACACAGCAATTAATGTTGGTGAAGCCAATCCTACTTACGACTATTCTTCAATAGGTCCCTTGAAGAGGGCCCAGACCAATGGTAGGACTGGATTGAGAGCGCTGCATCTTCCACCAGAGTCATGCCCATACGTCCTTGTCATCACCAATGTACCCGAACTTATAACCAAAACTCCGGAATCTTTCACTGAACTCAAAAACAAGGCCATACATTGGTTACACGCACATGCGGGGCTTGCATTTTCTATGATACCCTCAATACTTATGGTGAGAAGGGTGGGGTGGGTGGGCTCATTAGAAAAGACTGGTACAGGGGATTGCATTGTTATTAATTTCAACTCTCCTGGTCTTGTCCAGCTGCTCTTTTCGAATGCCAACAGACCCTATCCCTTAGTAGGGAAAGTTTCTTTGTGTAGACTACAAGTATTTTATCCTCCTTCTCCGACATTCGCGAATAGAAAACCGCCACTGTTACAAAGAGTCTCCCCTGACATCCAGTTACAGTCTAATCTCGAACCAAGCCCTAGACGCTCCTCGGCGTCTCTCTCTGAGATAGATTGACTAAGTGACGGACCTCGGGGAGTGGTTAAGAGTAGCCATGAAACTGAGCACATCTTCTCTTCTGCCCTTAGTGGTTTTACTCCTTTCACTCCATTGAACTTGACAGATCCTAACAATCTGGGAATTCTCGAGAGTATTATATACCTAGCCAATGAGGAGGGGGATTCACCCTCGACAACCGCTCCTTGCATCTCTGGGCCCACCCCGCTAACTTACCAGATATGAATATGACTGGTGTAGTATTTAGTGGGGAGAATAAACCACAGGGTAAGAAAGAAATGGGTCAAATGGGGAACAGTAATGTTATTGGTCGCATCTCCCCTTGCAGGAAGCAATCCCCAAGAGAAGTTGGCTACACTAAAACAAATGCCCATGATACGGTTCTTAGCTGGAATATAGCAGGGCTGGAAAGTAAATTGCAAAGTCCTGGATGGGGCCAATTTATTGACGAACACCAGATTTGTCTATTCCAAGAAACATGGGTGCTGGGACCCAAACACAGATTAGGCTTTAAAAGCTATTGGGTTGCTGCACGCAAGACGTCCTCTGGGAGATCATCGGGAGGGCTACTCATATGGCTAAGTAGTTCCATCAGGTGCAAAGTTGAAGCAATAGACATGGGTTGTCCTGACTTACAGGCCTTACTAGTAACGATTTGTGAGGAGAGATCTTTACTAATAATTAATATCTATAATAGGAGTGTGGGCAGCCACTACGATTCTGACGTCCTGACCTTACTGGATAGCTTTCTCAACAACATCTCATCCCATTTTATCCTGATTGGAGGGGACTTTAATGTTACATTTGAGCCCAATCCCCTGGTTCAAGAGATATACAAAGAAGAGGATGCCTATTGGGGTATCCCTCAGCTAGCTTCAAATAAAAGACCGAGAATGAACAAAACAGCGCGCCTAGTGGCTGACATTACATTAACGCACAGTCTTCGAGCTTGTTATGGACGCTCCCGTTCAGACATTAACTTGCACCCCACTTTTAGGCGTGGAGGGCATAGGAGCCAGATTGATTATATACTTCTTGACATTCGACTGTGGGGCCACATGTCGGACATGAGGGTACAAGAGCACGATGAGAGTGATCACGACCCGTTGATCCTATTGACTAGAGGCCTCTTCCCTTCGCTTGAAGCACCTCACTCCAAGGCTTATGTACAACAGCTTGCCCTAACAAACAATAGACGTAATGTAAAATGGGAGTCTGTTATCACATCTCCTGAACACCTTACAACAATATATAATTTGTTAGCTGATCAAATGGAGTGTATGCTTCTATACAATGAGGATGGCGATGGTGATGGGCTTTTAGCAGCCCACACTGAACTGTTTAATTCTTTAAAGTATCTCTTCACAAAAGAGATTATTAATAATCCCAAGAAAAAGTGCTGTGCACGGTGGTTCAGCAACTTGTGCAGGGAAGCACAGCTCAACCTATTGAGATCACTAAAAGAAGGCCATGTAGAGCTTATAAGAAAAGCAAGGAAGGATTATAAGCAGGAATGCTCTAAGGTGCGCAGAAGCTGGGAAGAGGCCAGATGGACCCCTATCCTGGAGACCGCCAAATCTAACGACTCTTCCAGGTTCTGGAAATTGATAGCAGATGACTGCAGAGATTCTGCTTCTGTACCTGGCACTTCAATTCTCCCTGCAGTATGGGTTGAGCATTTTGGTCAATTATACGAAGGTCCATCTGAAGTATCTCTTAGGACCCCCGACGATCCCATAATTCATGGGGCCACCCCGATCAAATTCACTTTAGCTGAAACAAGAGCTGCAATAGATTCATTGAATTGGGGAAAGGCCCCTGGCCCTGACAAGATTCCAGGCGATTTATATAAGACAAGACCTGATATATGGGCACCTTATTTTAACCTAATCTGCAATGCAATCGCAGCAGGAGCTCCTGCCCCATCTTCCTGGAAAGGGGCTGAGATAGTTCCCATCTTCAAAAAAGGGAGTCCCAATAATCCTGCCAATTACCGACCGATTTGACTACTTGCAACTCCCAAAAAATGTATGCAAAACAACTTTTGTTCCACCTTGATGAATGGATTTTGGAGTCTGAAGCCATATCTAATTTACATGCTGGGTTCAGACCTGGTGTGAGCACCATAGGCCAAGCACTGAGATTCCTGGCAATTAAATGGAAGACCGTAGACCTGGGAGGGGGTAATCTGTATGTGGTCTTTATAGACCTTAGAGCTGCATTTGATTTGATCCCCAGGAATATGTTATGGTTAACACTCTCTAATATGGGGGTTCCATCTGGCGTCTTGAAACTCATTACCCGACTGCATGATAACACCCACGCACAAATTAGATGCGGTAAGGAGGGTGAGTTGACAGAACCTGTAGCCATCAAAAGAGGAGTCAGACGGGGTTGTGTCCTGGCCCCCACTCTTTTCTTGCTTTACATAAATAACTGTATCCATTATCTAGAGAACTGTACAAACGACTCGCCCAAATTGGCTGGAAAGAAAATCTTGTGTCTGCTATACGCAGATTATACAATCTTGTTAGCTAAATCACCAATGGGAATTTAAAATCTGGTCAACCAATTTTGTGTCTTTTGTAGAGACTATGGGCTGGACATTAATGTCAAGAAAACAAAACTTATGATATACAGAACCTCAAGGAAACAATCTTGTGCAAGAATAGTAATGAACTCAATCCCGCTGGAGAAAGTGGAAGAGTTTGACTACCTAGGTATCAGGTTATCAAACTCAGGTAATTGGGGGGCAGCTATTGATAAAGGGGCACTTATTATAAGCCAAAGAGGTGGGGCCCTAATACGCAGGTCTAGAAAGGCTCCGAGTCCCCCCCCTGAATATAATCGCGGAGATTTATAATGTCCAAACCCGTGCAGCAGCCCTGTACGGAGCGGAACTTTTGGGTTGGCACAGAAAATTGGACATTTTACAAACCAAAGAAAACCATTTCCTTAGACAGGTTTCCAGGTTAGGGATGGGCACACCAATGACCCCTCTCAGGCTCGACTTAGGAATAAATAGCATTAAAACTACCGCGGGCCTGAGACCACTCTCTTACTGGATCCGTCTATGGAAAACTTTTGAACTTGAACCATTCAGGGTGGCGATAAGAGAACTCATAGCATCTCCCCAGGGACCGGAAAAAAAATCCTTTGGTTGAAGGAGATTAAATCTGCCTGGGACAAAATAGGATTTCCCCATTACTGGAAACACCCTGAACTGATTCCTAACAACGCAAAGCAACTTGTCAAAAGGAGATATTGGGAGAAAACCAACGAAGATTTTTTGCATCATAACAGGGTGGGCAGGCTAACAATAGAATTTCTTCAACTCAAACACGAACCCCGGCCCGAGAACTTCATGGATCTCCCCATGCCTGCATATGCCTGTGCCTTATTTCTCCAGCTAAGATATGGCACCCTTCCTATTAACAGCTACACGGCTCGTTGGCCATCATGCAACTCTTTGACTGACAGATATATACTTTGCCACCATTGTAAGGAAACAACTGAGCACATGCTGTTTTTCTGCCCCTTATACAAGAGCCCCAGAGGGAGGTGGATCATTCCCCTCTGCAAAAACTTATTATTGCAGGACAGAGCCAACGCCATCAGAATATGCAGATATGATACATCTACACTGGTAGTTAGCTCGGTCACCAAATATTTATTCGAAGCCTGGTCCATGCGCCGTAGGTATATCTCAGCCAAGGGTCCCAGAGTCGGTTAGGCACCTCTCCTGTCTACAGAAGGAGATTTTAATAAGACATATTTTTCTCTGCTTTTAAATTTTAGATGTGTCATGCAATCTGATATTGATGTGAATTTTATTCAACTCTTACGTGGTCTTTTTTGGAATTTCATTAGGAGCTCGCGGTCTCTTATATGAGCAGTCGAGACCCTATAAGTTTATAGAGATGAACTTCCACCCAAAATCGCCACGATACTTGATAAAACATTTTACATATGACAAGAACCTAATTAGTTTATAAACCGGCCAAGATACTGAGTAAAGTTCCATGGAAGATACTAGCTGTATTTATTTGTATGATGGACACAAGCATTTTATTTAAGCTCTTTTTATCTTATTGTACGTCTCCTTTATTGTATTTTAACTATGATCATAGCCTTAGTTTTAAGGAACGCACCATCAATATTTATCTGATTGCTGGCTATTGGGTTTTATCAGTACTATGCATGATTGTTATTATGAATTTTAATGGCTCAAATTCATCATGTAAGACTGTTATTTTTGAATTTTAATGGTCTAAAGTTTTAGACCGAATGAATATAAATAAATAAATAAATAAATAATGAGCGTTCAACCACAAGGGAGACACTGAATCCACCTTGATCTCTCGCCAGGACAAATCATTTCTGTCCACTACTGGATTGGTCCACTGACTTGGAAACATTCCACTACCTCTTCCTCACATTCAGGCTAGCAGAAATTTGTATCCAAACAAACTACTTAAACTGGAAATCCTCTTACCCTATGAGCAGATCTAGCGTCATCTTGCTCCGGCCTTTTAAATAAATTATTTGAGCTCTGTCTCTGACATACCTGAAGGCTCAATCATCGCAAAATCTCTCTAGAATGCCTACCTCAGTCCACTAAGTGGACGGCATTAAATAGTACAAACCAACCTGCTACAAACACTGTGACAAAAAAACAGATCACTTTAAAGATGAAAAACCAGACACATTGAGACACTTCAGCATTAGACCACTGTCTCCAAGTTTTCGACTAAAGGATGCTTACAAACTACCTCAACTTAACATTTGAAACACCCTAACCTGCACAGAATAGCAGAATTAGCTGCCAACAACCCAGGCCCCAGAATGTAGCCCACTGTCAGTGACACCTACTAAGTAAGAGATCTGGAAGTATTCCGTACTATCTATCCACCCACAGACCCACAAATGCACCCATCACATCCTGTGTTTTCTACACCAAGTAAACTATTTGACCAATCTTCCTCCATCTAGGTTTTCCACAAAAGCTAAAAGCTACCATTGTCTGTGTTAGGTCTCATCTAAACTGCACAAACTGAATCTATCTGGGTGGCCGGCTACATATTCCTCAACACGTTCACTTCTAACCAATCATCCAAGTGAACCACTGGCTAAGCCTAGCCAGACACTTCACCATCCAAGCACTCTATAAAACAATGAAAAGCGGTATCCTAGTAAAGTCCAAAGATGCACAGAGAATGGAACCCTTAGTTAAAACCTGGCAACTCGGTCAGCTGTTCCTTTCTACACAGGCACTCATCAGGGAAGACTTTCTTAGTGTAGGAAGCAAAATCATGAAGCTTCTTCCTGGAGAAGACAGGAAACAGCCAAGGCTACCTCTAAAGCAGGAACAGATGGTAAATGATTGCTCCAACCAAGAGACTGAACCATACATCAAAGTACCATATTCCCCCTGCATCCGGAACCAAATCTCTTTCAGTGATGTCAGGCCTAACAAACTCTTACTGTCTTTCTCTCCACCCAGTGCATATGCTCCGCTACATAACAAGAGCTGCAGCAGCAAAACACTTCCCAGTTAAACCACAGTTTAATTCACAGACCCTTGCAACCAAACGAATCATGACCTTAAAAGTATAGGTATCCCATCTCTCACTCCTTTTCCTTCCACTGCATACTCAGGCACAGTGACATAAAACACGAGAGCACAGCACTGTTCATCATGCACACCATTAACACTTCCCACGTAGGCCAAACTACAGAACCACACCCTTCCAACTAAGCCCAACATCATGACTAATGTGTCACAGATAGCCAAATCTCTTCAGAACCATGTCAAAGGTAGGACATTTAAAAAAAAGTTAACAATACAACCGCTCGATTTTTATGTAGCGCTAGCTTTCAGTTTTCTACTTTCACTACACTGGAAATAGAATGAGTGCAGCCAGAAATCAACCCAGGTGTTTTAGCTCACTGAACTATCTTAGCAGCCAAAGCCAGCTGAAGCACCGCAAAGCACCTCACAGAATGGGCCACTGAAGACATATTGCAACAGCCAAAATCAAGGGGGGGTTAACCAGTCAGTAATAAATGTCCACAAAGGAGCTATTATTATTATTTTTAATTTACCCAGCAGTGCGTGTCCTACTCAGGCCAGGACCTTAAAACACAAAATTCTCAAAACCTCAAAGGCAACTCCTAAGAATCAAAAGAAAGAGTTTGTAAGAAATGTGAACGTCAGACAGAGCTGAGGTGTCTCTAAAACAGACTGATGCTCAAGAGACCCTGCATCCTTCCCAGTCCCCTCCTGCTCCAGTGTTCAAGGCTGCCTCAGTTCACACATAGAATGTGTCGTAGCATCAGGAATGCTTCGTCCCAGCACTGGCAGTCTCATGTTAAAGATGTTTCCAAATTGGGGGTACAGCACTGGCCATTCCAGTAAATGGTGGTGATGATGCATGTTCTCCTGAAGTCCCTATGAGGGAAAAGGACGGTGCTCTGCTATTTCTTGGCAACGATCAGTACTGCTGAAGGCACCAAACCTGCAGGAAGATAAAACACACATTTAAGAGACAGGAATGGCAGCAGACTAACCACACAATACCTCGGTGGATACAGGAGGCAATGGGCTTCTCTTTGCCTTGCCTCACAAGAAAATACTTCCTACACGAATACTTATTCTCTCTGCTTGCTACAATATGTGGCAGAGAAGGGATACATCGGGTGGTTCCAACATGAGGCTTGTTGATTATTAGAAAGGGAAGAAAAAAATAATATATATATATATATATATATATATATATATATATATATATATATATATATATATATATATATATATATATATATATATATATCTGAGTTATGGCCTCCAAAAAATATTACAGCATCTTAACACTAGGCACTAGATGTCTGAGAATACTGATGCTGTGTCATTTGTTATCCTACAGTGTGTAAATCAGAGTGGTTCTGGAATATTCAAGAATGCTCATACCTTTGGCAGTAGTGGCAGCTAGACGTTCGCAAAAGGCTCTGACAGGTTAGCAAGGCATACATATGCAGGGACTAAGGGCCACCCGTGCAAACGTTCTTGGCAGTTGCAAACGGCGAATTGGGCCACTTTAGAAAGCCAAATGGCCTGTTAACATGTACCAACCCTATTTTGTGATTTGGTAACCAATTACTGAATTGCAAACTAGGGTTTTCTAGTCAGTATGAGGAAGGATGGGGCGTGTTAAGGGTGTCACTTCCTTATAGCAAGTCACAGGGGCAGGAATGAATGTTTTACAACCGGAATGCGGTTACAACACTTTCATCTTTTACTGACTCAGTGAAGGAGGTGGTAACCCATTCGCAAACAGGAAGGGGTCCCCATGGTAGCCCTTCCTCTTTGTGAATGTGGGCGCCAACATTTTTCAAGAGCAAGCAGTGGTCCAAAGGACCACTGCCTACTCTTAAAATGAAAAGAACACTTTTCATTTTTATCTCTGGATGCATCCTGTTTTCCTTAAAGGAAAACAGGCTGCATAAAAAAAATAAAAAAAATGCTTTATTTAAAAAGGAATCACTGACATGGTGATCTGCAGACCCCAGGAGGCCACCATCCTTGTCAGTGCAGGCCATTCCCAATGGGTTGCAAATTGCAACCTGCCTCATGAATATTGATGAGGCAGGTCCAGTGCGGTCCATTTGGGAATCGTAAACAGTGTCTAAGACACTGTTGTACATCGAATTTTGCGAGTTCCAAATTGCGAGTAGCAAAACGCCACAATTAGGAATTCACAAAATGTAGCGATAGTACATGTGGCCCTAAGAAACAAACTCTGATCCCGGACCAAGCTTTGGTAACATGTTTGGATTAAAAGATGTCAAAATAGCCAATACTAATATTTAAGGGCCAGAATAAAATGCTGCTCTAAAAATGTATTGCTCACAAACCCACAAGCCAAACAACTAGGACCCTGGCAACGTTTCTGGTGCTTCCTCTGTGTTCGCTGCAGTGATGTGCTGATGACCGTCGTCTCCAGTAGGAATAGTCTAAATAGCTTAAGTCACTTGAGTCTCTTGACAAAGGAGAGCAGACAGGTTGGCAAGCACCTCCCAACAAGGTTTCTCTTGGGATCTGCCTCCAAAAATTCTTAAGTCACCAGTCTAGGACCAAAGTGGTAGACCTGTTTTTTGGTAGGACTAGATGGACTATCTGTGTTAGTCCTAGTGTCTGTTACTCTTTCAACTTGATCTAACCACGTCCTTTCCTTCACATTAAACAAACCAGCGCATCACACTTAGTCTGTCAATTCTGGAAAAGTTAAACCCTGAAGCACCTGCACTCCTTGAAGTAAATAGGAACTTCTGCGCATCCTCAATATATTCGGTTTCAAAAAAGGTTTAAAGCTTCTTCACAGTGTTAAGTTTCATTCTCCTGTTTGTCTAACAGCATGAAATCCTTATATGAACAAGCACACATCTGTTGGTGAAACCCAGACAGAGTTGTAGAAAGAATTAAAGTTTATGCTTAATCTCAAATGTCTAAAAAAAAGTTTTTGGGCATAAAACACATGCCTTATTAACAAAGTAGGAGAAGAAATAAGTTACTTACCTGTAACTGTAGTTCTCCAGTACTGGAAACTTTCATAGATTCACATGCTTGAATCCTTCCCCATCGTCGAGATGGGAGTCCCCGGTATTATACAAAAGCAATGCTCTAATGTGCATATACATTATAGGCATTAGGCCTTTAGATTAGTAACATATCACAGTCATTTTGTAAAAATGGGCCAAACTCCAGAATCCACCAATCAGGTTACACCACCCTCTAGAACCCTCCTGTGAGGAGCTGTATTCCCTCAGATTTTCCGAGCATTAGTGCTAATGGAAAGACCATACTGAGAAAATGAAGGTGAGCTCCTCAGGGGAGGTGGGTGGGTTGCATGTGAATCTCTGAAAATTTCCAATACTGGAGGACTACAGTTACAGGTTAGTAACTTATTTCTTACTCCAGTATTGGAACTTTCATAGATTCACATTCTTGAAACAGAATAGCAAGCAGTAATTAGCACATTTTCTGTAGGCAGAAATATAACCATTGTAGCATTATAAATCAGTATGAGCACTTTTAACAGTTATGTCTGGCTATAAATATGATAACATTAGAATTGCAAAATTACTGAAAATGTGCATTTGTACAGTAAAAAAGTGTATGGTGGGAAATAGCAAATGGCTCACCTTCATTGGAACAGATGTCTGAGTACTGCCAGACGAACCGCTACATCCCTGAGTGTTTCAGTGTATAGGCAGTAGTGCCTTGTGAAGGCATGTGCTGCCTTCCATGTTGCAGCTTGGCAGATGTACAGCAATGACACTCCTGAAAATAGCACACAGGATGTGGAAACAGCTCTAGTTGAATGTGCGTGCACCTTAGAATCCAAAAGGTAGACCAGCTTTTCTGATGGCAATGTACAATTGCACTTGTAATCCATCGTGATATAGTCTGTTTAGTGACTGGGAACCCTTTTCTAGGGTTACTGAAAGCTACGAAAAGTTGGTTAGACTTCCTAAAAGCTTTCATCCTTTCCAAATAAAACTTGAGACATCTCTTCAGGTCTGGTGAGTGGAGGGATCTTTCCACTGCCGTTTGAGGCCTAGGGAAGAATGTTCTCAATACCACAGGTTCGTTAAGATGAAAGTCTGAGAGGACCGTGGGTATGAATTTAGGATTGGTGCATACGATAACTCTGTCCTCTTTAAATTGTAAAAAAGGTTCCTGTATCGTGAATGCTTGTATTTCACTAACCCCACGTGCAGATGTAAGCGAAGGAGGAGTGTTTGATGTGCGCATTATGAATGGGCTCAAATGGTTACTTCATAAGCTGCCCAAGAACCGTGTTCAACTGCCATGTGGGAGGAGGGGCTCTGGCAGGAGGATAGGACCTAAAAAGACCCTTTAAGAATTGCCTTACGAGCCTCTGAGATGAAAGAGATGGTTTACCGGACATTCTCCTGAACCGAGAAATGGCTGCCAGATGAACTTTAAATGGATGCATGTTGCAAACCTGAACGTGCTAGATGCAATAGGTAAGGTAGGATCTTGTCCGGAGAGGAAGACAGAGTATGTACATCATCAGACCTGCACCACAAACAGAATCTTTTCCACTTAAGGTGGTATGTTTTGTGTGTGCTATCCGCCCGGGTTTTGACTAGTATTTCTTTGCAATCATTAGGGATGTTCAAATGGCTGAATTTATTGAACTCAGGAGCCATGCTGATAAGCTCAGAGATTTGGGATCCGGTTGTCTCACTTGGCCCTGGTTCATGGTCAGCAACAAAGGAATTGGCTTTATCTTTATGGGTGGACATAGAGACATTAGTAGTAGCTCCGTGTACCAATGTTGGTGTGGTCACGCAGGGGCTAGTAGTATTATCTGGCAGGGCTCTGACTTGATCTTGCTTATCACTCTTGGGAGGAGAGGGATTGGAGGAAAGGCGTAAGCACAGATTCCTGACCATGCTATCGAAAAGACATCCCCCACCCCCAACCCATTTAGGTGGTTCCAGCTTGTGTAAAACCAGCATTTGGTGTTCTGGGAGGTCACAAAGAGATCCAAGTTCGTTTTGCCCCACTGAAGGAAAATTCCGTCAAGTGTTTGTTGGTCCAATTCCCATTCGTGGATAGATGTTGTGAGCCTGCTCAGAGAATCTGCAATGGCATTTTGATGATCTGGGACGTGTTCCGCCTTTATGTGCACGGAAGGTTGAATGCACCAATTCCAAATGGTTTGTGCTTCCTGGGATAGGAGATGGGAGCGAGTTCTTCGTTGCTTGTTGAAGTAGTGCATTGTCATGGTAGGGTCCGTTCTGAAAAGCACTACTGACCCGCGAATTCTTGGAAGAAAGGCTTGTAACGGCAAATACATCGCCATCAGCTTGAGGAGGTTGATATGGAGAGTGCGGTGAGAAGTGGGCAATTTGCCACTTACTTGAAGATCCTGTAAGTATGAGCCCCATCCCTCCACTGACGCATCTGTCATTATCGTTAACGGGTGGAGTTTGAAGTAAGAAGTGTAGACCTCCTGAGACATTTGCACAAACTGTTCACCAGTTGAGAGATATGTTATCATATGTGGAGTTTCCTGTATTATGTCTGCGAAGGATCCTTGCGCCTGTTTCCACTGTTTGTGTAGCTGTTCTTGGAGTGGGTGCATGAATGCGACAGTGGGGAATCAGGTTTATACAAGATGACATCGTCCCTATCAATGGTTTGTACCGTTAATCTGAAAGAGACTTTTCCTCTGTATTCACTTTGCTAGGGCGGTTAGTTCCTCTTGTCTCATAGCGTTGGGTAAGCTTTGGCTCTTTCCATATCCAGTATAGCCCACAGAAAAGCATTGTCAATGGTTGGAGTATTGACTTCTCCTGGTTGAGAGTGAGGCCTAAGCTCTTGAAAAGGCGTAAGGTCGCTCTGACAGACATGTGTGCCAACTGGATACTGAGAGCTTTTACTAACCAGCCGTCCAAATAGGGGAAAACTTGATGGCGGTTGCGTCCTAGGTAAGCTGCGACCGGGGCTAGACATTTGGTAAAAAATTCGGTGTGCAGACTTGAGCCCAAAGGAAAGTACTTTGAACTGAAAATGCTTGCCAGCTACCATGAATCTTAAGAACTTTGTGTCTTAGATGAATGGGTATATAAAAGTAGGTGTCTTGAAGGTCCAGGGAGGCCAGATAGTCGTCTCTGTTGGGAAGCGGAAAGATGTCCTGCAATGTGACCATGCAATATGTTTGCTTCTTCGGGTATTTGCTTAGCTCTCCTAAATCCGGGATCGGTCTCCATAAACAAGACTTTTTTCGAATCAGGAATAAGCGGGACTACAAGCCTTTTCCCCTTTGAGAATAGGGTACGACTTCTAGTGCTCCTTTGCGCAACATGAACTCCACTTCCAAATTGAGCAAATGTAGGTGTTTTCGTTGTACCGGAGAAGGTGGTGTCACTGGAGGTATCTGTATGAACTCTAGTAGGTGGCCAAATTGTATTATATCTAGCACCCATTTGTCCCTGGTTATTTGACACCAATGATAGTGATGTTTCAGCGCTCCTTAAAGTTTTGATGCAGAAGAACGACAGGTTAGCCGGTGCCTACGGGAGGCTTCCTTGCCCTGCCTTCCGGGCTTTCCTCTGTGAAGAGGTTTGGTGTATGCTGCTGAAGGTGGTTGCCTTTGCTGATATTGGGACCTGGCAGCGTGAGTAGTGGTGGAGTAAGATGGATACCTATACACCTGCACCGAGCCAGTGAACTGTGTGGCACCCTGTCAGGATGGTTAGAGACAAAGTCCTTGTACGTGGCTGCCTGTGCTTAAGGAGTGTCGGGTGATGCGTGATCTTAAAGGTGTTGCTGGGAATTCCAAAGGTCAGTCCTTGGGCCACGCATTTGTGGAGTTCCAGAACCATGAGCATGCCCTGGCAGCTCTTCGACATGTCAATAAGAATCCAGAGCTGTTTGGACCACAGAAGGTGAGGCATGTGGTATATACATATAGATGTTGGGTAAGTGAAGGCCTTCTTACGATTTGGGTGTTGGAAGGTGGACCATTAGCAGGTGCAGGTAGGTACCTACAGCTAGTAATAAAGCTGCACTCACACATAAGGCCCAGTCAAGGTCTCAATAACTTAATTCTTGCTCAAGTCTTGGTAGCTTGGCTCCCGAGCAGTCAAGCTTAACTTAGGAGACAGGTTTGTAAAGCACTTAATATTTACAAAACAGTCAATAAAGACAGAACACACAATAAAAATCCAACACCAATTTAGAAAAATAGAAAATATTTTTATCTTTAAAATCACACCAAAACAACAAGAATCCAATGTTTGGAACCGCAGATATGAATTTTTAAAGATTAAATAAAAAAATTTGCTTCCTAGTGCTTAAAAGCAAAAGGCGCCAAACGAAGCCTTCTCGACGCGTCTGACTGGGTCAATGCATGGCTCCTGGGTGGGTTGTTATACTAGATATCTATGAATTCCTGCTCTCATCTAATCACACTTATCTACCCATCATCATATGTCATGTCTCCATCAAACTATCCTCCATTCCCACTCTGACTCATCCCAAATCCTTTCTCCTACTTTCATCTCCTAAATAACTCTGCCTAAGCTCCTCCCTCCGCTTCCTCATCTAACTCACTAAACCTCACTCTACTACCGTGACCTCCCACACAACCCTACTAAATTCTCCCTCATTTATCTCACACTGCTACTATGCTGTCCCTAACCCTTCCACATACTCTTACCTCCTCCATCCCCCTTTACTCATCCCAAGCCTTTGGGTTGAGTAAATGAAGGATATACTCCCAATTAACACTTCTGGATTTCTTTCCTCCTCCACCCCTCCATTACTCCAGTCAATCTAACTAACAAACTCTCATATCCGCAGCTCAGATTAACTCATCATAATACTAAAACTGTACTCATTATTTCCCGATACTAATCCATCACTAATTCTTGTTGGGTTCCAGAGTAGCGTGCTACTCACCGAAAAGCGCTTTGACGCCTCGTCAGGGGTAGTAAGCGCTATATAAATACTATTACGATACTATTACAATACAATACTGCTGGTATCCTCCACAAAATGAAGGTTGTGGTCTTCCCCCCGCGCCCACAAAAAGGAACTTTCCTACACTGTAGAGTGCGGAGCGATCTGGCGGACAGTGTCCAATTTATAGCTTGTCGTCTGAACCTCAGGTCGGAAATTAGTGTCTTTAAGCTATACTTGACGTCTCAAAACTGCTGACCCAGCTAGCAGACAAAAACTCATAGCGCCGAAGTTCAGTGCGCAGTCAATTATCTCTGCAGAGGAACGTTGCCTCTCTATTAGTACTTTCCAGCCTTCTTCCTTAGTACTCTGGGAGTTCCTCCAAATACTGAGTAATGTCTGACCATAATTGTCTATCGTCTCTTCCAAGGAGCGCAAAAGGAATTTGCTGCTCGTACTACAACGGCAGACATTGATGAAAAACGTTTCCCGATGTTATCAAGGAACCTTCCTTCTTTATCTGGTGGTGTGGTTAAAGGCATAGAAGGATTTCTAGCGTGCCGCTGTGCCCCCTGTGAGATTACAGAGTTCAGCTTTGGATGGCCTGTTAGATGGGAAGGAGTGTCATCTGTTGTCTCATACTTAATTATTATTTTTTTTTTTTTAAATCAAGCCTAGTTAACACCACTGATAGTGTTGCAGGATTACGCATAATCTTCAACCCTTGGTTCCAAACATGGTCAGTTATCGGAATCGCTTTGACTGTTTTCTTGCGAGGTTCTTTGAAATCGAACAGGAAACGATCCTGCTGTGTTGCCAGCATTGGGAAGTCAAAGCATGTGTGCAGGAAGTTGGCTCTGTATATACTATTTCAAAGTAAGAAATTGTGTGCACAGAGTCCAAGGGTTCCCCTTAGAGGTAAGATAGTGGCAAAAGTAGATAATTCTAATGCTCTATTTTGTGGTAGTGTGGTCGAGCAGCAGGCTTATCAGAGGGTAGTGTTAAGCATTTGTTGTACACACACAGGCAATAAATGAGGAACACACACTCAAAGACAATTCCAGCCCAATAGGTTTTTATATAGAAAAATATATTTTCTTAGTTTATTTTAAGAACCACAGGTTCAAGATTTACAGTTAATACTTTAAATGTAAGGTACTTCACCTAGATACTTTAGGAACTTTGAATGAAAGCAATATCATATACAGTATTTGTAAAAATGGCAATAAGCTATTTTTAAAGTTGACACAGTGCAAAAATCAACAGTTCCTGGGGGAGGTAAGTAAAGGTTAGTTTTGAAGGTAAGTAAAACACTTACAAGTCTCAAGTTTGGGGCATAGACAGCCCACCGTTGGGGCTTCAAGGCAACCCCAAAGCTACCATACCAGAAGCTCAGGGCCGGTCAGGTGCAGAGGTCAAAGAGGTGCCCAAAACACATAGGTGCCTATGGGCAACAGGGGTGCTCCGGTTCCGGTCTGCCAGCTGGTAAGTACTTGCGTCCTCTGGGGGCAGACCCGGGGGACACAAGAAGGCACAGAAAGTACACCCTCAGCGGCACAGGGACGGCCGGGTGCAGTGTGCAAACAGGCGTCGGGTTTTAGATTGAAAACAATGGAGAAACCCGGGGGTCACTTTAGCGATGCAGGCAGGCACAGGGGGGGGGGGGCTCCTTGGGGCAGCCACCACCTGGGCTAGGCAGAGGGTCGCTCTTGCACTGGAGTTCGGTTCCTTCAGGGCCTGGGGGCTGCGGGTGCAGTGTTGGTTCCAGGCGTCGGGTCCCTTGTTACAGGCTGTCGCGGGAGCCTCTGGATTCCCTCTGCAGGCGTTGCTGGGGGGGGGGGATGTCAGGGGGGTCTTCTCTGGTTACTCACAGGCTTGCAGTCACCGGGGAGTCCTCCCTGAGGTGTTGGTTTTCTGCAGGTCGAGCCGGGGGCGTCGGGTGCAGAGTGGGAAGTCTCACGCTTCTGTCGGGAAACGTGAAGTCTTTAAAGTTGCTTCTTTGTTGCAAAGAAGTTGCAGGTTTTTGAACAGGGCCGCTGTTCACAAGAGCTTCTTGGTCCTTGGGTGCAGGGCAGTCCTCTGAGGCTTCAGAGGTCGCTGGTCCCTGTTGGATGCGTTGCTGTTGCAGTTTTCTTCGAAGTTGGGAGACAGGCCGGTAAGGTTGGGACCAAGGCAGTTGTCTCCCGTCTTCTCTGCAGGGCTTCAGGTCAGCAGTCCTTCTTGTTGAGGTTGCAGGAATCTGATTTCCTGGGATCTGGGGAGCCCCCAAATACTGAATTTAGGGGTGTGTTTAGGTCTGGGAGGGCAGTAGTCAATGGCTACTGTCCTTGAGGGTGGCTACACCCTCTTTGTGCCTCCTGCCTGTGGGGAGGGGGGCACATCCCTAATCCTACTGGGGGAATCCTCCAAAATCAAGATGGAGGATTTCTAAAGGCAGGGGTCACCTCAGCTCAGGACACCTTAGGGGCTGTCCTGACTGGTGAGTGACTCCTCCTTGTTTTTCTCATTATCTCCCCTGGGCTTGCCGCCAAAAGTGGGGGCATCTCCACTAGCTGGAGTGCCCTGGGGCATTGTAGCAGGAAGCTTGAGCCTTTGAGGCTCACTGCTAGGTGTTACAGTTCCTGCAGGGGGAGGTGTTAAGCATCTCTACCCAGTGCAGGCTTTGTTTCTGACCTCAGAGAGCACAAAGGCTCTCACCCCTGGGGGTCAGAAACTTGTCTCTCAGCAGCAGGCTGGCACAGACCAGTCAGTCCTGCACTGAAGGATTGGGTAAAATACAGGGGGCATCCCTAAGATGCCCTTTGTGTGCATTTTTTAATAAATCCAACACTGGCATCAGTGTGGGTTTATTATTCTGAGAAGTTTGATACCAAACTTCCCAGTATTCAGTGTAGCCATTATGGAGCTGTGGAATTCGTTTTTTGACAAACTCCCAGACCATATACTTAATATGGCCCCACTGTACTTACAATATCTAAGAATGGACTTAAGACACTGATGGGGCATATTGCTCGTGCAGCTATGCCCTCACCTGTGGTATAGTACACCCTGCCGTAGGGCTGTAAGGACTGCTATAGGGGTGACTTACCTATGTCACAGGCAGCATTTTGCGTGCATAGCATCCTGAGGGGGATGCCATGTCGACTTTGCCTTTTTCTCCCCACCAACACACACAATCTGCAATGGCAGTGTGCAGGAGTTAGGTGAGGGGTCCCTTGGCTGGCACAACATATGCTGCAGCCCTTAGGGACCTTCCCTGGTCACAGGGCCCTTGGTACCACTGGTACCTTTTACAAGGGACTTATCTGTGTGCCAATTGTGGAAACAATGGTACATTTTAGGTGAAAGAACACTGGTGCTGGGGCCTGGTTAGCAGGGTCCTAACACACTTCAGCATCAGTATCACGCAAACAGTGGGGGGTAACTGCAACAGGGAGCCATTTCCTTACAATTTGGCTGCCCTTTCCAGTAGGTTATGAAAGCCGCCTATATCCTAGGGAGGAGATTCCACCAAAGGGGGCTCAGGAGAGACAGTGGCTGGAATTATATATTCATCCTCATTAGTATGGATCTCACCCTCTTCACCTTCTTCGTCCGAAGAAAGTTTGATCCGAGTAGGTACAGCCTGGGGGGAACCTCTTGGTTGAGGAGGGGGTAACGTCTCTGCTGTTCAAACTGCTCAGTGGCTACCTGTACTGTGGGTACTGTTGGGTGTTGTACAGTTGAAGCTACTGGGGGGAAACGGTCCCTGTAATCTGCCAACATAGCTTGCAAATCCAACACTAAAGTGGAAGGTACACATCATTTCCTGTTGTTGTGATTGTTCATAATACTGCTGGTCATAATATGAATCATCAAAGTATTCTTGACATTTTACATGTAGCTGTGAAGGGCTTCTAGCCACCCCATATAGCCCATCTTCCTCTGAATCATCTTCATCCAAGAGGTGTAATGGTAACAGGCTGGAAACTTTGCTTGGAGAGATCGGGGTTCAACGATGTTTTGCAAGCTTTTTAAGTCCTATCTGCTCCATCTACGAGAAGAGAGGAAATGTAGACGGGTTTTTCTTCTTCCCGGTGTTTCCTTGGCCATCGACGAGAGATGCATCGCTGTCGACAAGATGTTCGTCGACGGAAGAGTCGTTGACGAAGGCATCATTGGAAGTGTCGCCAGTGGAGGTATCGTCGACAGTAGAGTCGTCGGTATCGTCGACGGCTGTAGCGTCGTCGACAGGTGCTCTGCTGAGGAGAGGATCGTCGACGAGGTGCACAGCATCGACAGAGTGTATGTGCGGTGACGAAATGGGGCGCACCGATGATGAAGTTGAAATAGTCGTCGACGAGGACTGTTTTGAAGCTGCCGTCAACATAGAGGTGTGATGATGGTTGATGTCATAGTTGGCGTTTGAACCATCGACGGGAATATTGTCAACGATGGAGCTGTTGACTGTGCAGATGCTGTTTTTTTTTTTTTTTTTTTTTTTTTGAAGGTGAGCTTTACCTGCATAGGCAGCATTGGGGGCTCAGAGAGAGATTCCTTTTTTGATTTTGAGGGACTGCGAGTTTTTGAGGAGCCCTCAACTGACTTTTTCAGCACCTTTTTTGGAGGTTGCTTAGTGGCAGACGGGTCCTCGCTATGCCTCTTCACTGGTGTCTTGACACAGAAGAGAAGGCACTGTCATCATCGGAGACAGGACAGTCCCTGGACTTCAACTTCTGCAGCCAGAGGAGAAGACGGCCCTCTCTATCTTTTAATGTCTTAGTAGAACATTTCTGGCATACCTTGCAGTCTCTGGTCTTATGGTCAGGATAGACAATATATGCAGTCCTCATGTGGTTCGTCCACATGTAGCCTCTTCTTCATGCAGGTAGCACAAGATCTGAAAAGCCCCTTTTTTAGGTGTCTCTGACATAGATGTCAATTTGAAGAACCAAACTGAAGAGAACTCAGCTTCTGTGAAGAAATATAATCCAAAATACCTCAAAATAACTCTTCTGCGGAGATAGCTGAGCAGAGCCAAGAAGAGACTCCTTAGGATGACGTGCGGTGGAAAATCTGAGGGAATACAACTCCTCACAGGAGGGTTCTGGAGGGTGGTTTAACAGGATTAGTGGATTCTGGAGCTCGGTCCATTTTGACAAAATGACTGATATGTTACTAATCTAAAGGCCTAATGCCTGTAATCTAAATGTACATTAGAGCATTGTGTTTGTATAACACCAGGGACTCCCATCTCGACGACAGGGAAGGATTCAAGTATGTGAATCTATATAAGTTCCAATACTGGAGTAACATTAAGTAAGACTTTTAAATACACCTTTATTGCAACTGAAAAAGCAAGTTTAAACTGGTTGCATCTGCTTTAGAAACTGTGTTTATCCACAGTTACACCCGCTAGAGAGTTACACAATAGTTTAAATAACATTCTAAGAATGAAACCACTAAGAATCGCCAGTTGTTGGCCACAACAGAAACACAGCCACTGACTGCTCCTGTGCCTTCGTGTCCAGAGGCATGTCCACCTGCAAACTGTTGGTCTATCTTATTTTGACTTAAAACTCACTTCTCTTGGCGAGGCTGTATCACTCCACTTGCCTTAAAGCTTTCAGATCTGCATTACACCTACTTGGTTGCCATGGCAGCATGGCAGTCTACTTACCTCAGTGAGTTCGCAGAAGCATCTGTTTCCAACTCCTTAACAAGCATTTGCAATGCAATAGGTCTCGAATTTGTGAGAGTTAGAGCTACTGTCGTTGTAAATGACAATGGAGGTCATTACAAACCTGACAGTAATATGGTGGTAAGTAGTGCCAACAGGCTGGAGATACTTACCGCCATATTATGACACCCGCCAATGTACCACTCGGACCGCCACGGCGGTAACAGCTGCCGCGCTGGAGATGTCCATCTCCAGCCCGGCAGCCGTCACTGTTTCGTCTGCGGGATTATGACCCCGCCCACCGCCATGGTTTTCGTGGCTTTCGTATTGCCACGAAAACCATGGCGGTAGGCACTATCAGTGACAGGGAATCCCTTCCCTGTCACTGATAGGGGTCTCCGCCTCCTTTTCCAGTTACCCTCCCACACCCCCAGCCTCTCCAAAGCCCTCCACCCCCCCACGTTCATGCCCACCCTTCACACACAAACACCCATTCCCACTAACACCCAGGCATGCATACATCCACTCACACATCCGCACTTTCACGCAGACATGTATTCACATAACACAACATACACGCACTCACACCTCCATACATGCACACTCGCATGCAACATGCAACACGCAACACACACCCGCATCCACGCGCACACACAAACATTCACACACAACACACCCCTACTCCTACCCCCCTCCCCTGTCAGAGACCAGACTTATCTGTGTTCAGGTGGTCCTCCAGCAGGAGACGGGATGTGGCACTGCTGCCACCAGCTGCGCCCGCCAGAGGAACACCGCTAGGCCATATTATATGTCGTAATACGGCTAGCGGCAGTGTACTGGCGTGGCGCTGCTGGTGGCAGCAGTACCACCTTACCGCTATCTGCCGGCATGGCCACAGCCAGATTTCCACCATCCTTCTGGCAGAAATCCAGCTGTGGTCAAGGCAACGGTCTTTTGGCGGCCGTCGCCACAACAGGAGGGGTTTTTACCGCCAATCTCAAAATGAGGGCCAATGACTTTTACAGACTGGCTGTGATACCCTAAGGATGCAACCCTTTCTAGTGTGTTTACCTAAACTTTTATAGCACCAAACAAGCCACAAAGACGCAAGTTTGTGGCATTTAACCTTGAGAATGAGGGGGTCAAAAGAGTAAGGAGCAAAGAAAAGGGGGGGCAGCGGTATGTGTTCTGTGCGTTAAACTTTTAAAGGAATTATTCCACTACAAGGGAAATACCAGCCTAACTTTTAAAAACATTGACTGTATACAAAGAAAATAAAAGAAGAGGCTGCTTGACTGCAAATTAACTATAGTGATTTGTGAAGAATGGCACCTGCTTTGCAGCGCTACAAAATGGCAGAACCAGTATTACCAAGCACTACATAAAAGAAACTAGTTAGTCCCGGACTGCCCTAACACGCACCAGACAAAAAATCCTAGGGAATAGGATGTGGCATAAGGGCCAGACCTGCCTACTTTGGAGCTGGGCAACACAGTTCAAGTCTCTACGCCGGCTCAACATCCTGTGAATCTGGGAAAATCACTTGATCTCCCTTTGCCACCAAAGATGAATGTGTTCTTGAGTACTGTAACCGGTTCTCATGTGAAGCGCTGTAATACCTTTGTATCAAGTTTGCGCTATAAAAAACTGCAAAATAAAGCGCCCCAATACCTTTGTGTCAAGTTCATGCTACATAAAACAGCAAAATAAATAAATAAATAAATAATCCTGACATAGTTTTTTCACTTCTGCAAGGTTGATGCAAATGAATTATAGCGATTTTGTTAGGAATGGCACCAGTTTTGTAGCCCCATGAAATGGCAGAACCTGTATTACCAAGCGCTATATAAAAAATAAAGCAAGTTATTCCCAGACTGCCCCAACAAGCACAAGACAACAACATCAAGGGAATTTTGTAAGGCAGGTCCAGGAATGAATGAAAGTGATGAGAGTCAGATGGGGGTGGTTAAAGCCATCAGAACAGATTACAACATGCGGATAAGACCAGTGCTTGCACACTGCCATGCTAGACCTAATAATGTGCCTGGTTATCTGTCTTTCAAACTCTTTAATACCGAGACGTCCAACTATTGCGCAAACCTGCTACCAGAGGTGTGGAAATTATCTCTCCTGACGCCCAAGTCATGTGGATTTCTCTGAGAGCAAGAACATTTAATGTCTATTTTGTTCGATGGACAACTTGACAGAGCTCTGGCAACGTACTTTCACAGCAGACAGATGCAGTACTCAAAAAATAAAAGCTTGTAAAGGACATGATTTTTGCCACTCTGCTGTGAAAATGCAGTACAGCAAAAAAGCATGAATAATCTCTTTTCAGGAGTCTACCACTCTTGTTGCATCACTAACTGTGGCTTACATAAAACAACCTAACCAATAAGCTAAATATCATGTTCAAGTTTAACTGGTCCACATCTAGCATATGACAGGAGATAAGTAAAACTAAGGGAAAGACAAAACTTGTGACCATGCAGAGATGTGTAATAAGATCAAAACCTGGTGCATGAGGTTTCAGTAGGCTGGACTAAGCACCGCAATATTAGTGCCCTATAGGTTACTGCAGTGGGACACGCTGCTGCAGGGACTGTAACTGCCGGGCTTGACCCAGATGTCTTCTTAGAGTCTGTGCCAGAAGTAATTCCTCAGCAGAACGATTCTCACTCCTTACTTACAATACAATGTAGAACATTGCTAGCTCTCCAGCTGCTGTCCTTGTCTGATAGTCCAGTACAACCTCAGAACTTTGTCAATTTTGACTTGCTGCTCCCAACTGCCTTCATGCCACAATTCCTCTGTTCCTGCCCTCTTATGTCACCGAAGCCCTCACCCTTCTCTGGCCAACGATGAATCTGCAGCACACACCCTCTTCTCTCTCCATAATGCCAAGCTGGTCATCCTCTGCCCCCAACCTTGCCAGCATTCTCTCGCTATTCACATGAAGACGACCTCTGTACTGTTTATAATCCACCAGCTGCCTGACACTCACCCCATCCAGGTACTAGTTTCTACCAGTGAGCTTGTGGTTCTGCTGGTGGGGTGGTCTGTTTTGGGTATGTTTCTCCTGAAGCAAGTGTGTGAGATTCTGGAGAGTGTGTGCATGTGCCATCCCTTAGGGGCAGTATGTGTGTCTACAGGGTTAATATACAGGGAGTGCAGAATTATTAGGCAAGTTGTATTTTTGAGGATTAATTCTATTATTGAACAACAACCATGTTCTCAATGAACCCAAAAAACTCATTAATATCAAAGCTGAATATTTTTGGAAGTAGTTTTTAGTTTGTTTTTAGTTTTAGCTATGTTAGGGGGATATCTGTGTGTGCAGGTGACTATTACTGTGCAAAATTATTAGGCAACTTAACAAAAAAAAATATATACCCATTTCAATTATTTATTATTACCAGTGAAACCAATATAACATCTCAACATTCACAAATATACATTTCTGACATTCAAAAACAAAACAAAAACAAATCAGTGACCAATATAGCCACCTTTCTTTGCAAGGACACTCAAAAGCCTGCCGTCCATGGATTCTGTCAGTGTTTTGATCTGTTCACCATCAACATTGTGTGCAGCAGCAACCACAGCCTCCCAGACACTGTTCAGAGAGGTGTACTGTTTTCCCTCCTTGTAAATCTCACATTTGATGATGGACCACAGGTTCTCAATGGGGTTCAGATCAGGTGAACAAGGAGGCCATGTCATTAGATTTCCTTCTTTTATACCCTTTCTTGCCAGCCACGCTGTGGAGTACTTGGACGCGTGTGATGGAGCATTGTCCTGCATGAAAATCATGTTTTTCTTGAAGGATGCAGACTTCTTCCTGTACCACTGCTTGAAGAAGGTGTCTTCCAGGAACTGGCAGTAGGACTGGGAGTTGAGCTTGACTCCATCCTCAACCCGAAAAGGCCCCACAAGCTCATCTTTGATGATACAGCCCAAACCAGTACTCCACCTCCACCTTGCTGGCGTCTGAGTCGGCCTGGAGCTCTCTGCCCTTTACCAATCCAGTAACGGGCCCATCCATCTGGCCCATCAAGACTCACTCTCATTTCATCAGTCCATAAAACCTTAGACAAATCAGTCTTGAGATATTTCTTGGCCCAGTCTTGACGTTTCAGCTTGTGTGTCTTGTTCAGTGGTGGTCGTCTTTCAGCCTTTCTTACCTTGGCCATGTCTCTGAGTATTGCACACCTTGTGCTTTTGGGCACTCCAGTGATGTTGCAGCTCTGAAATATGGCCAAACTGGTGGCAAGTGGCATCGTGGCAGCTGCACGCTTGACTTTTCTCAGTTCATGGGCAGTTATTTTGCGCCTTGGTTTTTCCACACGCTTCTTGCGACCCTGTTGACTATTTTGAATGAAACGCTTGATTGTTCGATGATCACGCTTCAGAAGCTTTGCAATTTTAAGAGTGCTGCATCCCTCTGCAAGATATCTCACTATTTGTGACTTTTCTGAGCCTGTCAAGTCCTTCTTTTGACCCATTTTGCCAAAGGAAAGGAAGTTGCCTAATAATTATGCACACCTGATATAGGATGTTGATGTCATTAGACCACACCCCTTCTCATTACAGAGATGCACATCACCTAATATGCTTAATTGGTAGTAGGCTTTCGAGCCTATACAGCTTGGAGTAAGACAACATGCATAAAGAGGATGATGTGGTCAAAATACTCATTTGCCTAATAATTCTGCACTCCCTGTATTTGTCTATAGGAGGAGTGGGTTCCTGTAAGGAAATGCCTCTTTGGCATGGTTACCCCCGGACTTTTTGCCTTTGCTGATGCCAAGTTGTGATTTGAAAGTGTGCTGAGGCCTGCTAACCAGGCCCCAGCACCAGTGTTCTTTCCCTAACCTGTACCTTTGTTTCCACAATTGGCACACCCTGGCATCCAGGTAAGTCCCTTGTAACTGGTACCAAGGGCCCTGATGCCAGGGAAGGTCTCTAAGGGCTGCAGCATGTCTTATGCCACCCTGGAGACCCCTCACTCAGCACAGACACACTGCTTGCCAGCTTGTGTGTGCGGGTGGGGAGAAAACGACTAAGTCAACATGGCACTCCCCTCAGGGAGCCATGCCAACCTCACACTGCCTATGGCATAGATAAGTCACCCCTCTAGCAGGCCTTACAGCCCTAAGGCAGGGTGCATTATACCATAGGTGAGGGCATAGGTGCATGAGCACTATGCCCCTACAGTGTCTAAGCAAAACCTTAGACATTGTAAGTGCAGGGTAGCCATAAGAGTATATGGTCTGGGAGTCTGTAAAACACGAACTCCACAGCACCATAATGGCTACACTGAAAACTGGGAAGTTTGGTATCAAACTGCTCAGCACAGTAAATGCACACTGATGCCAGTGTACATTTTATTGTGAAATACACCCCAGAGGGCATCTTAGAGATGCCCCCTGAGAACATACACGACTTCCAGTGTGGGCTGACTAGTTTTACCAGCCTGCCACACACCAGACATGTTGCTGGCCACATGGGGAGAGTGCATTTGTCACTCTGTGGCTAGTAACAAAGCCTGTACTGGGTGGAGGTGCTTATCACCTCCCCCTGCAGGAACTGTAACACCTGGCGGTGAGCCTCAAAGGCTCGCCCCCTTTGTTACAGCACCCCAGGGCACTCCAGCTAGTGGAGTTGCCCGCCCCCTCTGGCCACGGCCCCAATTTTAGCAGCAAGGCCGGAGGAGATAATTCGAAAAACAAGGAGGAGTCACTGGCCAGTCAGGACAGCCCCTAAGTTGTCCTGAGCTGAGGTGACTCTGACTTTTAGAACTCCTCCATCTTGCAGATGGAGGATTCCCCCAATAGGATTAGGGATGTGCCCCACTCCCCTCAGGGAGGAGGCACAAAGAGGGTGTAGCCACCCTCAGGGCTAGTAGCCATTGGCTACTAACCCCCCAGACCTAAACACACCCCTAAATTGAATATTTAGGGGCTCCCAGAACCTAGCAAGGTAGATTCCTGCAAACTGAAGACGAAGAAGGACTGCTGACCTGAATGCCCTGCAGAGAAGACAGAGACACCAACTGCTTTGGCCCCAGCTCTACCGGCCTGTCTCCCCACTTCACGAAAAACAGCAACAGCGACGCGTTCCACAGGGTCCAGCGACCTTTGAAGCCTCAGAACACTACCCTGCATCTAAAAGGACCAAGAACTCCCGAGGACAGCTGCTCGGCTCCAAAGAAGAAACATCTTTGCAACAAAGAAACAACTTTAAAAGGACTCCACGTTCCCCGCCGGAAGCGTGAGACTTTGCACTCTGCACCAGACGCCCCCGGCTCGACCTGCGGAGAAACAACACTACAGGGAGGACTCCCCAGCGACTACGACCCTGTGAGTATCGAGAGTTGACCCCCTGGAGCCCCCCCAGTGACGCCTGCAGAGGAAATCCAGAGGCTCCCCCTGACCGCGACTGCCTGCTTAAAAGAACCCGACGCCTGGTAAAGACACTGCACCCGCAGCCCACAGGACCTGAAGGATCCGACCTCCAGTGCAGAAGCGACCCCCAGGTGGCCCTCTCCCTTGCCCAGGTGGTGGCTACCCCGAGAAGCCCCCCCCTTGCCTGCCTGCTTCGCTGAAGAGACCCCTGGGTCTCCCATTGAAACCTATTGCAAACCCGACGCCTGTTTGCACTCTGCACCCAGTCGCCCCCGTGTAGCTGAGGGTGTACTTTTTGTGCTGACTTGTGTCACCCCCCTGGTGCCCTATAAAACCCCCCTGGTCGGCCCTCTGAAGACACGGGTACTTACCTCCCAGCAGACTGGAACCGGGGCACCCCCTTCTCCATTGAAGCCTATGTTTTTTGGGCACCACTTTGACCTCTGCACCTGACCGGCCCTGAGCTGCTGGTGTGGTAACTTTGGGGTTGCTCTGAACCCCCCAATGGTGGGCTACCTTGGACCCAACTTTGAACCCTGTAGGTGGTTTACTTACCTGCAAAACTAACAAACACTTACTGTTGAAAATTGCACTGTCTAGTTTTAAAATAGCTTATTGCCATTTTTGTGAAAACTGTACATGCTATTTTGCTAATTCAAAGTTCCTAAAGTACCTAAGTGGAATACCTTTCATTTAAAGTATTCCTTGTAAATCTTGAACCTGTGGTTCTTAAAATAAACTAAGAAAATATATTTTTCTATACAAAAACCTATTGGCCTGGAAATGTCTTGGAGTGTGTGTTCCTCATTTATTGCCTGTGTGTGTACAACAAATGCTTAACACTACCCTCTGATAACCCTACTGCTCGACCACACTACCACAAAATAGAGCATTAGAATTATCTCTTTTTGCCACTATCTTACCTCTAAGGGGAACCCTTGGACTCTGTGCATGCTATTTCTTACTTTGAAATAGTACATACAGAGCCAACTTCCTACAGTTCCCTAGGCCATATTACTGACCAGGGGTTTGAACTCCTTATAGAACTCTTTTGAGCTTGAAATTCAGGTCCTCCATGGAGAACATTCTACTGCGCTCAACACTTTACCAGTGCCCGTGCTAGAAATGAAAACTGAAGGTAGAAAAGGAAAGCTGGCTAGAATAAACAAAGCAAGAAGGGACAAGCCACAAGAGATTAGAGCCTCTGATGGCAGGAAAATAGCGGGAAGAGCAAAATTAATTAATTAAAATTAAAAAGATGTGAGCAAGTACACGCGAAAACAATGGCAGGACAGAATGCAGACCAAGGAACTAGAACTTTTAAAAAAATGATATGTTTTATTTGAAATCAGCAGATCATTAGCTCCAATTGTTTTAAGATAGTTTAGTGGGTTAATAAACAACTGTCGAGATCCATGTTCATTCCGCTACTTTGCATCCGCACTGCGCAGTATGCAGGCGCTAACATATCTTCTTCTATGCTGCACAGTATGCTATATTTGGGCGGTGACATCTGCCTCTGTACTGTGCAGTACGCAGGTAGTGACACCTGCTTCAGTGCTGCACAGTGTGAGCTGAAAGCAGGCAATGACATCTACATCTATACTGCATGATAAGCAGGCGGTGGCGCATCAGCTTCTGTGCTACACAGTATGCAGTGACATCACTTTCTGCACTTTCTATGAGATCCTTGTTCCTCAGTCGTGTCACTGGATTTCATTTTATAGCACTTTACCACTCTGGCAAGCTTTTATCTGAAGTTATAAATGGGAACTATTGACGTGGTCACTAGACCGTCTACATTATATTTCTCTGTACCAACTCCAAAATTGTTGTGGCTTCCCCTTGTTGCCAAACATTATTTGCGGACAAATTACTCAGACCACTTTTAATAATGACTAGTTAAGGAAGCATCATGTTATTTGCAAGTAGATATTCACAGCTCTCTGTTGCCTGTTTGGTTGGATTACAAGTGATTACCAGTTGACAAAAGTGGTAGTCCATGTTTTATCATTAGCCACAGTGACAAGACATCAGGGCGGCATAACAAGGAAGTACTGGAAGCACTTCTCCAAATGATACTTTTAACCTAGGAACTAGGAGTTTGAGCACAATTTTAAAAACAATGATTCATTACTTATATCTGCGACTATAACTGGGAGTAAATGTATCTACTTGAGAGAACTGTGTGCACCACTCAAGTTAGATTTTCTAATTCTAGTGAGGAAGCTCAGTAGGCTAATGCACCTATGGTTAAGTGTAAAGATAAGCAAGTGAAATTAACATGTGTGTTAATTTATGCTAAAGTGTAACAGTGTGGTTGTAGATACACATGCTCTACACAGACTGTAAAGCAGTGTCTCCCAAGAAGCAGTGGCTAACCTGTGTGTTACAGTACTTTGAAAAAGGGTATGTAGCACGGCCTGGCCTACACACTTGCTGTTGTGCTAAAACATCCACACAATAGTGTTTAGTGAAAGTGTATGGTGTTAGCCATGTAGCTGCCTTACAAATGTCAGCTATAGGTATATTACCTAGAAATGCCATAGATGCACCTTTCTTGCGGGTTGAGTGTGCTCTACGGGTAATAGGCAGTGGTCTTTTAACTTTTATATAACATGTTTTGATACATTTAACTACCCATCTTGCTATACTGGTTTTAGTGATAAGGCCTCCTTTATGCGGTGGAGAAAAGGTACCGAAAAGTTGTTTTATTTTCCTAAAGGTTTTAGTTTTATATCAATATAGATCATAAGCGCTCTTTTCACATCTAACATGTGGAAGGCTCTTTCAGCAACTGAATCAGGTGTGAAAAATAAAAATGCAACTCAATAGTTTGGCCGAGATAGAATTGAGATGATACTTTTGGTATACATTTTGGGTTGGTGCGAAAAAGCACTTTATCTTTATGTATCTGGAAAAGGGTTCTTGTAACGTTAATGGCTGTAGCTCACTTACACATCTCGGGGAAGTATTGCAACTAAAAAAGCTGCCTTCCATGAAAGATATTGCAAAGGGCTTGAAGGCAGTGGCTCAAAGGGTGGTCCCATAAGTCTAGTGCATTCCACATTAAGGTTCCAAGAAGGCACTGGAGGTAATTTTGATAGTAATACTCTTAATTCCTTCCATAAAAACCTTCATTACAGGAATTAAAAAAAAAAAAAAAAAAGACTGTTGTCTGTCCTTAAGATAAGCAGCTATGGCTGCTAAATGTAGCCTTATAGAAGTATATGGCAGGTTTTCTTTTTGCAAATGGACAAGATACAAAATAATAGTTTGTATCAACACTTGGAAAGGGTCCCAGTTTTTAGAGTTACAATAGTGAACAAAGCATTTCCACTTTGCTGCATAACATGTTCTAGTGGTGGTCTACGTGCTTCTTTAAGAGTGTCCATACATTAAATACCCAAATTCTATGACTTCAGGAGCCAAATTGCAAGATTCAAATTCTTGAGATTTGGGTGTCTGATCGGACCTTGGTTCTGAGTGAGATTGTCTGGGTAAAAGGGAAACTTCTCGTGTAACACTACTGGTCAGTCCAACTGAGTCTTGAACCATGGTTGTCTTGCCCATGTGGGTGCCACTAGAATTAGTGAGAGAGAAGTTTGAGTTTCCGACTCACATACGGAAGGAGAGAGAGAGGTGGAAAAGTGTAAGCAAATATTCTTGACCAGTTCATCCATAGGGCATTGCCCCTGGACTGGCAGTGTGGGAACCTGGAGGCGAAGTTTGGGCATATTGCGTTTTCCTTTGTTGCGGACAGCTCTATGTCTGGAAATCCCCACTTTTGAAAGTAGGGTAGAAGGACTCTGGTGTGGAGTTCCCACTCGTGGACTTGTTCCCCCATCCTGCTGAGGAGGTCAGCAAAGTTGTTGTGTGTTTCTAGGAGGCGTTTTGCTAATAGGTAAATGTGATGAATGGCCCAATGCCAAATTGTCTGTGCAAAGCGAGACAATTGTAGTGAGTGTGTGCCCCGTTTCTGCATATGAAACATGGTTGTCATGTAGTCTGTACGAATGAGGACGACTTTGTTGATGATATGCATCACAAAGGCTTTGAGGGCTAGGCAAACATGTAGCAGCTCTAGATAGCTGATGTGTAAAATCCTGTGTGTGGTCCTAAAGACCTTAGACTGTGAGGTTTTTGAAGATGAGCCCCCCCCCCCCCCCGAACCTACCTGGGAAGCACCCGTGGACAGAATGACTTGTGGAACAGGGTCCAGAAATGACCGCCCTTTCACAAGATTGTTTATTTTTTGTCACCACTACATACAACGAAAGGTGCGGCTGTCTACCAGCACAAGATCCTCTAAGTGACCCTGTGCTTGAGACCATTGGAGTGATAAACATTCCTACAACGGGTGCATGTGAAGATGTGAATGTGGCACGATTGCAATGCAAGAAGCCATCATTCCTAGAGGTTTCATGAATTACGTCACTGTGACCTGTTGATTGAGGTTTAAGTGAGAGAGCTGTGTCTGAAAATTCTGTATTCTTTCTGCATTTGGGTAGGCTATCCCTAACTGTGTGTTGAGTATAGCCCCAAGATATGGCTGTATCTGAAGTGGGGTCAGATGTGACTTTTGGAAACCGAGTGTGAAACCTAATTGGTGAAGCAAGACTATTGTGGTTTGAATGCGACTAAGGCATTGTTTGAGAGAGCCGACTTTGATGAGCCGTGGTCTAGGTATAAGTAAACATGAATCTTCTGCCTGCACAGGTGTGCTGCTACCACCGCTAGGCATTCTGTGAACACTCTTAGTGCTTTGTTGACTCCCAATGGGAGCACCTTGGGCTGGTAATGTTGCCCTTCTATGACAAATCTGAGATATTTGCGATGTGCTTGGTGTATAGGAATGTGGAATTATGAGTCTTTTAGATCTAGTGCTGATAGAAAGTCACTCTGTTGTAGCAAGGGTGGCAAATATTGGGGTGTGACCATATGAAAATGTTCTGATATAATGTAATAGTTTAACGGTCTGAAATTTAGGGTGGGTCTTAATGAACCAACCTCCTTGAGTATGAGAACGTAAAGGGAATACATACCTGTTCCTTGAAGTTGTATAAGAACTGGTTCTATTGGTCCCTTTGCTAGTAAAGACTGTACTTCTTGTTTTAGGAGAATGAGGTGATCCTGTGAAAGTTTGTGACTGCGAGATGGGATGTTTGGGGGTGTGGAACTGAGCTACACACAAAAACCATGTTGGATAATATCCAACACCCATTGATCTGTTGTAATTTGTTGCCAGTTTTGAAGGAAGAACTGAAGGCGCCCTCCTACAGGTATTTGTTAATATGAGGGAAGCAAGAGTGAGTCACTGTTTAGAGGCAGTGGCTCAAAGGGAGCCTCTATCTCTGATGTGGTTCCCACTATAGAAGCCCTTGTAAAATCCTCTGTTAGGATATGCGTGGTTGTCCTTTACTGTATGACAGTGAAGTGACTGCTGTTTGATATTGAGGCCTACGAAAAGCACCATGAGAGGCAGGGAGTTGGATTACACACATGGATTTTGCCACGTCGTTGGCTCTCTTCATAATTTCTAGCGCCTGATCTACTTGTGGGCCGAAAAGATGCTCCTTGTTGAATGGTACATTCAAGATTGCCTGTTGTACCTCCCGTTTGAAACTGGAAATGCGTAGCCACGCATGGCGGCATCAGAGGACACTGGTGTTAATGTCTCTCACTGCTGTATCAGAAGAGTCTAAAGCACAGCATAAGGAACTGCTGTAAATTAGTTGCCCTTTATTAATGATTTCCTGTCCTCTTTTCCTGTGCTCCTCTAGGAGATACTGCAGCAGCTGCTCCATCTCATCCCAGTGGACACGATCATATCTGGCAAAGAGTCCCTGTGTATTGGCAATACGCCAGTGATTTGCTGCTTGGCAGCAACATGTTTGCCTAAAACATCAATGAGCATACTTTCCTTATCAGGAGGTGGAGCATCATGAACAGCTTGAGAATCAACTTTTTTCTTTCATTTGATACAACTAAAGAGTCTGGTGGTATCTGACCCTTGATATAAATTTGATCTGATGGAGAGGCCTTATATTTTTTGTTCACTCTTGGAGTAATAATACATGCTCTAGCAGGGTCTTGGAAAATATCATCCGCATACCTTAACATGCCTTTAAGCATGGGTAGATATTGAAAGGATTTATGTGAGGAGGTAAGTGTCTCAAAAAGAAAACAGTCCTCCATGGGATAATTATGGAAGGGTACCTGATGGTATGTGGATGCCTTCTCCACAAGTTCTTGAAAAGAAGTGGTATCATCAGGTGGGGAAGGTCTAGCTGGGTAGACCTTCATGTCAGTATGTATGTCCACTACATATTGAGACCAAATGTCTGTGTCAGGCTGAAAGGCTGCCCTGTCATCCCATGTCCTGCATGTCATGAAAGGACTAAGGTGAGCCCTGTCAAGAGGGTTACCATAGGAATGTTGAGAAGGAGTTTGTGGTGGGGGATGGAGTGATTGGTGTTGGAGATGTAGGTGGCTGTACCTCGTCCAAGTCCTTATCCATTCTCCTCTGTTTGACAGGAGGCGTAGATGTTTTTAAGGCCTCCTCGAAAATAAGCTGTTGTTTGGTAGAAATGGTAACAACAGTCTTAACCAAAATGATCTTCGTTTGAGGTCGATTGTGGAGCTGTGACTGCTTGGAGCTGTTGCTTCATCCTTTGAAGAACTGGCTGAGGTGGTGTTTTCGACCTTGAAACCAATTTCAGTTCAGTTTTCGTGGTTTCAGTGACAAAGTTGTCGGAGCAGAGGCAAGCAGTCTTTTTTGTGCAGAAACAATCTGTGCCAAGTGGAAAGCAGCAGCTGTCAATGCCGAAGGCAATCGGCTCGTTGTGAAAGATGCTGTCTTTGGTTTGGGTTTTGGTGCCGAGCTCGACGTGGGAGTTCAAAAAAGTTTTTCAATGCCTGCCATGGCCAGAGGGCAGTGGCAGCTTGATAGCCTTTGGTTCCAAATTTGTAAATGTTTTTGGTAGGAGCAGGTGATTTTTTTTAATTCACTGTTTGTTGACCTAGAGGGATTTCCTGCACCTCGACAGTAATTTTGGCTTCCAAGTCCGTATCTATGGAAAACGCCTCCTCTTCAGCAGCTGAAGTTTCTTGAAGTTCCTGCTCTCGTTCAGTGTCCGGCATTTCTCAGCAACGGGCTCTTCTATCTCACAGGGTCTTTTTCGACTGGAAAGACTGGCAGGCCTTGCAGTCGTCTTCTTTATGTTCCGTCAACGGGCAGAGGTTGCAGACCTGATGCTGATCGGTCCGAGGAAATTTGGAGTGATACTTCTGACAGAAACTAAAAGGTATCCGTTCCATCAGGATTTCGTTCTCAGATGTGCGGGATAGAGAAAATGGGTGTCTGAAGGGTGCAACCCTAATGGCTTTGATTGAAAACATTTGAATCGAAAAAGATTTCTTCTGTCCCAAGATGCAAAGCGATAGAGAAGCACGTTCAAAAACAATATCAATGGGTTTAGAGAGGTTTTCCTGAACAGAAGAGGTCTAATACAGTCTCAAACTGAAGCAACGAGAGAATACGACCGGACCAGACAGCGGAATAAAACAATTGAAAATGGAGTCAAGGACCATGCGCATTGCCAGAAAGAATCACGTACTCGTGACTCAAAAGACTTTTTGAACAAAAACTTCTGCAACCTTCCGGACCCAACACTAGGCAGCGGAAGTATGCAAAGCATGTGTATCTACAGCCACACATGCCATCCAACGCGTTCTCCCAAAATGTATCCTTTTGCAACCAAGCCCACGTCAAACTTCCCTCAGATATATTTTCCCATGTAAAACAGCAATTTGTGTATGGTAAACGTGATAACCGATTTGGAGATTAGAGTGACAAGTGGACTTTCTTTACAGGATGACCAAGTTTGTGAAGGTTTATATGCCACAGACAAGCAGGTTTAAAAAAAAAAAAATCCACACCCCTGGGTACCATTCAGCAGTTGCAAGCCTGGACTCTACAAACATTCTGTTGTCTCATGTGCAGTTTTGGTTTTAGACTAGTACTAAAGCCACCTTTTTATGTTTTTTGTGACTACATCATTCTTCCATCTAAGAGGAAGCAGCCTCCTTATTTGTGCTTTTAGAGCTCTGTACAGCCTTTCTTTCACACAGTGGACTGTACTTTTATGGTTGTCCTATGCCTGTCCGATGCTACATCAACAACACTGAGGAATATATAATGTTTTATCCTGGTTCTTCTCGCATCAGGGACCTTTGAAAGGTGCCAACCAGCTTTTAATCCTGGATGACAGAAAAAGTCTTACAAATGAACAACTCCAAGGCAATCTAAGGAGGTTAAAGCCTTGTCTTTCTCTGCTCTCTCTTAAAATCATTCACTTGAGATATGAGCCACCGTTATTAACTGTTGGACAACTGTAGCACACTTTTTGTATTTCCTAGAGTGGCTACAAAGAGCACGAACCATTGCTGTACTACCTAGATTTGGCCTAGGCACTGGCGATCATGTCTCAACTGAACACCATTCATTACAACGGCTCCCAACATGAACCAGGCGTGTTTCAAGTCTGCTTGCTTGTCTTTTAAGTGCTGGCCACAGCTGGTCCCAGACTTTACAGTCACTGAAATGCGTCGCCAGTCTCTGGCTTTCAACTCACGGATCAAAAACAAAGCTCTCCTGAAGGTGCAGATGGTCAACCTCTTAAACTACAGCAATTTCTCCTTTTTGGTTCAAGCTCCAACTTTCTGGTGCCCCTTACCTCTTAACAAACATCTCTCTCTCTTTTCAAGAAAGAACTGAAGACAATTCTGATTGGTTAGGCAATATTTGTAAATCTGCAACCCACCCAGTTGTGTAATATGTACGGTCAGTCAGACAGTAAGCCTGGTAGATCATGCCCAAAGGTACTGATCGACTGCTACCTTTATCCCTGCTGAGAACTTTAAAAGCCAGTTAGCTTTACCTGCCTTTTGAACATGAATTGTGTGCCGTCTGGCTTAGAAGCTGAACTGGAAGTAGAGACCAGAACAGAACCATACACTGCACCATTTATATAGGGGGGAACCTTGTTTTGGAAGTGATTTTTTTTTGGGGGGGGGGTTTAGAAACAGGTTTTATTTATGTCGAGTTAAAACTGGGCATGCTGCTGTTGGGCTCAGTCAATTGAGTTACCCAGTTCTACTTAGAGCCGGGAGCCGCTAAAACAGATGGCCAACATGACATCACTTTTGTATGGCACAGCTGATCCATTGACTGGAACCTCAAAAACTATCTGTGGCCACTGTAGGAAATAATAATAGAAGCCCAGAGGTTCCAAGAGTCAAGCACAGCCCAGTAGAATTGCACTGATCATATAGCCAATGGTACAGAAAATCATGTCTCTATGATACTATAAAAATGTTTGGGGTCGAAACGCCATCCCAGAACGAGCCACCTCCTACTTTTTGTGTACAATTTTACTTGCTAGTAAAAATAATCCTATTCATTGAACACATAGCACTGCCTGTAAACTAAGTATGACAGCTTTCACTCTGAATTTTGCGCAGTAACCCCAGACCGCTTCAATACCCCACAGGTATAAGTCAGAGAAAACGAACACTCTCTCTCTAACCAAACAATGGTTTCTCTTAGTGGTCCTAATATGAGAAACCAGAGCTCATGTTAAAATGTCTCATGTAATGTGCAGACCCCAGTAGTTTCTAAAGGTTTCTAAATACTGCTAGCATGCTTTGATTTGCTCTCAATTCAGAAATCTGGCTTACATGAAAGAGATCTGCAATTGGTTGTAGAGAACAGTTACCTGACATATTATTGTTAGACGCTCATCTAAGAAGAAGAAGATGTACAGATTTTACTTTTATATCCCTGGACTTGAGGGTTCAATGTGTAGAATAAAGCTATACTAGGAAGGCAAATAGTTCTCTATCACTTTTTTTTTTGCTTAGGACAGTTGCACAGAGAATGGTCCATCTGTATTTGCTGTGGGGTCAGGCATATGTATGATGAGATTATAATGTGGACTATATGTAGAGATCCTAGGTTCAAAGTGTTGGTGCTCATTGTAGAAAATATTTCACTTGACTTCTATGTCATAGGTTGTTGCGTGGAAAGTCATACTAGCAGGCCACTTGCCTGGGATTAGCCTTCTCTACCAGCAGTCAATCTGTGTTTTGAATAGGCATTAGTGGTGGCTACGCTACAGGCTTTTACATTTCATGTGTACAATCATCCCTTATTTTATGTTTCTGTTCCCGGTTTGAATTTGATCAAATAATAAATCTGTGAAAACACTTATTTGCCATGTATTTATATATGATTGTCTTTGTCAGTTAACAAACAAACATTTTAAACAGAAGTTGCACACAAAAGCAATGATGGAAATTAAACAGACCAAAAGGAGTAAATCTGAGGTGTGGGCAGAGGATGTTGTTGTATGGAAGGACAGAGGACGAACCATGAAGACAAATTACCATTTCATATAAATACATATTTAATCTTCAATTATCTGCGTCGGGCCAAGTAAATAAAGAATTTGCTAACAGCCTCCTTTTGCCAGTTCCTCAGTGCAGTTGTCCTTCAGTACTTCTTCCAGGCCAGTCAAGATCAGAGTTCTGTGTACCAGGGGTGTCCTTTTCATGCTCAGAAAGTGCCCTCAGGGTGGATGTGGTTAGTAGCTAATGGGCTACTACATTCCATCTTTCCTGATGATCACTCCTGGGAAGTGCAGCACCTGGCTATCCTAGGATGCACCATTCTGCCCACCCCCAACATGGCAGAACCCCTCTCCCAGCATACAGAGCTCCCTAGCTCACTTTACCTTCAATAAAACAATAACATTTGTTTACAAAAAAAAGTTAGTGGCGTGAAGTGTCAGAGTGGAGTAGGTGAGAAGTGTGTAATAGTGGGTTTGTTGGAGTAGAGTGGAAATAAAGGAATAGAGTGTCATGGTTGAGTAGAAGGGAGTGGGGTTCAATGTTTTTAGTGGCAGTGAGTGTTGTAGAGTGCCTTGTCAGAGTGAAGTGCAGTGCCAGAGTGAAGTGCAGTGCCAGAGTGGAGTTGATTGAGGTAGTTTGGTGGACTGGAGTGGGTGGATTGGATTGGATGAGGTGGATTGAAATGGGGTCAGGTGGACTGGAGTGGGGTGAACTGAATTGGAGTGATAGGACTGGAGGGGATTGGATAGGGGTGGAATGGACTGGGGAGGTGTGAGGTGGATTAGATAAGAATGGAGTGGTCTCAATTAGATTCACAGGACTAGAGTGGGGTGGGCTGAACTGGAGTGGACCTTGGGTGGAGTGGGCTGAACTGGAGTGGACCTTGGGTGGAGTGGGCTGAACTGGAGTGGACCTTGGGTGGAGTGGGCTGAACTGGAGTGGACCTTGGGTGGAGTGGGGTGGACTGGAGTGGACCTGGAGAGGGGTGGAGTGGACCTGGAGAGGGGTTGACTGGAGTGGGGTTGACTGGAGTGGACCTGGAGAGGGGTTGACTGGAGTGGACCTAGGGAGGGGTGGACTGGAGTGGACCTAGGGAGGGGTGGACTGGAGTGGACCTAGGGAGGGGTGGACTGGAGTGGACCTAGGGAGGGGTGGACTGGAGTGGACCTAGGGAGGGGTGGACTGGAGTGGACCTAGGGAGGGGTGGACTGGAGTGGACCTAGGGAGGGGTGGACTGGAGTGGACCTAGGGAGGGGTGGACTGGAGTGGACCTAGGGAGGGGTGGACTGGAGTGGACCTAGGGAGGGGTGGACTGGAGTGGACCTAGAGAGGGGTGGACTGGAGTGGACCTAGAGAGGGGTGGACTGGAGTGGACCTAGAGAGGGGTGGACTGGAGTGGACCTAGAGAGGGGTGGACCAGAGCGGGATGGGGTGGGCCAGAGCAGGGTGGGGTGGGCCAGAGCGGGGTGGGGTGGGATGGATTGGGGTAGTATGGATTGAAGTGGAGTGGGGTGGATTGAAGTGGAGTGGGGTGGATTGAAGTGGATAGAAGTGGAGTGGGGTGGGGTTGGATTAGAGGGGAGTGGGTTGGAGTGGGTGGGGTAAAGTGTGGTGGCTTGGAGTAGTTTGGATTGAAGTGAGGTGGACTGGAGTGGGGTGGATAGAAGTGGGGTGGGGTTGATTGGGTGGGGTCCGATTAGAGTGGTGTGGGCTGGGGTGGGGTGCAGTTGGTTGGATTGGACTGGAGTAAACTGGATTGAGTGGTGTTGACTGGACTGAGGTGGATTGTATTGGGGTTGACTGGACTGAGGTGGATTGTTTTGGGGTAGATTGGATTGGGAGTGGATAGGAGCGAGGTGGATTTTTGAAGCGGGGTTGAGTGGAGTGGATTTGAAAGGACTGGATTTGGGTGGATTGGACTGTAGTGGAGTGGTGCGAATTAGATGGTTATGGTGTTGATTGGGTTAGATTGGAGTAGGTGGATTCTTGGAGTGGGATGGATTGGAGTGGGGTGGATTACAGTGGGGTGGATTAGAGTCTGGTGTGATTATCGTGGCTTGGATTTTGGTGGATTGAATTAGAGTGAGGTTGATTAAGGTGGTTTGGATTTGGGTGGCTTGGATTGGAGTGGGGGGATTAAGGTGGTTGGGAGTTGGGTGGATTGGATTAGAGTGGGAGGGTTAAGGTGGTTTGGAGTAGGATGGACTGGATTAGAGTAGGATGAATTAAGGTGGACTGGACTGAGGTGGATTAAGGTGAATTGGAGTGAGATTGGTGGATTGGAGTGATGTGGATTGGACTGGAATAGATTTGAGAGATTGGATTGGGATGGATTTGTTTGAGGTGGATTGGATCGGTGTGGTGTAGACTGGATCGGTGTGAGGTAGACTGGAGTGGGGCGAAATGGGATGAGTACGGCGGAGTGGATTGGAGTGGGGCAGACTGGAGTGGGGCAGATTGCTTTGGATTGGAATGGGGCAGACTGTTTTGGATTGGAGTGGGGCAGAGTCCTTGGGACTGAAGTGGGGCAGATTGTTTTGGATAGTGGTAGACTGCTTTGGATTGGAGTGGGGCCGTTTGGAGCAGTCTGGGTTGGAGAATTTGGAGTGTGGGGGATTGGTGTGCATTGGGGTGAGTGGTTTGGTTAAGGGTGGATTAAACTGTCTGGGGTCAACTGGATTGAGTGGGGTGGATTGTTGTGGGGTGAGGTGGGGCAGATTGGGGGGTATATTGAGGTCTACTGAACGATTATGTATAAGAAACAATGTTGGTTTGCAATATTTAGAACAAGATAATGGTCATCTTTTGATAACACCGCCTACGAGCAAATACAAAACATCATGAATGCAGCGTGAAAAATGAAGACGTGACAAAGTAAAAGAAAAGAGTTAAATATAGAAAATAAAACTTGGCAATTTTGTTTATCCGGCTGGGCACATTTTTGCCACTCATACTTATTCTGTTGCAGGGCCCTAGAAGTTAAAAAGAACAAAATAGTAACTCAATCATGTCAAGTGCAGCGGACAGTCACTGATTAAGTTGAATGAATCAGCGCTGGTCCCTGCTCCACAGACACAGTGGAAATTATGCTTGGCCTGCAGTGACCAAGGAAGAGGCTGCAAAGTGCCACACAAGCCAACAAATGGTAAATGTCAGAAATGGAGTCTAGTTGGCAGAGGTATACACCCTTGTCCAAATAGGGACCACAATCCTAGTCAGGATAAGTCACACAATCCAAATGATCCTGTGCACACCCTCTGGTAAGCTTAGCACTAAGCTGTCAGGCTTAACTTAGAAGGCAATGTGTAAAGTATTTGTGCAATAAATCACTCAGTAACAGTGAAAACACCACAAAAATACACCACACAGGTTTAGAAAATATATAAGATATTTATCAGATTAAATTAAGGTCAAAACGAAGACTGAGTAAGCACAAGTTAGGCTACCACTTTTGCAAGATTAAAAGGAGTCTTAAATCTTAGAAATGAACAGTTGTTTCTTGGTTTCACAAAGTACCTGGTTTGCATAAAAAATTACACGCACGTAGACCGCAGAGGAGTAGGTGCGTGGAAAAATAAGGTGTGTGGCAGAATGTCCGGCGTGGCACAGACAATGTGTTGTTTCTTTCCACGCTGCAAGAGGTTTTGAATCGATTTCCGGCGCGCAGTCTTGGTTTCTCACTGCAATGCAGGTTTCTCTTTGATGCCCAGGGACAATGCGTGGTAATCCTGGGCATGTGGGACGAAGTCACAGGCGTTATGTCGATTTGGTAGGTGATGCTTCAGGGGTTTGTCACACGGCAGGCACTGCGTTGATTCTTCACTCAGGAAGTTGGGCTGCGTCATTCCGGTTCGGATGTGTGGTGATTTTCTTGACACAGGGCAGACTGTGCATCAATTTTCGCCGCGCAAGGAGTTCCTTGAAGAAATGAAGTCTCTTTGGCCCAGAGTCTTCAGAAAACAGGAGGCAAGCTCAATCCAAGCCCTTGGAGAACACTTCTCAGCAAAGTCAGAGGGCAGCAGGGCAACAGCAGGGACGCAGTCCTTCACAGTAAAGAAGTCCAGATGAGTCCTTTGGGCAGCCAGGCAGTTCCTCTTGACATGTTACAAGTTCAGGTCCAGAAGTGTAATTTGGTGGGGTCAGGGACCCAGTTTATATACCCAAAAATGCCTCTGAAGTGAGGGAGACTTTAAAGAGTGGTTTTAAAGTGCACAAGGGCCCCTTTCAGTGTAGGTCTGTATGGCACAGTCCCAGTAGGGGGGTTGGCAGTCCATTGTGTGCGGGAAGGCCACTAGCCCTTGAAAAGTAAGTGTCAGGCCCTACCAGCCCAGGAGGACCCATTCATTATGCAGATGATTGCAGGTGTGACTGAGTATCCTGTGTTTGTGGTTGTCTGGGTGAAATGCACAAGTGATCTGTCAACCAACCCAGTCACTCGTGGATTGGAGACAGGCTTTAAGGCACAGATGGATTTTAAGTGCAGAGAAATGCTCACTTTCAAAAGTGGCATTTCGAAAATAGTAATATAAAATCCAACTTCACCAATAAGCAGGGTTTTGTATTACAATTCTGGTCATACTAAATATGACCTGTTTACCCCTTTCTGATCAGAATCTATCACCCAAACGGTATATGAGGGTAGGCCTAATGCTAGCCTATGAAAGGAGCAGGCCTTCACGTAGTGGAAAACAAATGTAGGAATGTTACACTACCAGGACACATAAAGCATGCATATACATGTCCTGCCTTTTACCTACATAGCACCCTGCTCTATGGGTTACCTAGAACCTAACTTAGGGGGCAACATATGTAGAAAAAGAGGAGTTTAAGGCTTGGCAAGTACTTTTAAATGCCAAGTCGACGTAGCAGTTAAACTTCACACACAGGCCTTGCAATGGCAGGGATGAGACATGGTTAAGGGGCTACTTATGTGGGTGGCACAACCAGTGCTGCAGGCCCACTAGTAGCATTCAATCTACAGGCCCTGGGCACAAGTAGTGCACTTTATTAAAGACTTACAAGTAAATCAAATATACCAATTGGGTATGAACCAATGTTACCATGTTTAAGGGAGAGAGCATATGCACTTTAGCACTGGTTAGCAATGGTAAAGTGTGCAGAGTCCTAAAACCAGCAAGAACAGTGTCGGAAAAGTAGAGGGAGGCAGGCAAAAAGTTGGGGGATGACAACCCTAAGGCCGTCAGGTCTAACAGTAAACAACGGGAGGACTCCAAGCCCTTTATAGATAACAACAGTCTTGCTACTGAGACGCTTGTGCTAGCGCATGTTATCGCAGGCTAGACCCTAAAAGAGAGGACTGGGCTTTGCCATTACCTTAAATGGCAAAGTCATGTTAGCAGTTTAAAACTACCCTTCCCTGCAGACTGGAAGCCATGTTTTACCTTGTCCCTCGCAGGGTTGCAGTCCCCAGGGAGCTTGGGGGGCGCACTAACTCACAGGCCCCGTGTACTCCATGGTACCATTTACCAGTGACTTACAAGTAAGTTAGGCTATGCCAATTGGGTATAAGCCAAGTAAATGGGTGCGGGCATTTCAAAGTCATAACACCAGTACCTAGTAGTCAAAATGGGGGCAAAAAGTGGGAGTGAATTTGAATAAAAATATTTTTTTTAAACTCGGTTTCCTTACACTGATCATAAGCAAGCCATGTTGCTCCTAATAGACCAGCTGGCCAAGAACTCTTGGGGAATGCAAATATGGTGCTTCTGTGATACTGTTACACAACTTTTCATGAAACACAATATTACTCAAAGTCTACTGGAATGAAAATGTCACTTACCCAGTGTACATCTGTTCGTGGCATCAGTCGCTGTAGATTCGCATGTTTTGCAATAGCTCGCCATCTGGTGTTGGGCCGGAGTGTTACAAATTGTTTTTCTTCGAAGAAGTCTTTCGAGTCACGGGACCGAGTGACTCCTCCTTTTGTGTCCATTGCGCATGGGCGTCGACTCTATCCTCGATTGTTTTTCCCCGCAGAGGGTGAGGTAGGAGTTGTATTGTAGTAATAGTGCCCATGCAATGGAGTGACTAAGTATGTACCTATTTAAGGTTGAAATGATATATATACAAATAGTTGAAGGTAACTTCCGAACTGCTACAGGCTCCCGGGGAGGCGGGTGGGCACATGCGAATCTACAGCGACTGATGCCACGAACAGATGTACACTGGGTAAGTGACATTTTCAGTTCGATGGCATCTGTCGCTGTAGATACGCATGTTTTGCATAGACTAGTAAGCAGTTATCTCCCCAAAAGCGGTGGCTCAGCCTGTAGGAGTGGAAGTAGTCTGAAACAATGTTCTTAATACGGCTTGCCCTACTGTGGCTTGTTGTGCAGATAACACGTCTACACAGTAGTGTTGGTGAATGTGTGAGGCGTAGACCATGTGGCTGCCTTACATATTTCTTGCATTGGGATGTTTCCTAGAAAGGCCATGGTAGCACCTTTCTTTCTAGTTGAGTGTGCCCTTGGTGTAATGGGCAGCTGTCGTTTAGCTTTAAGGTAGCAGATTTGGATGCATTTAACTATCCATCTGGCTATACCTTGTTTTGATATTGGGTTTCCTGCATGAGGTCTTTGGAATGCAATAAATAGTTTAGTCTTTCTGATGTTTTTAGTTCTGTCAATGTAATACATTAATGCTCTTTTGACATCTAATGTATGTAGTGCCCTCTCAGCTACGGAATCTGGCTGTGGGAAGAACACTGGAAGTTCCACTGTTTGATTTAGATGGAACGGTGAAATAACCTTTGGTAAAAATTTAGGGTTAGTCCTTAGGACGACCTTATTCTTGTGTAGTTGTATAAAAGGTTCTTGTATTGTAAACGCCTGAATCTCGCTTACTCTTCTTAGGGAAGTAATGGCGATGAGGAATGCAACCTTCCAGGTTAGGAACTGTATTTCGCAGGAGTGCATGGGTTCAAAAGGTGGACCCATAAGTCTAGTTAGGACAACATTTAGGTTCCATGAAGGAACAGGTGGTGTTCTTGGTGGAATAATTCTTTTAAGGCCCTCCATGAATGCTTTAATGACTGGTATCCTATATAGGGAAGTTGAATAGGTAGTCTGCAGGTATGCAGATATTGCTGCAAGGTGTATTTTAATGGAAGAGAAAGCTAGGTTAGATTTTTGTAAGTGAAGCAAGTAACCCACTACATCTTTTGGAGTTGCGTGTAATGGTTGGATTTGATTAATATGGCAGTAGCAAACAAACCTCTTCCATTTACTTGCATAGCAGTGCCTGGTGGATGGCCTTCTGGCTTGCTTTATGACTTCCATACACTCTTGTGTAAGTTGTAAGTGTCCGAATTCTAGGATTTCAGGAGCCAGATTGCTAGATTCAGCGATGCTGGATCTGGGTGCCTGATCTGTTGGTTGTGTTGTGTTAGCAGATCCGGCCTGTTGGGCAGTTTGATGTGTGGTACTACTGATCGGTCTAGCAGCGTTGTGTACCAGGGTTGCCTTGCCCAAGTTGGTGCTATTAATATGAGTTTGAGTTTGTTTTGACTGAGTTTGTTTACCAGATAAGGAAGGAGAGGGAGAGGAGGAAAAGCGTAGGCAAATATCCCTGACCAGTTCATCCATAGGGCATTGCCCTGGGACTGCCTGTGTGGGTATCTGGATGCAAAGTTTTGGCATTTTGCGTTCTCTTTTGTCGCAAACAAGTCTATTTGAGGTGTTCCCCAGAGCTTGAAGTAAGTGTTCAGAGTTTGGGGGTGAATTTCCCATTCGTGGACCTGTTGATGATCTCGAGAGAGATTGTCTGCGAGTTGATTCTGAATCCCTGGGATAAACTGTGCTATTAGGCGAATTTGGTTGTGAATTGCCCAATGCCATATTTTTTGTGCCAACTGGCTCAACTGCGTTGAGTGTGTCCCCCCTTGCTTGTTTAGATAATACATTGTTGTCTGTTTTTACGAGAATGTATTTGTGAACTATTATTGGTTGGAAAGCCTTTAGTGCTTGAAAAACTGCTAGCAGTTCTAGGTGATTTATATGCAGTTTTGTTTGATGTACGTTCCATTGTCCTTGTATGCTGTGTTGACCGAGGTGTGCTCCCCACCCTGTCATGGAAGCATCTGTTGTTATTACGTATTGTGGCACTGGGTCTTGGAAAGGCCGCCCTTTGTTTAAATTTATATTGTCCCACCATAGAAGCGAGAGGTAAGTTTGGCGGTCTATTAACACCAGATCTAGAAGGTGACCCTGTGCTTGTGACCATTGTGATGCTAGGCACTGTTGTAAGGGCCTCATGTGCAGTCTTGCGTTCGGGACAATGGCTATGCATGAAGACATCATGCCTAGGAGTTGTAATATCATCTTTGCTTGTATCTTCTGTGTTGGATACATGCGTTGTATGATGTTGTTGAAGTTTTGAATTCTTTGTGGACTTGGAGTGGCTACTCCTTTTGTCGTGTTTATTATGGCTCCTAGGTACTGTTGTACCTTGCACGGCAGGATGTTTGATTTTGCGAAGTTGACGGTGAACCCTAGTTTGTAGAGGGTTTGTATGATTTGATTTGTGTGGTGTGAGCACTTTGCTAACGAATGGGTCTTGATTAGCCAGTCGTCTAGATACGGGAATACATGTATTTGCTGCCTTCTGATGTGTGCAGCGACTACTGCTAGACATTTTGTAAAGACTCTTGGTGCTGTTGTTAAACCGAAAGGCAATACTTTGAATTGGTAATGTATTCCTTTGAATACAAACCTTAGGTATTTCCTGTGCGATGGATGTATCGGTATATGGAAATACGCGTCTTTGAGGTCTAAGGTTGTCATGTAGTCGTGTAGTTTCAGCAATGGTAACACTTCTTGTAGTGTGACCATGTGAAAGTGGTCTGATTTGATGTATGTGTTTACTATTCTGAGGTCTAGGATTGGTCTTAGCGTCTTGTCCTTTTTTGGTATTAAGAAGTACAGTGAATAAACTCCTGTGTTTATTTGCGTGTTTGGTACTAATTCGATTGCATTCTTTTGCAATAGTGCTTGAACTTCTGTTTCCAGGAGCTGGGAATGATGTTGTGATAAATTCTGTGCTCTTGGTGGTATGTTTGGAGGGAATTGTAGAAATTCTATGCAATAACCATGTTGGATAATTGCTAGAACCCAAGTGTCTGTAGTGATTTCCTGCCATGCCTTGTAATAATGACCTATTCTTCCCCCCACTGGTGTTGTGTGGAGGGGATGAGTGACATGTGAGTCACTGCTTAGTTGTAGGGGTTTTGGGGCTTTGAAATTTTCCCCTATTCCTAGGGAATTGCCCTCCTCTGTATTGGCCCCGAAAGCCTCCCCTGTACTGTCCCTGGTAACTGGACGGTGTTGCCTGTGAGGTGCTGGCTTGTGTGGCCTGACCCCGAAACCCCCCTCTAAAGGGTGTTTTGCGGAAGGTGCCGTAGTTTCCTCTGCTCTGCGGGGAGTAGAGTGCGCCCATTGCTTTAGCAGTGTCAGTGTCCTTTTTAAGTTTTTCTATCGCCGTGTCCACTTCTGGACCGAACAGTTCTTTTTCATTGAAAGGCATATTGAGAACTGCCTGCTGTATCTCTGGTTTAAACCCAGACGTTCGTAGCCATGCATGCCTTCTGATGGTTACAGATGTATTAATTGTCCTTGCAGCTGTGTCTGCTGCGTCCATGGAGGAGCGTATCTGGTTGTTTGAAATGTTTTGACCTTCCTCAACCACTTGCTTTGCCCTCTTTTGTAGGTCTTTGGGTAGATGTTCAATGAGGTGTTGCATCTCATCCCAATGGGCTCTGTCATAGCGCGCAAGTAGTGCTTGAGGGTTGGCAATGCGCCACTGGTTTGCAGCCTGTGCTGCGACTCTCTTTCCAGCTGCATCGAACTTGCGGCTTTCCTTATCTGGGGGTGGTGCATCCCCAGATGTGTGGGAGTTGGCCCTTTTCCTAGCTGCTCCTACAACGACGGAATCTGGTGGCAGCTGTGCAGTGATGAAAACAGGGTCTGTAGGGGGCGCCTTATACTTTTTTTCCCCACTCTTGGTGTGATTGCCCTACTTTTGACCGGCTCCTTAAAAATTTCTTTTGCGTGCCGGAGCATACCAGGGAGCATAGGCAGGCTTTGATAGGAGCTGTGGGTGGAGGAGAGGGTGTTGAATAAAAAGTCATCCTCGACCTGTTCTGAGTGGAGGCTTACATTGTGAAATTGTGCTGCTCTAGCCACCACTTGAGAATACGCAGCGCTGTCCTCTGGTGGAGATGGCTTCGTAGGGTATGCCTCCGGGCTGTTATCTGACACTGGGGCGTCGTATAAGTCCCATGCGTCCTGATCCTGGTCACCCTGGCTCATGGTGGTGTGAGCTGGGGAATGTGATGGAGTTTGTGCTGGTGAGACGTGAATTACAGGTGGAGGAGAGGGTGGTGGAGTAACCTTTTCACCACCTTTGTTTGTGGTGTTTGTTCAGTTTGGAACTCCAGTCTTCTCTTTCTTCTAATAGGGGGAAGGGTGCTTATTTTCCCTGTTCCCTCCTGTATGAAGATACGCTTTTGCGTATGGTCTACATCGGTAGATTGCAGCTCTTCCTCGAACCTATGCTTTCGCATTTGGGAGGTTAGTGAATGCTCCTCTGTATAAGAGCCTGAAACTGGGTCGGTTGCAGGTTGTTTTGGCACCGAAACCCTGTCTGCATCTTTTTTCGGCTCCGAGCTGACTTTTCTCTTTTTCGGGGCCGAAACCTCTCGGCGTCGATCTTCGTCGGTGCCGCTGTCTCGGCGTCGAGCCGTGTCTACACCGCTATCTCGGTGTCGATGCTTGTCTCCAGCACTTTCTCGGTCCCGAGAAGGCTGCGTGCCGGTGTCTCGACCGGAGTCGTACGGTCTCGGCACTGTTTGGGCCTTTTTCGGTGCCGACGGTCGGTCACCGAATTTATGGGTTGAGCCATGGCCTGGTGGCAGTGGCGTCCCCTGGGCCTTGTCAATCTTCTTATGTGTTGTTTTCGACGTCTTACTCACGGTTCGTGGGTCATCGAATTCCTCGGAGTCCGATTCGTGGATCGAGAAGGTACCTTCCTCTTCTTGTTCCTCGAACTCTCAGTGGGCTGTCGCCGCGGACGCCATTTGAAGTCTTCTGGCTCGACGGTCTCGGAGTGTTTTTCGGGACCGGAACGCACGACAGGCTTCGCAGGTGTCTTCACTGTGCTCAGGTGACAGGCACAGGTTACAGACCAAGTGTTGGTCTGTATAGGGGTACTTGTTGTGGCATTTGGGACAGAAACGGAACGGGGTCCGTTCCATCGGCGTTCTTCTGCACGCGGTCGGGCCGACCAGGCCCCGACGGGGGATCGAAAAACTACCCCGAAGGGCACCGGAGCTCTTCGATCTTCGATGCGGTGTTGAATCTAAGTACGCCGATCCCGAACGCAACAATACCGACGAAAATCTTCCGAAATTAGCTATCTTTGCGTTCCGAAACTCGGAGCGACAGGAACACGTCCGAACCCGATGGCGGAAAAAAAACAATCAAGGATAGAGTCGACGCCCATGCGCAATGGACACAAAAGGAGGAGTCACTCGGTCCCGTGACTCGAAAGACTTCTTCGAAGAAAAACAACTTGTAACACTCCGGCCCAACACCAGATGGCGAGCTATTGCAAAACATGCGTATCTACAGCGACAGATGCCATCGAACACAAAGTTACAATCCCACCTAAACTGGGCACAATCAGAAGCTCTACAGTCACATCATTGCACTTAATATTTTTTTATTTTTTTATTTTTTTTTAAATGAGGGCTAGGAACTATATAGTCCTCGAAAGAACTCCATGTGAGAGTGGCTCAAAGTCATCCTTTATGTGCAGGTGAGGCCACCACCCTTATGAAGATCTGTGCATGTCAGGTATGTCATATAAAGGTAAGCAAGGGAATGATTATTTTGACCTATTTTCCAGCCAGCACGTTTCCTCTCTGACATAGAGCCGAACAAAAAGTCAGGTTGCCGTGAAATAAAAAATTACACAGAAACTAAATTTTCAGCATTAACTGAACAGCCGATTAGCGGCAGTGTATCCCGTGAAATGCCAACACGGGATTTAAAAAGGAAGGTGGATGGATAGCGCCACTGTGTGGTCTTTGTTTGGTAATGCTTGTAATCTGTAAACAAGACAGTTCAGGCTGGAATTAATCAGCTGCCAAAAGCGAAGCATCGTGGTTTCTGTCACAGAAAGGGGCGTAGGGAAAATAAGGGCAGGAATAGAGAGAAAAAAAAAAAAAAAGCAAACTTACACTGAAATGCTGCTTTTCAAGTAAGAGGGAAATCAGCTAAAGATGTAACGACTGCAGAATCATACCGCCCGACCATGTTTGATTTTGCAAACAGGTAAAGCTTTCTAGTGGCACCCAGTAAAGTAATGGATGCAGTTAAAGCCACCTTGCTTCATGCACAAGCCATAGGGGCGTGTTGAAGCAGATATGCTACTTGAGAAAATTATTAATGAGGTATCTATGTTTACTAATGAAAAATTGCATAGATAAATTAATCATAGAGAAAATTATGTGCGCTTTTGAAAATGTTCCCATGGGGAGCGATCACCATCTGTACTAATGTGACTGAAAATGTGCAAAATAATGAAAAGATATAAAAATATATATATATATATATATATATATATATATATATATATATATATATATATATGTCATAATGAGATGTATACCCTACGTTTTACATTAATTTGTAGTGCTAATTTAGCCAAACTAAAGGCCTAGTTTTCCTGAGCCTCACACACGCAAAGGGATTAATTTTTCTAAACGCTTTGCAAAGGACTGGAGGCATGCAATGACTCTGACCCACTCGATGATAAAGTTGCTTAGCTAGAATATTCTGCAATTTACAGACGGACAGGAGATGATGAAGACAATTTGATACAATTATGTGTAGAGTAGGCTAAATGTACTTTCCCAGGACTTGAACAATGGAGCCACTGACTGAATAGGAACATGCAACAATTCTGATACCTGAAGGACCGGATGATGAGAACATCGCATGGTGAACCAATCCACATCTTGTGAGCAAGCTAATATTGAAATTAGTAGAGTCGTAAACAAAAACTATAGGTTAAAGTCATATCTACTGACTGACCAATTAGAAATTAGGGGGATGGACTGGGAGACTTTAATAAAAAGTAATGACAAAGGGTAAAATCGGAGAGTTGCGGGGAGAGAATTGAAGACGTCAGGAGACGCTGTCCGAGGTGCTGATATTGGGTTCATACTTTGTGAGCCCGATTCGAAGACTGACTGATTGATGACCTGAAGACGAAGACTGACTTGCTGCTCATCCATCCTGGATAGGTAGCTATGAAAATGTGACTGGTAATTTTATGCCTTTCCTTCTAGATACCAACTGCACTGATTATAGATATTCTTACTTAGATAGATTTATTCCAAATTAATGTTTTCTCTAAAAGGTTTTCACATGAAGTCCCACATGCGGATGCTAATCTTGGTTAGGTAGACTGTTAAGGGAGACGCTGACACTGACAATTGACTGACGGACTAAATTGCTGAACTTTGTTATCAATGCTGATATTTCTTAGCGTACGTATTTTCACTGTCGTATATGTTCCTTTTAATTGATGATGTTTCTATTAATGGATTAATAAATTGAGTGGCTGTAAATAAAGGTTGAATTAACAGATGTTTTAGAGTTGTAATCAATAGCTTTACCGAGTTGTGGTTATTGAGTAGTAGATGGGCTTTAGCCGTTTCTAAAGAATGTTTTTCTTGATTATTGATGTTGATTAATAGTCCAGTGATCATTGCATGACTAGGATACTCCATGCGATTCAAAAGGTTCATCGCCCTATACACATCCCCTTGTAAGTTTACTTACTAAGGACTAGGCGCGCTAACAGGTGTGAGGGGTGGGGTGAAGAATGTATTTGCAAAAATCCCACCCACACTTTACACCAGCCATAAAGCTATAGATCATCACCAGATCTTTAACAGTCTAACACAGGCAGATTTCCAATGAGACTTGCCGCCATTTGAGTTCCAGGACACACTCAATCACGTGTCGCTTGGTTACTGCTGAGGTGATATATGTCATGGGCCTGAAACCACACACTGTAGTTTGGTACTTGTCAAGTCCTGTGTCACAATACTGTTGGGCACTCTTATGCCTAAGCTACTTGTGGTCCCTTTATCTCATGAGCAGTGTCTTCTTAATTCAGTCAGTCAGTCAGTCAGTCAGTCAGCTCTCACCCTTGAAGTTGGATGCAGCCAGCCAATCTTGGCGGGTTAATCAGATCTTCCCTAGATTTTAGTCCAGAACCTGCAAAGTTGTCAGTCAGTACCCCAACCCTAGAGCTCAAAGGCTTCTCCCAGTCACCCCTGGTATGGATGCCAAGGCTTCTAGTAAGAAACCTTGGCACACTAGACATTTCTGTTCCATCTTCATACCGAGGCTGTGTATTCCAGAAGTTTAGTTCTGAGACTGGTTATGTACCTTTGTGATTTCCACTAGACAGATCCAGTCATGGTCTTTGTCAGGGTTCTCCAATCTTCAGCACGCTGGCCACATCTTGCCCTCTACAAGATTTTCTCTGGCCTTCTCCTGTTTTCCAAAGCTTCGGATTCCAATGATTCAAGGGAAATATAAATCCAGTTTCTTTGGCAGCTTGTAGGTGGCAGCAGAGCCTCTTGAATCTTCTCTATTGTAAATGTTGGACCAGCAATGCGCTGTATGTCAAATCTTTGAAAAACGGTTCCTAGTGCAGATAATCCACACTGCATATAACTCCAGTTGCCAGAATTGTGTAGAAAGCTGCAGATTGAATTTATTTTTGACCCTTATTATTGATTCCATTTTATTTTGAATTCCTTTGCTTTAACTGAAGTTCTTTCTTAGTGTGTTTTTCATATTGTGTGCTACAAAATCGAACAAGTTCTCATTTCATGTAAATTTTCAGTATTTGAAATCATTAAAGAATGAACAGCCCCTGCTTTTATCATCTTCATTTAACTGATTATTTTGTTAGAGCATTTGCTAATGTTTGACATTTTTACTCATTTTATATAATTTCTCTGTTAAGCACAATTTTCTTTTGTTCTGAATCGTATCATGCAGATTACAAAAAAGATCCAAGTGAATCTTATTCATTTATTTAAATTGTATTCATTCATTTATAAAACTGTTTTTTTCCGTCCCTTTAATATTTGTAAAATATACCATGTGGCACTTGTAGTAAAATGTTTGGAGACCCCTGGTCTTTGTCAAACGTGTCAGCAAACTGGTGGGGCGGAGCCGAGTCCCTCCTCTCAGGAATAACCCCAAAGCAAGTGCAAATCATCAAGGTGATGGATATAATGCTTGTAACGTCAGCCACTGGCAATCGCTCGGGCCACATCCTAATTCATCAACCTGGCAGTTTGGGCTGGATTGATCCCACGAGAAGCAGGGTGAAGACTGATTTGCATATGGCTGGGTCCAAACTGAGATGGAATGATGGGCAAAAAAACAATGGACTGAGATGTGGCTTGAGCAACTACCAGTAGCTGAAATTAATTCAAGCATTCCATACATCACCTTGTTTTTTTTAATTAACCCAAAACAAGGGCACTTAAAATTTGTAAGCTGTCCCACTCAGCTACCTAGTAACCCGAGGCACTGAATCCCTCCCAGAGAACAAAGGAACAGAAACTTGCAAGGGGAAACTCCATTACTTCAAAGGGACCCACTCTTTCCTCTCAAACACTCTCCAGCATGTCTCCTTCAAGATTTTCAATGTTTGAAAAGACCCTCCAAATCACATTGGTTGCCTGGTCTCGCTCTACCTCCAACTTTGGTACCAGTGAATTAGTCCACATTCACAATGTAAGCCCCACGCACATATGTGGGAGTGGGGGGAAGGTGGGGTGCGCATGCACACACGTAGGAATGACTGTGCAAAAGGTGGGAGATGCTGAAAAAAGGCGTCCTGCTAAGTAAAAGCAGTATCTGTGTCACCACTGTCCATCGTCTACATCCCAACAATGTGGCTGTGGTTGCACTCATGCAAGGTGAGTGAGTGCATAAGGTGTGCCCCTCCGAAGTAAGAGCCAAGCTTTGGGTTTGACTGTAGTGTTTACTTGAACTGGTGGGGGGTGCTCAGTACCCAAAACTTGCTATGTTGAATTCGGGGCAGATTGGCAAGCTCTCCCGAGGCATGCAGCAAAACCCAACTCCACAGCAGTAGTTATTCTATGGCAGCAAGCAACATTTTATTTAGGAAGGTTTGAGACACCCTAGACTTTCTCTTTGCTTACGGATACAGGGTACAGACAAAGGGATGCCACTCTATGCCAAGGAGTAAAGATGCAGTCTCAGAAAGGGACAAAGTGTTTTTAAGGCCAAGGGTTATCTTGCTGAAAAAATGACAACAGAGTGCAAAGCAAATGGGGTAAGCCTGTCTAGGTCTATGCAAGAATTGCTACCAATTTGATTACTGGAGATTTGCCTTACAAGATACTAATTTTATTGGAAGAGGAGGCCTCACCTAATAATTGAGGAATGCTTCATCATCGACAACCTCTCCCCCACCCTGGTAAGATGGAATCACCAGGGCGGACTCAACCTCAAGTGAGAAGGAGTTCTAATACCAAACTTACTGGAAAGGGAGCCAAATCACTTAACAATACCTGGAGGTAAACCCAGATTATCACATTTATTCATGGGTACCTCTTGTATATCTAAAAACAGTAGTGGGGTGGAGTGAAGGTATAACAGCCACACAATCTGTTATACGCCAACATGTTTCTACCCCATCTCATGTCAGAGTGCTGCACATAGGCAGTCCAAAGACTATTGGGAGGGGGGATGAGGGGGGCACACCAAGAAGACTGCTGGGACACTAGACCTATGCATGTCTCCGAAAACTTGTGCCACTTTGCCCTATTTGTTTTCTGGACAGGTACCACATTCTTCCTTTGTTGAACTTTAGGAAGCTGGGTTACTATGAAGTGTACCAAATTTAAGGAGTCAATATGCAGATAGTTCAGACCACCTTTATTGGTTTACACAGGTTAAGATAACACCAAATGCCTTCTTTTGTAGTAGTGTTGGCAAGCAGTTTAGTCTTCTCAGAGGGTAGTGCTAAGCTCTTGTTGCACACAGTCAATAAATGTGACATCTACTCAAGAAGAAACTCGTGACTAATGTTTAGAAAAGGATCATACATTGTAGGAAGTTGGCTCTGTATGTGCTACTTCAAAGTAAGGAATAGCATGCACAGAGTCCAAGGGTTCCCCTTAGAGGTAAAATAGTGGTAAAAATAGATAATACTAATGCTCTATTTTGTGGTAGTGTGGTCGAGCAGTAGGCTTATCCAAGGAGTAGTGTTAAGCATTTGTTGTACATACACATAGACAATAAATGAGGTACACACACTCAGAGACAAATCCAGCCAATAGGTTTTTGTATAGAAAAATATCTTTTCTTAGTTTATTTTAAGAACCACAGGTTCAAATTCTACATGTAATATCTCATTTGAAAGGTATTGCAGGTAAGTACTTTAGGAACTTTAAATCATAAAAATTGCATGTATACTTTTCAAGTTATTGACAAATAGCTGTTTTAAAAGTGGACACTTAGTGCAATTTTCACAGTTCCTGGGGGAGGTAAGTTTTTGTTAGTTTTACCAGGTAAGTAAGACACTTACAGGGTTCAGTTCTTGGTCCAAGGTAGCCCACCGTTGGGGGTTCAGAGCAACCCCAAAGTCACCACACCAGCAGCTCAGGGCCGGTCAGGTGCAGAGTTCAGAGTGGTGCCCAAAACACATAGGCCAGAATGGAGAGAAGGGGGTGCCCCGGTTCCGGTCTGCTTGCAGGTAAGTACCCGCGTCTTCGGAGGGCAGACCAGGGGGGTTTTGTAGGGCACCGGGGGGGACACAAGCCCACACAGAAATTTCACCCTCAGCAGCGCGGGGGCGGCCGGGTGCAGTGTAGAAACAAGCGTCGGGTTTGTAATGGAAGTCAATGGGAGATCTAGGGATCTCTTCAGCGCTGCAGGCAGGCAAGGGGGGGGTTCCTCGGGGAAACCTCCACTTGGGCAAGGGAGAGGGACTCCTGGGGGTCACTTCTCCAGTGAAAGTCCGGTCCTTCAGGCCCTGGGGGCTGCGGGTGCAGGGTCTCTCCCAGGCGTCGGGACTTTGGATTCAAAGAGTCGCGGTCAGGGGAAGCCTCGGGATTCCCTCTGCAGGCGGCGCTGTGGGGGCTCAGGGGGGACAGGTTTTTGTACTCACTGTCTTAGAGTAGTCCTGGGGTCCCTCCTGAGGTGTTGGATCGCCACCAGCCGAGTCGGGGTCGCCGGGTGCAGTGTTGCAAGTCTCACGCTTCTTGCGGGGAGCTTGCAGGGTTCTTTAAAGCTGCTGGAAACAAAGTTGCAGCTTTTCTTGGAGCAGGTCCACTGTCCTCGGGAGTTTCTTGTCTTTTCGAAGCAGGGGCAGTCCTCAGAGGATGTCGAGGTCGCTGGTCCCTCTGGAAGGCGTCGCTGGAGCAGGATCTTTGGAAGGCAGGAGACAGGCCGGTGAGTTTCTGGAGCCAAGGCAGTTGTCTTCTGGTCTTCCTCTGCAGGGGTTTTTCAGCTAGGCAGTCCTTCTTCTTGTAGTTGCAGGAATCTGATTTTCTAGGGTTCAGGGTAGCCCTTAAATACTAAATTTAAGGGCGTGTTTAGGTCTGGGGGGTTAGTAGCCAATGGCTACTAGCCCTGAGGGTGGGTACACCCTCTTTGTGCCCCCTCCCAAGGGGAGGGGGTCACAATCCTAACCCTATTGGGGGAATCCTCCATCTGCAAGATGGAGGATTTCTACAAGTTAGAGTCACTTCAGCTCAGGACACCTTAGGGGCTGTCCTGACTGGCCAGTGACTCCTCCTTGTTGCTTTCTTTGTTCCCTCCAGCCTTGCCGCCAAAAGTGGGGGCCGTGGCCGGAGGGGGCGGGCAACTCCACTACGCTGGAGTGCCCTGCTGGGCTGTGACAAAGGGGTGAGCCTTTGAGGCTCACCGCCAGGTGTCACAGCTCCTGCCTGGGGGAGGTGTTAGCATCTCCACCCAGTGCAGGCTTTGTTACTGGCCTCAGAGTGACAAAGGCACTCTCCCCATGGGGCCAGCAACATGTCTCTAGTGTGGCAGGCTGCTGGAACCAGTCAGCCTACACAGATAGTTGGTTAAGTTTCAGGGGGCACCTCTAAGGTGCCCTCTGGGGTGTATTTTACAATAAAATGTACACTGGCATCAGTGTGCATTTATTGTGCTGAGAAGTTTGATACCAAACTTCCCAGTTTTCAGTGTAGCCATTATGGTGCTGTGGAGTTCGTGTAAAACAGACTCCCAGACCATATACTCTTATGGCTACCCTGCACTTACAATGTCTAAGGTTTTGTTTAGACACTGTAGGGGTACCATGCTCATGCACTGGTACCCTCACCTATGGTATAGTGCACCCTGCCTTAGGGCTGTAAGGCCTGCTAGAGGGGTGTCTTACCTATACTGCATAGGCAGTGAGAGGCTGGCATGGCACCCTGAGGGGAGTGCCATGTCGACTTACTCGTTTTGTCCTCACTAGCACACACAAGCTGGTAAGCAGTGTGTCTGTGCTGAGTGAGGGGTCTCCAGGGTGGCATAAGACATGCTGCAGCCCTTAGAGACCTTCCTTGGCATCAGGGCCCTTGGCACTAGAAGTACCAGTTACAAGGGACTTATCTGGATGCCAGGGTCTGCCAATTGTGGATACAAAAGTACAGGTTAGGGAAAGAACACTGGTGCTGGGGCCTGGTTAGCAGGCCTCAGCACACTTTCAATTGTAAACATAGCATCAGCAAAGGCAAAAAGTCAGGGGGCAACCATGCCAAGGAGGCATTTCCTTACATACATTTTTATCTTATTTTAGACACCAAGATCTTCCAGATCAGGTAAGTACTTTTCACTATAGCAATAGCTCAACACTTAGAAAATACAGCTGTCAGAATTGAGGATTGAGCCTTGAACACCATAATGTTATCCTATGGAGAAAACACAATGTGCAGGGTCACTTACATTCGACTTGCAGGGCTGTTCTTCTGGACTTAAGGTCCTCAGAACCACCAGCAGTTTCAGGTTACCTGCCCTGGTGTGTCCGGGTGCAGAGGTCCTCCTAGCGGCGGTAGCCTCTGAACGCTTCAAGTTAAAGTCAATGGGAGCAGTACTTGGAAGAAAAGGGCTGCAAGTGGGGTGTGGGTGACCAGTCTGGCTGAACCCAAAGGAGAGCCCAGATCAGGAGGGTCTCTGGGACAAGGGGGGGGGAACTGTCGGTTGGGTCAGACTCATGCTGTGGGGCTCGGTGCAGAGGTGTTTTGTCTGGTAGGTCACGGTCGTTGGAAGCTCTCACTTCTTGGGGTCGCCATGGTGATAGGGAAAAACAGGATAGCAAGGGCCCTCTCTTTGCTGGACCTCAGTGATACCATGTCCCTTATCAGTAGGTCAGTCTCGACAGTGTTGGTGGGTGTCCAGCCTGGACACTAACCAAGCCCTGGTGCTTGCAACTGTCTGAGTTACTCTGGGTATTGGTGCACGGAGGCTCCGGGCAGGCTCAGCATCTTGAAGACAAGCTAGGTCGACAGGGGCTGCACTCCTTGACACCCGGGATCCTCTTCCTGATGAGAAGCTCCCTTGTTGCACCCTATGGTTAGCAAAACAGAGAACCTTCCAGTCACACTTGGTGTCTGCTGATGCAGGTAAGTGACTCCTCTACTCCAAGGGAGATGCCGACTGAGGGGGTAATGTAACGGCACTCCACCAAGGCTCTGGGCATATGCACAGCTGCAGAACGACTTAGGTCTTTGCAACTGTCGGGACAGAAGCAGGCAGGCAGAATTTTGCGTCAAGTCTTCAGCTAGTCCAAAATTCTTGCCCCTTCGGCTCTTTTGTGTCCGTCTTCTCTTTGTAGTCATGATGTCCTGGTGTCAAGGGTGCCACCTAAATACTCAATTTAGAGGAGTGTAGGGTAGTAGTCAAATGGCTACTCACCCCTGAGGTGACTACACCTCCTATATGACCACTTCCTGTGGGGAGTGGGCATAGCACAGTCCCAGAATTCGTAACTCCGCCAAAACAAGATGGTGGAATCCTTTTGTCATGGCGCACATCAGGCTGCCCTCCTTACGGGTGTGACTAGTCTGGTAGTGCACTACTCCTACCTGCATAGCTAATTTCTTACCTGTCCTGGTGCCAAATAGGCAGGGGGTTGCCTCTTACATTTCTGGGGGAAGCCCACCTTGTGTATCAAAAGTGGTAGGGACTTTGAAGTCCTTGGCCTTGGTATGCAGATCTACTAGCCATCCTGCTGGAGGAGGTGATAACACCTTCCTCCAGAGCTGGCATTGTTTCTGGCCTCAGAGCGCGGGCTCTCACCTCCAGGGGGTCAGAAACATCTCTTTGGAGGCAGGATGGTTGATACCAGTCAGCCATCACACTAGAGGACTACTAGATTTCAGGGGCATCACTTAAGTGCCCTCTGGGTGCATGTCATAATAAATTTAAGACTGGCATCAGTCTGGATGTATTAAGACGAGATGTTTGGTATCAAACGTCATAGGTTTCAGTGAAGGCATTATGTAGCTAGGTAACTGGTACGGTTTAGACCTAGACATCACAAGGGCATATCTTCTCATGCAGACATGCCCTCACGTGTATTATAATGCACCCTGCCTTAAGGCTCCCAAGGCCTGCTGTAAGGGTGACTTGCAGATAATACATGCAGTGACTTTGGCATCCATGTTTTTACTCATGGCTTGCACCATGACATGCAGCCTGCAATGGACGGCTGGGGGCACTTTGTATGTGGGTCCCTTAGTGTGGCATAATACATGCTGCAGCCATTAGGGACCCTATTTAGTACTCATGCCCTAGGTACAAAAGGCACCATTTACTAGGGACTTACCGAGGAGGTAAAGCCTTGCTAACTATTTCACAACTGAGTAGATTGTTTTTAGGGGACAGAACCCTGGTACTAGAGCCTGTTTAGCAGGCTTCACTGCAATGGCAGAGTCGAAAACCACCATCTATTAGCTCAAACTGGGGCAAACCGTACGGGAGTTTCCTACATGAACTTGACAACAGTCTGCCAGAGGAGGTGCTATATGTTGTACTTTACGGTTTGTCATTAAAACTGGGCTCAGATGACAGGGGACATCCAAAGGTTTGAACTATGGGGTTCTACCAGAAAGGTGGCAAAAGCTTTGACGCCTTTCCCTTTTTAATGCAAGTTCTCAACTGCTCCACTTTAATGTCACCCAAGCCCTTACACCTTGTGTTGCTGATGGTCACCTCACAAGGGTAACTTGTGGTAGATTTTGTCTCAACCGACAAAGGGATTTTCATGTATCTAGATCCTAACTGGTCTGACCTATCATTAACTGATCTACAAGGCTGGTAAATCTTTTGTGATCTGCTTTTCCTTGACTGGAGGAGATCTGAACTTGAGAAAGACAATCCTTTCTTGGTTCTTGTTTTCTCCATTGTCACCAAATTAGGCTGAATATTGATTCTCCCAAATAAAGCATGCCGTTTGAAGTATAAGTGTACTTTATGCACCAGCAAATAGCAAGCATGTTGTCAGAAGCCAGACCTCTATTGGGAGTCTGATCTTGCTGCAGGCTATGTCTAAGTCTGGATGGATGTCTGCTTCACACTTGAATGGTAGGACCTGTATAGAAGGGAGCCTACCTTACCTGAAAAAAGGTTCTGGATTACTTGTGCCTGAAAGGAGTAGAGCCATCCTGATCACAATCACAAGGCACAACTGACTACAGAATCTGAGCAGCCAACCACTACAGCCAACGACAGTGACAGCTTAGCTGGCCAGAAGAAGGAAAGTCAAAAATACCAATTGGAGGTGTGTGAGCCAACTAGTTCACAGACCAAGCCAGAGCCAAACCACAGGCCTGGTTTGGCTCTATAAACCCACAGATGAGCAGAGCTCTGAAAATGTTTGTCCTTTAAATCGTACAAGAAACACCACAGAAACTATTATAAAGTTTCTTCAAAATTGGAAAAATTTTAAATTTCTTAAACATGCAGAAGTCTTTCACCTTAGAACAGCAGTTTATATAACAGCACCGAGAGGCATTCAATTAAAGTGATGACTTTTACACATGAACAAACCGTTCTTTCACCATCCCCTGTCCTGACAATGCCATGAGTGAAGTAAAAGGAATCTGTCTTATGTGAATCCAATAGGTGACCTAGATTCATATTATCAGTGACAAAACCTCCGAGTCTATTAAAACCAGAGCTTGGAGAAATAAAATATTTGCACAGAATTATACAATTTGATCACAAAAGGGAAACCAGGATTGATCCCAGGTTTTCTAGTGTCACATTGTGCAATTCAGCCACTAGATTGGCATCCCTTTCTCTGTCTGGCGCATGACATGGCGTGGGTGTCAGGCAGAAGCCACATGAAGGCTCAGCTTATTTGTGGCGCAAGGTTTCAAGAGGACCTGGAGTTGAGCTAAGAGCAGACATCAGGCTCGAATCTTCAGTTACTCGCCCACTTTTAACACCAATATAAAAAAGACTGTGGAACTGCAGTAATGAAGAGACTGGACTTGCAAGTCACCAATCTACTGAGCACCCTGAGGGCAATCATTACCTGTTTTGTTGCGTGTCAGAAAGACCAAGAGGTCCTGCATCACTGCACCCCTGATGTGGCACTGGGTTACATAGTAGGCTGGAGTTGGTCATGCTTATTCAGTAACAACTGGAATCATCTTTCTAGGCCTTTTGATTCCAGAGAAACTATCTTTTGTGACAGTAGTGGGACTCTACCTTTTAGGTTCAATTCTCAGTACTAATAAAGTATTTGTGGTTCACTGGGTGCTCTCTGAAACATTAGTTCCTTCATCTATGGGAAACTATGGGAAATAAATAAAAAAAGCAAATATATGGGTCCCGTTAGGATCCCCAGGTCGATGGTACAGTGTCATGCTAACTATGGCCTGTGGCCAGTTAACTGAACCAGAGACTTAGACTGTGCCCAGTGGGATCTTACACCCTCCATCACTATCTTAAAATTGCACTCCTCCGGTTTTGGGTGAAGGATGCGTTTGGAAATTGAATCTTTGCCGGCATGTTTTTGGAACTCGGAGCTAAATCATGCATCAGAACCTCTTGTGAGAAATATCAAGGCACTTTCAACGACTTGGCCAGAGTTACTGTATCTTGCATCTGTAACACGGATGGTATTTTTTCAGAGTAAGAATCATTGAAATAAGTAAAGCAGAAGGAGACCCGAAGATCCATGTCTTCCCTATTGCAGCCTCTTAAGATAACAATAGCAAAATTGAGCCTGGTAACAGCAAATGTAGCACCAGTCAGGGATTCGATATAAGCATATCTGGATTGTTTGTTGGCCCCAGAAGGTGCTAGCACCCTCTAGGTTTTTGTATGCTTTATTTCAACTCTTGTATTTTCATATGTAAAAAGGTATATATTTTCTGTGAAGCATGTGCACTGACTGGACGTTAATGCTATTGTTGTTTTTGTTCATACTGTAACTGAGTTTCTAACTATTACAACCTGCAAAAGTAAGTCTTGACTGCTCACCCTCTACTGCCAAAACAGAAAAAGCTAAAGCGCGGAGAGGCTGTTCAAATCGAAGATATTAGGGGACAACCGTGGTAAACAGGGTCACTTGGGGTACCGCCTGTTAACTACCGACTCCTCTAGGAAACAATGAAAGTCCTAACAATTGGTCAAAGGTTACTTGCAGAGCTGGTGCACGTGTAGCTTCCACCCTTTACACCTGCAAATCTGAGAAAGATGAACGCAACCAACAGATATCACTCTTATAAATGGTCGGAGTTTTACATTAGCCTGAGGAGATGTGGAGAGATCCTGGGAAGGATGAGATTTCACGAGTCAGTGGTGTTTTTAACCCAGTGAGTAACAAATCACCATGCCTTCATATCTTAAGCCAAATTTACCTAGTATTCACGCTGACTGCTGCAACTGAGCCATCCACTGAAAAGTTAAGTTTTGAAAAATGCAGCCTTTTTTCTCTCCTGGAATACTGTTCTGATCACAAATGGCTTACAGAGCAGGGTATGGCTGTAAAGGAGCGATAAGCGGGGATGCCCAGCAAGTGAGAAATAGAACCCTGGGTGGTCAGACAGTGACAGGCTTACGGTAAGAATGGCAGGCAGGGCTGTATGACACTGGATCAAGTTCAATATTACCAACTGACAACACTACTGCACCCAGGACATCACATACTACTATAGTATGTTAGCAAGTAGATTACTTTTTTCAATTTATCATCAACTACCTATACTCATTAACTATTACATACACCAATTATCTGTACCTTGCAATATATTTGTTGGGCTGTTGTAGTGGATGTAATACTGTGATGTGATATAGTGGGGTTATACCACAGACACTCTTACCTAGCTCCTGCAGGGGCTTCTCCATGTCGTCCTCTGTGAAGACCCGGCGGGGGAAGCTGGTCAGGAGTATGAAAGGGTCTGCGCTGTCCTGACGATGGAGCTCCACGTACAGCCGCACAGCAGCCAATTGCTCCTTTGCTCGGAAGGTCTGAGTGAGAGAACTGCCATCAAGGAGTCGCACCTGCTCGCAGAGAGAACGCACATGACGTATACAGAGGTTAAGTACTCTCCACAAACTGCAATGTACTCCAGCCCTGCTATGAAGCACGTCTTGCGCTTCTAGGCCTGGAACAGAAGTACACCAGGTACTCCATTTAATCACCTCAATTCTGATGCACAGCAACACCTGCTGTTCCTATGCGGTGCTATTGTTTTAAATCTAGAACCAAACAACGGTTCCAAACTTCTTCATACTGACCTAAAGCACCCCTCATCTCCCAGTTTGAGAACCAAGACTCTGCCGAAGAAACCATTTTTTAGGTCTGGCCTAGAGGCCGCTTTAGCGGTCTTCTTAGCTTCATGATTTCCAAAAAACTATGTATGAAAATGCATCTAAAAAGAGGCTTTCAGTCCGCCTTCTTCATTCACTGGTCTATTCAAGTGGCATTAATATTTTGCTTCCACTCACCAAAACACCTAGCACAAGATCATACCATTTCATTCACTGGCTGTCATGCACTAAGTGGCAGATTTTTGTCTGATCACAGGTGCACAGCCACATGAAAGAGTACACTCGAGTGCCATGACTGGTGAGCCGGCGCTGCTTGGCCATTCATTTATTCTTACACTTTTCATGTGTTTGCCAATTTTCGTTCTGCATGTTGTACATTTGTAAAGAGTACTCGCTGGATAAACAGGAACAAAGTGACAGTTGAAAAAAACAATCCTAGCGGCTGCTAGGGCACCAAGCTGAAAAGAAGAGCAGAGAACACCCTGATCCATTTCAAAGGGGAAGCGTAAAGGAGAAACACAGAGCGGTAGACAGCAGGGTACTCAGAAAAGAGCAGGATAAGCACAATGTTTGACATCATTCATGAAACAGTTTACAGAAGGCTGCAGTAACAGCTTACAGTGAGTTATTTAACAATGAGTTATGTCCCCTCTTTACCCTTATTAAATGTAAGTGTAGGCTCCAAAAAACTGCAGCATTTTGCTCTTTCTGAAGGAAATGCACAGTTTGCATTATAAGAATTTAGCTTACGTGTAAACGCCTGCCTTACATTTACACAACCAAACTAAGTTAACCACAGTGCTAGAAAATGTGCTGAATAGCTCTACATTATCAAGTTCTACTTTTTCCTAAAATGTAGAACTGGAGTAAATTGTACAAGAAGGTTTTGGGAACATGTTATCTCAATCTTCTATTTAGAAATATCAGGCTGTTTAAAAATAAGAACTTTGATGACACACTGTGCTTGGGCGGACTGCTATCTTTGTTTACAGGAATGCGAGTGATTAGACTCAAGAGAATGATACTCTGGTAAACTAACTGAATGTTGTACGCCAGCCAGAATCAGGTATAGCTGTCTCAGCAGTATTTAGGTGCAGTATTTTAGCATATAAATGTGGCTCGATTCATTCTGTGACACAGGTCGAAGTAGTAGCATTTTATTTGTATACTGGCCTGGATAGTCCACTTGGAGCATAAATGGAACAAACACTTGTTTAGCATTATTTATCACTGTAGGAATCGACCAGGCCACAATTGTCTACATTTGCTATTATGCAGCACCTTTATATTCAAGTACTGGATGCCCACACATTTCAATTCTCCACTTCTGGGCACAGCACTTACTTGTATTCTGCACTGGTCGTACTCTCTTTTGACTGGTGGTTCTAGGGTGGGGGAGGAAGGAGCTGGAGGAGCAGGGACAGGTTCTGCTGGTGGAGATGTCTGCGATACCCCTGCACCCCCAAACTGGAAAAAAACAAAACAGACTGATTAACTAGGGCAACCAAAAGTTTACTTCATGAGACTCCCCAAGGCCGAAGGAGAACCCAAACAATAATCCAGCAGATTGGCATATACTGGCAGAAGACATCTTGTGTACAACACACAGGTTAGAGTTCCTTTATTTTGAAGGTTCGCATACTAACGAGCACGGAGTTAAAGATGTGACTCCCATTTTTATAATGCCTAGAAATAATTTAATTAGTGAAGTACTTAATAAGCATCACTTTTATAATATAGAGCGTTTATGTGGATCTGTCCAGACTTTCAACCACAGCTGTCATGTAGAAACTCCCCTTCTGGACAACTGTCAAGTAAATATTTTATGAGAGCTGAACCAAATAGGCAAGCTATTGCTAATCATTCCATCTATATCCCAGCTTGCTATGTGGAGATACGCTCCCTGGCCACAAAGACTGACCTTCTTAGCCCTTTCTGCTTTGTCTCGTTCAATTTTCTCACGCACCCGCTGCCTAAGAGAGGAAGAGATGAGAGTTAATGGGCTCCGTCACACAACACAGGCCGGGGCTGAGGGTCAGTAGAGAGGCCAGCTCCAGCTGTCAAGGCACAAAGTCCTTCTTACTTTGCCATCTTCTCCTCCATCTTCTCCCGGCGGCGCTCTTCTGCCAGCTTTTTCATCTCATCCTCCTGCATCTTCTGCCGGATCACGGATAGCTCTTGGCCCTGCTTCCGCCGTTGCTTCTCCTGTTCAATCTGTTCCCGCTTCTCCCGTTCCTCGCGCTCCTTCTGCTTCTGGGCAATAAGCTCCATCATCCTGTTAGTAGGTAAATAAATCGTTCTGTTATGTCAACCACATTCAATGCATGTATGAAATTAGGGATAAAATGTCTGAGGTTAAGCAATCTGTATCCCACACTCAAATAAGAAACTCCCACTGGAGCACTATGTTGTTTAAAGTTGCATTTGCAATGTACCACAGCAACATTTTAGACTTGCACCTACACATCATCCAATGGAGGGATAAGAACAAAAGGTACCATTTACCTCAACAGGTGTTATAAAGTGCCACAATGAAAGCATTAAAATGTTGATTCTATTTTTTTGTTTGGGACAGAGAGGAGCAAAAACGTACACTTTTACCCATATGCATGTGATAAGTATACGATTACCGCTTCTCTACAAGGAGTGGGCTGGAGCGGAGTGCTGACAGGAGACTGCTGTTCTTCCAGACTTTCTGTGAGGCCTCTTCTCGACATCCCAGTGGTTACTGGGCACAATCCAGTTTAAAAACGTAATATCTCCAGAACCACGTGGGCTACAAAGAGGATTCAAATGGTTTGGAATATAAAACGTTCGTATTAAAAAATGAATGTCACGGCTTCACTACCAGATGGTGCAGATTTTGATTCTCGGTTTCTGCTGCCCAACTGGGCTGCAGGAGGATTGTGGCTCCACTCTAGAGTGTATTCAGCCTGTTGAGACATTATCCACGTACTATTTACCCAGTTGAGTCCTATGCAAGTTCCCCTGACAGGAGCAATGCAGCTACTCGAGCAGAGGGAGGCTCTCACCAGGACACAGCTGCAGTTCTCCAAGCAAGATTTCTGACTTGGGCCTAGTCCAGATGGAGAGGATTATTCCAGAAAAAGTTCCATTCCTGAGATCACGTTCACACCACACTGGTATGTAGAGTCCCCTTGGACATCAAAATGAGTATGAAAGACTGGCTCAAAGGGGGTGGGCAGTATTTTGACTATTGTATGTGGTAAAACTAAATCTACTTCAGACACAACCCTGCACAGACAAGTGAATTCCCAGGAAAGCGTACATACAGGCAGCGATACACCATCTGATGGATTACACAGATGAGGGGCAAATGGACCCTCCATCGCTCCCTACCTGGTAAACCACATTTCATATAAACTCTCCACCTATGTCTTGCACATGATGCAAGCAATGGGCGTCATGAATGGATGGAACTTTAGTAGGGAAGGCTGCTTCCCACAGTAGAAGTTAGAACAAAAAATAAAAAAACAAAAAATATCTGAACTACAATGTCGCCGCCACCACCACACCACAACCTGGGTTGAAGGAGCACGAACTACCTTCACATAGAATATGGATACGTCTTCAGAGCCGTCCCCTCCAGCCAGAGTGGTGCTTGTATTAGAACCATTACAGAAAACGAGCAAGCACCACCTGTGAACTGGATGGGCTGTTGAGTTACCTAACTGGGTTAATCAGAAAATAATCAAGGTTAATCTCAGAAAATAAAGGTTAGAGAAGGAAAGTGGAGTATTTCCAAGATGTGCATGGGATATGACCCAGTACTATCAACTGTTGAAAACTGTTCCTTAAAGATATTTAAACACAACTTTAGAATATCTGCCTATTTTTGCTGTCTTAAAGCTTTAGAGATTTAATTTCCTTATTTTTCTATCCACACACAAATAATTACTTTTTGTTGGTCCTGTTCTGATAAAAAAACACACCAAACTTCAATCAAGAAAAGGGACCATTCACTTAAGGAACACCGGACTCTGGTTACCTAAACCCTACCACTAATACGAACAAGCAACGGACAGCGAAAAGATAGTTCCATGAACCACTGCATCTATTAATTCCTTTTTTGTCTCTTTAGTAGTAACTTGTAGCACTATTTTCAACTAGAAGATCTGTAACTTAAGTTCTTTATCCTTGAATCACTTGACGACCACTACAAAATATTTGCAGTTCTGCTGTGGGGTGTAGAGGCAGGATGTAAACAGCATGGGCTGCTGTCTTTCTGTGATGCAACCACATTCCGCCCTTTGCACCACTGACTGTGTTACCTTTGTCTGAAGCGAGAAAGAGGAAGGTCTTTGTTCACCTGGCGAAGTATTTGAAATAAACAATTTGAAAAAATAAAAAACATTTAAGGAGAACCAAAAAAAAAAAAAAAAAAAAAACACAGAACGAAACCCCATATCGAGGATGACTTTCAGACGAGTAGTAGTCATGCTGGGGATCTTTTTCTTTTCTTCTTCTCTTCCAACCCCACTAGTATAGACCTTCATGTCCCTGTACGATTAATGCTATTGGCTAAAAATCTAGAAGGGGGTAAAACTCATCTTCATAACTCGAGTCAGTCTATTAAAAAAAATACTCGGAGCACTATCATCAGAGAAAAAGAAACTGGTAAAAACTCAAGGGTTAGGGAAGCCACAACAATCAACAGGTCAACAACCCTTGAAGCAACACAATAGACCAAATACCGGAAGGCAGTTCTGTAAACCGTAGATTAACCCAGTCTAATGTGTTGCCCCACTGAAGCGCTGAGCAATACTGAATACCTTCTAGTTTGTTCCTCTCGTTCTGCCTCGGTCAGTGGCTTTTTTCCTTCGGCTGACTGGCCTGTCGACCCCTCTTCTGCCGTTTCTAGAGAGATGAGAAGCAGAGAAGGCACATCAATCTCAAAACTTTACTTTGCGAACCAGTATCCCTCCCTTCAGAATGAATAAGGAGAAGAGAAATAGTTATAAAAATTTTTAATTATTCCCAAAAACATTTCAAATATAAAACCTAACAGGTTACACAATAAAAAGATTTCAACATTTACAATATTGACTATAAGAAAAAAATATAATATACCTACGTTAACAACCACACTTCAAGAACACTAACGTCGTGTCCGCAAAGCAGTTATTGTTTGAGACGGTTTTTTTTAAGCTGTATCCACAAATGTAAGCGTTCAGGGCAAAACTTGTGAACTGTCACTGTTAAAACAGTAAGCAACTGCATCTTTGCAAGTGAGAATTCATCAAAAATAAAAACAAGACGACAAAGCCAAAAACTCTGTTTGCACTCTTTTCCTTTACCTGTACGGTACAATTGGCAATTATTCTAACCTAAACAAGCTTGAGCAAAGCCAATAGGTCTCGCCTGTGGGCGAGCTATTGGCTTTGTCTTTCGGTGAGGTGGTGAATGGGAGTGCAGGTGGGGTGGAGAACAGAAAGATAAAGCTAACTTTGTAGCTATCATAGTAACTAAGAATAGTTCGTTAGCTATTCAAAGAAAGTAAACTACGAAGTGTGTGGAAAATAGCCTGATAAGTGTGACTTTTGTAAAGAGACCACGATTATTAGTAAAACTAAGCTTAAAATAAGCGCTTTCTTTAGAATCGCAATGAGTTCTAAAACAATAAGAAACCGTGTGTACGTTTTCAAAGAAATAGTCTTAAAAGCTGCACTTAGTTAACCAAATAAATATTTGTTTATGTATAGCGACCGTTGCAGAGGCTAAGCATCACTCCTTTTAAAACCGATACCAGAGAACAGTTAAGTATTTATTTCGGGAAAGTTGTCACGTCTTTGCTTGGACTCTCCCCTAATGCACATAGCTCTGATACGTTTTTAACAATCTATTCCATGATGAATTCGATTCTTGGACCCACACTGTATGTTCAGATCAAAGCTCTAGCATGAGTGGAAAGGAAAAACAAATGTGAGCCCTCTCCAGCAAGAAAGGCGGGGTTCTATACTGAAGGTTCCTAGTTTAAAGGAATAGTCATTTGTTTTCCGTGGAGCACGTTGCCAGCAGAATTTTCTGAACGCCTCTCGAGCCTTTGTCCCGATTTTCGTGCTTGTTTCTGGAGAATATTTTAAGAAGGGAAATGATTGAGGAGCGCCACATCATAGTACTCGGTGAACAGCTGCAATGCCTCACTTGCTTGTTCAACGGAAACCTAGCTGAACAGAACTCCAAAAAAGAAAAAAAAGGAAGCAGCGGGACGTGGGAGGAGGTAGGGACGGACAAGCACCAAGAGAGGAGGTAAAAAGCAACAATGAATAAATAAAAAAGTTATTTTTATGCAAAGTGAATCGAAACTAGTTTTCAACGATTCCTAAATTATCTGCTTGATGTTGAGAAGCATATTAAAATTAAAAAAAACAGTGACGGGGAGAGAGGCATGGGACAAGCAGCAGTGGAGGGGTGTTTGGGGGCGGGAAAGCAGCAGCCTGGGAGGGCTGGTGGGGTGCGGGCAGGAACTGATGTGTGGTAGAGTTGGGGAGACAGGCAGGCACTAACTGGGGTGGAAGGAAGTAACAACTGTATTGTATTAGTATTTATATAGCACTTACTACCCCCGACTAGGCGAATCGCTTTTGGGCGTGTAGCACGCTACTCCGGAACCCAAAAGGAATTAGTGGTGGATTAGTATAGGGAAATAGGAGGACAGTTTTAGTATTATTACGAGTTAATTTGAGTTGCAGATATGCGAGTTTGTTAGCTGGATTGACTGGAGTAATGGAGCGGTGGAGGAGGGAAGTATCCAGAAGTGTTAATTGGGAGTTTATAGTAATAGGAATTTAGGGTTGGGATGAGTAAAGGGGGGGGGGGGTGGTATAGGAGAGGAGTCTGTGGAAAGGGTTAGGGAGATCATAGTAGCAGGAGGGGTTTTGAATGAATGAAGATGAAGCAAAAAAAGTATCTCAATCTGACTAGGATAAACGGAAGGAGACAGAATTAATCAGTACTTGGTCCATGCTCCAGCCAAAGGGCAAACAGGCAGTTAAGCATGCACAAACTGACCAATCTGAAGCAAGGAAATGAGAGGGACAATGAAGTGACCCAATGGTAAGCAATGTGCGGGCTGCAAGTCCCTCACTGTATACTATATACCTTGCAAGCGAAAGCGCATGCACGCTCAAAGGAGAGAGCTAAAAAGCATAGCCTACAGCAAGATTCACAGTCATTAGGAAATCTTATTTGACTGCTTCTAAATTCTACTCGTAGCAGAATAAAAAAAGAAAACTGAATTATCTTATATGTAATGTTATGATTCATGATAGAATGAGGGTAGCCAGTAATATGAGAATTAAAAATATAATCTAAATATTTTTTATTTGACAGTTCAAGATAATCCGGTTTCTAAGAGTGAATAAATCAACTGTCGTCACAATACTCATTGAAGAGTAAGTTTCCATGCTTTAGGCAACACACATGCCAAGAGGGGTACAAGGATTAATTCCTGCCTCCCCATCACATGCCAGAGAGAGGATTAAGGAGATCCAGCAGCTGTCCCTCTAGGCTTAGGCTAAAGGTTTGAAAAGGTGGCATTTGTGACAAGAGCCTACCTAAGCAAATCAAACTCCAAACATTACCTAATCATTCTCTCACTCTGACTTATTACTTTGTGACGCCACTGAGCCTCCCAGGTACAACCAATTATTTATTTAACCCCCCCCCCTCGTTTTCTAAGGTCTCAGACACTCTGTCAGCCGACTGTGTAGCAGCGGCTGCAGCATCCACGGTGTAGCAGCCGGGCTCTCCAGTGGGCATCAGACAAAAGGCCTTGGGGTAATGAAAGTCGCCTTGGTTCATCATATATTTAAGACAATTAGGCATTTCCATCACTGGGCAATGGCACACCTTAAACAGCAGAGTTAGTCTCTGGCATCTCTTAGCATTTCATTGGTAAAAGGTATTTTAAAGGCATTTTGTTGACTGGTAGGCTTTTTCTATTTTACACCTCACTAGAACTGCTGTTTATTGTGGCACTGAGTTGTGTCAAGGAGAGGAAAAGACCAGAAAAGATGTCTCTTCTTCATCTTCACATAAGGATAGGGACCAGCCTGAAAAGCAAAGAAGCAGACTATCCGGATATGTTTCGCCTCCTGGCCAGGTGTTTAACTCAGCCTCACCAGTGCAGTAACTGGCTGAGGCAGAAACATCAAAAGCTTTGAAAAAAGTGCTTCAGAAACGGAAAGCAAGCATCAGGAAAAATGCTAAGACTCGTGATCAGCAGTTTTCTGACTCTGAAGCCCAAGTACCTCAGCAATGGGTAAATCAATGTGTGTGCACAAAGGCGATTCCTCTACTACTCAAGTTCATTTGGATTTCGATCCAGTACAACTTCCAGTGGAGTCTGGGGGCCCTTGTCTACAATATGAAGGGCCAAATCAGGTTGCAATGCCTATGCACCAAAAGGACAATGATTCAATATTCAGGCAGTGAAAAAAATAAGGGCTTATCAACCATTTCAAGGTTTCTGCTGAAGGTATACACACTGGAAGAAGCAGACAAGTTCCTCCCACATAATATCAAAGTGGATTCTATCAGGGAATACAGCGATAAATCTAGAACCTGATACAGTAGTTAAGAAGGTGAACAGTGGTTTGAAAAATAGTTTTTGACAATAAATTGTATCCATAAGCAAGCATCTATACTGCCTGAGCTTCTCAGTCCCTGGTCATAGACTGAGACCTTGTCTGTAGCTATTAATTAGACTACTGTCTGCTCGGATCCTCTTATTACGAAGCACATTTCTTGTGGGCATCATTAGATCCATGGCCCTCACTTCCGAGGCACCAGTTTTGGAAAGACGAAAGTTAAGAATGAGGGGCTGTGAGGCAGACTTTTTAAAGACGGCTGCCCCTTTAAAGGCACAGTTTGAAAGACATACATTTTTTGGTGAAAAAGAAGACGCCTTGATTAAGAATTCTTTCAAAGAGAGGAAACACAACTTGTCGTATAAAGGAGCAGTATCTAAATCTGGAAGATCTTGAAGTGGGGAAATACAGAATCTTCCAGAAAGGACCATAGGTCATACAACTCCTGGCTCAAGAAGTTTCAGCCACAGATATCTTCTAGAGCTCCAGAATCAGCAAGCCAGGCAGAAGGATCAAAGCAAAACTCCTATTACTGATCTCCTGTCATCCCATAGGTGGTAGGAAGTAGTAGTATGGACTATTACGCAATTTAGAAAAGAACCATCACAGATTTCTGGTTTCTGAACATCAACAAGACTGTTTATTGTATAACCAAGGATTATTTGTCTTAACACTCCAAAATAACTCCCCATGTCTGTCCCACAAAACTTAATCAAGAGAAAAGTGTTTTTGCGGAGTGCATGCATTACTGGAAGAGAGAGCTGTGCTCCAAGTACTGGAAGAAGAGACTGTAAAGGGTATCTATTCAATACTTCTCTTAGTATAGAAATCTTCAGGCGATTACAGACCAGTGCTACATCTAAAGAGGTCCAATTCCTGGGTGAAGACAGTTAACTTCAGAAAGCTCACATTACAAAAGACCATACCCACAATAACAGATAGGAACTTTCTTTCTGCAACAGACCTCCAAGGCACCTTTCCATCCATATTTATGTAAATCAAAGATTTCAGTGTATTGCTGTAGGAGGGATGTCATTTTCAGTTCAGTCTTGGCCTTCGGACTGGATGGGCTCCACGAGTCTTCACCAGGATTCTAGGTCCTGTTGTGGCAGTGCTCCATCATGAGGGAATCTTCATGCAGCCTTTTCGGGACAACTGGCTGATTCACTCTTGATCAGAATTCATGACAAACATGCACACAGAGGGTTCTTTCAGTACTAATAAAGCTTGTTTTTTCATAAATCTTCGAAAATCTCAGATAAAGGCTTAACAAGATCGAAGTGTTCATTGGAGCAAATATCAGACTGATCTAGAAGTAGACTCTCTCAGACAAGAGGATTCAGATAATCCAAGATCATGTTTAAAAAATACTCTCCCTACTTTCACCTAAACAGCAGATTAGTTGCAAGTACAAGGAGATTTTACAGCAAAGATCTTCATGGTGCTGTGTACCAGATTGCAGGAGCAGCAAAATCGGGAGGCACATCCTGCACCATTTGAATCCAGCCTCTCTGGACTTTTCTTTCCAACTCCGAAAACCACAGGTGGTAGTCCAGAAGCTTCACTGGTGGCTAATCCCACATAAACTCAACAAGGGATTTTTCTTACTGTCTTCTCTGCCACCTGTTGTAACAGCACACACTAGCAGTGCAGGCTGGGGGACCTGGATGGTTTTCCTCAGGTCCAGGGGCCTTGGTTACCATCACAGAGAAGCAGGTCTTCCTACTGGAGATAATTGAAGGCCATTTGGTTAACTGTGTCTGGATGTTCCCAACTACTGACGGGCAAGGTGATTCTGGTCAAGACTGACAAGAGGACTGTTAAATCCTACCTCATTAGATGGGTGGAACAAGGTCAGTCTCTCTAGCCATGGTTTCAGATAAGATATTCTTATGGGCAGAACAGACAGTGCTGTAGATATCAGCCATTTATATTCCGGAGGTATCACATTCTGTAGCAAACAGGCTCAACAGGGTGATCTCTTCCTCCCAGGAAATGTGCTCAAGTCATACACGTTGTTCGGCGATTTGTCAGGTATGGGGAGGGGAGTCAGATTATAGATCTTTTTTCAACCCCTCAGAATTTCCTACTGAAGCTTTCCTCAAGAACAAAGGAAAAATGGTCTTGGGAGCGGATGTCCTGCCCATGGCCTCAGCGGCTCCTTTATGCCTTTCCACCTTTTCCTTTGATTCTAAGGTTTCTAATCAAGGTCAGGGAGAGGAAGGTTTAGGTGATCTGAGTTGCTCCTTCTTGCTCACACTCTTGATGGTATCCTCTTGTGATACCAATGAAGAATTGTCAGGAGATTCTGTTGCTGATATTCCCAATCCCTCAACACTGTTCTCCCCTCCGTCACAGGGCATAGGAAAGGCTTAAGTTGACAGCTTGGAGATTGAAAGGGAAGAACTGAAGATGTATGGTCTCTCCAGGATCTTGCCTAAACAGTGCAATTGTCCTGGAAGACTTTTACTCTATAGTCCTATAAGAGACATTGGTCCACCTTCAGTAGAACGCGTGGGTCTACGCATTTGACTCCTCAAAGATCAACTCTAGTGCAGATTCTTTTCTTCATGATGGGTTTTCTTCAGATCTTAAAGTTTCCACTTTGAGTTCTCTAAGGCCAGCCATTCAAGTGTTCAGGGGATCTAAGAATAAATTATCCGCCAACCACGGCTTAATCAAGAAGTTATGCATAGGGTTTAACAATTTAAGACCTTCCAAAACCTACATACCATCATGGCATTTACAGATGGTTCTGGAGTCTTTTAGCGATCTATCTTTGAGACTTTAAAATTAAGTGCTCATTAAGAGTTGGACATTAAAAACCTTTTTTCTTGGGGCAATTACATCAGCTAGGAGGTTAGGGGAATTGGGTTTCTTATTGTTTAGGCACCTGTTACTTATAGTTTTGAAGGACGGAATCATTCTCTGGTTGGGGCCTTCTTCTGCTTCAGAGGTTACTTCTTCTTTTCATAGAGAACGGGAGCTAGCTCTTCCAGTATCTTTTCCTTCACCTAGTGTTTCAGAGGAGAAAAATCTGTACTTACTAGATGGAAGAAGGGCTCTTTGGAAACAGTCTCTAAATGACAAAGATCTCAACATTTCTTCTTTTTAGTCAATTTTGATCTGGCCAAGACGGGAGCAAAACCTACAGGGCAGATCAGCAAGGGCAATGTTGGCTACTTTGGCACAGCTGCAAGAAGCTTTGATAGCAGAAATATGCAGGGCTGCGACCTCTTCCACTTTTGTTAAGCATTACAGAATCATGCAACACGTGATCAGAGTTCCTTAACTCTGTGGAGTGAATAGGGGAGGATAAATCTGTTCTAGTAAATTCTTGGAATACATATTCAGATGTCCTGATTTTTTATTTTTGCTGTAGTACATAGCACCAAGTAGTGAAGCAAAGCCAGAGGACGATTAGATAATGCTTCAATTATTTACCAGCAACTGCATTACTATGAGCCCTTTCTTTTTTAATTTATTACCGCCTTCGCTCTTGAGTGCTAGGGCAACTGATATACTCTGTATGTACAGGAGATGTGGGGTGAGTTTTTTTTTTTTTTAATTAATGAGTTGACTGGTGGTGTTTAGGAGGTGCAGCAACACCACAAAGTAACAAACCAAAGTGAGAATGGACTCCTAGTAATGCAATTACAGGTAAGTAATTGTATCATATCTGTCCCAGGTTACTAAAGGAGGAAAAGGCAGTCATTATTTTATAAGTGGTACACTTTGGCAACTCTACCAAAAGGCCACATCCCAGGATATATCCTCCTGCAAATAAAGTGATGGAAAATGTAGGTTTTATGGCATATGAAATAATCATAGTTGCCAATGTACCTATTACCTAAGCATTTAACCTACAAAAAGGAAATATTTAAGAAGAATTTTCACTCTGTAAAGTTGTTTTATAAAATATTGATTTTCCGGTCTTAATTAGCAAGCCACCAAGGTAGTTCTAGGGAGACAAAAAGGACAGTTCATCGTTGCCTAAATGACAACTTCGACTAATGCTTAAATTCCACCTTTCCCAATGCCTTTAGTCTCTAACAAAGATCATAATTTTGGTCCTGCTGATAAACCACCCAACTGCAGTTACTACTGTAGACAATAACACCTTCAGGACTCCAAGTAAGCCACGTGATGGCCCATTGGATTCCCTCGAACTTCTTGAAACTTAATGCCAATAAGTCAGAAATTCCTCTGCAATGCAAACAGTTTGGAAACTGGGGCCCTAGCGGTGACCAGTAATATTAGCGTTACTCACTGAACCCAAGTCTGAAGTAAAGGGAAATCTGTGAGTGTGGGTAGATGGCCTTTAGGCCTCAAGTCAGGGCAATCAACTCCTGTTGCTCTGGTGTGTTACAGAGTGTGAAGAAAGTTTTGCTCTTTTTTCTCCCTCAGCTCAAAAGATGATCATTCAGGCCCTGATGGTTTCTCATTTAGACTAGTGCAATGTGCTACACCTGTGATTGTCTAGATACGCCAAAGAGAAATTACAAATCATACAGAACGCAACGTCAAGGGTCCTTTGCCATGTGCCAAGTACTCAATCAGCGACTCAGCAGGTAAGGGCTTTACATTGGCTTCCCATTGAGAAGAGGATGCATTTTAAGGCCTTATGTGTGGTGCAGCAAATCTTATACACTGGTGCGCTAAGTTTCCAATATTATTCAACCATACCGCCCAGTCAGGCTGCTCAGATCAGTGGACCTTAATTCAGAGGTGATCCCTAGCTTTAATTAGGCAAGACAGTGAGGACGTCATTCCAGGACATGGCACCTAACTTAGGGAACAAACTTCCTAGTCATTTAAGAACAGTGTCTCATTATTTTAGCTTTAGGAAGCAGCTCAAGACTTAATTGTTCCAGTCGTAAAATTCGCTATATTCCACTGGCTTTGGAATGAGCTCGGAAGCCCTAATGTAGCGCAGCTATGCATACTATAAATCCGTTTAACATACGTGCCATCAAGTATTACCCATTTACTGAGTCGTTTCTAGACAAAACATGGCATTTGACTCAGATCAGCACTACAGAAGCTGAGATGGGGTGCTAAAATTAATGTTGGCTTCAGCCCTTTAATTGGTTAATATTCTGAAACTAGTGGCCAGACAACAGCCTTTAGCCTCACCAAAGTCCCTAAATACAATGATAGATGATCTCTTAAAGCTGGTGAAATACCTCATGCAGAAAGGTTGCCTCGAAGCTAAACCCTGTCCACACCATCAAATACTGCCTTGCTGGTAAACAATTCAAGCAAACAAATACGGTCTGATGAGGTGAATTGAATAATAGCCCAATACTGAAAGTGTCATCGTATAAACAGCTCCATAATGTGTTCAAAAATCTCTCTTAAAAAAAAACCTATAAAAGATGGCTTTTGTTCGCAAATACTCAGATTCCTTAAGGAGAAACCTCACATTAACTTTAGCACATCAATGACAGCAATAAAATGAAATATTTCTGATTCCCCAGGAATACCCTTCTTACATAAAGGATGGAATACTGAACCTTTCCATGCGTCTGGCCTTTTACGAGGACATCCCAAAGAGGACAAGTGCCTACGAATTACATCTTACCTGAAATTACATCCATTGCCTCTGGTATATGACCTTCGGGTGGTTCTTGTGTGCCTAAAACGTGGTCCTGAGGAGGAACGTAGGGTTCATCAATATCAGGGTCAGCCTCGTGTTCCATCAGCCTGGTGATAACGGAGAAAACATGTATGGTAAGCGGCAAAGTAGTTAGCTGCAAGAACCAGCAATCCCAATATTTCTTCAATGACTCAGCCTAGAATTTTTTATGGTACACCTACCAGTCCATGGCACGCTCGATGCCTTGGTTTCCTGTTAGCGCCAATGCTTTCTCTCTGTTAAGAAAGGAGCAAAGTGAAAGTTACAGAAGAGGATAGAACCATGCAGCACTGGGGTTATGTCAATGTACTAGACTTAGGGCCATATGTATGAACACATTTTCAAAAAGACATAGAATGGGTCAAACCGTTTGATACATCTGGCCCTTAATCTTTCCCTCCTCGTTTTAATGGAGCAGAAATGAAGGGAAATAATGTATAGCCACAGTACCACTATTGTGGTGAGACGATCCACAGGCCAGAGGGGTTCAAATCAGTTGTGGTTTAGGGGAACAGATATTCAGCAGTGTTTATATAGAACATTTAACTTCAAAACAGGGGAAATGTTGCTAGCTTGCTGGTCCCTATGTTTCTCCCAATTCCAAGTCTTCTTTGTCTTAACTGTGTATTTCACTTCCAGTAAATCCTTATTTCCTCCTTTTTTTCTTGTATCAATTAAAACTGATTTTCATATCGCTACCCTGCACCTTTTCTTGATTTATGTATCGTCAATATTATGTTCGCAAATCCTACCGTACATTCCCTTAAACTCAAAAATATAATGTCATCCCATGCCAGATGGAAGTAGCTTGCCTTGGTTTTCTTATTGCATTCTGGCACTGGTAGTCCCGATTCAGAGAAAGAAAAAGAAACAAAGTTGCAAATGCAAAAAACAAATGCCAGAACAGGATGAACTATTCTTACTTGTCACAGAACAACTAACTTGTGAACTCTGCGCAACTTTCATCTATAAATTAACAGTATAAGTCAATCCCACTGCCCCACCGTCTGTTGCTGTACAAACGAGCATAACTAAGATCGAATATCATAACCACCAAGGCCACCTGGAATTCAGCCGGGAAAATCTATTTAACGTCTTGTGATCAATAAGTATTATCCGGGTTTAATATGTGTCTGTGACTCATATTTTACTTTTCTTAACTTCTCGTCACATTTAGTGTAAACCCGGAAACGTACCCGTTGGTGCGAGAAACTGGTTTTAAGAATAACAGTGCAGTCAGGGTAAGAGAACGTCTCATACCAAGCAAGTTCAGCACAAGTTGGAGATATACTGCTTGCCTCAAAGAAGCTGTACGACCCTCAATTGCATAGAGGTGTGTGTGCAGGCACAGCAATTCAAGTGTTTTTCAAGGGATTCAGAGTGGTTACAATGATCTTGGGTTGACACTCCTAGTGTAAACATATACAACACATGCTTGGTGGCATATAAAACCTTCTTACGCTCTGTTATGGGAGAATCCCATCTCCAACAGGCTTTCAAGTGCCGAAAACTCCGCCATGATCCCAAATACCTGTGCAGAGACAAAACAGACGGTATCAGAGCGGCAGCCAACTGCAGAACACTGACGGTCATCCATCATCTTCAATACCTAAGCAGAGACATAACAGACGGGATCAAAGCAGCAGCCAACTCTAAAACATTGATCGTCCCCAGCACCTCGTTTTCCCTAGGTTTACTCAATTTCTTTAGCTCCTTTTCCCCTTCTACTTCAAGTTATAATTTCCCGACCACTGCCCATTTCCATTCCCTTATGCAACAATGCTTAATCTGAGCATGTGGTTGAAGGGGGGTGGGGCGGTCCTCCTCATTTCTGAGGACCAGCACTTATTTTTCCTCAAAAGACTTGGTGCAAATCAAGAGAGAAAAAAAAGCACAAAACGGTCTGACTCTAAATCAAACACTAATGTATAAGCCCTGCAACGGACCACTTTGTAGTCTATTGCCCATGTCACGGCCACCTTCCTATGCTATCCTTATCACTGCATCCACTTACGCTATGTGATCACTTTTTTCCACACTACACCATTGTAGAACCTTCGGTACAGTGTTTAATTTCGAGTCTCTTAATGGTTTCTGTACATAAATAATGACTGTACGGCATTCGGGTCTCTAAATAGTATTGCTAACATTGATTTGTTTGTGATTGGATTAGCTGACAATCAACCATTAATATTGTTCATGTGGGTAAATTAAACCTAAAAAGACTTGTTGCTTTTTTTGTTTTATTTCTTCCCCGTCAGGGACGGGATGCAAACTATTTACAAGACACTGGCATTAAGTGAAGCCCATTCTTTTTACATACCGACTTCAGTTCCCCAATAGGAGTCTTTTTTTATCTTTCCTAACGCACCAACCCCGTGCAAGGAAGAGCATTTAGGATATTGTAAAACAGTATACAAATTATATTACAATTTTCTTAATGAACTATTTTATTTTTCCAAGCGATGTCTCCAAGCTTATCAATGCAGATCCACCTTTCTATCTGTTGATACCTTTAACTCCTTTTATTTCTTAGCATCGTGTGTTCGTCTACCCTTGTCCAGCGTTCATTTTTTGTACTAAACCACAAAATGAATGCATTTTAAAAATGTTCGTTCTGTGTCCCCATCACCACACAAAACGCCGCTGGCCATGGTCTCTGAAAGGTTAATTTTCGTATAATGCCCTTCCCGTATCCGGACCCATTCGTATCTTTCTCTTACATTCGTCCAGTCCCTCCCCTTCCATATGACTGGTCTTGGTGGCTTCATGCCCTTACATTTCTTTTTAACAATTAAGTGTTTTGACCCACTCAAAACGTGTTTTTGTATTTTATCTTTCCTTTCTCTAGCCTCATCTTCTGCTCCTTATGTTTCTCTTGGTACCGCTCTGTAAACCCTCTCCCACGCACGATGTAATGTTTTCTTTACAACGATTCCCCTTTTTCATGTATTTTGATGCCCAACCTCAAGTATCTCCCTTGGCACACGCTGTCCTATTAGTTCATCTTTCCGAGCATCCCATTATTCACCGAGTTTATTCAAGTTGAAGTCACGTCCCACTCAGAGATCTCAAATCCAGGGGCGTAGCCTGTACGTGTACGGTATGATGGGGAGGCCGGGTGAGCGTCAGATTTTCCTAGCAATCAGGCTCTTATAAGGTAGAAATACATTGTCACGCGCACTCTATTGGAAAGACTATTTACTTTGATACGCAGTCCCATCAGTATTGTAGAAGCTGGCACACGAAACAAGTGTTATCAAGAGAACTTTACACGTCAACCACTCAGCGTCTGTCTTGGCATGACAAAAGCCGGGAGATGTGGTCCGGCGTCCCTGCCTGACACGGGTGCTCAGTCCGAGCGGGGGTGGGGAGAGCGCAGAGTACTCCATCATATATGAGCAACCGCTGCCCGACTCATAACTGCCATAATGAGGGTGCGTTAAGACTAGGGCCGCCGTTTCGCGTAGAATGAGCAGGACCCGCCAAGGGCGATGCCGGATTACTCCATTCCCGACATAGGTTCTGCTGACACAGAATAATTATGTACCTGCTGCGCGCCCCGGCTTTCCTCCGCTGCTTTCAATGAGTACCTTCCGGACCTGTACCAGCCGGAAAACCCCTGTGACCCATGCGAATCCGTCCACGGCTGTGCGGACTTCCGCCAACAAGAGCCAGCCGGTCTGTACTGTGCGTCACTGGTGCCTCGCTTCCTGTGGACTCCGCTCGCTCTCCTCCCAGTCCACTGCGACTATGAATGACTGGGTGACGAGAGCCACCCGGCTTAAGCTTACGTCACCATCAGGTTGCTTCCTGTGGCTCTTTCCAGCACGTGTCTGCCACGACCTAAAGGAATACTTGTGTATAATGTAAATCGAAGAGCCGAGTGGGCATACATGTCAACATTTTAGAAGAGGAGGGTGGAAGACTTAAAACAAAAAAATAGGGAGAATGTATTTCCCAGTTGACTAATATTGAAGGAGAGGCAATTTCAGAAGGGAGACAGGCAGAATAAAGACACATTTTGCCTCAATAATAGGGAGTCTCCACCTGAATCCGGTCTGTTGGCATGTATGCCAATGCGTGACATAGATGAAGACCTGCAGTTGTAGGAGACTGGGCACCACAGTTTACTTTCCAGTATAGGATATGATGTATCTACTGTTAACGCTGATTTTATTAATGAATATTCATGTATTTTGAGTGCTGAATCTGTGTAGAAATTGTCTTAACTTAGAGAAAAATAATGCACACATTTAAAAAATGTGCCCACGTGAGTGCCTCCAATGTTCATGAAGTGTACCTACTAATGGCTTATTAATATGAAATGTTGAGCTTATGTTTGTTTAAGGTAGTAATATGTCATATTAAGCGCTATGTATTAGCTTTATTAATTGTAGGCCTTAATTTAGCAAGGTCTGGGCCTAGTTGCACGGCCTCAAGTCAAGCTGTATTTCTTAGGGGTTTAATAAAATGTCTGCGTAGAGAATTAAATTGTGATTTTCCACTGTACTGTCCATGTGCTCCTAGCTAAAAGTCTTTCTCCTGAAAACTGCTTGCTAGAAGATGCTGTACTAACAAATGCAACAATGTTTTATGTAATGTGTGTAAGACCTTCTCAGGAGAATACAATGGAGACTCTGACTGGAGTACATGCTGCAACCATATTGTTACCCGACAAGCCGAATGACAAGAGCAGGACAAGAGGAGCCAATCATCGACATGTGAACCATGTACTAGTAGAATTATAGATGTGAAGTTTTAATTTTATTGGACAAATTATGAACATGCGACCCCTTGACCAATAGGGACTTGGGAAGTAGTTTTAGGAAATCTAACTTAGCCGGACTGCAATGAAGAAGAAGAGACCATTTTGCCCATTCTCCATTGCCATACCGCCATTATTTTCTTGACCGTCTTGAGAAGAGGCGTGCCTAACTTTATTGCTTAAGGAGACTTTGCCTTTTCTGAACTTTGATGCTGAATCCTGATGCCTTGCTGACCAGACTGATGTCCTAATGACGAAGACTATCTTAGCTTGCCGATCCAATTGAGGAGAGGTATATTATCGCTGATGTTGTCTGCCATGCCTGTTTGCTTTTGTTTCTAGGTACCAACCGCTATTTTGATAGAGCCATAGTTAGATGTTTTCCAAATTTGTGTTGACTAAATTGTTTTGCATGAAGCCCAAACATGCTAATTGTAATACGGTGTTAGTTAGGATTGCCACTGATGAAGTTCGCTATATGTAATAACAACTGATGTCTTTCCTTTGTTGAATCTAAGTGTATGTACTATCCTTCGCACAGTTATTCTTGTTATTAATTTGCACCGTAACCTTAGAATGTGTAGTAGCTCAAGCCTTGATTAGATTGCAATTCTTTTGCCGTTTCGGTCAGCCAGTCCTGTATCTGTATGACTATCAATTGATTTTGAGATTATTTTATGTGACATTAGCATTGTTAATGTAGAGAAATAAATATTCTAACTTTTATATAAAGGTGTGGTTATTCATGACTGCAAGGTCATGGTGTGTGACAATTACTGACTCTCATTGATTGCTAATGTTATTGATTGTTATCGATTATTGATCTGTGAACGTACGGGATATATGGTGGGAAAACCTCAAAGCGAGTCAAAAGGTTTATCGACCTATTCACATCTCCCTTGTAAGTTTACTTAAGGTCTGACGCGCTAACACTACCGCTTGTCACAATACACTCATCAGAGACTGCTATCCTCAGCTTCAACAATGTATGTAGACATTTAAAAGATGAAGGGTTAGGACCAGTTGCGGGGCATTACATTACTTATTAACATGCAATGAAGTGGGGAAAACTAGTAAGGGGACTAAAGTAAAATAACATAATTTTTGGGTTAATTCACATACCTTTCAACCTTCTGCTAGTGTTTGGAGAATAATATTTCAAGGTATGGTCTCATTTTTGTCAATACTCATGGAAGCTGGAGACTCCCTATTTCTTTTCTTTTCTCTCTTTTTTAAATACAAACATTGCATTTGAGTATTTCCTAGTGTGTCTGAAGCCCTAAAATTATTTGTTTTGCTACACATTTTTTTTCAGTTAGTTACCTCCTCATCTCTGTCCTCCTTGTCCAAGTCCTTACTTGTGAGGTGACTCTGCCTCCAACATAGGTTTTAGCCATGCTGGGGTTCTTTGACTCCCTACAACCTGAGGCTGTTTTTTTATTTCCATAAACAGAATAAGTGCTCCTCCCTCCGACCTGTCTTCTTGTGTTTGCTCTGTCCTTGCGGGTCAGAGGTAAGCTACACTTTATTCTACGTCAGGATCTGAGGCTTTGGATTATGCTTCTCTTTCATTTTACTGCAAACACAGCACCCAATAACAAAGTAATAAACAAACACTACAATACCCATGAATCTCTATGACCCACTAATCTGGACCCATCAGCCCCTATAAAGTTCAGAAAACACACAGCCCTTCCTCTTTGCTGCTTACACGGCCATAGATAAATGTCATTCTATTATTATTTATATTCTCTCTCTCTCTCTCTCTCTCTATATATATATATATATATAGATATATGTATGCTAATTTTCTGTCATATGTCCCTAGCATGTGGCATCGCTTAGATACGCCCAGCAACACCTTCTTTGCAGGTTTTACATTAGTTTGAAATTCTGGTCTGTGGCATGGCACTCTCCCTGCCCCCATGTGTCATCCCATTAGCGTTGTTTGAATATCTTTAACATTCTGCGACAACACGCATTTTAAAGCCTAATTATCCACAGGAAGCACACGTCCTATTTTACACATTCAGGACTCAGAGCCCGTTTTTTCACCTTACCGGCGTGGAGCAGGGAGTCTGGCAGCAGAGAAAAGTGAGGGAGTAGTTCTTTTTCTCACTCTGCGCTTGCGCATGTGCACAATCTCACAGTTCCTAAGTTCAGCTGTGCGCACGTTTCTGCCACCGGGAAGTTCTACTGCTCCACACTCTTGGAGCTCATTTGCTTTTTTCACAAAGATTTTCCCCTGTTACGCCCGGTGGGCTGCAATAATACTTAAGAGCCTACTCTAGGGGATTTTTTAGGTGCCTCCCTCCACTTTGATTGGCCGGTTGGAGCAATATTTTGCTCCTTTTGCCCCTGGGTTCCCCCCTTACTATTACATTCTTCTACCACTACACAACTACCTCTGTTGGAGATCTTGCTGCCTGTGAAAACAAGGCTCACCAATACCCAGAGGATGATCAATATAGGAAGTATGTTGAAAGGCCTTATGACTAACAAATGGAAGAGCGCCTAGTGGAAGCCTTAGATTTTCATGTGCAAGAGTCAGTTAATAAGGCGTTGGTAAGAGCTCTTCGTCCCTTTGCTCAGCCCATTTTCAACTTTGGCATAAGAAAGTTAGGCGCAGGATCGGGTTCCCTGTAGAGGTTAATATATCAGAGCATAGTCCTTCTCCCAGAGATCCTTTTGAGAAAACTATCAAGTGTGTCCTTCTTGATCATGGTTATGGGTCTTCCACGAACCAGGGAGCTTCACCTCAGGTCAAGAACCTCAGAATACAACAGACGTTTCAACTTCCTCTGATTCAGAGGAAGACCGATTATTAAATATACGAGCCAGTGGCAAAACGAAAACGAAAGTCCAATAATACAGGAGAGTCTTCCTCCCTCCCTCAGAGTAAGAATTTGCATTTCAACCCTGATGACATTGTTCATCTTAAGTCATCGGAATGGACCCCTTGCCAAGAGGTGGTCGACTATGTCCAGGTGCGACTAAGAAAACGTTTTTTAAAGGAGGTACACAACACTTCGATCTCAATGTCCTAGACTTCTCTTCCTGGGAAAGTAGCAGATAGCCCAGAACTGGATCCTCGCAGTATGCTAAGGATTCAAAAAGGGGCATTGACACGGCCTGGCATGGGGGCCAGGACAAACTGTTGGATTTATTAGGACCTCTTACTAAAATACTGAATTTAGCAGTACAGGCAAAAGAAACTCATGCAGCAGTAAATCCTGATGTTCCCTTGGAGTGGTCTCAACATGCTATATGCCTGCTGGGTAATGCCAACTGTGATTTCTACAGAACAGCGCAAGTATCTACTCATTTGAATAGACCCCAATTTGGCCGAACTAGCTCCTTCTGACACTGGGCAGCCTGCTAATGGTCTCTTGTTTGGAGAAATATTTGTCAAAGACTTAGCCAGATATGTGGCCACATTTTCTGCATTTGACAAGGCCCAAATATCAATCAAGAAAGTCTTTAACAGTGGCTTTTTGCCTGCTTCAGAGGTTGGGCATCAGGCTGTTGTATTTACCAGACCTCCCCTATGCCATACTACACCGTCAGAGGCAGAGAAGCTTCCAGTTATTCCGGTCCCGCTAATTTCTACCTTTCACGCAACCGAGGGGGCAGAGGCTGTACTCACAGAGGCAACTCCACTGGAGGACAACCCAACCAAGACATCTCTTATTCAGTTAAAAATTATTCCTTTGGGGGGGATTGCTTTAGGGGGCAGAGTGAGTTTGTTTATACAAAATTGGCATCAGATCACGCAGGAGGCATGGATATTAGAAATGGTAAGTGGATTTCATCTAGAGTTCTATGCAACTCCTCTCGAGACTTACCTTCCCCCTGCTAAATTTTTCCCAACAAGAGACTCTCTTTATAGATCAAGAGATATAGGCCCTCATTATGACTTTGGCGGTCTTCCATGAAGCCTGCCAAAGCCGCAGGCGCCAGAAGACCACCAGTGCTGGTGGTCTTCCGCCCACCATATCACAGGTATTGCTGGATTTCCACCACACTTTGGGCGGAAATCCAGCAGCAGTCGTGCTGGTGGGCGGAGGCGCTGGAGCAGTTCCACCACCAGCCCCACCCCGCCAGTAGTACACTGCCTGCCGTATTATGTACAACCTCCTCCCTGGACCCGGTCAGTTGATCGTCTGACAGGGGAGGGGGTGTTGTGTGTGTGTGTCTGCGTGTATGCATGTAAGTGTGCACGCGTGTGTGCAAGCAAGTATAAGTGTTGTTGTAGGAAGTTGGCTCTGTATGTGCTATTTCAAAGTAAGGAATAGCATGCACAGAGTCCAAGGGTTCCCCTTAGAGGTAAAATAGTGGTAAAAAGAGATAATACTAATGCTCTATTTTGTGGTAGTGTGGTCGAGCAGTAGGCTTATCCAAGGAGTAGTGTTAAGCATTTGTTGTACATACACATAGACAATAAATGAGGTACACACACTCAGAGACAAATCCAGCCAATAGGTTTTGTTATAGAAAAATATATTTTCTTAGTTTATTTTAAGAACCACAGGTTCAAATTTAACATGTAATATCTTGTTTGAAAGGTATTGCAGGTAAGTACATTAGGAACTTTGAATCATTCCAATTGCATGTATACTTTTCAAGTTATTCACAAATAGCTGTTTTAAAAGTGGACACTTAGTGCAATTTTCACAGTTCCTGGGGGAGGTAAGTTTTTGTTAGTTTTACCAGGTAAGTAAGACACTTACAGGGTTCAGTTCTTGGTCCAAGGTAGCCCACCGTTGGGGGTTCAGAGCAACCCCAAAGTCACCACACCAGCAGCTCAGGGCCGGTCAGGTGCAGAGTCCAAAGTGGTGCCCAAAACGCATAGGCTTCAATGGAGAGAAGGGGGTGCCCCGGTTCCGGTCTGCTTGCAGGTAAGTGCCCGCGTCTTCGGAGGGCAGACCAGGGGGGTTTTGTAGGGCACTGGGGGGGACACAAGCCCACACAGAAATTTCACCCTCAGCGGCGCGGGGGCGGCCGGGTGCAGTGATAGAACAAGCGTCGGGTTCGCAATGTAAGTCAATGAGAGATCAAGGGATCTCTTCAGCGCTGCAGGCAGGCAAGGGGGGGCTTCCTCGGGGAAACCTCCACTTGGGCAAGGGAGAGGGACTCCTGGGGGTCACTTCTGCAGTGAAAGTCCGGTCCTTCAGGTCCTGGGGGCTGCGGGTGCAGGGTCTTTTCCAGGCGTCGGGACTTAGGTTTCAGAGAGTCGCGGTCAGGGGAAGCCTCGGGATTCCCTCTGCAGGCGGCGCTGTGGGGGCTCAGGGGGGACAGGTTTTGGTACTCACAGTCGTAGAGTAGTCCGGGGGTCCTCCCTGAGGTGCTGGTTCTCCACCAGCCGAGTCGGGGTCGCCGGGTGCAGTGTTGCAAGTCTCACGCCTCTTGCGGGGAGATTGCAGGGTTCTTTAAAGCTGCTCCTTTGGATAAAGTTGCAGTCTTTTTGGAGCAGGTCCGCTGTCCTCGGGAGTTTCTTGTCGTCGTCGAAGCAGGGCAGTCCTCAGAGGATTCAGAGGTCGCTGGTCCCTTTGGAAGGCGTCGCTGGAGCAGAGTTCTTTGGAAGGCAGGAGACAGGCCGGTGAGTTTCTGGAGCCAAGGCAGTTGTTGTCTTCTGGTCTTCCTCTGCAGGGGTTTTCAGCTGGGCAGTCCTCCTTCTTGTTGTTGCAGGAATCTAAAATCTTAGGTTCAGGAAAGCCCTTAAATACTAAATTTAAGGGCGTGTTTAGGTCTGGGGGGTTAGTAGCCAATGGCTACTAGCCCTGAGGGTGGGTACACCCTCTTTGTGCCTCCTCCCAAGGGGAGGGGGTCACATCCCTAATCCTATTGGGTGAATCCTCCATCTGCAAGATGGAGGATTTCTAAAAGTTAGAGTCACCTCAGCTCAGGACACCTTAGGGGCTGTCCTGACTGGCCAGTGACTCCTCCTTGTTGCTTTCTTTGTTCCCTCCAGCCTTGCCGCCAAAAGTGGGGGCCGTGGCCGGAGGGGGCGGGCAACTCCACTAAGCTGGAGTGCCCTGCTGGGCTGTGACAAAGGGGTGAGCCTTTGAGGCTCACCGCCAGGTGTTACAGCTCCTGCCTGGGGGAGGTGTTAGCATCTCCACCCAGTGCAGGCTTTGTTACTGGCCTCAGAGTGACAAAGGCACTCTCCCCATGGGGCCAGCAACATGTCTCTAGTGTGGCAGGCTGCTGGAACTAGTCAGCCTACACAGACAGTCGGTTAAGTTTCAGGGGGCACCTCTAAGGTGCCCTCTGGGGTGTATTTTGCAATAAAATGTACACTGGCATCAGTGTGCATTTATTGTGCTGAGAAGTTTGATACCAAACTTCCCAGTTTTCAGTGTAGCCATTATGGTGCTGTGGAGTTCGTGCAAAACAGACTCCCAGACCATATACTCTTATGGCTACCCTGCACTTACAATGTCTAAGGTTTTGCTTAGACACTGTAGGGGTACAGTGCTCATGCACTGGTACCCTCACCTATGGTATAGTGCACCCTGCCTTAGGGCTGTAAGGCCTGCTAGAGGGGTGTCTTACCTATACTGCATAGGCAGTGAGAGGCTGGCATGGCACCCTGAGGGGAGTGCCATGTCGACTTACTCATTTTGTTCTCACTAGCACACACAGGCTTGTAAGCAGTGTGTCTGTGCTGAGTGAGGGGTCTCTAGGGTGGCATAATACATGCTGCAGCCCTTAGAGACCTTCCCTGGCATCAGGGCCCTTGGTACCAGAGGTACCAGTTACAAGGGACTTATCTGGATGCCAGGGTGTGCCAATTGTGGAATCAATGGTACATTTTAGGTGAAAGAACACTGGTGCTGGGGCCTGGTTAGCAGGGTCCCAGCACACTTCTCAGTCAAGTCAGCATCAGTATCAGGCAAAAAGTGGGGGGTAACTGCAACAGGGAGCCATTTCTTTACAGTTGTCATAAATGCGTGTTTGTCTACGTGTGAGTGTGCATGTTTGTCTGCGTGTGTGTATGCGTGTTTGGATGGGTATGAATAAGCGTGGTTGAATGCGTGTATGAGTGCTGAGGTGAATGCGAGTATGGATGCGTGTGAGTGAATGCGTGTAAGTGTACGTGAATGAGTGCATGAGTGGTGCGTGAGTGTGTGCGTGTGCATGTATGCAGGGAGTGGGCGCTGTGTCTGGCTGGGGGCGCTGTGGACGGTGTTGGAGGGGGTGCTGTGTTTGGAGGCGGGGTGAAGGGGTGTTGGGATTGCTGGGGTGGGGTGGGGGAGTCGTCTACCGGTGGCAGGGAAGGAATTCCCTGTCACTGGTATACTTTCCACCACGGTTTTCGTTGTGGTGCTAGCACCGCAAAAACCCTGGTGGAAAGGCGGCTCCTCATACCGCCGGCGGTCTTCTGTGGACCGCCGGGTTGGAGATGCTCATCTCCGACCCAGCAGCTCCGACCGCACTGGTGGTATGAGTGGAGATGAGGCAGGTTGGCAGAGGCCAACCCGCCACACTCATAATGTGGCGGTATTCACTGCCAGCCTGTTGGTGGTAAAACTGCCACCTTTACCCTGGCGGTCTGAAGCCCACCAGGGTCATAATAACCCCCATAATCTCTTCTTCAAAAGAGGGCATTTGTCCAAACTCATCCTCACCTAAAGGCTTCGTAAGTACGATATTTCTCATCCAGAAAAAAGGCAGGGGCTCTCGCCTAATACTCAATCTATGTCACTTCAATTCTTGGATTGTTTACAGACATATCAAGATTGAGGGCATTCATCTACAAGACTATTACAAGAAGGTGATTGGATGGTGCATCACGATCCAAAAGACGCATGCTTGACAATCCTTATATTTCCCCCTCATCGCAGATTTCTTCTATTCTTCTGGCGCAACCAGTGCTACGAATTCTCAGCTCTGCCATTCGGTCTATCTTCGGCTCCTGGGTCCATTAGCAAGGTTATGCGTCCAGTAACCCATGGCTCAGAGAGAAAGGAGTTAATCTGACTGTTTTTCTAGACGGCATCCTCATCATGGCCCAACAGCGACAATTAGTTTTTCTCCATCTTTCTTGGACAATTTATCTCCTTCAGGACTTAGGTTTTGTTATAAACTGCGAGAAATCTCACCTGATCCCTACCAAAAACATATACGTCCTGGACTTTCAGATAGACTTTGTTTCAGCTCAACTCAAACTTCCACTGACAAAGAGACTAGCCATCAAGAAAGAGTTGAAGAAAGCATTGTCTGCTCCTTCGATTTCCTTGAGGGTACTTGCCCGTCTGGTAGGCCTCCTAGCTTCTTTCATCCAGGCATATTTCCAGACCCCTACTTTACCGGGTCCTACAACATCTGAAAACTCTTCATCTTCGCAAGTTTCTTTCCAACTCAGAAAAGATTTCCTTCTCTCAGGAGGTCAGAGTGGAAATCCTTTTGTGGTTGACTAATATGGACACATGGAATGGGAGAGTGATTTTCACCTCTGTTCCGAAAGTGATCATAGAGTCTGATGCCGACAGATGGGGCTGGGGTGGGAGATGTGGACAAGTGGAAACAGGGGGCAGATGGTCTTCAGAAGAACTCAAATATCATATCACCTGCCTGGAACTTCTCGCTGGTTCTTTTGTGGGGGAAACCCTTTGCCCTCACAAGGCGAAATGCTGTATCCTTCTAAAGTTGGACATTTTGGCGATGAGATACATCAACAAGTTGGGGGGTACTCAATCCTGACTTTTAGCAGAGATAGCCCAGGACCTCTGATATTACAGCCTGAGTCATCAGATTTCTGTAACAGCAGAAGATATCCCAGGCAAGATGAACATAGTTGCGGATTGAAGCTCTCTATTTCTTCGGGATTCCAGTGCCTGGGGACTTCACCCTCATGTCTTTCAGTTTCTGAACCACCAATGGGCTCCTTGTACGATGGACCTTTTTGCGCCACATCTGAATACTCACCTTCTGTGGTTTTACAGTTGAAGACCAGATCCTCTGGTGGTGAGTTTGGATGCATTTCTTCAGTCTTTGACAGGGGGTCAGATATATGCTTTTCCCCCATTCTCGATGATTCACAGAGTTCTTTCCAAAGCTTGTCAACAGTCAACGGAAATAATCCTAGCAACCCCCTATTGGAGGGCACAATTGTGGTTTCCAGTAGCAATGGCTCTGTGTTGTGCCACTCTAATTCGGATCATGTCATCACCGGATCTTCTTTTAGATCTGAGGGGTTCTCCTAACCCTTTAATTCAGGAGGGACGACTGTCTCTCATGGCATGGAGAATATCGGAAGACTTAAACAGGTCTCGGACATTTCAGAGCACACTAAGGCCCATATTTATACTTTTTTAGTGCTGCATTTGCGTTGTTTTCTTACGCAAAATCGGTGCACACTTACAAAATAGAATTGGTTTTTGTAAGTTTGCGCCGCTTTTCCGGCAAAAAACTACGCAAATGCGGCGCTAAAAAAGTATAAATATGGGCCTAAGTTCTTGCTTTCACAATCCTTGGCCTGTAGTATGCATAAGCGATATGCCTCAGCCTGAAAGCAATTGGTTGGTTGGTGCAATCAATGGTGTGTGTACCCCGTGGGGACCACAGTGCAAATGATAGCTATTTTTTAATCCTACTTAGCCTCTCAGGGTTTGGCCTACAGAACGGTTAACAATTTTCGATCTGCCATCTGGGCAAAACACCCTCAGATAGATGGTAAACCAGTGGGTGAGCATCCCATGTTATGTAAACTATTATGGGGTGTGCGTGGTAAGACCTCCACTTCCCAAATATTTAACTCTTTGAGATGCTAATGTGGTACTCACATTTTTGCAAGCTTGGCCTTCTAATGAGAAAGCAATTGTCCGCAAAAATGACACTCTTAGTATGTTTAATTTCTTGCCGAAGAGTATCTGACGTTAAAGCTTTGGATATAGCAGGTAGAGTATTTGGTCCAGCTTCTTCTGCCTCTGCAGTGTGCTGGGTCAGATGGCTTTTAGGAAAGGCTGGTATTGATACTTCCATTTTTAGTGCTCATTTGGTCAGGGGAGGTATGGTTTCTAAGGCTTTTTTTCTCAGGTTCTAGATTGGAGGATATCATAGTTGCTGCCAATTGGTCCTCGGATTCTACGTTTAAATTATTTTATCATAAACCTATTGGTGATGTGGCATCTGGAGTGGTTGCACAGCTTTAAACAATCATAATCCAAAGCCTCTGGTCCTAACATAGAATAAAAAATGTTCTAGCATTGGCATCAAGAATTTTCAGTTCTATTAAGGACACAGAGGCAAGGATTATCACACAAAGAGAAGTTGATAAATGTTTGTACATATAATGATATTTACTTTTGAATTTGCTATGATTATGTCTTACCCACCCTATATGAGAGTGATTATGGAATCATGAGGTCAAAGTATTAGGACAATTCTATCTCTTTTCAGACTCAAAACCAGCTTAGAAGTTGGGGATTCATCCTTTGAAGTTCTAAGAGAAGTGGCAAGAGGTCTGCTTCGGCAGCTCTGCACCTTTTGTGCCGGTCCTACAGTCCTCATCTGACATGAGACAACAGTGGATTATGCGAGGGCTTCAGTTGCAAGTGTTTTTGGACAGTGTTGTACTGGTCAAGTTTCTTCATGTGAATAATGCCTCTGAGCAAAGAAAGAGAAAGGACTGTGTGTTTTGTGGACTTAATAGGGGCTGATGGGTCCTGATTAGAGGGTCAAAGAGAGGGTGGTTATGACTCAATGTAGTGTTTGTTTTTTACTTTGTTAATCGCTGCTGTGTTTGCAGTAAAATAAAAGAGAAGCATAATCCTCTCCTTTGTGTCCTTACTAGAAGTGAAAATTCTTGACGTGAATGCTAGAACATTTTGCATTGTTATTCACATTTACATGTTTTTTGGTGATGTTAGTCACTGTTCCTTTGGCACTGGGCCCACAGATGTATTTGCACCGCTCAGCAGCGTGCTATCCCTCCATGTGCTGGGGAGCCTTGTTCACGCCTCTGACGGTGTCTGATGCTGAGGTCAGCGTGCATTGTCTTATTGACTTGCAAACTCTTGCAGGAGTGAGATTTCATCACCCAGTAACATTTAAAAACAGGAAGAACGCTGCTTTAGCACCTTTGTTCCTGAGCATTGTGGAAATCAGGAAGGATGCCAGAAAGGAGCCGATCCTGATGAAGAGGAAGAGGTCTTGCAGATTTCACACACAGAGCTGCAGTCTCTCAACAAGGAGACTGTGGACTCCGTTTTGGAGGAGTCTGCATCTAAAAAACAAAAAGTGGATCACTGTAATGATGACACTGACTGAACCATGAAGAGAATATGTTCATGGTTAACAATGAAAAGACCTACTTAAGCATATCGGAGAAATCTTAGGATTTGAGGAACAGCCCTAACAACAGAAGGGTTTTATTCCCAATAGAATTCTGTGCAGTCGCATGATCTGACACTGCATGATTTAATCAAGTCAATAATGTGCAAAGAATGGAAGGATCCTGACAAAAACTCATTCCCTCGTTTTCTGAATAAGTTGTATGTGTTCAAGGATTTTGAGGAACTTTCCCCACAAAATCCAAAGTAAATACTATGCTAGCAACAATGGCTTCTACATTAAGTCTGGCCTCAGATGAATTGACAAGAAGGTTGAGGCATCAATCAAACGCTCCTACGGTGGAGCAATTTTTTCCCTTCAGGTGAATCCATAAGCAACTTATGCCTATCGAGCCCATCTATAGGATTTTCAGTCACTGTATGATGTTATCCAAAACAGTGAGGATCAAACACCTATTCTACCAAACATAGAATTGCTTGCATGTTTCAGTTCAGATATTACCTTTTGACAGTTTATGAGCAGCCTCATCCTCAGCCGGAGCATCCGCAGCTTCTCATAGGCCCCCAAAAAACGAACAAACATTCCATCTTGTCATGAACATAAAAGCAAATGGTTACCTGGAGGCTGGAAGCAAGGTTGAAACAGTTTTACCTTCAACTAGAGAAATGTATTGCAGCCAAATGTGTTCTACAGTTCATCAGTCCAGCTATCAAATTCCTTTTCTTGTCACCCCTCCTCGAGATATCTTGCTGACTGGCTTTTATCTGCTCCTACTTTTTTAAATTCTCAAGAAGATGTGCAGCTGGTTCTCAAGATTCTCCAAGACCTGGGGTTTGTCATCAACTACCCAAAATCAAATCTCGGAGTCAAGACAAACTGTTCATGGGGGTCCAATTCAACACAGTGCTTGCCTACGTTTTTCTTCCAGCTCAGAGAATTTCTGCCATACAAACAGCTGTCGGCCTTCATCTTCAACAATCCTCTCTTTCAGCAACGGCATTGTTGAGGGTGTAAGGTCTTATGGCTGCTACCACAGTTTTCCTATGGGAAAGTTTCATCTCAAACCACTGGAACATTATGCCCTTCATTATTGGCAGCTGAGTTCTCAGAACTATGATCAACGGATCTCAGTCACAGCTCTCTTCAAGAAGGACTTGGCTTAATTGCTGAAGGAGGTTAATTTGTTGAGGGGCGTTCCCTTCTCTTATTCCTTCCCAAGTTAACTCACAACAGATGCTAGCTTGCGGGGCTAGGGTGCTGTGCTAACGGATCAAGAAAGTAAAGCCCCCTGGTCCAGCTGGGAGACAAGTCAATCCTCGAAATGGAGAGAATTGACTGTGGTGTGGCAGACACGTCAGGTATTTGCTCCCCAGTTACTAGGTCAAAATGTAGTGAGGACGGACAACCAAATCACACTTTACTATCTGACTCGTCAGGGTGGCACTAAGAGCGAGAAGTTGAATCTTTTGGCACCTCACAATTTGAGTGGGCAGAGACTCATCTTCTGGCTCAATCGGCCGCCTATATCCAAGGGACTCTGAATTTCAGGGCCAACGGCCTGAGTCAGAACATGCCTTCCACAGTGACATAGGCGGTGATTCTAACCGCGGCGGGCGGCGGTCGCCGCCCGCCATGTGGTTACCGCCAAATGACCGCACCGCATTGGCATGGGCACTGCAGGGGCCCCCAGGGAGAGACCCGCCAGGAACAGGATGGCGGTAGGGGGTGTCAGAATCGCCATGGCGGCGGAGCGTGCTCCGCCGCCATGGAGGATTCTCAAGGGCAGCGGAAAGTCGGCGGTACACCGCCGACTTCTCGTTTCTGGCCGCGGCTGAACCGCCGCGGTCAGAATGCCCAGCGGTGCACCGCCAGCCTGTTGGCGGTGCTACCGCGGTCATTCGCCCTGGCGGTTTTTACCGCCAGGGTTAGAATGACCCCCATACTATCTTTCCTGCAGGAAGTTCACTCAGATATGTGCCATATTCGGGACTCCTTGGTTGTATCTATTTGCATCACCACACAATGCAATGCTTCCGCACTTCTGCTTGGAGACATAGGGCCTGATTTAGATATTGGCGGATGGGTTACTCCGTCACAACAGTGACGGATATCCTATCTGTTAAAATCTAAATCCCATAGGAAATAATGGGATTTGGATTTCAGTGGACTGAATACCCGTCACTATTGCCAATATCTAAATCAGGCCCATAGTCTCCTCAAATGTAGGCAATCAACGCTCTCTCACTCCTTTGGCCCAAGGGGATTCTTTATGCTTTTTCTCCAATTCCCCTCCTCCCGAAGGTGCTTCAGAAGATTCAGGAGGAAAGTGATTCTCATTGCTCCATTTTGGGTACGCCGGCCCTGGTTCCTATTTCTGATGGACCTCTCCAAGGGCTAGCATGTTCAGCTTGGCATTTATCCATGTCCACTCCAGTTCTCTGTTTTCCCAGTAGCACATCTCCAACACCTCCAGTAGACATCCTGGAGTGTGAGTGGGTAGGTCTCGAGCTGCTGGGGTGCTCTAGATTGGTAGTCTTTGATATTCAAGTATCTCACAAACCTTCAACCTTGAAATCTTATAAGAAACGCTGGGGTTTATTTCAAAAGTGGTGTTTTGCTAAAGGCCTGAACCCTCTATCCATTTATAGCTTCCTAATTCTGGATTTTTTTAGGGATAGCTTTACACCTTCTACACTTTCTTCTCCGTGGGCTGCCATAAAAGCTCTTAACATCCGCAGTAATTTCTCGAAGGTATCTCTAGTGTTTTCACAGTTCCTAAGGAGTTTCATATACAAAAAGATGCTGGTTTCTGCTCCAGTCTCTTCATGGGAACTGTCAATAGTTCTGAAGGGTTTACAGTTTGCCCCTTTTGAACCTTTAGACACGTCTTTTGTCTTGGTTATCTGCTAAAACAGCTTTTTTGCTGGCAATTACCTCAGCAAAATGGTTAGGTGAGTTGGGTTTCTCTATTGTTTTCATTCCCCTACTTGCGTTTCTTCCCAGATAGAGTGGTCCTTAAGTTCGATCCTACTTTTATTCCAAAGGTTCATTCCCCTTTTCATTTGGGTCAGGAAGAGGTGTTACAAGTTTTTCCTTCTGAGACAGAGGGTTTTCCTCCCAGATTAGATGTTAGTCATACATTGTCTGTCTATTTGTCCAGGACTCAGGATTTTCTGAAGCCAAAGTCTCTGTCTGTCTCATTTGGTACAGCTAACAAAGGTAGCAACGTTCCACTCAAACTATAAGCAGCTGGGTTTGCCAGCCAATATCCCAGGCATACAGATCAGCTGGAGAGGTTCCCCCTTCGGGTATCCAGGGGAGGTCCACACAAGCTACATTATAGGCGAAGGCACATGGGGCATCCGTTCATTAAGTTTGTAGGGTAGCAGCACTGTTGTTCCATCTTACTTTTGTCAAGTATTACCAATTGGATTTATCGATTCTGCAGGTTCATTTGGTGCTACTATGTTGAAAACAGCAATGATGTAATTGTTCTCTTATTACACCTTTTGAGCATCTAATGTGTCAGTGCACTTTCTTTATTTGGTAAATTCTAACAAGTAAAGACTGGGACGAGGAGGACAGAGATGAGGAGTAATGACCCTTTACTTGCTATGACAACAACTTAATTAAAAATTCTGGTCCTTCTATTTTGGAAAAGTCAGTTGCCACAAGGCGGTCTTCCTGAAGACCGATATTTTGAAAGTTAAGGCAAGCAGAAAAGCGAGATATAAATTGAAGAGAGTAGGAAAGTCAATACTGTTCTGAATTGGGAGGGTCAGAATTTGCTGTGGAGGCTGTTGTCATAGCAAAGGATTTCTTAGCAATTTTAGTTACTCGGAGTGAATTGTTCATAATGTGAAGGTTGGGTTCAAGAATATAAACATTATTTTTGAAATGAGAGATTGGACAGGAGTAATAGACAAGCCTTGAAAAGGCACAGAGACCACATAGCACTGGTGGCTGTGAAGAATAAGTTGTTTGGACATTGTTAATTCTTCAGCATTAGTTTATCCAGTCACAAGTTGTGCGGTGTTGTGACTGAAGCATTACCGTCAATATCAGTGTTTCTTAACCTGTGGTCTGGGGACTCGTGGGGTCGCTGAAGCCTACTCAGGGGGGCCCACGACTGCTCGGAATATTAAATAATATTAATAGATTAATAAAGTGTATAATAAATGAAGCAAAATGTAAAATTGCAACTTTTTAAACGCTCTGTAAATGTGAAGGAATCGAAAGTTGGAGGCTAAAAATTAAGTGGGGATCCTCAGATTGATTTGAGGGACAGTGCAAGTGCACCAGACAGCATATATAATGGATGATGGGTTGCCTCAACCGAATTTACAAAAGCTTTAACCTAACTATTACAATTAAATTTGTGATTTATTTAAATACATTTGTGAAATAAATCCAATATTTCATCATGTATGTATTATTTTGTGGCTCAAATCAGTGACATTGCTCAGCCTGGAGTCCCGAGTTTGCAGTAATGACTTAGTGGGGGACCCCAGATTCCAGTAATGATTAAGTGGGGGTGGACAAAAGTCAAAAGGTTAAGGAACACTGATATACACAACATGGACTATGACTTGAATATTAAATATGGTTGCATATAAGAAGATATTGAGTGTACATGTTATAACTTAATGCTTTCTGGGTGTTGTCTTGGTTCACTTCTATTGAACCAATCAGACTAATATACCTGTGAACAATAACTTGTCGGGCCTGGAAACGGTGTCCGGATGACATGAACTGAACTGGTCATCCTAGCTATAGGCGTTAGGTGTGAGGGCTTGAGTGTCCCTCTGCACTTACTGCTCCTAAAAGGGTGTTGTAAGTCCCCCCTTCAGCACCTACTGTTAGGCACGCCTAGGCTGCCCCCTTTACACCCACTGATCTGTGGGCCAGGGATGTCCCTCAGTACCCAATGCTCCAGCGGAATAGAGTGCTTTGACAGTAGAGGGCTCCTTGGCAGAAAGGGATTTCTATCACTTCTTGCAAGGTACATAGGTAAAATATAATATGTTTATAGTGATGAAAGGGCAGTGGAGATGTGAATTTAGGGCGCCATGGAGTGTTAGCATGAGAAGGGCCCTGACACTGTCTTTGTCTAGGTCCATCTTCCTCCTTTATGGCTGATTTTCTCTCTTTACCTTCAGACTGTTTTGTTACAGCCTGTTTTAAAATTTAATTTGTTCTGCTTCCACCTGCATCCATTTGATATTTTCCATGTGAGGGAGTGCAGCCCCTGTAGTAATATTGACAATCCTTGTCAGAATGAACCACTAAAGTCACTAATTAAACCTCAGCCCAACCCCCAGGTAGCTATGGCACAGAGCAGACAGGCTTAACTTAGAGGCAAAATGTTGTGGGCAGAAATGAACCCACAATGGAGGGTAACTGGGGGGGGGAGGGTGTTATGAGAACAGGCTTTACTGTTCTGGTTTCTGGAAAAAGTTCCCCACTCGTCTAAAAGAAGCAACACTTCCAGAGGCTGGGGACCTACTGATGGAATTTCCCCCTGAGATCTCAATTATGGGAGGTGGCCTGAACTTACTTATGGACGCGGGGTGGACAGATCTGGGGGACCCGATAACAGAGGGAGTGGTGGCCTGCTTTCCCAGTTTGCCGGGGCACTGGGCATGGTTCACCTGTGGAGGGATGGAAATCCCCACATGAGTCAATACACGTACTTCTCTGCAACTCATGGGAGCTTCTCCCGACTGGACTACATTTTCACACTGAGCATCCATGCTTCCCGATTCAGGGATGCTGTCATTCATGCGCGGGTGATTCAGATCATTCCCCAGTAGGGGTCACACTGACAGGGCACATGAAGGACTACTTGTTGCCTGAATGCCTGGAGCCTGCGAGACAGGGGACTTGGGACAAACTACTAGATGGGGCAGATTACTATTTTGAAGAAAATTGGGGCTCCATAGTGTCTGCATGCACACTATGAGAGGCTTTCAAGACAGTCTTGAGGGGACAGGTACAGGCACTGATTAGGGCAGCCAAGAAAGAGTCCAGACTGGGATGCGCAGACATTGAGAGAAACTGGTTAGACTAGAGGAAAAGGCCCTCGCCTCGGGCTCCTCGGAAGACCAAAGTAAAATGCAATGAAGGCAACAGGAATTGAGGTCTCTTGCGGAAAATCATGCCAGGAAATATGCAATCGCAGCCCACCAATGGCTATACGAAGATGGTGATAAAGCCTGCAAATTTCTGACCTGGCTGGAACAAAGAGACAGAGAACCTCATTGGTGCTACAGATAGAAAACGCACAGGGTGCTCTACAGATGACGGCCTCAGCCATAGCGGGGACCTTTGCAGAATACTATGAAGACCTCTACACCTCCAAGAATATTATGTCTACAGAAGACTATGCTGATTTCCTCAAGGATATTCAGCTACAGGTACTTCAGAGAGACGACAGAAACACACTGGAGGTTGAAATGACGGAAGAAGAGGTAGCCTGCGCTTTGCGGGACCAACAGGTCAGGAAAGGCCCCAGGCCCGAATGGACTGCCAGTCAAATGGTACAAAGGGCTGACCGGTGTAGTGGTAGTGCTAGCGATGCATGGGGAGGCCTGCAAGAGGGGTTGCTTACCCATAGATCAGAGAGCAACACCAATTACGGTTATGCATAAGGAGGGTAAGCCCCCGATGGCTTGCAGCTCATGCAGGCCTATATACTTATTAAATATGGAGGCCCAGGTCCTGGCAAACAGACTTCAAGGGGTCCTTGGATTCCTGGTACATCCAGACAGGAGTACGCGGCTTAACCTCTGGCGCCTGTACGGGGCACTCTACCTGACGGCTGACTTTTGAGCAGAGCAAACAGCCCTGATGGCATTAGGCGGTAAAATGGCGTTTGACCCTCTAGAATGGAATTACATGTTTGCAGTGTTAGGGAGGCTTGGATTTAGACAGCGGGTCTGCGCATGGGTTAAGCTATTACACGCCTCTCCCACGGCATGTGTGAAGGTCAATGAGGCGTTAACCTGGGAGTTCAGATTGTGGAGAGGTACTCGCCAGGGCTGTCCCTTGTTCCCCATGCTCTTTACACTGGCATTGGAGCCACTGGCATCATGAATTTGACAGGATCCGTTGGTTGGGGGGATACAGGTGCCAGAAGGGTGGAAATAGTGTATTTCACTATACGCTGACCATATCTTACTTTATGTGTCACAACCCTCTCTTTCTATTGGTTGGCTCATGCAAATATTTAGAATTTTTAGAGACCATTCTGGATACACCATACAGGGAGTGCAGAATTATTAGGCAAATGAGTATTTTGACCACATCATCCTCTTTATGCATGTTGTCTTACTCCAAGCTGTATAGGCTCGAAAGCCTACTACCAATTAAGCATATTAGGTGATGTGCATCTCTGTAATGAGAAGGGATGTGGTCTAATGACATCAACACCCTATATCAGGTGTGCATAATTATTAGGCAACTTCCTTTCCTTTGGCAAAATGGGTCAAAAGAAGGACTTGACAGGCTCAGAAAAGTCAAAAATAGTGAGATATCTTGCAGAGGGATGCAGCACTCTTAAAATTGCAAAGCTTCTGAAGCGTGATCATCGAACAATCAAGCGTTTCATTCAAAATAGTCAACAGGGTCGCAAGAAGCGTGTGGAAAAACCAAGGCGCAAAATAACTGCCCATGAACTGAGAAAAGTCAAGCGTGCAGCTGCCACGATGCCACTTGCCACCAGTTTGGCCATATTTCAGAGCTGCAACATCACTGGAGTGCCCAAAAGCACAAGGTGTGCAATACTCAGAGACATGGACAAGGTAAGAAAGACTGAAAGACGACCACCACTGAACAAGACACACAAGCTGAAACGTCAAGACTGGGCCAAGAAATATCTCAAGACTGATTTTTCTAAGGTTTTATGGACTGATGAAATGAGAGTGAGTCTTGATGGGCCAGATGGATGGGCCCGTGGCTGGATTGGTAAAGGGCAGAGAGCTCCAGTCCGACTCAGACGCCAGCAAGGTGGAGGTGGAGTACTGGTTTGGGCTGGTATCATCAAAGATGAGCTTGTGGGGCCTTTTCGGGTTGAGGATGGAGACAAGCTCAACTCCCAGTCCTACTGCCAGTTCCTGGAAGACACCTTCTTCAAGCAGTGGTACAGGAAGAAGTCTGCATCCTTCAAGAAAAACATGATTTTCATGCAGGACAATGCTCCATCACACGTGTCCAAGTACTCCACAGCGTGGCTGGCAAGAAAGGGTATAAAAGAAGGAAATCTAATGACATGGCCTCCTTGTTCACCTGATCTGAACCCCATTGAGAACCTGTGGTCCATCATCAAATGTGAGATTTACAAGGAGGGAAAACAGTACACCTCTCTGAACAGTGTCTGGGAGGCTGTGGTTGCTGCTGCACGCAATGTTGATGGTGAACAGATCAAAACACTGACAGAATCCATGGATGGCAGGCTTTTGAGTGTCCTTGCAAAGAAAGGTGGCTATATTGGTCACTGATTTTTTTTTGTTTTGTTTTTGAATGTCAGAAATGTATATTTGTGAATGTTGAGATGTTATATTGGTTTCACTGGTAATAATAAATAATTGAAATGGGTATATATTTTTTTTTGTTGAGTTGCCTAATAATTATGCACAGTAATAGTCACCTGCACACACAGATATCCCCCTAACATAGCTAAAACTAAAAACAAACTAAAAACTACTTCCAAAAATATTCAGCTTTGATATTAATGAGTTTTTTGGGTTCATTGAGAACATGGTTGTTGTTCAATAATAAAATTAATCCTCAAAAATACAACTTGCCTAATAATTCTGCACTCCCTGTAAACTGGTCGAAGTCAGTCATCTTTCTCCTCTCCGGTGAGAGGCCTCGCCTCTCCCAGGATTGTGAGTCCCCAGTGGCTACGATGGGATTTTGCTACCTGAGCAGCTCGGCGACCAGGGACCCCTAAGACTTCTTGAAGAAAAACCTAACTCCTCAACTGGAGAGCCTCAAGAGAGATGTCACTCACTGGCATAGCCTTCCGCTGATCCTGATGGGAAGGGCTGCCCTTTGTAAGATGATGAGCCTACCGAGATTTTTATATGTTATGCAGACCACGCCTAATAATATCCTACAGGAAGTTTTTAATAGAATAGATTCAGTGGTGCGCACGTTCGTGTGGTGCTGGAGAATTCCTAGAATAGCTTTGGCCAAGTTACAGAAAGGGGTCTACGATGGAGGGCTGGCCAATTCCGGACATCCAGAAATACTATTGGACGTCTCAACTCCTCATAATCAACGATCAACGAATGGGTGGACGCGGACCAGCAGGCTCCAGCATAAAGGCTTGATAGACATGTGATGGGGGCCCAAAGGCCTTACTCCATGATGCCAGACAAGAGCAGAACTTGTTTGGTCTCTGAGGGCTGGGTGTGTGTGGGCGGGAGGAAGGGTACTATTGTAATCCTCATGGCCTCCCTCTTCTAACACTAAAACCCAGTTTTAGACAGTTCCTGTACCCCCAACAAACTCAGATACAGACGTCTGCTAATGTCAAAGCTGAGCTTTCAGCAACCAGACAGTGGGTACACACAAAGGCCCTCATTACGACCCTGGCGGACGGGGGAAAAGTGGCGGTAATACCGCCAACAGGCCGGCGTAAAAAAAAAATGGAATTATGACCATGGCGGTTACCGCCATGGTCATCCGCCACTTCTCCAATCCGACCGCCAGGGCGGTGATGACCGCTGGGCTGGAGACTTCGGTCTCCAGCCCGGCGGGCGTCACCAGACCGCCGGCGGTATCACGACCCTGCATACCGCCATGGATTTCGGGTGGTTTGGAACCACCATGAAATCCATGGCGGTAGGCACTATCAGTGCCAGGAAATTCCTTCACACACAACATTTTTCCATAGAACAAGCCAGGCTTGCTACAGTGAAAATAGCTTTCATGGTTTTTCACTGTAAGGACATGCAGGATATTAAATCTCTACATGTCATACATTTAAATACCATGTACTCTACTGTATGGACACAGGGATCGAAAAATACTCGTCCACTCGCTATGGCAAGTCATATTTGATCAGGTGGAATTATTTTTATCAGGTGGAGCTATTTGTAGGACTTACTTGCCTCTTCTGGTGAGTTGACAAAGAACAGTTGTCGAAAAGATGCCTTTAAATCATGTTCTTCATGTCACATGTCACATTTTGTCCTGTGTTCACAGACAGAGGTCAAAAGTTGGTATATCTTACAATTAATTTTCCTTCTGACTCCAAACTTCCAGGATTTTGTAAGGTGAACTGTCTGACCTGCTGTTTAGAGGGTGAAATAAAAGACTACACGGTGTCAGGTTTTTCCAAACACACAACATTTAAATGACTACGTCAACAGAACAAACATTTCAAAATATATGTCAGTAGTTGTGAAAGGCCTTTTTTGTATTTCTGTGTGATGAAAAAAATATTTTAATAGAATGAAAACAAATCAGAATACTTCACATGTTGATGTGCAAAGGATATGTTTTCTGAAACCCAAATGTCACAGATAGTTAATACACTATATAGTTTTATCAGTAAAGCTGCAAGTTAGTGGAAAGGTTTTTGGACATTTCTTGGAAATTTACTGTGTGCAGGTGACAGTATGCTACCACATCATGGTTTAGTAATATATTTTTTAAAAGTGAGTGTCTAATCAAACTGAGAAACACTCCTGCCCTGATGGCAATGCTATTAGTAAACTAAAAGCAAGTCATGGGTCATGTGTCCCCTATGTGTGGGCTAGAATCTTGTGATACATGCAGCAAACTTTAGTCTACTTAATAAAACAAAAGAGGTTTTTTGTACTGCAGAGATGCTGAGCTCACATATTTGAAGGTGCAATCATATGTGCGAATGAAGAAAACGGCGACTCTGTAAACTATTTGCATAGGATCACACAATTTGAGACCCGTCTACAGGTCAAGTACATTACAGTTAGGTCGAGTAGATTATTCAAGTTACTCGACCTGGAGGTCTAGTAACATTTTTATGATTTTCCAAGACCTGGGACAATAGGGCCTACCTTAAGGGTGATGTATTAATATGTAAATCAAAGGTTTAGGCCTGTCAGAAGGTGTTATTTTGTCAGGATCAACTTGCAATTGAAACCTGTACACTCATGCTACTGGTGGCAAGCCTGCAGTCATGTTTGCATTGTCACTGCAGTGGTTGGCACAACGAGTGCTGCAGCCCACTGATGACATTTAATTTACATGCCATGGGTCCTCCATGAGTACCATATACTAGAGACTTATAGGTAAGTTAAATATACCAATCAGGAGTATTCCAATTTAACCACATTGAAGGGAGACGCATAAGCACTTTACCACTAGTTTAAAAAATCCAACTTTAGCCCAGTCATCTGAATGGTTTAAAACGGTGTTCCTCTCTGTTCCTTCCAGAAGATGGACAGTATTTGTTCATGCCCCTTATACATGAAACCCTCCTAATTGTGATTGTACACTTTCGTCATCAGTCACCACCACATTCTCACATCACCAGTCTCACCATCACTACATTTCTTACTCACATCACTCAATACAGACTCCTCATTACTATCTACCACTTTCTTACACTGCTCAACAGTCTTTCCATCACTACCTGTCAGATTCTTACATCTCTCACCATTGCTGTCAATAACATTCTGACATTAACAACCATGATCATTGTTGCAACCCCTTGCATCACTCACCAGTCTTACCATCTCTATCCTTCACACTCTTGTATCACTCACTAGCCTCATCATGTCTATCCATGACACTCAAATCTTTCACCATAACCGCACCACCTGCTGCTTATCACACTCCAGTTACTCCTCAGATGTAACATTACTATCCTTCCCTCTTACATCACTTACCACAAGCCCACTGTTCCTGCCTTCACACCCTTCTATCACTTATCACATTACCTCTCACATGGCCCAGCTAAATGAATGAATAGGATATACTTGGATATTTTTAATTTTTGTAATCAACATGATATGATTAGCCTCACCACAACCGACTGGTGCAAAACCCCACTGCCAGCTCTTTGAATGATGAAGAAATGTAAGGTTTAGCTCACCTCCCCTTCTGTATCCCCTGCATGACAACTCCCAGACTCACAAACTGGATGCTGTCTTGAGGGTACAGGGATTCTTTATAAACCAGAGGGCATCTTGACCTTCCTACTTGTGATACCAAGCTAAAGGCAACAGTAATGGTAGTCTTTATGTTAGATCTATCAGCCTTAGAGTGGGCTTCCTGCAAACCTTTTGCTTACCCTTCCCCCTTGTTGAAATGTGTTTTTGTAGTTTAGGACTCTGTGCACTTTATCTACCTCTAATCAGTACTAAAGTGCTTGTACTAACTCCTTAAAACATGGTAAAATTGGTTTTAACCTGATTGGCACGTGTAATGTACCCATAAGTCGCTAGTAAAGTTGTTCAACATTTTCCCAGTGCCTGCAAATTTAATGCTACTAGTGGGCCTGCAGCCTGTAGTGTGCCACCCATTTAGGTAGCCTTTTAAAACATGCCTCTGGCCTGCCATTGCAGCTTCTGAGCAGTTTAAAACTGCCAATTTCATCTGGTAAAATAAACCTTTCGCCAGGCCTAAACCTTCCGTTTTAATACATATGTCACCCCTAAAGTATGCCCTAAACAGCCCATATAATTTCACAAGCACAAGGGAACCCCAGGGATATATAGGAAGCAAGGGGAGTACTATGTTATAAGGAACAAAGGTCCCTAATAAATAATATAATTAGTAATATACTGGGGACATACACAATGCCCAAGTTGAGTCCAGTTAATTGTTAAAATAGCATTTATTGATAAATACAATTAAAATAATCTTGTAGGGGTAGTTACCCCCATGGGGCACACTACACAGGTATCGAAAGAACACACAGGAAAAAGTGACACAGAACTATCCATGAGATCAAAGTCACAACTTCACACAACACAGCACTACTGCAGAGTAACGCAAGATCTGTCACAGCATCGACTGCCTATGGTGAGTGCCAGTGTGAAGCTCCAGCAGTGATCATCTGTGACAACCAACAGGATCTTTGCACAACAGCAACAACCGGATGCAATGCCTAGGCTGCTGTTTGCACTACAGTGACAACCATCTGAGACACTTTTTTTGCTCTAAGTGGCCCCTCCACAGCAAATTGGATTCTTTTTGGCAATCTTTGAAGAGGCAACTTTTCAGCAGCACTAACTTGGAACCTGTAACCGAACTGTGCTCCATTGTGGCATGCCTGCACTAGTGACCTTCCCCTGGTCTAGCATGAACAGACAACTGTAAGTGGCACTTTGTGCTTTTAGGCGCTATACCTTTAAAATTGCATATCTCCAGACCTACTGGTTGTATTTTTGTCATTTTTGTCTCATTTATTACATTTTACTTTATTTTTCTATATTGGTGTGAAATTTGTCCTGTGTTGTGTTTTCACTTTATTACTGTTTAAGTGCTGCGTAAAAACTTAACACTATGGGCCTCATTACAACCCTGCCAGTCAAAGACCGCCAGGGCTGTTTTGGCGATTGTACTGCCAACAGGCTGGCGGTACAATCTGCCGTATTACAACCGCGGCGGTAGCGCCGCGGCCGCACCGCCGGGACCGGCGGTTTCCCGCCATGGTTGTCCCGGTGGTTTTAATCCACCAGGGCAGCGCTGCTTGCAGCACTGCCCAGGGGATTACGACTCCCCTTCCCGCCAGCCTGTCCATGGCGGTAGAGACCGCCATGGAAAGGCTGGTGGGAAGGGGAGTCGCGGGGCCACGGGGGGCCCCTGCACTGCCCATGCACTTGGCATGGGCAGTGCAGGGGCCCCCAGGCACAGCCCCACCCTGCTTTTCAGGTTGTAATGAGGGCCTATGTGTCACTGGAGTGAGGCCTACAGGATCACTCAGTTTTTAAAGTTACGCTGCTGTGTGCTTAATTCCCTCTTGGCCTACATCAGGTTGGTGTGAAGTGCTGAGCAGCGTGAATGTGGTACATTCGCACTGGATGTATGTGGGCCTGGGAAGGGTGCAATCCAGGAGTAATGCATTACTGAGTAGTGTGTGCATAGTGTCTGCATGTGCTAGATGTACATGTGCCTATGAGCGCTACAGGACATGAAGAATGTAGTGCTGTACAGTGCATGCCAGATAAATGCATTTGTTGGGTGTATGTATGCCTGTGAGTAGTACAATAGATGAAGGGAACAATGCGTGCATATTAAATATATATGCTGGATGTTTGTGTGCCTATGAGTGGTACAATACCTAAAGGATACAGTGCTGGGCAGTGCACACATGTTAGTGACAAGTGCTGGATGTATGTGTGCCTCTGAATGGTACAGTACATGGAGGATACAGCATTGTGAAGTGCGTGTATGCTGTATACATGCACTGGGTGTATATGCCTGTAAATGGTACAATACATGGAAGACCCTGGTTTCCATTTCAGGAGATCCAGGCATGCATGGTGAAACGTGGAGAGGATGTAGAGAGGTTCCTCCAAACAGATTTGTGGATTAGCTGCATTCCTGTAAGCTGGGTAGGACACAAAATAGGGAGGCGAGGACCAGGCATCTCCTGTGCACTTCAAAGAGTGCTCTTTCTTTCACTAAGAGGTCAAAAGGAAGGGGCCTAGGCACAGCAAGGAGATGGGGCTGGTAAGAAAATCAGAAAGAGTAGAGCTGGGGGTTTTGAGACAACATTTTGATGCACATTTCACTGTGGCTGACATCCGAGTCTGAACCCTATTCACTCCCATGGCTTGTGTTGTGGGCCTATCAGCTTTGGAACATTCCTCCTACAACAGACAGCTTTTTTCAGGATGAAGAAAGAGCAGAGGAGTATGTACCTCAAAAGAAACAGAACCTCCCCCTAACACAAAATGTCAAAGACTCAGACCGTAAATCACATTTGGTGTCTGGAAATGGATTATAAGGAGTGGTTGAAATCCCCAAAATTGTCATCTGCCAAGCACCCAGACAGGCTGCGTGAGGAGTCGAAGCTCTGCAAGACTTCTGCCTGTGACCAGGACTTGGGGCCAAGGCCTGCTATTCTCCCTGATGGGTGATAGGACATTACTCAGGGAATCCAAGACTACCTACCCTGGAGCACCAGCGCTAGCCTGCTTGTCAAGGCCATTGTGCCTTGTGAGGAAGAGGAGAGCGTTGGAGGGTGCGAGGTCTAGTGGGAAGTCCTATTAAGTAGACTCCCAGTGCGAGGTGTGACGAAATAGCTGCTGCACACATTGGGTCGATGCCCATATGCAGGAATGAGTCGGTGACCCCCGTCTGTCAGGAAAGGGCAACCGTGAACATAACTGTGTGAAAGACTACCGCGCTGTAAGTGTGGAAACCTTGTGTGGTAGTGGTGCAGCGACCCCGTATGCTAGATGTGGCTGCTGAGGAAAAGACTGCTGGGCGGTAGGGTCTGAAGCCTTGTGCAGCAGCAGTACAGCGACCCTGTTGCCGGCAGGGGCTGCCATTGAAAAGACAGCTATGTGGTAAGGGCCGAAAACTTATTCAGAAGTGGTGCAGCAACCCCGCATGCGAGGAGAGACCGCCATGGATAACTTCACCATGCTGACCAGGCAGGAACCTGTGGACAGAGAGTTGCAGTGATTTCGTATTTCAAAGGGGGTCACCAAGTGTACCAAGGACTGTGAGTTGTTATTTCTCCTCTGCTGGAAAAGTGAGGATGCTATGGGGGCACTCCTGTTCCTTCACCTGGGTTAGGGACCCAAAACAGGATTCCTGTAGACACCCACCATCGGAACCAAAAGTAACACCCCGCAGGAAGAGCTGCAGGATGCCGCCGGTATCTTCTGAAGCGCAACGCAAGTGAGAGAATCTGCACCTGTTGAGTGCAGCTGTCTGGGCTGCATGCAACCGACTTACCCAAACTTGACTGCAGCCGCTGTAAGCACCAGTGGATGGGACACATTCCAGAAATTGGGACTCTCCACACAGGCTGGTGTGGGAAAGACTTGTTTTGGGCCTGATGGCCCGAGGGGAACTTGCTGTTAATTTGAGTTTATTTACCGTGGAACACTACTGACTTTAAATCAGTCATAGTGGACTCTTGAGACTCACACCACCAGTGAGGCGTAGCCTGGATGTTTCCAATAGTGACTGGGAAATAACTATGATCGCTAACACAAGGATTGATTTGGACAGGGAACCACCAAAGAGACACTAGAGCCCAGGGGAGGAATGTAACTGTTTGTGAATTTTGTATTTCTCCTTTAGTGTGGGTAGGGGGTAGAAATAAAATACTTCTCTTTATTCATTAAAGTGAGCATTTGACTGGACAATGATTTATTGCTTCTGCTGAATGCATTTTGAATTGTGAGCCCGTATTCACTAATTTGTACCCACAACTCCCCACAAGGGAGCCTTGCATTGCTTGAACCCCACATACCGAGAGTCAAGTGCAGAAGAGGTACTGGGCCCTGTTACTCAGAATCCATAGTAAGCCATTCCTGAGAAGTAAAAGGCCTCAACCACCACAGTTGACCCCAGTAGCCCCTACATGCCCCTTGTCCCCCTGAATGGGGTTCTGACATGTTGCCTCTACGTGAAGCCTGACTGTTCTGGTACCAAGCTACCAGAGGGTTAAGCACAGGTTAATTTAGTGATTTATGTGGTTCATCCTGACAAGGATTTTGGTTGCTGCTTGAGAAGGGTTTTCACCCTCCTCAATCAAGAACCCAAATTCTTACAGTCTCCTTCATCAAAGAAGCTATGATCACAAGTCCCAGCTCAGCCAGCAACTCTGTGAGGAGCAACACACAAGAGAGTACTCCCAAATAGTTGAGTCCAAAGTAAAGAAGATATTTGACTCCAAGGAGTTATTAAACAAAACAAACCTGATGCAGTAACAGCTGAAAATGTCCCTGTAGTGGTCATGGCAATTGTACAATTGTAGCCTAGCAAAAGGCAAACAAAGCAAAAGTCCAAAAGAGAAGAGGAGAAATTAAACACCTGTGCCCCTTGTAGGCACTTCCTGGAACACTTGCCAGATCCATAGGAAAGTAGAGTTAAGAGTGGAGCAGAGCTGTTTGAAGATATAACCACTCAGGCTGCAACTCATCACTTGCCCGGGGTATTGGCAGTGTGATTTCTTGCCGTTCCGGTGGTGATCTAAGACATTTCTAGCCAGAAGGCTAATTGTCGAGGGATGCTCAAGAGTGGATCTCAGGGCTGACACCAGACTGAAGTATTGAGGATTTGTTACAACAGATTGCACACATTCGCATATATCTTCATAGGATGCCATTTTCACTATTTGCTCCCTGCTCTCTCATGCCCTCTACCTGTGGGCCTCCATGTGAAACCTTCCAGAGTTCAAATAAGCTTTGGACCATCCGCTGTATCCATATACTACTGACTTCCAGTCTATTGGATACTATTATGAAATTCCTGTTCATTCCAGATTCACGTTGGGTTGAGTAGAAGCCAGTCTGCGTTTGCTAAAAACTCACTTTTTGCTCTCCATCCCTGCAGGCCAAGAATGGGTGAAGAAATTCAGGACATCTATGACTGGCAGGTGCTAGCCTACTTACATCTGAGGCATGTGATCATACTGAGCTCTTTTAAGCTACAGATTCCTTCAGTCCAACGTTGGTCATTGTAGCATTGTTCTTGTTTGACTAGCCCCTTGTTTTCAGAGTTCCTTAGCTATTGTTAATCCTCATTTCCAGATGTTTCCTGATTCCTGAGCTGTTGCTAAATACTTGTTCCTTGAACTAGCACTGCCTGAGCTGCCACTATTTTAGTGCATCATTGTCCCTTTAACTTTCACTCCTTCTGTATTTACCTTTTTCCCCAGTTCCTGCCTTTCTTTGTTTTTACTTTAGTTCCAGTTTCTAGATGCTATGCCTTTTTCCCTAATTCCTTAGCTTCCAGTTTCCTTGTGTGGTTTGTTACCTGCTTTCTGTCATAGTTACCTTTGTTTTCCAGTTCTTCCTGTGAAGCCCTGTTCCTCTCTCCCCTCTTGTCTATTGTATCTGTGTATTTTTTAGTTCTCCACCCTTTCTGTTACTGTCTTGCGTGTTCCTGTGCAAACACCAGGATTTGTGGGTACAGCTGACAAGCTAAGTGGTGTTTCTTGCCCACTGTGAACATTGTTTTTATGTTACTTTTAATACATCACATAGCTATCAGCTACACAGAACCTGCCTTGGCATGTATACCCTAAGTGTTGGCATTTGCAGTCAGTATCTGTAACAGGCAATTATGGATGAGGAACTTACTGTGCTTCATTTTGGAGCTCCTGAGTATTTTATTCCACATTCTCTCTATTGTTAATGTTGTTATATTCCACATTCTGGGTGTTAATTATTGTGAATGCTGAATATCCTTGAGTACATGTTACTTCTTAGCTTTTACTTATTGATACCTTATGCAGATCTTTTCTGTTCAATCCCTTATCTCCTCTGAGGCCCAGTGTGTTCTTAAGCAGCTCTGTACCCCATGTTCTACTTACTTTGTCTTCCTTGTCAGGAGTCCTTGTCGGCGTTCCTGACAACAATATGGACAGTGCTAATGAAGGGTTGTGAGACGGTAAATGAGGAGGGAAGCCTGAAGAGGCTTGGTGTGAGTCATAACAGGAAAGACTTTCCCCGGGGTAGAAGATCACCATTAATCATGGACCACACCGTCTAGTTGCACCCAACACATAAGTATCCTACTGCAATGGTAGGGGCCTCACTGGCTGCTGAGTGGGTGAGTAGCTGCATGAGACTGGTTTTGCCTCCAGGAACATGACTGAGCAGTGGTTTTCTGCTCAGAAGACTGATCTTCAGTGGACATTAGCGAAAGTTTCCTTGCCACGTTGCATCTGACCTCTCTGTGAAACCAGATAAGTGCTTTTTGCTTGGGGAGTGGGAACCATGGGCATTTGTGCAGAACCCCACTGCTGCCCTCTGTGCAGCCCAAGTTCACAGCCTTCCGTTGGTGATGGATGTTTACTTTTTCATCAGCCTTCAATTGAGTAGGCTGCATCCTGTCTGGAGCACATGACCAATCCCTACAAGCCAACAATGGGAGTAGGTATACATCGCTTATTCCAGAATCTGGAGACACAGAAGTTGGAACAGCTTGAGGGAAGGAGGGCACGGACGATCTCTGATCCTCCCATGAACAATAACCTTCAAGATTGCCTGGCAGAACTCAAAAATAGTCTTGAAAGACAGTGGCCAACAATCTACCTGCCCAGTGGACACTGATGGGTAAGGACAAAGCAGAAATCAAGGATCTATAAACCTACAAAATCACAACTGGTGGTCAGAGAAGAGACGTTTCAACTCCTCCACACAGCCATTGCTCAACTGGAAGCGCAAACAAGGAGCCTATAGAGAACTGATCTTGAAGAGACAATGTATGAATCCCCAATCTTAATATGTGTGCTGAGGGAGGGAATATATATGAGTGTCTTCTAAAATCTTCAAAAGAATCCATGAAGAGGATTTTTTCTGCCTGATCAGCATAGTTGGAGCTCATAGAGTGAGACACTACTCCAAAAGTTCATATGCAAGACCCAAGAGTGTTCTCACAAAGATGGCAGACTCCTGAATCAGGCAGAGAATAGTACCACAAGCTTGGCAAATAGAATACTTTTATAGTGGCAGTAAGCTCTTCCTCTACCAAGACATCTCTTCCTTTACTATGCAGAGGAAGCAAGAACTACATCTAGGGCCAGATGTAGCAAAAATCCAATTTGTGACTTGCAAATTGCGAGTCCTTCCGACTCGCAATTTGCAACTCGCAAATTGGTATGCAGAACGGTGTCTCAGACACCGTCTGCGAGTAGCTATGGGGTCGCAAAGACCCACCTCATTAATATTAATGAGGTGGGTCGCAAATTGCGGCCCCATAGCGACTATGGGCACTCGCAAACATGGGGGCCTGCTGTAGTCAGCAGACCTCCATGTTCGTGACTGCTTTTAAATAAAGCAGTTTTTTTTTTTTTTAAGTGTAGCCCGTTTTCCTTAAAGGAAAACGAGCTGCACTTAAAAAAAAAAAACGAAACCTTTAGTTTCGGTATTTTTTCAGGGCAGGTAGTGGTCCCTCGGACGACTACCTGCCCTGAAAAAATAGTTTTGGGTCTATTCACAAAGGGGAAGGGGTCCCATGGGGACCCCTTCCCGTTTGCGAGTGGGTTACCATCCACTTCAAGTGGATGGTAACTGCGACCCCCATTTGCGACCGCATATGCGGTCGCAAATGGAATTGCATTCCACTGCGACTCGCAAATAGGAAGGGAACACCCCTTCCTATTTGCGATTCGGAAATGCATTTTGCGAGTCGGTCCCGACTCGCAAAATGCATTTCTGCATGGGAAACACGCATTTGTGAGTCGCAAACGGCAAATTTTGCCGTTTGCGAGTCGCAAAGTGTTTCCTGCATCTGGCCCCTAGTACCCAGGAACTATGAAACAAAAAAATAAAATACTAGTGGCTGTTCCCCAACTGGGGTGGCATGGTGAGCAAAACAACAATAGATTCAACCCAGATCTGTGACTGGGTTGAGTGTTTGAAAACTTTCAGCACTCCGTCTGTCATCCTTTTGTGTTGCTAAAGCCCTACGTGGCTAGGGTATGCCCAGACATGGGTCCCTTGCTCACTGTGCCACTGGATTCAAGCTAGCCTGGCTGATAAGGAGTGATACCATGAAACCGGTCCGAGGATACCTGTTTCCGGTCCAGGGAGGACCTGTCCTGGCAGTTCAGGCTAAACTGTTTCCATGGGGAGCAAGGTCAAGACTGATTTGCATATGGCTGGTTCCAAACTCAGGTGGCATGGTGAGCAAAAGAACAATGGATTTAACCCAGATCTGTGACTAGGGGTGAATGTTTGAAAAGTTTCAACACTCCGTCTGTCATCCTTTTGTGTGGCTGTTCCCCAAAGCCATTCAATTCACTTGGCAGGCACAGGAGCTGATGGTCACCAACCTGGAGAAGGGGGAAAAGCAACTGCAACTTGAGGATGAGGCAACCATCTTGTTTTTTCTTTCTGAGGCAGCTCCCCCGTCACAGCCACGCATTCCTGTGTGCCAGAAAAGACTTGGATTGTCTTCTCAATTGTTGAGCAAGATCTGCTCTAATTAACCGATCATCTGTGCACCATCAGCTTGTGACCTTTCGTAATTGTATCAAGTTTTTAGCATTTTGATGAGTGTTCATTTAGTCTGAAAGTGCGCCCGCCTGTTGCTGACTTGTATTGTGTGGTTATCCTGGAGAAATTTGTTCTCCCATACAGTTCCAAGATGTGATGATGAGGATTCCCAGTCTCTTTTTCTAAGTAGTTTTATGTTGCTGAAGTCCTTACAATGCAACTGAAAGACTGAACCTTTTTACTGTTGACGCTATTGAGAAGTAAGGACTCTAAGCACACGTGTCTCTCTGTCACAGCTATTCCCTATTATCCTTGGACATTATAAAGTGTACCCACTTATACTTCATTTGTGTCAATTGGTGTAAGGGAACGTCAGTAGTTCTCTTGTACTGTATATTCTCTTCTTGTCAGGCTCAGTCTTTCCTCTCTTTTGACCTTCATGATGTAGGAAGGCCATCTCATGAAGCACATGCCCTGAATGGTAATCAACCACAGATGTGCAACTGGACAATGAGTCCCTCTACCTTCATTCAGTTGGCTACTCTCTACTCTTATTTAGAATCATGCCTGCTGAATATAAATTTTTAACTCCAAATACAAACCCCTTTCCTCTTTAGGGCCACACTTACATTGTTGACAGTAACACCCTAAACTCCTAAAGTATCCCAAATAATCCCAAATCACCAACAAAGAACAGTTCATCCAGCAGTGAAGCACTACCCACCTATTTCTCTATACACAACATCGATGTTGGGAGATCAACCTGTATCCTAGTGATGACTGTAAAAGTCACCTAGAAGATCACAATGAAGTTAGTGTGAGGTCATTGCCTGAGGTCAGTACAGATTGATGTCACAAAGCCCTTACCAGCAGTGGCCCCCGAAGAGAATCTCTGACCAGGCACAGGTCTCTCTTCTCTCAGTCAGAGGCTCTTTGAATTACAGTTGAAAGCAGCCAGGCTACAGGTGGAGGCCAGTGCAATGGTAAGGTCAACCTTTGATCTGGGTTGTAAGTGAATATATCTCCAGTGCTGTTTTTTGCTGTTTAGTGAGCTCTAGATCTCAGTTGAAGGTCGTGTGAGTTCTACTTGATCCTAGGTGGTGGTTCAGAACAAATTTTTCTCGCGTTACACAATGTTAGGAATCTTTCACTGACATTTTCATTCCAAGTTCTAGCCTGAAAGAGGCCACACCCAGGTAGGAGGGGTAGTCAAATAACTTTGAAAGTTTTCGGTCTGACCTAAGTATACTTTATCAAATAGAGCACGTTTACAAACGAAAGGGAATAATGAAAATGGAAATGCTTTTCAAATCCAAGGGTGAAAAGGAACTTGAGTTGTCACAAGTGGTGACTTTTTCGCATTTGCAGAGAGAATAAAAAGGCTTAGTGCACCTTCTTTGCTAAATGTATTTAGCTGGGGATTGAGCAAGATGTTCATCCTTTCTTCAAGCAAAAGCTCTGGATGATAACAGGGTTTCCATCCAGAAATGATATGAAGTAATTTCGGCTTCAGAGATTGCTGGTGTTCCTGGGCCCCCAGGCTAGGATGGGTAGATTGTCCCTTGGTTGTCGAACTGCTGGTGATGAGGACTGGAGAAATGTGCCATACCTTTCCAATACTGCCTTATAACAAGACAAGCATTGTGTTCAAGTCCCTGTTGTAGCACAGGGAGGTTTTTCAGAAAATATCTGCCTTTCTGATTGAAATAATTATTTCCCAGAAATCCTCTAGACAATACATTGTGGTCTATAGCAAGGGAGAAACTATGATTGAAGTTTCAATAACGAGAATTTATCAAGGAGTTTCTTAGATTTGATTATCTAATTGAACATAAAAACTGAATGCAGAGTCCTAAGTCGTAGATGGGCATAATATACCTAAAATGTACATGTATCATGAGCTGGGTAAATGGCATCTCCTAACGCCTTTTGTGTTTAATCTTTTTATGGCAGATCTACCTGCACTTCTCAAAATAATTCAATCAAACGTACCTTGAATAAACAGTGGCTGAGTTCCTTATTTGTCTATGCACGTGATGCTGCTGTTTTATCTCTACTGCTTTTGAATGTACATCAACAAGTAGAATCACCACCAAGTCGGAGGATGGTAAAAAAAAAAAGTAGACGTGAACGTATGAAAAACAAAGATTATGATAAAAAATGGAATAGCTCACACTGGAAGTCAGAAATTCCAAAGGCCATCTAAATTTCAGGCGATTACTGAAAACGTAGTCAATCGTATAAATATCATCAAGACATTGCATGCTCGGTATCAACTTTTTAGTGCCAAGATATTGCACTTATAGCTTTTTCTTTTTTACAGTCAACATGCTGTGAGTAGACAGCCGCCCTTTATGAAAAAGAATAGCACAGGATAACATCTTAAAACTTTTGTTATATTGTGGTAATTAATTCCTGTTTAATTAAAAGAATAGAGTACGTTGGAAGGATCAATAGTTTATGTCTAGTGTTCCTCGAGGTATTTGTCTGGGCACCCTACTGCTCAACACATTGAGAGGAAGCATTAAAAGCGGTAAATAGTTTAAAATAATTTATTAGACTACTTTGCGGATTGCCAGTGCTACATATGAGCCAATAAATAGAGTTGCAAAATGAACACTTTACACATCCGTTTATATAGATGAAAAATTGTACGCCTAAATTCAACAAAGTGGAGGGTAAGCTTTGACTTGAATTAGATTGGTACATCTATCATATAATATCCCTGTTTCACCTCAAAAGAGATCATTATTTGCAGAAGGGCACCTTTGGCAGGTGAAAAATTGTGAAATCATTGGTATAACCATTTATATTGATCAAGCAATCTCATTATAGTCCATGTGTACATGAAACGAAATTTAAAATTAGAAGCTGTTAATCATTTATTTAATAATTCAAGTTTATATTTTTTGAATCACCTCAGGAACAGACGCTGTACCTGCAGGTGCTTGCTAATATTGGCAGGGTCAATGTTGGTTGAACTAAGTTACACCTACTGAAGTCGTTTTGGCTGACTTCTAACTTGTGAGAAGCTTGAAACCAATATGCGCTTCAAGGAATCCTGCGGCCTTGTCATAAGGCATGCTTATATAAGTTTGCAATTAAGTCTGAAAAAATACTTTAAGCCTGTAGGGTTTCGGGAAAACTCAACACAGAGAACGAGCATGCCTCTGGTCACATAGAGCGAGACAATAACCCCATATCGTGAGATTTTTGTGAATCTGGTGTATACCAATCTGAAGCAGTCTTTACTTAGATGAACAATCGAGCTGAATAATAGTATCAAATGAGCAGGGAGTTTTTAAGGTTATTTCTACAAACACAATATTGCTTAAATATTTGCTTATTTTAAACCATGATTGCAACACATAGCGTATATGTTAAAAATAAATATATTTTAATTAGAAAAGTATTAATGTAGTAATATGAAATTAGGTTATGTGACTTAACAAATTTAAAGCAGAGATTTCGTTTTAAAATGATGACTCATTTCAGGTAGCATTGTAAATAGTGGGTGGTCACATGATAGAAATCATGATAATAAGGCCACTTGAAAGGCAGACATGCCGGCGGTCCAATGATTTAACCTGTTACTATAAATGAATTCCGATTAAAAACAGTTATAAGCTCAAAACACAGGGAAGCTCTTTGTGCGAGGTTGAAGTTCAGCGGACTGGTTCCCAATAATACTGAGTTGGGCAGAAGGATGGAACTCTGCCCACTTACATTGAGTAAGAGGTTAGCACTGCCGTGTTAATTTGAAAGACAGGACATTGAACTGGTCTCGTGGATCGAGCTTAGAGGTGTTATCAGCGCAGTGATCATGACTAATCTTACCATACCTTTTCTCTACTGGTGGCAAGTTAAGGATGACCCTTGTCTGACGCCACCTGTTCTCAGAAATTCAGACTTACTGTGTGGTGGTTAAAGAAAAAGATGGTAAAAGGAGGACAGAACATTGGCAGCAGACAAAGAAAGCCAAAGACCAGAGCAAGGACAAATACTCAAAAGAAACCAGAGAGGAAATAGAAGGGAAAGCGTTACTCGAAGAGGAAACTGCTATTGAAATTCCAAAGCACTGCAACACATTGGGAGAAAGCATGTAAAGTTGTCAGATCCTGTTTTTCCTACCAGCCTATGCTCTTTCGGACCAATGTAGTTTACTTACACTTTGTCTTACGAAGTAGGATTCTACCGTCTGTATTAGGAAACTGTGACAAAGAGGCGACCTGTGATTGCATTGTGTTCTTTAAGAATATCCTAACCTAATGGGCAGATGTGAAGTTCTTCTCCATATTGTCTTGGAAAATCTACATGTTCCACATTCAGTTCAGCGCCTCCATAATGGTGCCATGTTCATTCACAGAACACCAAACCTGTAACAATTTCCAAATTAAGAGACAAAGGCATAATACCCTGTGAACCGCTATCCGGTCACAAGAGTGCAACTTTACTCCATAACCCACATCCTGCTGAAGAAAGAGAATCATCATGCAAGGAAAACACCAATACAAAGGGGACGCAGTGAGACTGAAAGACAAGGAGGATTGAAGGCACCCATTGCAATCTTTTCCTTTTAGTGGTATTACAGCCCCTAGACAAAATGTCTCCAGCTTATAAAAGGCACTTTTGTGGCCAACATTTGGGTGCCTTGGTTTGATGGTAAGGAAAAGCATAGCATGCAGCCAAGCTACTCTGGCATCCTTGCGATTCCTTCCCTGATCTTCGACCGAGTGCATAGTTTCAGCATCTTGCACATCACCATTTAACCTTCATCTCCATGTCTATCAACTTCCTTCATGCACACCAAAGAATGCTCCTTGGAGGTCACCATTATTAAATGATTCATTCATTATTTCCCTGTAAGATCACTGTTCTATCGTAGCTGGTTCTTTATTTTACCAGTCTTGTATCTGAGCATTTATCCCTGACATGCTTATTGTGTTGTTCTCTACTCATTCCATAACTCTCCCTTCTAATGCTGATGCCAACCAAAACGGAACATCTTAAGATTCACATTACTTTTGGTTATAGTTTAACTGTCACATACGCACTAAAGCCAAACAATGTATGTAAAGTCCTTTCTTGCAATCACTGTTAATCTCTGACCATGCAAAGGTGCAACATAATTCAAAAACTCCCTTTTTTTATCCCACTGTCGGGTCACCTGTTTGTTCTGAAATAAGGATGGTGGCAGCACATGTTGCGTTGGAAGCTAGAAACACATCCATTTACATAAGCCCTCCTTCCACACAATTTCAGAAGTTTGTAAGGTATAGCCACTGCTTAATGTGTAAAAAATGTATTAAATAAGTCGAGAGCTCCAAAAAGTTATTTAGGCGCCAACTTCTGGCCCTGTTGAATGTGGAACTTGCAGAATACCAAAGCTGCCTACATTTCATTCCACCTCATGCCTCTTTCTTCCACCACCCTACACTTCCTGTCTCTTTATCTCACTCTTCCAGATTCCTTTTAATTCCTGCCCTCTCCCTTCATCACTGTTTTCATACCTTTCACATTCATTCTTCTGTCTCCCTTGTCCGCCTTTCTGTAAAGCCTGAAGACAAAAATAAATCTCGGTCGCCAGAAATGGGTGCCTGTGCAACCCCCGACACCCATCCTAGTGCTGGAGAACTGCTACGAAGTGCAGAAACACCCAACCAAATTCTAATCCTGCCTCCATGATCTGGTGCCTGGAGCACACCACTCTGTTTTGAGCCGAAATAACAATATATATGCCCGTTGGCGGTGGCAAGTGATTTTATTATAAAGAACAAGAAAATATTTACCAGCAATCACTAAAATGTATTTAGAAAATAGGCCAAGAAAAGCAAATGTACAAAAGATTGTAACTCATTGCTGAGTTCAGTTGCGCTTTTCAACTACATTTGGCAGGTTAATTTAACAAAGTAATATAGGTAGGTGTGTCGTCTCTATAACAATTACAGAATCTTACAATACATCAGCAAACGTACATAAACAGCTGGGTTCAACACAAAAGATGGAAAGGTCTCAGTAGAATGTCTTTGAAGCTGCACCAAGTGCGGGGTTGTTTTTCTGTATCGGGAAGGCCTCTTTTGAGGTATAGTTTACAAATCCCTAGTTGATGCAGTGCAAAGGGGAACACACGCCCATGGGTAGGTAAAACTCACAAGGATGATAGTATCATGGGAAAATGAAAAATACATTTTATGTGGCTTCAGTGGAAATTGGGGCAATGCAATGCAACAGGCGGATTTTTTTTCTCCATTTCCCAATCAAGGTTAACAAGCGAAGAGTGTCTAAGTGAAACAGGGCATTTAAAAACTGTGACATAAATTTGATAGATCTTCATACGTTTGATGAACTTTAGCTATTAAATAATAGGCCACATTAGCCTGTTTGCCCTTAGTGTGGCAATAAAGAAACATTCTCTATGTCTCTGAAACATTTCAAGCTGGCCACGTTCATCTAAGAGGCAAGACTATGAAAGTAGTTTGAAACCGTAACAAACACTTTTCTTCTCTGATGTCTGTCTTCTCTGATACTATCTCCTTCCAAACTGCTACCTACCCTTTTGCCCTTCAGCCTAAGTGCCTCCCTCTGTTGTCTTGTCCGTAGGCTGATCTTGGGACTTCTTCCACTCAGCGTAGAGTCAACAAAGTGAAGCCTGATTCCCCCCGCCGAACACCTGCAGCCCCAGAAGACTCCAATGGGGCTCTCCATGGAGAAGCACTGTTCCAGACTCAAGGTCTCTCTGCTGCAGGTGACTTGCCAAAACAGAAGCTGGCGCCATCTTTGATTGATGGGGACATGGCTCTCTGCCCCAATCAGAGCACCGTTTCCAAGGAGCATAACTACTGCAGTCAAGAAGGGTCGGTGAAGCCTCTTCTAGCGGCCCTGTGCTTCCGGAAAAGGAAATCCAAAAGCCGGTCACGAAAGCACAGCTTCCTCAGACTGGATGAAGCTACAGTGAGCCAAGAGGCTGGATTGCAGGAGATGGGCCTCCAACACAAGCAGAGACCAAGGGGCAAGAAGGTGTGTAGGCTGGTGGTGGTGTGCAAGGTTGGGGATAGGCTCTCCCAAGCACCCAAACAAGGTGGACACTCCATTTGATTAGATATGCAATGGTTCAGTTGAACCTTCAGGCACGTGTGATTATAGATGCAGCCCTGTGGGCTCTGTTTTATGCGTTCCATTAGTCTTTCTTCAATTTCACATGCCTTCTAGATCACTAGAAACTCTGTTTGTCACAAGAGAATTGTTCAAACTCTAGAAATGGAAAGATAATCTAATGAAGAACCCCAAACTGCCAAATTTGAGAATTCTGATATGTCATATGTTAAAGCAGCCTGTCAGTGTGTGTGTGTGGATAAAAGTGATTGTGCTTTCATGCGTTTGCTTTCCATCTTTAGTTTTGGTGCAGAGCTTAGCTAGAGCACTGGTGTTACTGAACTCGGGAACAGCGCAGGCAATAATACTGTGTTTTTCATTTTCTGCCTTTGCTAAAAGAAATTCATCCATGTCACAATCAGTACTAATGCAAGCATGACACTCTTACCCTGCTGTATGCAAATGCTGTATGCCATCCTGCGATTGTCTGATGTGAGGGTGAAGGCTATGCCACGGCTTCTAAATACTGTCGCCTCAGTGCACCGCAATACTTCGGAGGAAGGAGTCCTAGTGGCTCAGAGGGGGTGTATAGAATTGTTCTCTCCTTGGTGCTCCTCTGGGAACAGCAGGCTGGGGCTGTCTACTGTGCTAGTGTAGTACACAGTTGCATGCCTGTAATTCAGTTGTGGAGGTGACTTGTATTAGGCCTATTTTGTAAAGCATTTGGATGTACCTTCCTTCTTAGCAGGCCTGAGTAGACTTGATTAAAGTGCAGCCAAGGGGTAAATCTGGGTGCAGACGAGCAGCTTCCCTGGTTTCTATGACGTGTAGGTCAGTCTGTATTTCCTTTACTAGATCGTTGTCTTTTACTGGGGCTATTGTTAAAGCATGGATGCTATAGAAATCTGTAGGAAAGCTCACGGTATATTTACAATTCCAGCTAAGGTATTACCTGGGATGTCAGGCACTTGTTAGGCTTAAGTGCAAGCGGACAGGTGACAGTTGAGCATCAGTACAGGTGAACGGATGGGGTCACAGTGCAGCAACTTGGCCAGGCAGTCCCATCTCCTCCTTTTCGCATAGGGCCTAGTGCAGGGGCAGAAGATCTGGGGAAATTGTCTCTGACTGTGCAGGCCGCAGCACTCCCAGAGGTTGTCCTCTATCCTCTGGTACTTGGCATTAGTTCTCCCCACCCCCGATACTGGTGTGCAGAAGGCAGAGTCGGCGCAAGTCCATTATTCTCCTCTGTTGGCAGTCAGAAGAGTGAGCATGCTAAGAGGAGGGGGTTGGTGAGACAGTTTGGCTCAAGTTGTTTGAAGGTGGAAGCACTCGAGGAGGCCAAGAGACCTTTGGGCAGACTCAGGTCAACTCCAATTACTCTACCACAAGGAGTCTACACTTCTGTGCCCCTGTTCTGCACTTGGCAGCTGGGCTTCTCTTTCTTTCAGCAGTCAGCTTCTGCATGGACACACACTTCTCCCCTTCTCACCATTTTAGATAGGCTCCTAGGTCACAGGCAGGCCCACAGTTCATCCAGCGAGATGCACAGATTTAAGGTGATGACCCCTCAACTCTGCGAGACTGTCTATCTGTCATATGCCAACTCTGGAACTTGGCAGTTCTTCAATTACTATGGAGATCACTTCCTTACTTGGCCTTGAAGAATCTGAAACTGGAACTAAGTGGGACAGTTTGGGTCCCACTTGTACACACACTTCCCAGACAGGGGATATCGATCCCTCTGTCACTCCCTGGAACCAGATTCGGGTGTTTCCTTTTCTCAATTCATTTTATTTCCACAGCGCAGACATTGTCTTTCTAAAAGATGATGACTCACGTCAGGTAGTGAAGGCTCTCACACGCAAGAGCACCCACATTGAGCACATTGAGTGTGTAACCTTTGACCTGGCTGTCATCAGCCTTCCCAAAGTAGCACTCAGGGAGGGAGAAAGGGGTAAGCACAGCCTAGAAGCTTCCTTCCCTCTAACAACAGAATCCAGAGATTCATCCACATTCCCCTACTATTAACTCAAGTGGCAGTGCTCAGGAAGGACTAATTAGCAATCCACTGCCAAAAGGTCACCATGGAACTTGCAAAGGGCAGCCTTGATTCCACCTTCCCATCATGCAGTGTCTAGGACAGGGGTCTCTCCAACCTATTCTGTAATAAGAGCGATATATGTTCTGTGAAAATTATTCTGAGCTACTAATATTATTATTAGTATTTTAATAATGACTACATCAGACAAGATTACATTAATTGCCACAACATGCAAGATTATTTATATCCAGTGATCACCTAAGCTCATGAGTGCCATCAGTAATGTAAAAAAGGCTCTATATGAGTAAAACATAAAAGCCATAACGGCAATGACTCTGGCACTAAGTCAATATTAGTAGTAATAAGACTCAAGATTGCCACAAATATCAGCTTTAAACATATTTTGGAAATTCAATGTTGTTTCTCCGAACATCAGCTTGTAAGTTCTGAAATACACATTTTTGCCTTCAAAAGACACTTTTCAATTTCAATATAGCTAATATTATTATTATGCAACCCAGCAAAAAATTCGAATTTTGTGGACCGGGCTGCTCACCTTAAAGCTATTTATAGGCAGCTGGCTGGAAATCTACGTTTAGGTTTATACCCTCCAGCTTGGGAATGCAGGCAATACCTTCAACTGTCTGGTGGAGACTATACCACAACCTCTATCTTGTGCCATGAAAAACTAGGGGGGATTTCAAAATGGACCCCACTGGTCTCAGCAATCTCTCACTCCTACCCACACAGAGCCCTCCTACCATAACACTTTATACAACATGCACGTGACATGCACATGGGGTTTTCAGGCAAGTGTCTGTCCGTCTCATACAAGCAGAACTTTATATGAGTGAGACCAGTAGGCACAATACTTATTCTGAATAAGAGAAAGGGGTCTACGCAGTGCTAGGATTATAAAAACAGAATGCTGCCACCACTACTTAATGACAACCCAGGACATGGACAACAGGCTGATGTCAGCTAGCGGGCACACTTGGAATACGCCGCTAGGTCTCAGAACCAGTTGTCTGACAGAATATTGATGAAATAAATATTGTGTGGCCCGGATAGTGTGTCAAAAATATTGAGGACCAAAATATCAAGAAGGTAAGTGCATATATATATATATATTTATTTCAAGGTACATATATGTGGAGTTAAATATAGTTAAAGTTTGCTTACCCATAGAAACTCACCTTCACAATATTTTTGTCCTTGATATTCTTTACACAATACTTTGTCCACACAATATTTTTTCTCTGCTATTTTGTGCAACCACCCTCAGAACCAGGAACTGACTTCAGACTCAGGCGACAGGCATAGAACTAAGCTTCGCACACTGGATTACCATGTGAGCTGAGTCACAAAATTCAGAATACCATATATCACATGCAAGCAACTGGAACACTCAGGGCAAGGGGCACACACCCATTTACCATGTATGGGTCATTCCTGTTACAGAACTTCCCATTTACAATGTTACGTTATGTTTGACCTTCCATTTCATCTCCCCTTCTCTCTTCAGCTCTCTAGGATACATGATGGACCTTACCTACCAAGGTCTCCCTGCTTCAGCACCTTGTTCCTTCTTATACCTGGTATCTTGCCACAAACCCCACCAGGCTCTTGCGAAATGATAAAAACATATCTAGCAACGTGTCAAACTCCCCCACCATCTTCAGTGTGACAATATCAAATATTCAAAACTCGTACCTGCTCCCCAGCGCCATCTGTACTTACGGTCCACAGGCCAAACTTCAAAAGGCTGGTATTCTGCCATGCAAACCACGCTTTAGAGAATCCCTCATGGGAAAGTCCCATCAAGGCAAATGTAAAAAAATAAAAATAAAATATCTGGCCTTACTTCCCCTTCCCGCCCAAAGCTCTGCTTAGCAGAGAGCAGGTACACGCTAACAGGTTCTCTAAAAGCCCGGTCAGTGCCTGTTAATATCCTCCTGTCAAGTGCGGGGCTGAAGAGATCCGCGTGGACATGGAAATTTGGCAGCTGACAGGCCGAGTGCTGTCCTCCTCCTCCCTCCAGCCTGTAGAGCAGTGGTTCCCACCCTTTTCACTTCTGTAGACCACCACTGTATCATTACTGGAATCGGGGGACCCCCACTGAATCATTATTGGAATCCGGGGACCCCCTACTGAGTCATTACTGAAAGCTGGGGACCTAATCTGTTAATATTATTTAATTTTCTATGCAGTCTCGGACCCCCTGAGGAGGCTTCACAGACCTCCAGACCACAGTTTGGGAACCACTTCTGTAGAGAACTAAGGGAGGAGGGGAAGGCAGACGTGACTATCAGCTGTCATTCAGCCGCCTCGCTAGGGACTCAAGAGACCCAGATGAGGGGGGGGGAACACAAACACTTCACCTTATGACGTAACAAAAGTAGCTTTCCACTGCTGCTACGACATAGTAGTGTATAATGTGATTCAAAATCCAGTGTTCATGTAATGGCTGGTGGTGGAAGCCATACGTAACATTTTTATATTGCTATAGTTTGGTTTATTCTACCTTCATGGAGAGGTGAGACTTCAATGGATTCTTCTTATAGTTCTCTGCAGTGCGTGAGTCTTAAACCTTCTACCAATAGCAGTGAGGGCTAGCTTTGCTGTAAGTGCCACTGAGGGGAGGCACTTCTATCTGTGGGAGTGGGGCATAGCTGGTGTCTGCACTGAGCAAGAGAAAAATACGCTGAGCAAAGGATAATTCTGCTGACATGGAAAAGTAAGCGTTTGACCTATTAGTCAAGTCGCTGGCAAGATGACAGTCGAAGCCCCGCCACAGAGCTGTTGCGTTCCTAGAACACTCCACGGGAAACCTGCAGCAAAAGTAATGGCTTCCTGGTCCCACTTATAAACTGATGCATTCAGCTGCACTGCACAGCCCTGAGTCAGGCAGAGTTACAAACGGGAGGTTTAAGGGAGTGTCTGTCAAACATTTCCATAGAGGTGTGGGTGTTTGAGGAAAGGGACATCAGGGTTTATGAACGAGGCCCCCACGGCTGTGATGTTACAATCTCTGACACTTTTCAATGCCAGGCTAGCAAGACCTTGGCTGGCAGCACCCTTACCCAGTGGTCTAGCAGGTTGGTAGGCCCATCTGGGTTGTGGTCGCTTGTGGGAGCATGTTAGGGATGCAAAAGGGGCCAGATAGCACTGCTAATTTTGCTCCAGGATCTCTGGAAAAATCAGATGGCAGTAAGTGGAAGCTAACAGTGGGCAATGCTAAGCTCAGAAACACACATACCTGCACGAATGGACATACCTCTATACAGCCATTAAGAACCTCCAAACGCTCAATCTATTGTGCTTGCATTTTGACCACTGCCGCACAAGAGGAGATAAAAGAAGAAGCTGCCTAGGCGCAGAGTGACCATAGGGCAGAGCAAAATTGCTTTTGGCATAGCTCATTTAATCTGAATTTGAATGGAGATGGATGCCTTTGTCCTAATTATTGGTTGTCAAGGACAAGCAGGTGGGATGTTAGAGGAGGGGCCTGCTTAGGTGTGAAAATGGCAGCATGTGAGATGCCGCAGGGTATCACAGACTGTAAATTGTGGGTGCTTCTTTTTGGTAGGGTCTGAACAAAACAACAAGAAAGCAACATTTGAAAAGGGCCTAATAGCACATGTTTTAGAGTCCTACATTGTGTTGGTTGGCCGGGGTTGTGGCACAGTTTGATGTAAAGTTCAGGACATTTTGGCAGAGGTAAGGGTTACTACCATACTCTTTATCCAAACCCTGGTGTTTCAAAACTGCATCTAGCAATATCAGGGGTGAAATGGCTGGTGGACCCAGGGGACTGGAAACTAAGACTCCAGTGATTAGCCAAGAGTGGCTTCCTATCTTTGATTCTTCAGAGGTTGCTGCGATGGAGTAGTCATTACTTAACCACATGACGTCGTGTGAAGGTTGGTAAAACATGCCCTTTAATATAGGGTTTCACATTGTATGAGGTTTATTTCCTCCAGGGTATTTAAACATAATTTCCTGCATTTACAGTTCTACTAACAGAAAAGTTAAAGTGATGCACAGTGTTGAAAAGTAGATGACTCTGGCCTTTACAGGTCCTGACCTGTGATCCAAATTGTTTCAACATAACATAACACAACAGCTTAGATACGGGCAGCCAGGCTGCCCCCGCTTGGTTCCCCAGCTGGTACACCAAGACCAGAATGGATTTGTGCCGGCCAGGAACATCTCCCCGAACCTGCACCGTTTTACTGTGTCCATGAATGTACACCCACTGCCTGGCCACATTCAGGTTGCCTTGTGCTTGATCCAGAAAAGGCTTTCATGCCCTGAAATGGGACCACCTCTTTGAGGTGCTGCCTCGCTATGGCCTAGGTACATGTTTCATTCGCCTGATCATTCTATTATACAGCAGTCCAACGTCTAGGGTCAAGGCAAGGCGACTCATATCTGACCCAACACAGATCTACAAGGCCACCCAGCAGGATGGCCATTGTATCCATTGTTATTCTCATTAGCCATGGAGCCATTGGCTCACATCCTCAGGGACAAGGGACAATGATGGGAGATACCACTGTGCCATGGACAACATTCAGTATCACTGTACGTAGATGATATGCTCTTCTAATTCAAATATAACCGGGCTATCCCTGTCACTATAGCACATGTGCTAGACAGACTTGCGTCGGTCTCTGGCCTCAAGGTTAATTGGCCACCCCACCCCACAATACAACTCCACTTCAGTGGCAACCCACCAAGTTACATTATTTGGGTATCCGCAAATACAATACTCCCGCTGACCTGCTGGATGGTAACCTAGTCCAAGCTGCACAAATGGTGTTCTGGCAGACTCTTCTACTCTCAGTGGCAGGTCGTATAGCCCTCACCAAAATGGTCATGCTGCCATGCCGCCTATATATTTTTGCTAATCTCCCTCTAAACATTACAAAGCCCTTTTTATGTTTGTTGGAAGAATCCACCAGAGACATTATATGGCATGCCTCCCACTGTAGCGTTGCCGTTACTAAACTATGGCCCTCATTCTGACCTCGGCGGGCGGCGGAGGCCGCCCGCCAAAGTCCCGCCGTCAGGTTACCGTTCCGCGGTCGAAAGACCGCGGCGGTAATTCTGACTTTCCCGCTGGGCTGGCGGGCGGTCGCCTTCAGACCGCCAGCCAGCCCAGCGGGAAAGAGGCTTCCACGATGAAGCCGGCTCGGAATCGAGCCGGCGGAGTGGAAGCTGTGCGACGGGTGCAGTTGCACCCGTCGCGTATTTCACTGTCTGCACAGCAGACAGTGAAATACATGTAGGGGCCCTCTTACGGGGGCCCCTGCAATGCCCATGCCAGTGGCATGGGCACTGCAGGGGCCCCCAGGGGCCCCGCGACCCCCCCTACCGCCATCCGGATCTCGGCGGTCCGACCGCCGGGATCTGGATGGCGGTAGGGGGGGTCGGAATCCCCGCGGCGGTGCAGCAAGCTGCGCCGCCGCGGAGGATTCAATGGGGCCGCGGTACACTGGCGGGACGCCGCCAGTGGTGCCGGTCCGACCGCGGCTTTACCGCCGCGGTCGGAATCCCCATTGGAGCACCGCCGGCCTGTCGGCGGTGCTCCCGCGGTCCTCCGCCCTGGCGGTCAAAGAGCGCCAGGGTCAGAATGACCACCTATATCTTTCATCTGATCGGGTCAGCCTGGGCGTGGCAAACTTTGAACATTACTATCTGGCTTCCCAACTCCAATGGGTTGCTAGGAGTCTGGCCCCAGCAGGACGTATCCCACATACTGCATTTGTTTAATCCATTTACTAAGATGCCAATGCCCCTCCTGCTAATGTTGTGAGTAGCATACCGCTGCTTCAAGAGAAGCCTCTTCCTCACAAGATTGGTGAAGCCTTATGCATCAGCCCTGCCGCTATTGAGTATGCCACGCAGGAACACAACAACCATATAACAGGAACTAAGTCACTGGTATGAAGCAGAGGTGCACACACTGGGGGTCTTCATGGAGGAGCTCATGCAGATATAGGCCTTTCTCCAGGGCAATTCTTACTATACATCCCCATCATTCGGACTCTGGGAACGCACTAGGGCGCTACACAACAGGAACTAGACAAGCACTTAACAATTCAAAATCTACACCTGCTGGGAGAGGGCAGCTTCCTGATACAGTGGCTAGCGTGCTCCTTACGATCACATGCTGCAACATCCCTCACCACAACGCATCAGCACTGGGACACTAACTGGGGACGACCCCACGTGGACAAAGAATGGCAGCGCATTTTGGCCTACCCTGTACTGGTGTTCTGTAATGCCCGCTTTCGGCTCGTACAGTGCTACGTGTTACACAGGGCTTATCTCACTCCTCAAAAGATTAACCGCCACTTCCAGCACACTGACGCTGCATGTCCCTGCTGCTGCACACTGGACATATTCTGGAGGTGCCTGGCGGTCTCCTAGTACTGGCAGAAGATTACACTTTTAGATGCACGGGGTTCACAAAATTACACACCTGGGAAATCTGTCTGCTGGGCCAAATACACCGTACCACAAAATTATGGTAATACCGCGGTTTATAGATCTCGCTAGGCTCCTGGCTAAATGTCAGATTATGCACAAGTGGAAATTACCACACACCCACCTACCCTTGCTGGTTGAGCAATCTCCCTGACTGCATTGGGCGCAGGCCGAGAGCAGAGAGCTACACCAAGAAGATTTCAAAGGACTGCGCTAAGTACCCCACAGCTAATGCACGGGATGCGCTCCTGTTGGAGCTACACAACAACATACTCAAGGCTGATCATCCCGCTGAATCTGAGCTAGATTGCTGGCTGATGATTCATGGAGAAGCATGAAGCCAATAATTTAGTGGGGCTAAAACGACTCATTCTTCCACATCCACATATGCTTTCATGCAGAGTGGGACACTACACAGTTCTCCCTGACCTATGTAGATAGGTGCAGACGTGTTCTCCCATTTGTTGTTTTAGAAGTTTACGTTTCAATTGTGTCACTAAACCTAAGCAATTTAGTTTTTTTAAAGTGATAATCTATGGTTCACAGATTGATTTATTTCTGGCCCATAAGTCATTGCAGCTGTATGATAAGTGTAAACTTGCATTACTTTTTAGAGTTGTATGCTGTATTGTACAATGTAACATACACATGAAAAATGCACAATAAAAAGAATTAAAAAAACATAACATAACACAACGAAGCATAACATAACCAAGATAGAGGCTTAACTGACTATTAGCTTAATGAGGGCTATGCTAAACTACAGTTAAGACTTTGATAAGTCTCTGAATGACTTGGGTACCAAATATCTAGGACTCCCGCACGCTTTGGATAAATTACTAGGCCATTCTGGAATTTACAATCAGGCTACTCCAAGCACTACACAGTATACATAAGTTATCCTCCTAGGTGTGTACACCACCATTGTGAGTTCACAGACAGGGAAATTTGGACAGATGCACACTGGGCTTGTGTTTAGAATTTGTGATACAGAGACTCCTGGCCTTGGCACTACTTGTAGATGGTTAATGGGCCAGTGTACTACAGGGAGAGACAGTATCAAGATGTCACAGTCAGGCTTTTCCAGTGTAATACTGGCTTCACAAGATTTCTTTGAATTGATTTCTTTGGTGGGTTTATTGTGATGGATTGATAATATAAGTGTACATTTTAAATGTGCTCTAGGGATGGGTTTGTGAAGTGGTAAACACAACAAGGACTATATGATATAGAAGAAAATAAACTACTTGTTTAAAATATGTCTAAAGACTCAAGGCCCGATTCAGAAAGGTAAAGTTAGAGCAAAAGTCTAGCTTTAGACCTAAAGTCTAAGTTTAGACCTAAAGTGTAACGTTACACTTGAAGTCTAAGTTTAGTCCTGAAGTGTAACTTTAGACCAAAAGTCTAATTTAGCCCAAAAATCTAACTTTACTGTATTTACAAAGGTAAGTTACTAATAGTAACTTTGCTACTAGTAACTTTATAAATAGTAGGTTTAGTAGTAGTAGTAAACGTACTTGTAGTAACTTTCTTATGTGAATACCGAAAAGTAGTAACGTTAGACTTTTGGTCTAAGTTAGATGTTTGGTCTAATTTTAGACTCCAGGTCTAAACTTAAGACTTTTGCTCTAACTTTACCTTTGTGGATCAGTCCCCAAGTGTCAAATTAAATAGTTCACTGTGGCTAACGTTGATTGTACGATTGATCCCTAAGGATTTTTGAATAGTAGTAAATGTGTAACAGGACTAGAGGGAGCAGTCAGGGATTACGGAATATCTACTACTAAATAGAGGTTTAGGGAATTTAAGGAGAGGTGTGCTAATATAAACATAAACAGACAAAATAGTAAGACTCCTAAAGTTACCACTGTCCTAAAAGTGTGAAAAGAGGCTCAAATATACTCCAGACCAGTCTTGGAGTAAAGTCAAGCACCACATATGCTCAACCACTGGTACGGCAACACACTCCCATAGAAAATAATTGAGGCAGGAAAATAAAATGATACACCATAGGAACTAATGTGTAAATTAATTAAGTTATGTTGACATATCTAATACATATCAAGCCCTACGTTTTCAACTGCAAAATGTATTTGAAAAGAATATTTTTGAACAGGCAACCATCATCTCAATTGTGATTTTAAAATTGGTATTGTGCTTGAGAAACACACACTCATTAGTACTTGTATATCCTAAAATGCTCTTAATTGCGCATTTCTCGAAGTAGGTTTTCAAACATCTATCTATGTTTCAGGACCTCAGCTTCGAAAAATAAAAAAGTGTAATTAAATATTTTACAGCAACCCAAATTAAATAAAAAAATGTTTCTACATTGTTCTACATGGCCCAGTGAGTTAAACATTCATTGATGATGTAATTCTTGATCTGCAGTTCACAAGTGTAAAACCTCAATAGGGACTATTCCCCCTTCCATGCTATCCAGGTCAGTAAATTTAGAACCATTAAATTTGATAGTATTAATACCTGTTATTTGCATCGAGGAGAAAGAGCAAAAGTGTGGTATAAAGCACTATATAAAAATATTACATAATTATATATAAAAAGACTGTAAATGTGTATTTTAAAACAAAAATGAAGCTTAAGCCATCAGAAAGCTGGCTATCTTCAATGATTAACCACTTTTTGAGATATCTTTGGTACAATAAAAATTGAGTTCCCAGAGCCAAGGAGAAACTAGGAGAACCTCAAGATACGTTATCACATTCAGCAGGATCAGGACAGAATATCCTACATCTCAGAGGACATTGATGTCCAAATTAGAGAACCTTCCCCACCACAGCCTACCATCCATCTGTATCAATTTTTTAAGCCGCTCAAAGGCAGGACAAAACTGAACATCCAAGCACAATATACAAAATTCACAACCACAGAATATCTTGTCGAAAGACAGGTCAACAATATACCTAAGGAGACACCATTTTGGCCAGGCATGTTGCAACCAAACACAGGAAACATTACAAAGTGTTTTTGAAGCATGAAGACAATGTGTTGATTTTGTGAATCGCCCACCGAGCCCAACAGCACTAGAAGTGGGTGAGCCAGTATCTGCCACCGTAAAGGCCAGTATCCATCAGCAAATCGTTGCCAACCTGCAGAACTCTGGTGCCTACCGCAACATTTCTGACAGCTTTGTTGAAGAACTAGCTGTTGGCAGTTGAGACACAATACAAAGTGACTCTGGAATTAGTTTTTTACCCTGTCTAAGCTAAGAAACATCCATTTTGATAGAAACCTCAAAGTTTGACTTTCCATTTTTTAAGTCTTGCTTACTAGACAGCGCAAGCGCTGTCTGTTGAGAGATGTATTGTCTGCTTCCAGTAGACGTAGAGCCCTCCTATTACTCACCTTTGGTTGTGTTCTTATTTGTTAGCTTGTGGAAGCTTTACTTCCTCTTCTTTTGTTTGTCCCTCCCCTTGATCATGTACACATTACTTGTGTCCCTCCACTACTCGTTGTTCAGGTTTGACTTTTTTTGTTTAAGCACTCCACAGATTGCATGTGTTTCTGAGCTGTCTCACTCGTGTACTTTTCCTCTTCCGCTGTGCTAGTGTTGCTCTTTCTCTGTCCATGTGCTTACCACCTCTTCCCTGATGTGTTCACCCTTGTGTGCTTTTCCCCAACTCTGTTCTTTCTCACCTGTGTACATCTCTCCTGCCCAGCTTCATGTTGCTATTTCGTCCGTTTTTTTTACCCCTCCCCATTCCATTTGTTTTCATTTGTTTGCTTCCACACGCTCCACATTGTATCCCCTCCGTTTTCTTCATCACTCACACCCCTGTCACTTTCCCCATCCACACCCATGTTGCTTCCCTAACCCCTGCCCTATGTGTTGCTTTCTCTGACTGATACCCTCAATGTTGTTTCCCACCACGCCCTGTGTTGCTTTCGACTGTGCTCCACATTGCTTGTCCTCCTGCTTTCCATGTTGCTTCCACCACCCGCTTGAGTTACACTTTTTTCTTTTTGTTTATTGATCCAACTCGAATTGGTAAACAGAAAAATTGCTTTTGTCATTTTGTAGGCACCCATATGCTCATTGTGCATGCCTACAAAAGATGCAACTGGCTATGTCATATGCTACTTTGCTCTATTTTACAGTTGCAACTGCTACCAGGAATAGGGGCTAGGGAAACAGCATGCGAAATGGGGAGTGCACGGGGGGCAGTAAAAAAAAAAAATAATAATCTTACCAGCCCCTCGGTAATCCGCCGCTCCCGCTCCAGCCTCCTCATCTTCTTCCCTCCCCAACCAATCCCGATGCTTCTCTCATGAAAGAAGTGACGTGATTGGCCTGATCGGGTAGAAATGCCGCTCAGGGAAGGAGTGGGGCACTGCGCTTGGTCTCCACCAAGTTGTAAAATACAGGCGGGTGGAGAGTTTCTAAGTGTGCAAGTCAGTTTGGCCAACTGACATGCGCACTTAGAAGCACACCACTACTCTTCCTTCACTTGTTGACGTGGAGGAGGCTAGCCCCGCCCGCCCTACAAAAGGGGAAAAATAAAGGGATAAGAAAATACTTTTATCATCCCTTTATTTTTCTGCTTTCAGCAGCGAGGCAACACTCTTCTGCCGCAGCAGAGGGGCCACCCCTACTCTTTTACCCATGATGCACAACATTTAGGATACTGTCTAAAACCATTGGCATAGCCAGTCAGCCCCAAAAGTGAGAACTATTGGATTTGAGAATGCTTGTTTGTTATTGGGTTTCTGAAAAAAAGTCCTGGCCCTCATTTGCTAAAGCTTGGCAATGCAACACAAAAGACGGTATCAGTTTACTAACCATTATTAGGCCTACATGTGCAGTGCTGAACTGCGCTGCTTTGCATTGCACCCATGACTTAATTAGTAAGTTAACAGTCCCAGTCTTTTGAAATGAAATTCATTTTAGATATACACGTTGTTGCTGAAAATATAACCTTTTCTATTTTCCCTTTTCTTCTCATATTTTCTACCTTTATAAAATATGAACCTACACCCAGACACCAATGCGCAGAATTTGTTGTGTATGACCTTCAAATGAATATCATATGTTGCAGTTTAGGGCGACATGGGGGCTGTGTGAAAGGTGTTACCAGAAGCCACACCTTGTCCAAATCTGGATGCTGTGTACAGAGAGTTCTGTGGACAAGAGTGTTTGACACAGGTGTGACTAGTGGTAACTCTTGTGCCAAGAGTCAACTGCACATGAGAGCCCACTGCAAATTGCCAACAACAATTAACATGGATTCACTGGTTTCGGGGCTGAGTGTTAGCTATGAGCAGTAGCCATACCATTCCTTCAAAACCCATACCTCATGGCCAGAAGCCATGCTCTTTACAAAAAATCAAAATCGGTGGGAAAACTTTATATTAAGAAAAGACAAAGCAACATTTGTTTAAAAAAACAAAATTAAAAAATATCTATTGACGGTATATTATGTTTGAGATGCAAAACCTCATACACATAAAAATGACAGGAGGAAAACTTGCAATCTGTCTAACTACTGGCAGGTGTGCAGGGTAGCATTCCAAACCATCAATATGTTGCCCACAATGACACCTCTGATTAGGCCCAGCCATATGCAAATCAGTCTCGGGCCTAATCCAATAGGAACAGTCCACGCCGAACTGCCAAGCCACGTTATCTCTGAACTGGAACACAAGCAGCCCAATATCGGTTTCGGGCTGATTGAATCACCTCAGTTGAGTGCTGCTTGGTTTTAATGGCACAGTGAGCAAGGGACCCACGTCTGGGCATACCCTTGATCACTTAAGGCATTGCATCACACACAAAACGTGATGGGAGGAGTACATGTAATTTGTCTAACCACTCACAATTGCTGGGGATAGCATTCCAACCCATCATTCTTTTACTGACCATGCCTCCTCAGATTAGACCTTCATAATTGTTCATACTATGTAATGTACATTATTGATGTTGATCATGTAAGAGCATATCTGATAGCAAAGCTGTCAAGTTGTTCTATCTACCAGATAAATAAATAATCCCCGTGAAATAAATGCTCAAGGTATGCTCCCTGGATGGCACTGATGAAGGCCTCATGCAGAAAGACAGATTTCAATATAGAGGCCGGGAATGACCGGGCACGACCAAAGCTTGCTGCAGTGACCCCCTCACTCCCCACCCACTCAAGTATAATTATACACTCTGTCGTTTTTTATATGTATCCTTGAATATTTGATATATCTGACACAGCTTTTTACCCGATTTCCATGAATGCAAAGGTCAAATGAGGCACACAAGCATTTTGATACCCAGTCCTCGCTCAGGTATATGAATGGCCACTATTGTTTGATCTATACTGACATTTACGTGGTCAACTGCTGTGTTTTTGACTTTTTGAAGATCACTGATGTGTATTCATTCTTGTAAGTGCATTGGCAATTGAATTTGAAATGTACTAGCCTAACATGAAGTTACCGTTCTGTTAAGGGCACAGAGTGAGGATTATGTTTGAATGCCTATTTCTGCTCAAAATATGGGCCAGTATTTGTTATCAAGATAAAATACATCAACCAGGAATTCCTTGGAATGAAACTAAAAAGTCATGAAATCACTAATTGAGACACCCACAAGCTCTGGATGTGCAAACATCACGTAATTCTTTGCAATGGCATTTCATAAGCACCAAAAAGATTCAAGATTTTCGATTTTCTCACAGAATTATCGCTCTTGTTTCTGGTGATTTCTATTAAGAAGCAAGAATCATTTTGGGATCTCAAAACCCAAAGCAAACCAGCAAAAAACACTATTTACTAACGTATTAATCAATTAAAGTCAATAGGCAGTACTAACACAATGAAACAGCATAATAAATATCAAGTCAAACCGAGGGGTGGTAGGGCATTATACTACAATGGAAACTGAGGGTGGGACGATCCTCGCCTCCATGTCCTTAACAGAAATGTAATTTTCCTTTACATTACATAGGAATTTTTACAATCTGTGGCAGGACCGGAGGCTGTGATTATGCTGTTTTAAAGCTTCTCTGCTTCAAAAGATTAAAATCCACTTTTGGCTTAATGTGGAACTGTTTAGATCACGACTTGCAGAAAATCTTTCCAGCTCATGGTGCGTCGTGCAGAGCACGCTGCAAAATAAAAAGTATCCAAACCTGCCTCAGGCAGAGGCCAACAACCCCAATGCTCACAGACTTTCGACAAGAAATAGGTGTCTGGGAATCAAATCAGATCAGTAATTTGTTAAGCGCGCTACTCACCCGGAGGGTCTCAAGGCGCTGATAGCTCGCCTCGAGTTCTTGCTAAACAATCCATACTGTTTCAGACACAAGACCACACATAATTTTGGGTGTTCTGAGAAAGCTGAGTATTGAGTGTAGAACTTCGGGCTCCTGGATACCGTGAATGTTGCTCCATCTGGGATAAACATCCTTTCGATTAAATCCAGAGGCATATTCATCAATCTTTCATGCAACTCAGCAAAAATACCTTGCTGCGCTGCATTAGGTTAAAAGTGAAAGGGCAGGAATGTGCTGTATTTAACATTATTCATGCTTTCCTGTCTTTTCCTAGGCCATGCTGCAAAGCTGCCTGTGTTGTAGGCAGGATGGTTTTTACGCAAGAAGGGACACCTTCCTGCAGAAAAACAATCCTGAGAGCCATTTTCTTCTGTCTATGTGTGTGGTAGAATACATCACACATAGAAAGAGAAAAAAATATGGAGAAATAAAGATATTTCTCCTCGTGACACCTCACTTGGGGGATGGCATACCATTTTGATGCATTCCAAGGTCTAACACTAATGGTAAATCTGGGAATGTGCCAGAATCCATGGGTGGATGTGTGGGAACACCCACGCTCCACCCATGGACCGCCTCCCTGCTGCAGAGTAACACAAGACAGCAATTTCCCCTGCCTTGCATTACTCTAGATTTAACAAGCCATGCAGGGCCACACAAGGTGGCCTGTAGTGGCTTGATAAACATCACTTAGGTTTTTTTGCTTTGCCCATGCGCTACCTTGCAAGGCACAAGGACGACACAAACCCTTAATAGCTATGCCCCCTAATGCTCGTACATCAGACACCCTTCTACATGAAAGTATACACCATAACTTTGTAAGCTTAGTAGAAAGTTCCTTTTGAGGCAAACTATTCTTAGCAAGTCAGTCCTGCAACAGGGACAACATTTTGCTAACATCCCATAGAGGTTTAACAAGCCTACATCTATCAAACGTTTCATACAAGGGATGCTTGCTCCCGGGAGCGTGACTCACCCAAATGACTGAAAGAAAGTAGGTTCCATCAAATGATACACTTACCCATCACGAGCCAATTCTGTCAAATTGTTCAAGATGTTTGTAATTCTCCACTTTGTAATTCTCAACCTCAAAGGACTTATACTTCTCTCAGTACATCAACTATGCACTGTAGCCAAGGCTAAGTTCCACAAAGGAGACAGCCTGCTGTGCAAAGGCCTGCTCAACAAAAAGTCAGCCAGCTCAAACAGTCATGGGAATTCCCAGTGACTCTAGGGAACCTGCAAACCATCAATTACAGAAGATTGCTCCGTATCATCAGGTGAATCTCCACTGTTGGACCTAACAAACTAGTCTAAAATTGGGGTACAGGCACTTGAAATTCCAAGAAAGCTCCAGAAGAACTGGAATATCCACTTGTAACCTCAAAACCAGTGTATTTAACACACAGTCCACCCTCTGCATCCTGACCTAATCAACCAACAGAGGACTCATTAGCAAAGGTGGCCTATTCCTAATCCTGGACGTATGCTTCCACAGTCTATGCCTGCAGGTACCTGAGGTACTGAGAGCACATTTCCCACATGTCCATATTCACTGCAAACACAAACATATCCAGCTTTCAGGTGCTGCTATCTCTAAGGGAGCAGGAGATCCAGTCTGCAATCACATTTGTCTCTCAACAAAGGTATTTTAAAGTGACATACATCTTCATTTGAAGGAAGAAGTGCCAGATATATTTGGCCAACTCTCCTAGCACCCTGGACCCCATCACTCCGAGATGGTGGATGTATTGTACCATCTAAATGTTGTACATCCTCAAGAGGACACAAAAATGAACGCTACCAGCCATCTGACTCTGCCCATCAAAGAATCCAGCCAGGAGCTTCAGAGAGTTGATAGCAAGCTGTAACTCTTTCTCACCCAATTTCCTCCTATGGATACATCTCCACTCTCAGCCCCCCTCTGAGCCTGCTGGTGTAAGATTGATAACCACATCTATGGGGGAAATTAATAGGGCCCGGCTGTTCCAGGCATCCATGCCATTCAGCAATTGTTCTCTGGCCTCCTTCAACAATAACCCCTCCTCTTAGCAAGCAAGGCCCTTCTTAAGGTGGAGGATCTTCAAGCATTTAAGGGGCAGATAATGCAGCACACCCAGAAAACTTTTCTGAATGGAAGTGGTAGGAATGCTCACAATCAAGCCAGTGGAGTGAGATAAAGTGGGCATTTGAAACTTGTATCAATTCTTTTTTGATGTTTGATGTCTTCTTCCCCAGTACCCACAAAGTAGCTTCCAATGATTCAAAACTGAAGCCCAAGAATTCCAGTCTTCCTCTTGCGTGTCAGATCTGATTTTTCTTTCTTTGGTCTAAGACATTCCAGTGCTGGATAATCATCAATACATGTTTGAGCAAGTTTCTGTCCTGTGGTACATTCCCTGCATGTACACTACTCCTGCTCTTCTGCCACCTTTTTTTGAGTTGCCCTTCCTTCATCTCTGTGTTTTTGGAGAACAGAGACACAGCACTCCTCAGTCAGATCCAGGAGATAAGCCCTACTTGCCCACTTTGCACAGTCAGGTGTTGGAAAGTGAGCTCAACTTAGTAAAGTGACAGTCTCATATGAACATCCGCCCCACTACTTAGTGCTCACCTGAAAACACATCATACTCAGAGAGGGATAATTAACAGAAATTGAAGAACTGCAGTCCCCCGAAGGAAAAAACTGGTTGGTTTGTACTGGTGGTGATAAAAGGGTACTAACATTAGATGGAAGTGCAGAAGACAAAAAGAGGTGTAGTTTGGACGTTCAAGGCTCTTTCAAAGACTTTGCGGGTTTTCTGTTGCTTTTTTCGCAGTTTAATCTACATGGGTTGCTGACGTTTTGTGCAGTAATGAAAGTCAAGCACAATCCTCATCACCAGCCCTGTCACAAAACTGACATGATAATAATAGCTTAAAATAAATACATGGGATAGAATCTGTGGGCTGGAGTGATTAGGTTTTGTGTCAATGTAAACAAGCACTCTCCATTTGCGTCCTCAGGAGGGTTGTGAAGCCAGCCCGGTGACTGCCACGAAGAGGCAGAAGCGCCCACAACAAGAGAAGGCATGCTGTGAGGTGGCGCAGCAGATCCATGGGTTGCCGCTAGAAGACTACCGTCAGCTCTTCTGCACCCTGGTGGAAAAGGCACTGAGCCCACGTTCATCCCCTCGTTCTGGCCTCCTACAAGCACGCCGGGTGAAGGAGAGGCTCTACCATGCAGTAGGGTGTCCACAGTACTGGGAGGTGGTTCACCCAGGGGGCCAAGTAGAAGTCATAGAGGGTTTTGGACAGACCAAGTCTGGGCTGGCACCACCTCACTTTCACATCGACACCGGAATGGGAGAGTCCCCTTGCATTGGGGAGCCCCCCAAGAAGAAGCAGGCAGCCCTCTAGAGAATAATCTACAGCCTAAGTCCCCAGCAGCCCCTTAGGCGTGGTGACCACAGAATGATATTTGCATTTTCTTTACATACACGTCTCTTTAGTGTTTATTTGATTGATAATTTATTATTAAAGTTCTTATTAAAATTACTCATTTACTACATTGATGAGACAAATGCATAAATGTTTGAGCACTTAGTACACTCAGACAGAATTTCAGGGACATGGACAGAGACAAAGACGAACATTTATTTCATCTGTTGAAAACGCTACTCAAGCAGAGCTGCTAACACGAACTGGAAACACAGAATTGCCAGCAGGAAGCCGTTCACTCACGGAGAAAGAACCTCCTTCAGGGAGTCTGGCAGATTAACACGTAGACACACACAGCCCTGCTGACACACAGGCGCGCAGACGTACGGTTACTGACAAAATCCGCCCAATTCACAAAGCCATTTTTCACTTGGTGGGCACATTGCACGATTTACAGTTGTAAATTGGCTTTTACAATACACAAAATGTGAACTAGTGTTCTTTATATGAGGATATGTTTTTCTGTATAGTGCGCATATCACCGAGGAGAGTACCCTGACACCAATAACATGGAATGTGCCGCCCTGGCCTCATGGAAAAGGCATGTTTTTAGTTCCTTGTGAAATTCTAAGATGGAGTTGGCGGCTCTGATGTGGTAAGAGAGATCGTTCAGGTTTTGAATGGCAGTAGGAAAAGGCACGGACCCCGACTCTGGCTTAGCAGATGCCAGGGACAACAGCGAGGAGAACGCTGACCAAGTGGAGGTGTCTGGTCAGTGTGTGGAAGTGGATGTGGCCATTGAGATATGCTGGGCATTTATTGTGTAGTGCCTTGTAGATGTGTATGATGAGTCTGGAGAGGGAGTGTGGATAGGGAGCTAGTGGGAAGGTGTTTGGATATGTGCATGTGGAGTGTCAGTTTGAGAGCGAGTCGGGCTGCTGCGTTCTGTACGACGTGGAGAAGTGTGGCACAATGGTTAGAGTGGCAGACCCTGATGCAGAGATCTGGCCCGGGACCAGGGTTAAATTCCCACCTCGGTGGATCTTGGGCTCAATTCCCTTGGACCAGATAATTCTCGCCTCAGTGCCTAATCTAATGAATGGGTCCCACTCTGTAACTCTGGGCAATAGTTTACTTAATCTCCACAACGGCCCTCACAGCGCTTGGATGACTGGCTTCAGGCTGGGGCTGTCCAGAAGTGGGCGCCTCACAGGGAAAAGCCAGGAGGGGTTTCACAGGGGTATGCGTACAGTGCCTTGAGACCCTAATGGGTGAGTAGTGTGCTATACAAGTGCAAAGTTTAAGTTTACAGTTTTACTTGGAGCCTCTTAATGACTTGAGCAGTGATGGTGATGTGAAGGGTGTTGCCATGATCCAATCTGCTGGTGATTAGGGGTTGCATGACAGATCTGCAAGTATGCAGCAGGAGCCATCATAAGACTTCAGGATGCGACCATGTTGACTTTTATAGACATTACGTTTTTATTGTTAATCGTGATGCCCAAGTTCCTGTCTAAGTTGTATGGGCTGGGTGTCAGTCTAAGCTCTAAAAGCCACCAGTGCCAGGACCAAAGAGAGGTGTCCTCTTCTAATATGACCACCTCTGTCTTGTCAGTGTTGAGTTTTAGGCAGTTGCTTTTCATCTATTAAGCAAATATCAGACAAGCAGCAGATGAAATTATCTTGAGTCTTTGAGGTGTCCTCCAAGAAGGAGAGGATTAGCTGGGTGTCCTCTGCACAAGAGAAGATGCTGAGACCATGAGCGTGAATGATGTTAGCAAGTGGGGTGGGGTCATGTAGATGTTGAAAAGTGTAGGGCTAAGTGAGGAGCCTCGAGGGACACCATAGATCATGGTTGGAGGCAGGAGATGGATACGATGTTAAGCTGACACTTCCTGAGAGGAAGGAGCTAATCCATCGGGGTGCTGGGCTGTTGATTCCAGTTTTGTGGAGCTGTTGGATGAGGATGGGGAGGGAGATGGTGTCAAATACAGCCAAGAGGTCGAGTAGGATGAATGCCGCTCTGTCCCCCCTTGTCTATGATGAGGTGGATGTCATTGGTAGCAGCAATGGTGTGGGTGACGGAGTTCAGTGCTGTGGTTTGGTCTAAATGCAGATTTGAATGGGTCTAGGTGGTGGTTGGCATTGAGGTGGCCAGCCAATTCATTATTGATAAGCTTATCTAGTACTTTGCCTGGGTAGGGGAGGAGGGAGGTGGGTTTGTATTTAGCCAGTGTCTTTAGGTCCGCTGAGTTTCTCCAAGAACAGTGAGATGGTGGCATGTTGTTGAGGATAATGTGAAGGCTTTTACCAATGGGATTGAATCTTCTGGTGAAGATGAAATGAGGGCAGCATTCTAACGAGGCTCCCGAGAGTATGGAATGTATCATTTTGGCAGTTTCGATTGGGGTGATGGCTAGCAAGCAAGTCATGGAGGTTTTCGGGGTGTCTTTGCCATCGGGTCGATGGTAGAGAAGGTGAAGAGCATTTGAAGTATGAGGTGGCTGTAAGTGGCATTGATTTTGTTTGTGAAGTAGTGGAAGAGCTGAGTGCAGAGATTCTGTGAGGGGCGTGACGGTGGTGGAGCTGGTGGCAGGAGATGTGAATTATTTCACTATGACAAATATTTCTTTAGAAGTGATGGAGCTGTTTTGAATTCTCTTCAGTGAGTGCTGAGTGCTGGTTTTGAGTCACTGGTGGTAGTTCCAGAGGGCTGATCTTTAGGAGCCTTGTTGCTTTTGTCTAGGGTGTGGCACAGTCAGCATTCAAGCCGTTTGCAGTGGCGCTTGGCGAGTCAGAGGTCTTCCCTGTAACAGATTGCTTGTGGTTTGAAGCAGAATGTGGATGTGGTTTTCAGGGGAATAAGGAAGTCCATGAAGGAGGTGATCCATGTGTTGAAATTCTCGTTGTGGTGGGGCAGGCATCCTTACTAAAGCTCGGTGGTCCAGATTTCTTCAGGCACCTTGTTCCAGTTGTGCCGTGAAGTCTTGGTATGTTAAGTTCTGTGCTGGTTAAATAGGATCAGACTGAAACAGACAAGAAAGTGGCCTGTCCAGGAGAGCAGGATGGGCTTGTTCTTCTGGATATTTGAGAAGTGGACTAATATGGGAACAAGGAGGTATCTGGCAATGTGTTTGGAGTTTTTCATGTATTGGGTGATTCCTAGTGTGTGCAGGTCTTGCAGGATGAGGGTGGTGTTGAGGTCATTTTGGTCCTCTAGGTGAAAGTCGAGGTCCCCAAGTAGACTGAAAGAGTTGGATGCAAGTGCCACTGGCATGATAAGGTTCGCAAAAAGTAGCATCAAAGTTGGATCTAAGTCCGAGGGCAGCTAGAGCACAACTTAGGTGCTGAGTTTGAAGATCATGTATTATAGGCTGTTGCCAGTATTCACTGAAGTAATGGAGCAGTTGATTTTCTCTTTGTTGAAGAGTCCTCCTCCGGTTTTGCTAGTTCTATCCTTACTTGCACCCTTGTAGGTGAGTAATGGGGACTGTGATGTCTGTAACAGAAGCTGGGTTAAGCCAGGTCTCGGTAAGGAAGAGAAGGTCCAGAGAGAGGTCTTGCAGAAGGCCCCAAACTACTAAAGTGAGTTTGGTGAGTGAGTGGCTGTTGAGAAGTAGGCAGGTGAGGGTGGGCTGTGCATTGTACATGGTGTTGGTTGGTGGGGTGTGGTTGTGTGTGCAGTGCATGTGGGGGTGGACAAGCACTGGGGGATGCGCAGAAGGAGATCCAACGGTGCAGGGTGGGGATGGTCTTGGAAATATGGAAAGGGGTGCAGTGGTTGTGTGTGCTGTGGAGACTGGGGAAACAGATTGGTGAAGGGGTGTAAGTGGAGGCCAGAAAGTGCGTTGTGGGAGGTGCCAGTGATATGCCTAGACGTGCAGGAGAAAGCACGTTCATTGCAAGTGGGAGGAGAACTGGGGTTTTAAGTGCTTGTAAATCCACTTAGTCAAACATAATATTTCACATGTTTGTAGTAGTATCATTTAAGAGGCAATCTGCTCCCCAGGGCAGGGAGCGAGCATCCAATGTTGGGAATACCATTGCCTGTCATGAGTCATTGCCCATCCCCTCCTCACATTTAACAATGGCAATAAATAGCGTATTACATATGCATACATACTATTTATGCTATGACAGTGAAAATGCATGTGGCCCAACTACAAGTTATATACAGCAAATTTATTAATAAACACATATTCACGCTCTGTACTTCCTCACACATTCCATATTACAATTACTTTACACATGTAAACAATTCTCTTAATGGTCACAGGGCCTCTTAAATATGATTTCTGATGGGTATATATACACATAGTCACTGAGAAAAACAAAGGCTTAAGTGATGTTATAATTAGGTGGCAAAGTCACACAAAATGTTAAGTTAAAAACAAAGAACACTGACATTTGCAAGTTTTACTTCAGTGAGCTACCTATAACTTGCACCTCCGCCATTCACTGATTATGCCCTCATATATTACGTCACTCATGACATTGAGACATCATCAGGGATATCATCAAATAACATCATTCAGAACATCATCAATGGCATCTTCCAAACTACTACTCACAGCATCTGAAGTGCATTAAAAAAAAAGTGTGGGAATTGTGATGCTGCATGCAATTGGAGTGGGGGTCAATGAGCGTGGGGGCTGGTTCAACGGTGTGGCAAAAAAAAAATATTCTGTAACTTTTTGTGGTCTTTCACCTTCAGCTAACTACATATAAAATAAATCACAGCTTAAATGAAAAATACGTTTTAAAAAGTTATGTTAATCATTGGCAAGTGTACTATTGTGTATTATGAAATCTCTATCAGAGGTCTGTGTCTAACCAAAAAGTTACAGAATAAAATCTTGGTTGGTGCAGTGGAGGACTGTGGCTTGTGTATTGTTAGAGCTACGAGAGCCTGTAACAGAAAGCACTGAGAGCATGCAAGTAATTTTGTTAAACTTGCATTACACAAAGTAAAGGACAGAATGCTACAAATGTACAAAAAAGATTTTAAATAAAATGGTGCTTCCAAAATATAGATTTTAGTAACACCCTGACTGTCTGTAATAATTTATTTTCTTATAACTAACCTGAAAAGCACACACTGCACAGATCAGCTGGTAACTCCCTTGCACTACCAGTCCAAAAGAACAAATCTTTGTCAACACAAAGCTTCGTGTGATTCAATCAATTAAATCAGTACCTGCTACCGAGCCCCCTTTACATTTGCAAATTAACGAGTTGTGCACATTTACATATCTTTCAGGCAAGCAGACAACCAGACATTAAAGCCTGTTTATTGCTAAGCTGCCTGTCCCTCCCTCGGTCTCACAGCACAGGGGACTTCCTGAATGAAACTTAAGCCAAAGCATTTGAACTATCAGAATTTACCGTCCTGGGAAGGTTGTCTTTTGTCTTTTTATGTTTTTTCATAAACTTAAAGAGTAGGGGCACACCGTGCCCCTCGGATCCCGCCCACTCTGACCACTGACTGATCCTCAAATTACTCTTTAAACCTCTAGATCATTTTGGAAAACAAAGTAGGTACTAAGGGGCCCATAAACACATATGGCACAAATTGACTATGTGTACATATGTGCATGTACAAAATAGAAATAGGGTAGTACTGAAGATACATCCATTTCACAATGGTTTAAGTTATGTGGTGCACAGTTTAACTACCAGTAAATTTTAAAGTGGAAGCAGTACTTCATTTCAACAAGGTAAAGTCTGACCACAACTAGTGTGAGTTGCAGACGTGTTACTAAAGGTTGAGGCTTAAATCAAAGCCCTGTTGGCAAAATATGTGAAAAAACCGAAAGCGTATAATTACAATATAATATTCACCTGTGGATCTCAGTGCACATGTTGACGTGAGTTATCATGTAGTGTTATCAACAGTTTCTATATAAACTCGAGATTTACAACGTAAAACTTATGAAACACTATACATTGTTGAGGAATGTATAATGTATGGATGACTCACTTTCAAACTACAGAGGGTTGTGCATAGCACCTGGTTGTGCAAGCCTTATCTTTGGCTAATGCATAGATTTCATTACAGGAAATAATGGCCTAACACTCTTTTGAATGGTATTGAAGGGTTAATATATTGTTGATCGCATTAATGTCTACAGAGATGTTAACGGGGCTATTCAAATAGTTAACTTTTACTTGTGAGTAATTATCATATGTAAGTTTATTCTTACATAATTAGCTGATCACATTAATGTCTACAGAGACCTTATGTTTCTTAGGCACCTTAATACAAGTATACAAAGAGAAGAGTATCAACGAAATTGGGGTGATTTCACAGATATGCTTTATGTCCCGCATGTTGCGAAAGGTTACATCCATTAGCACTAGAAAGGCATATAGGAAACTGTTACATTCATTCGATAATATCATTAGTGATGTCAGCAATGATGTCTTTTAAAATGTCATGAGTGAAGTAATATGCGAGGTCCCAAGCAGTGCATGGTGGGGGGCAAGTTATAGTTAGTTCACTGAACTATAACTGGCAAATTTCAGTGGTTTTTCATTTCTAAAACATTGAGCTGTGTGTGACTTTCTCACCTAAATTCAAAGTTAGTTTAAAATTGGCTATTTCCAGTGAATTTGCAAGATTTTTTTCTTTTTTCTTAAGTAGGTTAAGGTGTTTCTTCATATCTAATTATAACATCACATTTAACTATTGTTTATCAGTGAATTTGTGTTTTTTTAATGTAAGGTAGAATCTTATTACCATCAATAACTATAACGTCACTGTAACAGTTGTTTTTTTCCAGTGAATTTTCTTTTTTTAACATATGTTAAAGAGTTTCTTCCATACCTAAATGTTACATTTCTTTAACATTTATTTTTTTCAGAAAAAAAAAAAATATATATATATATATATATATATATAAAGAAAAAACAAAGAAAGGTTAAAGTGAGGTTATAGTTAGGTGAAAATGTCAGTTTACATGTAATGTTTTAAACTAAAAAACACTCAAATTCAACAGTTATAGTTACCGTATTTATCGGCGTATAACACGCACCGGCGTATAACACGCACCTCATTTTAAGAGGAAATTTCAGAAAAAAAAACCATTACATTTTATCGGCGTATAACACGCACACATCATTTGCCCCCTATTTTCAGGGAGAAAAAGTGCGTGTTATATGCCGATAAATACGGTATTTCAAGTAACTGTAACATGTGTCCCCGCCATGCACAGTATTGTCATCAATGAAGTCAGCTTAGTTGTCATCTGTAATGTTATTAATGGTGTCACAGAACATGCCATGAGTGTTGTAATGTGAGACCATAAGGAGGGAGGGTGTGAGTTGCAGTTACTTGAAATAATTATAATTGTTGAATTTGGGTGTTATTTAATTAAAAACGTTATGTTCAAACTGACTTTTCACCTATCACGTCACGTTAACCTTTAGTTTTTCAGTGAATTTCACTTTTGTTTAATATAAAGTAAGATATTATTACTATACATAACTATAACGTCAATTTAACGTTTGTTTTTTCAGTGGATTGCAAATGTTTTTAAAACAAAGTATTATTGTATTACCATACGAAAGGCCAACCAGGCCCTGTACCCACCCCCCCAAGGGCAGCCAACACCTGGCCACGCAAGGCCTTTGGCTGTTAACATCAACCCAGTGCAGACACTCAGGCATGCCCCCTTTTAAAAAAAAAAAATAACATCCAATCATGCTGGACTTTCATGGGAGCCAGTGTGCCCCCCTGGGTTCCAATGGAGAGTACAGGGAGCTTTGCTAGCTCCTGCAGGGCACCCGTGGGATCAGAGAAACACACAAAAAATATATTTAAAAAAAATATTGCCACATGAGACAAGGTACATCTACCCTGCCCCTTATACCTTTTTTGTATTTTTTTAGGACACTGGGACCAAGTATCCTGAAATGGTACCACTAACATTTCTCTTCATGTTGGGGACATTGAGTCAGACTGCGAGCTCCCCCAGGAGTTCTCAGGAGCCTTTTTCTCCCCCAGACTAATGAGGTGACAGGCAAGAAAAAGCCCCCTCGGACAATCAAATCACTCTATTATTTGAAGTTGTGTGATTGCAAAACTCTTGCGAGCCTCCCCCAAACCCAACCATCCAGATATACAAAGTTTTGAACTTTCATTTCTCAAAATCTACTGAATCGATTAATACCAAATCAGAAAAATCACCCTTTCTGGACCAAGATCTAGCTTTCTGCCAAATTTCCTGTGATTCCATCCAGCTGTTTTCACAGAATTTAGGTTAAGTTTTGACCCTCCCCCATTTTTTCTTGACAACTCATGACGGATCACCCCAAAACTTTCAAGGAAGGAGCTAAGGTGGCTGTGCATTTTTTGGAAAGTTTCATAAAGAATATGTCAAACGTGCCAAAGTTATTAGCAAACCAAAAAAAAAAGAAACTCTGTAGTAACTAGGTCCTAACTATTACTACACCATGGCGACCTCCACTGTGCATTTATATGGAAAATGTCACTTACCCAGTGTACATCTGTTCGTGGCATGAGACGCTGCAGATTCACATGCTGTGCATTATCCTGCCTTCTAGGGTTGGGCTCGGAGTGTTGCAAGTTGTTTTTCTTCGAAGAAGTCTTTTCAAGTCACGAGACTGAGGGAGTCCTCCCTTTCGGCTCCATTGTGCATGGGTGTCGACTCCATCTTAGATTGTTTTCCCCGCAGAGGGTGAGGTAGGAGTTGTGAATATACTAAATGTGCCCATGCAATGGAGTAGATATGTATGTACATAATGTGTATTAAAATAATATTTATTTACAGTTTTTATCCAACTTCTAACGGCTACAGGCTCTCGGGGAGGTGGGAGGGCACATGTGAATCTGCAGCGTCTCATGCCACGAACAGATGTACACTGGGTAAGTGACATTTTCCGTTCGGTGGCATGTGTAGCTGCAGATACACATGCTGTGCATAGACTAAAATGCAGTAACCTCCCCTAAAAAGCGGTGGCTTAGCCTGTAGGAGTTGAAGTTGTTTGAAATAATGTTCTTAATACAGCCTGTCCTACTGTGGCTTGTTGTGTTGTTAACACATCTACACAGTAATGTTTTGTGAATGTATGAGGCGTAGACCAGGTGGCTGCCTTACAAATTTCAGTCATAGGTATATTCCCCAGAAAGGCCATTGTGGCGCCTTTTTTCCTAGTGGAATGCGCTTTTGGTGTAATAGGTAGATCTCTTTTTGCTTTGATATAACAAGTTTGAATACATTTAACTATCCATCTGGCAATGCCTTGTTTGGATATAGGATTACCGGCATAAGGTTTTTGGAAGGCTACAAACAATTGTTTTGTTTTACGAAATTGTTTTGTCCTGTCAATGTAATACATTAGTGCTCTCTTTATGTCTAATGTATGTAAGGCTATTTCGGCTACTGAGTCTGGTTGTGGAAAGAAGACTGGGAGTTCCACTGTTTGGTTTAGGTGGAACGGCGATATGACTTTTGGTAAGAATTTGGGATTTGTACTTTATGTTTATGTATTTGTATAAAGGGTTCTTGTATAGTAAATGCTTGTATCTCACTTACACTTCTAAGTGATGTGATAGCTATTAGAAAGGCTACCTTCTAAGTTAAGTATTGCATCTCACAAGAGTGCATGGGTTCGAATGGTGGTCCCATGAGTTGTGTTAATACAATATTAAGGTTCCACGAAGGTCATGGTGGTGTTCTTGGGGGTATGATTCTTTTTAGTCCCTCCATAAATGCTTTGATGACTGGGATTCTAAAAAGCGATGTTGAATGTGTAATCTGCAGATAGGCAGATATTGCAGTGAGATGTATTTTAATTGAAGAGAATGCTAGCTTAGACTTTTGTAAGTGTAATAAGTAGCCTACAATGTCTTTTGCGGAAGCATGCAGTGGTTGAATTTTATTAGTGTGGCACTAGTAAACAAATCTTTTCCATTTGTTTGCGTAGCAATGCCTTGTAGTGGGTTTTCTAGCTTGTTTAATGACCTCCATACATTCTTGTGTAAGGTCTAAATGTCCAAATTCTAAGATCTCAGGAGCCAGATTGCTAGATTGAGCGATTCTGTATTCGGGTGTCTGATCTGTTGTTTGTGTTGTGTTAACAGATCTGGCCTGTTCAGTAATTTGATGTGAGGTACTACTGATAAATCTAGCAGTGTTGTGTACCACGGTTGGCGAGCCCAGGTTGGTGCTATAAGTATTAGTTTGATTTTGTTTTGACTTAGTTTGTTTACCAGATAAGGAATGAGTGGGAGAGGGGGAAAAGCGTAAGCAAATATCCCTGACCAACTGATCCATAACGCATTGCCCTTGGACTGAGGGTGTGGGTACCTGGACGCGAAGTTTTTGCATTTTGCGTTTTCTTTTGTTGTGAATAGGTCTATTTTTGGCGTTCCCCAGCGTAGAAAGTAATCTTGTAGGATCTGGGGATGAATTTCCCATTTGTGTGTTTGTTGGTGATCTCGACTTAGATTGTCGGCCAACTGGTTCTATATGCCTGGGATGTATTGTGCTATTAGGCGAATGTGATTGTGAATTGCCCAATGCCAAATTTTCTGTGCTAAGAGACACAGTTGTGACGAGTGTGTCCCTCCTTGTTTGTTGAGGTAATACATTGTCGTCATGTTGTCGGTTTTGACAAGAATGTGTTTGTGGGCTATCAGTGGTTGAAATGCTTTTAATGCTAGAAACACTACCAACAGTTCTAAATGATTTATGTGTAGTTGTTTTTGTTGATTGTCCCATTGTCCCTGTATGCTGTGCTGGTTGAGGTGTGCTCCCCACCCCATCATGGAAGCATCTGTTGTGATCACGTCCTGAGGCACTGGGTTTTGGAATGGCCGCCCTTGGTTTAAATTTAAAGGGTTCCACCATTGAAGCGAGAAGTGTGTCTGGCGGTCTACCAACACTAGATCTTGGAGTTGACCCTGTGCTTCTGACCATTGTTTTGCTAGGCACTGTTGTAAGGGCCGCATGTGTAATCTTGCGTTTGGGACAATGGCTATGCATGAAGACATCAAGCTTAGAAGTTTCATTACAAACCTCACTTGGTAGTGTTGGTTTGATTGTATGTTTAATGTTATATTTTGGAACGCTTGTACCCTTTGTGGACTTGGAGTGGCAATCGCCTTCTGTGTGTTGACTGTTGCTCCCAAGTATTGTTGTACTTGGGATGGCTGCAGATGTGATTTTTGGTAATTTATAGAAAACCCTAGTTTGTGTAGAGTTTCTATAACGTATTGCGTGTGAAGAAGACACTGTTGTTGAGTGCTGGTTTTTATTAGCCAGTCATCTAGGTACGGGAATACGTGCATGTGCTGTCACCTTATGTGAGCGGCTACTACTGCAAGGCATTTTGTGAATACCCTTGGGGCTGTTGTTATCCCGAACGGTAACACTTTGAATTGATAGTGCACACCGTGTATTACAAACCTTAAGTATTTTCTGTGGGAAGGATGTATGGGTATGTGAAAGTAGGCATCCTTGAGATCTAATGTTGACATGTAGTCCTCTTTTTTGAGTAAGGGAACCACGTCTTGAAGTGTTACCATGTGGAAGTGATCCGATCTGATGAAGAGATTCAGCGTTCTGAGGTCTAATATGGGTCCTAATGTTTTGTCTTTCTTTGGAATTAGGAAATATAGAGAGTAGACGCCTGTTCCTTTTTGATGGTTGGGTACTAACTCTATTGCTTGTTTTTGTAACAATGCTTGGACTTCTATTTGTAACAGGTGTAAGTGTTGTTTGGACATATTGTGTGCTCTTGGAGGCACATCTGGTGGGAAATTTATGAATTCTATGCAATAACCATGTTGGATAATGGCTAGGACCCATGCGTCCGTAGTTATGTGTGTCCAGTTTTTGTAGAATGCAGTAAGTCTCCCCCCCACTGGTGTTAAGTGTTGGGGTTTTGTGACATTGAAGTCACTGTTTGGTTTGACTTGTTTTAGGGGTTTGGAATTTTCCCCTTGCTCTTGGGAATTGTCCACCCCTATATGAACCTAGAAACCCTCCTCTCTGGTATTGTCCCTGATAGGTGGGTCTGGTTTGAGAGGTGGAAGGTTCTGGTGTTTGCATACGAAACCCCCCTCTAAACTGTGGCTTTCTAAATGTGGCTCTGCTTTGTAGGGAGTAGATCGCGCCCATGGCTTTGGCCGTGTCTGTGTCCTTTTTTAATTTTTCAATTGCTGTGTCCACCTCCGGCCCAAACAATTGTTCCTGGTTGAAAGGCATGTTTAACACAGCTTGTTGGATTTCTGGCTTGAATCCTGAGCTTCGTAACCATGCATGCCTGCGAATGGTTACCGCAGTGTTGACTGTTCGTGCTGCTGTGTCTGCCGAGTCTAATGCGGACCTTATTTGGTTGTTGGATATTGCTTGTCCTTCCTCAACAACCTGTTGGGCACGTTGTTGGTGTTCTTTGGGCAAGTGCTGTATAATGTGTTGCATCTCGGCCCAGTGTGCCCTGTCGTAGCGAGCCAGTAAGGCTTGCGAGTTTGCGATCCGCCATTGATTGGCTGCCTGTGCTGCCACCCGTTTGCCCGCCGCATCAAACTTTCTACTCTCCTTGTCAGGCGGTGGAGCGTCTCCTGATGTTTGAGAGTTTGCCCTCTTTCTTGCTGCCCCTACAACTACTGAGTCTGGCGTAAGCTGCTGTGTTATAAACACAGGGTCCGTTGGGGGAGGTTTGTATTTTTTCTCCACCCTAGGTGTGATAGCTCTTCCTTTTACTGGCTCCTGGAAGACCTGTTTTGCGTGCTTAAGCATGCCTGGGAGCATTGGCAGACTCTGGTAAGAAGTGTGGGTGGACGCCAAGGTGTTGAATAGGAAATCATCCTCTATTGGCTCCGAATGCATTGCTACATTATGGAATGTAGCTGCCCTTGAGAGTACCTGCGTATATGCGGTACTGTCCTCTGGAAGTGACGGCCTTGTTGGGTAGCAATCTGGGCTGTTGTCTGATACCGGAGCATCATATAAGTCCCATGCATCCGGATCATCCTGTGTCATCCCTGTATGGGTCGGTGACTGCATTGAGGGTGTTGTTACCGGGGACAGCTGTGGTGAATGCAGTGGAGAAGGTTGTGGCGAAAACCTTGGTGGTGGTGTTTTCTCTCTTGCCACCTTTGCCTTTGGCTGCATTTCTGACTCATGAAATGCCAGCTTTCTTTTGGTTTTAATTGGAGGAAGAGTTTTTATTTTCCCAGTCTCTTTCTGGATATGCAACATCCTTTGGGTATGGTCTGGTTCCCCCATACCTATTTCCTGCTCAAACCTGTGATTTTGCATTTGGCTGGAAAGTCCTTGCTCTTCCGTGTAAGAGCTTCTTTTCGGCTCCGAAGCCGCTTTTTTCGGTACCGAAGCTTCTGTGAAAGTCTTTTTCGGTTCCGACGTAACTTTTCTCACCTTGGGTGAGTCGAACTCTCGGTGCCGAGATCGTTCGGAGCCTGAATCTCAACCGGAGTCGATGTCTTCAGCAATTCTTTGGCCTTTTTCGGTGCCGATGTTTGGTCACCGTCTTTTCGATGGGTTAAGCCATGGCCTGCTGGCGGTGGCATCCCATTGGCCTTTACGATCTTTGTGTGAGTCTTGGACGGGGCAGTTTTACTCACTGTTTTCTGCGTCGTCGAGGGTCGCTCACTTTCGGAATCGTCTGAGTCCGTTCCCAGGATGGAAATTCTTTCCTTCTCTTCGATGTCGAGTTGTTCCCTCGGTGTCGACGCCATCTGTAGTCTTCTGGCTCTTCGATCGCGTAGGGTCTTTTTCGATCGAAATGCCCGGCAGGCCTCACAAGTATCCTCCCTGTGTTCTGGTGATAGACACAGATTACAGATCAAGTGTTGGTCTGTATAAGGATACTTCGAGTGGCACTTCGGACAGAAGCAGAAGGGGGTCCGGTCCATTAGTTTTGTCGATGGACGCGGTCGGGCCGACCAGGCCCTGCTGAAGAGCGGAAGCCCCGAAGGGCTGCTGGAGCGCTTCTACTGTCAGTGTTGATACGCTAACACTAAACCGGTAGCGGGCGCGAACAATACCGTCGTATTTTCTATATTTAGCTAACTTTCCCGATTCGAAATACGGAGCGAAGAGGAACACGTCCGAACCCGATGGCGGAAAGAAAACAATCTAAGATGGAGTCGACGCCCATGCACAATGGAGCCGAAAGGGAGGAGTTCCTCGGTCTTGTGACTCGAAAAGACTTCTTCAAAGAAAAACAACTTGTAACACTCCGAGCCCAACACTAGATGGCAGGATAATGCACATCATGTGTATCTGCAGCTACACATGCCACCGAACATATACATACATACACACACACACACACACACACACACACACACACATATATATATATATAGAGATCTATCAAAATGTTACTATTTTAAAATTCAGAAGTTGTTAAACTACTAAAGAGATGGTTAAAGTTGGTAGTAAACAGATGTGAAAAAGGGATGATGTACTTATGCAGACGTCTCTCTCTCTTTAACTATTTTTGGCCCCTTTGAAAATACATTATGCCCAGAGCCCTCACATTTTTAACTCTTGCTTCATGCCTACATTAACATCTCAATGCTCTTTTACTTCAGCCTGCTCTTCAAGAAAGGCTTTAAATGTATCAGCTTCTATTCATATATGAACGAATCAGGGTTCAGGATTGCCTCACTTCTGTCTTGAATACAAAAAGTTAGCACTCTAGTTGTTCATTATAACCCTGTGGTGACACTTCAGTTGATTACTAGGGAGTTAACGGACAGACTGCTGCTGGTGTTAGAAGTACACGCTTGACTCCGTATGTCAGCATGTTTTACTGAAATGGATGAGGAAGATATTTGAGAACTCACAGGAAATATGACCTCATTTTAGCCTTCTAAAGCATTAACCATAATTTCTATGACAAAAAGAAACCCCACATTCTGTGTTCATTGAAGTGTCCTCTGCAGGAAATGCTTTCTATATTACAGCTTTGATTCCATTAAGATGGCATTCATGTGTAGCGGTGGTAGCGACCCTTGACCCAAGGGTAGGTCGCTCCCCCTGCCGCTGCAGCTCCTCCAGGTTCCTCAGTTCCTGAGACCCACCTCACAGTAAGTACCCCCCCCTCCCAGCCCCTCGCTCTGCCCCGCCCTACTCACCCTCTCTCCTGCTTCTTTTCTTCTTCTCTGTTCTTCTGTTTGTTCCTCCTCGCTCCTTGTCTGTAATCTTCTTCTGTACTCTTCTTTCCCCCGTCTTCACTCTTCTTCTCTTCTTCCACATCTTCTTCTGTGGTCTTCTGCCCTCTGTTCTTCGTTTTCTGTGTGTTCTTCTGTGTTCTTCTGTGTTCTTCCGGTCTTCCTTTCTTCTCTCCTTCCGGTCTTCTGATCTTCCTTTCTTCTCTCCTTCCGGTCTTCTGTTCTTCTTGTCTTCTGTTCTTCTTGTCTTCTGCCTTCGGCTCTTCTGCCTCCTCCGTCCTCTTCTCCCCGCGCCTGCCCTCCTGCTTCTGCCTCATCCCCCTCCCCCACTAACTCTATCTAACCCGTTCACTATCTACCTCCCTCACTCCTCCTATCTACCTATCTCTCTATCTCTCTATCCCACTATCTAACTCCCTCACTCTCCACCTCCTCCTATCTTCCTATCTCTCTAGCTATCTCCCTATCTATCGATTTCCCTATCTATCCATTTTCTCTATCTATTTCTCTATCTCTCCCCCCCTCCCTCACCCCCTCTATTACCTATCTTCCTATCCTCTCACTCTACCTCTCACCCTCACCCACCTCTACAACCCCCCTCCCCTATCTTCTCAACCCTACTCCTATCTTTCTCCCTTATCTCCTAAACCTCCTAACACTCACCCCCCTCCACCCTTAAACCCCCCTCCCCCAGCTCTTCTCACTCTACCTGTCCCCCCCCTCCCTCGCGCTTTCCCGCCGCGACCTCCTGCACGCCCACGCCCCCCAGCTCCCATTCGCCCCCACCTGACCCCTCCCCCCCCCTCCTACCTCATATGGCGGCCGCTGCGCGACAGTGGTAGCGACCCTTGACCCAAGGGTAGGTCGCTCCCCCTGCCGCTGCAGCTCCTCCAGGTTCCTGAGTTCCTGAGACCCACCTCACAGTAAGTACCCCCCCCCTCCCAGCCCCTCGCTCTGCCCCGCGCTACTCACCCTCTCTCCTGCTCCTGCTTCTTTTCTTCTTCTATGTACTTCTGTTCTTCCTCCTCGCTCCTCGTCTGTAATCTTCTTCTGTACTCTTCTTTCCCCCGTCTTCACTCTTCTTCTCTTCTTCCTCATCTTCTTCTGTGGTCTTCTGCCCTCTGTTCTTCGTTTTCTGTGTGTTCTTCTGTGTTCTTCTGTGTTCTGTGTTCTTCCGGTCTTCCTTTCTTCTGTCCTTCCGGTCTTCTGATCTTCCTTTCTTCTCTCCTTCCGGTCTTCTGTTCTTCTGTTCTTCTTGTCTTCTGTTCTTCTTGTCTTCTGCCTTCGGCTCTTCTGCCTCCTCCGTCCTCTCCTCCCCGTGCCTGCCCTCCTGCTCCTGCCTCATCCCCCTCCCCCACTCGCATCCCCCTCTCTATCTCCCCTATCTAACCCGTTCACTATCTACCTCCCTCACTCCTCCTATCTACCTATCTCTCTATCTCTCTATCCCACTATCTAACTCCCTCACTCTCCACCTCCTCCTATCTTCCTATCTCTCTATCTATTTCCCTATCTATCGATTTCCCTATCTATCCATTTTCTTTATCTATTTCTCTATCTCTCCCCCCTCCCTCACCCCCTCTATTACCTATCTTCCTATCCTCTCACTCTACCTCTCACCCTCACCTACATCTACAACCCCCCCTCCCCTATCTTCTCAACCCTACTCCTATCTTTCTCCCTTATCTCCTAAACCTCCTAACACTCACCCCCCTCCACCCTTAAACCCCCCTCCCTCAGCTCTTCTCACTCTACCTGTCCCCCCTCCCTCGCGCTTTCCCGCCACGACCTCCTGCACGTCCCCGCCCCCCAGCTCCCATTCGCCCCCACCTGACCCCTCCCCCCCTCCTACCTCATATGGCGGCCGCTGCGCGACAGTGGTAGCGACCCTTGACCCAAGGGTAGGTCGCTCCCCCTGCCGCTGCAGCTCCTCCAGGTTCCTGAGTTCCTGAGACCCACCTCACAGTAAGTACCCCCCCCCTCCCAGCCCCTCGCTCTGCCCCGCGCTACTCACCCTCTCTCCTGCTCCTGCTTCTTTTCTTTTCTTCTTCTCTGTTCTTCTGTTCTTCCTCCTCGCTCCTCGTCTGTAATCTTCTTCTGTACTCTTCTTTCCCCTGTCTTCACTCTTCTTCTCTTCTTCCTCATCTACTTCCGTGGTCTTCTGCCCTCTGTTCTTCGTTTTCTGTGTGTTCTTCTGTGTTCTTCTGTGTTCTTCCGGTCTTCCTTTCTTCTCGCCTTCCAGTCTTCTGATCTTCTTTTCTTCTCTCCTTCCGGTCTTCCGGTCTTCTGTTCTTCTTGTCTTCTGCCTTCGGCTCTTCTGCCTCCTCCGTCCTCTCCTCCCCGCGCCTGCCCTCCTGCTCCTGCCTCATCCCCCTCCCCCACTCGCATCCCCCTCTCTATCTCCCCTATCTAACCCGTTCACTATCTACCTCCCTCACTCCTCCTATCTACCTATCTCTCTATCTCTCTATCGCACTATCTAACTCCCTCACTCTCCACCTCCTATCTTCCTATCTCTCTATCTATTTCCCTATCTATCCATTTTCTCTATCTATTTCTCTATCTCTCCCCCCTCCCTCACCCCCTCTATTACCTATCTTCCTATCCTCTCACTCTACCTCTCACCCTCACCCACCTCTACAACCCCCCCTCCCCTATCTTCTCAACCCTACTCTTATCTTTCTCCCTTATCTCCTAAATCTCCTAACACTCACCCCCCTCCACCCTTAAACCCCCCTCCCCCAGCTCTTCTCACTCTACCTGTCCCCCCCCTCCCTCGCGCTTTCCCGCCGCGACCTCCTGCACGTCCCCGCCCCCCAGCTCCCATTCGCCCCCACCTGACCCCTCCCCCCCCTCCTACCTCATATGGCGGCCGCTGCGCGACAGTGGTAGCGACCCTTGACCCAAGGGTAGGTCGCTCCCCCTGCCGCTGCAGCTCCTCCAGGTTCCTGAGTTCCTGAGACCCACCTCACAGTAAGTACCCCCCCCCCTCCCAGCCCCTCGCTCTGCCCTGCGCTACTCACCCTCTCTCCTGCTCCTACTTCTTTTCTTTTTCTCTGTTCTTCTGTTCTTCCTCCTCGCTCCTCGTCTGTAATCTTCTTCTGTACTCTTCTTTCCCCCGTCTTCACTCTTCTTCTCTTCTTCCTCATCTTCTTCTGTGGTCTTCTGCCCCTCTGTTCTTCGTTTTCTGTGTGTTCTTCTGTGTTCTTCCGGTCTTCCTTTCTTCTCTCCTTCCGGTCTTCTGATCTTCCTTTCTTCTCTCCTTCCGGTCTTCTGTTCTTCTGTTCTTCTTGTCTTCTGCCTTCGGCTCTTCTGCCTCCTCCGTCCTCTCCTCCCCGCGCCTGCCCTCCTGCTCCTGCCTCATCCCCCTCCCCCACTCGCATCCCCCTCTCTATCTCCCCTATCTAACCCGTTCACTATCTACCTCCCTCACTCCTCCTATCTACCTATCTCTCTATCTCTCTATCCCACTATCTAACTCCCTCACTCTCCACCTCCTCCTATCTTCCTATCTCTCTATCTATTTCCCTATCTATCGATTTCCCTATCTATCCATTTTCTCTATCTATTTCTCTATCTCTCCCCCCCTCCCTCACCCCCTCTATTACCTATCTTCCTATCCTCTCACTCTACCTCTCACCCTCACCCACCTCTACAACCCCCCCTCCCCTATCTTCTCAACCCTACTCTTATCTTTCTCCCTTATCTCCTAAACCTCCTAACACTCACCCCCCTCCACCCTTAAACCCCCCTCCCCCAGCTCTTCTCACTCTACCTGTCCCCCCCTCCCTCGCGCTTTCCCGCCGCGACCTCCTGCACGTCCCCGCCCCCCAGCTCCCATTCGTCCCCACCTGACCCCTCCTACCTCATATGGCGGCCGCTGTGCAACTGCGCAGCGGGCGCGCCGCTGGCGCGCCAGAGGCGCACCAGAGGCAAGCCCGTCTGCGCCCGTCCGCGCCTGTCCCGCGCCCAGCGCTACGACCCCTGGTCCCCAGCTCTCCCAGGCCCCGCTGACCCGCTACGACCTCACCACCCTCCACGCCCTCAACCCAGGACGCTCCAACACTTGCTTCCAAGCTCACCCCAAACGCACCCATGGACCCTTCGCCTGCAACTCCTGCAAACGCACCTTCCACCACGCAACAACCACGACCACAAGCCCACGCGCCATCAACCACCTCAAGTGCATCCTAGTCAACGCTCGCTCCGTCCACAAACACGCCGTTGAACTCTGGGACCTCCTGGACTCCATAGCACCGGACGTCGCCTTCATCACGGAGACCTGGATGAACGCCTCCTCGGCCCCTGACATCGCCACTGCCATCCCCGAAGGCTACAAGATCTCCAGAAAAGACCGCACCAACCAGGTAGGAGGAGGTATCGCCATCGTCTTCAAAGACTCCATCAGCGTCACCACCTCCACCGAAGACACCCCTCTCGCCGCTGAACACCTGCATTTTCAGATTCGCACCGATCCGAGGACCACCCTCAGAGGATCCCTCATCTACCGTCCTCCCGGGCCACGCGCCCCTTTCAGCGACGCCATCGCCGACTTCATCTCCCCGCACGCCCTCGCCTCGCCGGACTACATCCTCCTAGGTGACCTCAACTTCCATCTGGAACAAAACAACGACCCCAACACCACCACCCTGCTCGACAACCTCGCCAACCTCGGCCTCAAACAACTGGTGAAAACCGCCACCCACATCGCCGGACACACGCTTGACCCCATCTTCTCCGCCAGCAAACACGTCTTCTTCAGCCACGCCTCCGCCCTACACTGGACCGACCACAGCTGCGTCCACTTCACATTCCGACGCGAGACCCGCCACCTCCGCACCCAACCCATCCCTCGTCGACAGTGGAACAAGATCCCCGAAGAGCAACTCTTCTCCGCACTCGCCGCCAACCAACCCACCCTCACCACCGACCCCAACGATGCAGCCCTCAACCTCACAAACTGGATCTCCAACTGCGTAGACATCCTTGCTCCCCTCAAACGCACGCATCGACAGACCAACACCAAAAAACCTCTCTGGTTCTCTGACACCCTCAAAGAATCAAAGAAAACTTGTCGCGCCCTTGAGAAAGCCTGCCGCAAGGACCGTACCGCTGACAACATGACCGCCCTCAAGAACGCTACCCGCGAACACCACCACCTGATCCGCGCTGCCAAAAGGAACTTTTTCACCAACAGACTGGACAAAAACAGACACAACAGCAGAGAACTCTTCAGCATCGTCAAGGAGTTCTCCAACCCCAGCGCCAACGCCAACGCCGTCACGCCCTCACAGGATCTGTGCGAATCCCTCGCCACTTTCTTCCATCGCAAGATTAGCGACCTCCACGACAGCTTCGGACACCAGACCCAACCAAACACCACCGAACCGGCATCCACGGCCATCACCCTCAACAACTGGTCCCACATCAACACGGAAGAAACCAAATCCATCATGAACTCTATCCACTCCGGCGCCCCTTCGGACCCCTGCCCGCACTTCATCTTTAACAAAGCCGACGACATCATCGCCCCGCACCTCCAGACCGTCATCAACTCTTCTTTTTCTTCTGCTACCTTCCCCGAATGCTGGAAACACGCCGAAGTCAACGCCCTACTAAAGAAACCTACAGCTGACCCGAGCGACCTGAAAAACTTCCGCCCCATCTCTCTTCTGCCTTTCCCAGCCAAAGTAATAGAGAAGACCGTCAACAAACAGCTGACCACCTTCCTGGAAGACAACAACCTGCTCGACCCCTCACAAACCGGATTCCGAACCAACCACAGCACTGAAACCGCCCTCATCTCAGTCACTGACGACATCAGAACCCTGATGGACAACGGTGAAACAGTCGCCCTCATTCTGCTCGACCTCTCGGCTGCCTTTGACACCGTCTGTCACCGCACCCTAATCACCCGCCTCCGCTCCTCCGGAATCCAAGGCCAGGTCCTGGACTGGATCGCCTCCTTCCCCTCAAACCGTTCCCAAAGAGTTTACCTCCTTCCGTTTCGCTCAGAACCCACCGAGATCATCTGCGGCGTACCCCAAGGCTCATCACTCAGCCCGACACTCTTCAATGTCTACATGAGCCCCCTCGCCAACATCGTACGCAAGCACGACATCATCATCACCTCCTACGCCGACGACACCCAACTTATACTCTCCCTCACCAAGGACCCCGCCAGCGCCAAGACCAACCTACAAGAGGGTATGAAGGATGTCGCAGATTGGATGAGGCTCAGCTGCCTAAAGCTGAACTCTGAAAAAACGGAAGTCCTCATCCTCGGCAACACCCCGTCCGCCTGGGACGACTCCTGGTGGCCCACGGCACCGCACCGACCCCCACAGACCACGCCCGCAACCTCGGCTTCATCTTGGACCCTCTTCTCACCATGACCACGCAAGTCAACGCTGTGTCCTCCGCCTGCTTCCTCACCCTCCGCATGCTCCGCAAGATCTTCCGCTGGATCCCCTCCGACACCAGAAAAAACGTGACCCACGCCCTCGTCACGAGCCGCCTGGACTACGGCAACACCCTCTACGCCGGGACCACAGCCAAACTCCAAAATCGCCTGCAACGCATTCAAAACGCCTCGGCCCGTCTCATCCTCGACATACCCCGCAGCAGCCACATCTCCGCACACCTGAGACACCTGCATTGGCTCCCAGTCAGCAAAAGGATCACCTTCCGACTTCTCACCCACGCACACAAAGCCCTCCACGACAAGGGACCGGAATACCTCAACAGACGCCTCAGCTTCTACGTCCCCACCCGCCTCCTCCGCTCCTCTGGCCTCGCACTCGCTGCTGTCCCTCGCATCCGCCGCTCCACGGCGGGTGGGAGATCTTTCTCCTTCCTGGCGGCCAAGACCTGGAACTCCCTCCCCACCAGCCTCAGGACCACCCAGGACCACTCCGCTTTACGGAGACTCCTAAAGACCTGGCTGTTCGAGCAGCGATAACCCCCCTTTTCCCCTAGCGCCTTGAGACCCGCACGGGTGAGTAGCGCGCTTTATAAATGTTAATGATTTGATTTGATGTGTTCCACACTTTTGTCCTAAATATAGAATGTTAGCATTCTAGCGCCTTTGTTAGAGCTTTGTAGTGGAGCTGCGGTTGATCACTAGGGAGATACCTGACAGTCTGCTGTTTGTATTGAAAGTACATGTTCCAGTCTGCATAACTGAATATCTTGCTGAAATGACAAGGAAAATATTTCAGAACTAGGAGAAAATATTTCCTTATTTTAGTTTTCTAGAGCAGTAACCATGATTCATAATTTCTATGACAAAAAGAACACCCTCATTTTGTTAATTACATTACAGCTTTGATTCCATCAAGATTGCTCCAAGTGTGCCACTGATTTGCCATGAATACAGACTTTTAGTGCTTCAGCTGTTCATTAGAGCACTTTGGGGAGCTGCAATAGAACTCTGGGGGATCAACAGATAGGCTGCTGCTGCTGCTTTTGGAAGTACATGTTTTACTCAGAATATCACACTTTATCCACACACATGGCAGAGGAATATAGTGTGAATTTACAGAAAATATGCTCTCATTTTAGTTTCCGCTGCACCTTCCATGACCTCTACGAAAAAATTTAGGAGACAGCAATTTTCTGTCAAACATGGCTCTTCACATCACAGAAGAGGATCAACATTTTCACATGGTAAAATCACCAGAGATCTCACATGCATTTCTAAAATGAGTATACCACCAACAACAAAGTATTTATATTGTGAGTAAAATCAGTATAATCATTTCAATTAACTTTTTTGGGACCCTCAAAACCTGCCTTTCAATGCAATGCATTTCAGCAGGGACCATGTCCACGAGTCTAGTAATAGCTGCCACAACATGCAGTCCATGTTTGTGGCCAGCCAATCAATAAGTGTCTCTTTGGCACTACGCCTGAGATTCCTGAGAGTTGGTTGTGCTCACACTAACCCCTTTTACACTTTTAAAATAATTTCAGGGCGCAGGGACCATGTCACTTGGGGGGTCATTCTGCCTTTGGCGAGCGGCGGACGCCGCCCGCCAAAGTAACCCCGTCGAAACACCGCTCCGCGGTCAAAAGACCGCAGGGGTCATTTCGACTTTCCTGCTGGGCCGGCGGGCGAAAGCCAAAAGGGCGCCCGCCGGCCCAGCGGGAAAGACCCTGCAACAATGAAGCCGGCTCCGAATGGAGCCGGCGGAGTTGCAGGGGTGCGACGGGTGCAGTTGCACCCGTCGCGATTTTGCAGATAGTGAAAATCTTTATGGGGCCCTGTTAGGGGGCCCCTGCACTGCCCATGCCAGTGGCCACCCGTCGCGATTTTGCAGATAGTGAAAATCTTTATGGGGCCCTGTTAGGGGGCCCCTGCACTGCCCATGCCAGTGGCATGGGCAGTGCTGGGGCCCCCAGGGGCCCCACAACACCCGTTCCAGCCATCCTGTTTCTGGCGGTGTAAACCGCCAGAAACAGGCTGGCGGGAAGGGTGTCGGAATCCCCATGGCGGCGCTGCAAGCAGCGCCGCCATGGAGGATTCTCCGGGCCAGGGGAAATCCGGCGGGAAACCGCCCGATCCCCTTTTCTGACCGCGGCTTTACCACCGCGGTCAGAATGGCCCTGGAAGCACCGCCAGCCTGTTGGCGGTGCTTCCGTGTCCCTCCACCCTGGCGGTCCATGACTGCCAGGGTTGGAATGAGGGCCTTAGTCCTGTAATGGCTATTACAGCATATTGTTCAGTTGTGGCAGCCAATCTGAATTGACTAGTCCCACGTGAACAATCGGAGCATAACGAGACACCAACTGTCCAGACCTACCTTTTATTTTAACCCTTTCATGCTGAAACCGAGACCATCTTTAAACACAAATTTCTCAAACATGGCTGAATGGATTTACACCAAATAATGAAAAGCACATTTTCAGAGCAAAATGCTAACCTTCTGCCAAATTTAGTGTAATTTGGTTCAGCCATTTTTGAGGTTGAAGCCTGCCAGACAGAGCAGCTGTCTGATTTGCTGAATACTTCTTGGGAACATTCAGAAAGCTTCGCTGGGAACGCATTTCGCCTGTTGCTTATCATTCGCTTTGTGGTTTGTAACTTACATTTTCTGACTTTCTACTCGTTGGCTTTATTCGTTTTAGGCAGTCCAGGGTGAGTGTGTCCCTATCAAGAAGCAAAGCCTTTTTACACTACCTCACCTTGTAATCTTCCACAACGCTCCTTTCTGTAAACAGGCCTTGTTCCTATCTTGTCACATTTGCTGTGCATTCAAAGACAGAGGTCAAATGTCAGGCTCTGTCTTCCGATAGCGCTTGGCATTTACTTTTCTTTCTCTGACTTCAAAGTGATGGGATTTATGTGACAATCTTCCTGGATACCAAGGGTAGGAAAGGATTTTTTCCTAGTGCACAGCATCATTTAAATGAATTATGCAAGTATGTGTAAACTGTTCAGCTTTATTAGTAAAACTGTATGCATGTGAAAATGTAATGGTAATTTCAATTGAAAGAAAGTTGTCTATAATGGCAGTGTGCTACCACACCATGCATACTACACTCAATGTCACTCAACTCCTCTCCAGAGCACTGTACCCTGCACCACTCCATTCTATGTCACTGCACTCTATGCCTCTCTACTCTACACCACTGAACTCTATGCCAGTGCATTCTACTCTACACCACTGCACTGTACGCCACTCCAGTCTAGGCTACTCAACTCTACTCTGCACAACTCCACTCTACACCACTCTGCAACACTTCACTCTGCACGACTGCACTTTATGCCAGTATACTCTATGTAAATGCACTCTACTCTGCACCACTCAACTGTATGCCCCTGCACTCTACATCAATCCACTGTACATCATTCTAATCTACTCTACACCACTGCACTCTACCCTGCACTACTCCGCTCTGAAAAAATCTACACTATGCTACTCTACTACACTGTGTACCACACCACTCTATGCCACTACATTCTACAGCCCTGCACTCTACATCACAGCACTCTACAATGCACCACTGTACTGCACACTGCTGCTTTCTATTCCACTGTAGTCCATGCCACTGCACTCCACACCAATGCACTCTACACCACTGCACTGTACGGCACTCTACAACACTACCCACTATGCTAATGACCTCCATGCCACTCTACTCTGCATTACTGCATTCTATGTCAATGCACTCTACTCTGCATCACTCCCTTCTATGCCATTGAACTCTATGCCAATGCACTATATGTCACTACATTCTGTACCACTCCAAGCCAATGCACTCTCCGACACTCTACTATACACCACTGCACTCTATGCAACTGTACTCTATGCCACTGCACTCTACTATGCACCACGCTAATCTAAGTCACTGGATTCTACGATGTGGCATTGCATGATGCTGAACTCTATGCCACTGCACTCTGCGTTACTATACTCTACAGCACTTTACGCCAGTGCAGTCTACACCACTCCACTCTACCTTATGTGTTGCCACTGTACCGCACTTTACACCACTGCACTCTACCCTGCACCACTCTACTCTATGCCACTGCACTCTACATCACTGCACTCTACTCTGCACCACTGCACTCTGCCCCACTCTGCTCAACACCACTCTACTGTACATGCCGTGCCACTCTACACCACTACACTCTACACTAATCTGAAACTGCACTCTACGCCACTGTACTTTATGCCACTCTGCTTTGCATTACTGCATACTATGCCAATACACTCTAACCCATTGCACTCTATGCCACGCTACTCTACATCACTCCACTCTACATCACTGCACTCTTCAACACTCCACCATATGCCAGTGCACTGTATGCCACTGCATTCTACGGCACTACACTATACTCTGCACCACTCTACTTTGCACCACTCCACACCACTGCACTCTTTGCCACTCTATACTGAATCACTGCACTCTACGCCACTGAACTCTACGCCATTCTAATCTACCACTCCACTCTAGCTTCTACACTCTACAATACAACCCTCTAATCTGACACTGCATTCTACGAATCTGCTTTGTATGCTGCTGATGTCTATGCTTCTGAACTCTATGCCACTGCACTGTATGGCACTATACTCTGCAACACTATAAACCAATGCACTCTACACCAGTCCACTGTACCCTACGCTACTCCACTGTGCGCCACTCTACGAAACTCTACTCTATGCCTTCTCCAATACACATCACTGTATGCCACTCTGCTATACAATATTCAGGCCCTCATTACGATTTTGGTCTGTGGACTGCCGCAGTGGAGGTGGCAGTCATAGCACTGCGACCCTGGCTGTGAAGATCGGCATATTACGAGTCCGGGGAAGGCACCTGCAGAACACCGCCAAGTTTCCATCCGAACCGCCACTGCGGATGAACTGTCGCAACCGTCTGTATGCATCTCCAGGCCAGCGTTCAGGCTGTTTCCTACGACCGTATTATGAGGCTGCACACCGCCAGGATTTCCGGGGCAGTCCCACCGCCGCGAAAAGCCTGGCGGAAACAAACAACATAAAAGGGAACACTCACCTTCAGGAACATAGGCACGTCCGTAGACGCCATGGCATGTGAATTGCAAGTCTTCCCAATGCTCCTGCTGGCCATTAACCTCCAGGACCAGCGACGCCGACCAAGACACCAACCGTAAGTACACCTGCCTAGCACACACTGGAGGGAAGGACATTAGTACACACACACACACAAAATCGCACATTCACCACACATACATGTTGAATGAAAGCCAAGACAAGGTTGTAACCATTGACACCAACGGTGCAGCGGTGCAGAAATATTGAAAAAGAGCGATTTGAATTGGCTGAACTATGCACAAAGAGGCCCGAGGGCCGGTCCAAAAGTCTTGCCTTCCCCTGAGCACACTGGGCACAAATGACGCCCAAACTTGACTCCTGCCTGCAAAGTGCTGGCCTCCACATGCATCAATGGGGCATGCAGGGACCTCAGGGGTGGGGGAGGGTGGAATCCCAGGGAGGGGGGGTATTTTGGGCTTGGAGGGGGGGTCCCTTTGTCTGGGCTTGGAAGGGAGGGTCCTTGGTGGTGGAATTGGAGGGGGGGCTTAGTCTTGCTCTTGGAAGGGGGTGCTTTATGCGGGGGGGTTACGCTTGGCCTTGGAAGTGGAGGGAGTGGGCAGGGGTAAATGTGGACTTGATGGGGGTGGAAGTCTTAGTTGGGGGTGGGGCATGGCGAGGACCAGAGGAGGACTGGGAGGTGGAAGGCAGGGGTCTGGGAAGGGTAGCAGAGTGTTTTGGTGTAGCAGGAACTGGGCCAGTGGTGGGGAATAGGGAAAACTCTTGCAGGAAACGTTTCTTGGGGGCACAAGGTAAGTCATGGGAAGGACGTTTGGGAGTGGAGGGAGAGAGAATGGTTGAGAGGTGTGTACGTGGAGGTGCCTTGGATGCAGGTGCATGGGTGGATGTTGTGTGTGCTGGGTGACGGTTGGGTGGGTGAGAGTGGGCGTTTTTGTGTACTGGGAGGTTGGGGGAAGGAGATGCAGGGAGATGGCAGGGAAATGGCAGGGAGGATGTGTGAGTGAATGTTGGGGTGGATGTGCTGCATGTGGGAGTGTTGACTGTCGTGCGTGCCCATGTGGTGTATGGGCTGCATGTATGGGGGTGTGAAATTGTGGTGACGGTGGCAGAGAGAGCACATGTGGCAGGATCAGGGACTGATGAGGTGGTGACTGCAGGTGTGAGTGGTGCTGTGACTGTGAGGGGGTGGAGGTGGTGGGGGAGTTGGTAGAGGGAGTGGGTTTTGGCATGTCTGTATCTGAATGTGGTTTGTGTGCATGGCGGTGGTGGCATTTGTGGTTCTTATGTCTGTCCTTCTGAATCGTGTCTGTTGATGTGGATGCATGTGGGTCAGTAAGTGTGCCTTGGATGGGTGAGGGGAGAGGGATGTGGGTTTGGGAACAGGTAGCTGGAGGGGGGACAGAAGAAGAAGGGACACTGGCTGCCGTCAAAGAGGAGGCCAGAGCCTGAAACGATCCCTGCAGGCCAGCCAGGGCACCGTGAATGCCTTCCAGGAACGCATCGGTCTGCTGCATCTGGGATGACAGTCCCTGGATGGCATTCACGATGGTTGACTGCCCCCACAGAGATGGACCTCAGGACGTCAGTAGCCTCCGGCAAAGGAGATGCCCACCCTCCAGGGTGAGCACGTACAGGCAACTGGGTGGGGAGCTACAGGGAGGGCGGTGCTGGTAAGGGGGTGGCGGACAAGGATGATGCAGGCATGGGCCCAGACGCCAGCGCTAGGGAGCCGCCATTGGAGGAGGAATCTGAAGATGGTGTGGTCGTTCCTGTCTCCACTGATGGTGACACAGATGCAATCATCTACATGATGAGAGGCATACCAATCACACCTGCCCAGTGCCTGCCCACTTCCCATGCCTGTTGAGACACACAATTCCTGGACTACCGAACCATCTGAATCCTGCATGGGTAGTTGGCATGCCAACTAGGCCATTGTCAAATTGCAGAGTGACATCTTGGCCCACCTCACCTCACTACACTTACAGTACCTGCCAGCAGATTGTGGACTCTACATTCACCCCTGGCACAGTGTTTGGCAAGACCTGATCACAATAGCCTGACACCCCAGATGCAATAAACCTGTTGCCATGAGCTGCCTAGCTCATCTTGGTAGTAGGTGACAACACAGATAACACATTGGAGGTAACTGCCCCTCAATTCACTGACTGCATGGCATGGCCACACATCTTTGATGTCAATCCTGCCCGTTTGTCGAATACCCATAGTGGACATGAATCTACCTAGTACCCACTGTGCAGCTTTCCAACAGTGCACACTCAGAGCCAGTATGGCAACACATATTGTAAGTGAGAGTCTGTCCTTGCCCCCTTATGGCTGCTGTGCTGCCCCACAAGCGCCCAACCACCTCAGGGTATGCCACAGCCAAACTGCAGGCCATTAGGGGGGGGGGTCAGGGTCCGACGGCACCCCTCCCTCATTGGGAGAACGTCCCCAGCAGGGCCTCTGCTGTCGTCCGGGCCCAGCGTCTCAGGTCATCCCACCTCTTTCTGCAGTGGGTGCTCGGCCGGCATCGACCCCCAGGGTCCGCACTTGCTTGGCAATGGCAAGCCATATCCCCTTCTTCTGACAGGCAATGACCTGCATGGGGGACACAGACAGAAGGACAACTTCATGTAGCGTGGAATCATAGGGATAGCAGTGGGTTGCACACATCTCATTACCACACACTCGTCATAAATCCACATATCCTCAGACTCCTCACCCATATCCATTCTCCAGTCACACTGCCTCGTCCGAAGGCCCCTATCCACATACGCACCACTCACAGACAGGACAGACACATTGGCCTCACCTGCTGCTCTGGTGTCCCATACAACTGTCCCTACAGGGGTAGGACTCCATCCACGAGCTTCTCCAATTCTTCTTGGGTGAAGGCTGGGACCCTATCTCTTGCAGGACATGGCATCTTGGCTACCAGAGTCAGAACACAGCAGCACACGCAGTGGAGGTCTTCTGTGTACGAGCGTCAGGAGTCAAGTGAGCATGAGCACATGAAATGGCGGTCACGGCCACCGTGGACATCACCGTCGGCGGCGATCACCATTAGCTCCTGTCTCCCATAGGTAACCATGTTAACCAATAAGGAGTTAAACAGCAATTGAGACCGCCATAACGTGTTACACTGGTGGCATGGGCTCACTTCCATCTGTCCTGTGCATGCAGGACAGGCGGTTGCCATTTTACATGTGCAATGTGTATTGAGGGTGCATTCAAGGTGTGTTATGGGTGACATTTGATGACTTGTGCACAGCTCAACTACATCCACACAGTCAATGCTGCACATCATGATTCCTACTCTCTCTCATTCCCAGGTATGGTGGAAGGTTGAGGATGAGGGATGCTTAGGTATTCAGGCCCTTAGTCGACCTTACCACCCTGGAAGAGTTACACGTCATTCAGACCTATCGTCTGAACATTCAGACCATCATGGAGCTGGTGACCCAGTTGGAGCCAAATCTGTTGCCTGCCATTCGTCATCCCAATGCCATTCTACCCACAGTACAGGTGTGGTCAGTCCTCCACTTCCTTGCCTCAAGGTTGTTCCAGATTACAGTGGGCTTGGCAGCAGGGATGTCACAGCCCATGTTCAGCAACATCCTGAAGGAGGTATTATGTGCCCTTCTAAAACATCTGCCCAGCTACATCAGGTTCCCCCAACGTGCTGATTTGGGCACTGTCAAGGCTGCCTTATACAATTTGGCACATGTGGCTCATGTGATAGGGGCCACTGATGGCACCCACATAGCCCCGGTGCCACCCAGGAAGAGTGAACAAGTATACAGGAACCATGAAAACTTCTATTTCACCAATGTGCATGTGGTGTGTCTCGCTGACCAATATATCACACAAGTGATGGCCAAGTTCCCTCGTTCTGTGCATGACTCCTACATTCTGCACACCAGCACAGTCCCACACATGATGGCACCACTACAGAGGGATTGGACCTGGCTCATCAGTATGTATCCTTTCATATGTGTGCCCCTCTGCTCCCATCACACTTCATGACTTGCCCTATAACTCACCCTGTATTGACATGGCTCTTACCTCTGCACAAAGGTGACTCTGGTTATCCCAACCTTCCCTGGCTACTGACACCTGTGAGACAAACGACTACAGCTGCTGAACACCGTTTCAATTAGGCCTACGGTAGGACAAGACGGGTCATTGAGAGGACATTTGGCCTGCTGAAGGCCAGATTCCAGTGTCTACACATCTCCGGAGGTGTCCTTCTCTACAAACCACAGAAAGTGTGCCAGATCATTGTTGCCTGCTGCATGCTACACAATCTGGCCCTAAGACATCACATCCATTGCTGGATGCAGAGTGGGTGGCAGCTGTACCAGTGGCTGATGAAGGGGATATGGGGAGTGATGCTAGCAAGATGATGAGGATGCAGCTGACTCCGGAGCAGAGATGATACGACAATACTTCCACTGAGATACAAGCATGTGTCAAATGTATGGTAGGTGACCTGTACGACTGTCTGCCTTGTGCCATGATACCACCTGATGTCTGTAATCACTGGAGGTATTGGGTGCAGCTCTGACTGTTGGTGGGTCGGGGTGGGTTACATGCGCCCATGAGTTTGGTCCTTACTGTGTACAGGTCAGTGCTATACTCACCCTGCTGTTATGTTGCTGCACTTGTGACATCTATGTGCATGACCATTATTCCCTGAACTGCCAGATGCAGTGCAATATGTGTGTTACACTAGCTGGTTTCATCTGTATTGCATCCTATCCTGGGAGTCGACACTTGGGGGCTGTGCAACATTACTGTTCGAGGCAGTGGGAACTGCCTCACAACTGGCTCGGTTTGCTATGAGGGAGTGACCATTGGGGAGGTATGTCTTGGGTATGTGGGTTTGTTGATGCCATGTTGTTTGGGACTTGACTTGCCATCTCAGCCTTGGCTTCCTGTACTGACAGTGCATGTGTGTTGAGCCGGCATATGTGACACCTATAGTCATTGCTATGCCTGTCTTGTTCTACTTTCAGGACATTGTTGTGGTGCACTCTACTCCCTGCCTCGCCTGTTGTCTCCCTTGACACATGTCTCCAGCCACTGCCTACTCCTCTGTAATCCTTGCTGCATATTGCTCCCCCTTCTGTCACTTTCACATACATTCGCAGGACAATGGGTTGACTGTTGCACATGTCATGGCAATATCTTTCGTACTCATGACAATTAAAGACGTAGGCAGTAACTGTGCTCAATGGTGTTTATTTGGGAGGGACAAGTGCAAGGGGCGATGAGTGGGGTCATGGGGGGTGGGATCATCAAAGTACTTAAGCCAGCTGTCGGGAGTCGAAGTCCAGTATGGTGGTCATGGGACAACAGAGAGATGACAGTGGACAGTCAACAGGGTGCCTCAGTGACACACATGGGAGAATGTTCAGGAGAGGGTCACTTCCTGGCGGTGGTCTTGGTCTCGGCATCTGTTCCGGCTGGATGTCTGGTTGGACATCCTTGCTTCTGTGGGGGCTCCTCAGCTACAGGGTTGAGGGGTGCTTGTGTCTTGACGGTCCTGTGGCAGGGCCTCCATTCCACTAGCTGCCGCTGATGTGGAGGGCTCAGTTGGGATGTGGCTATTGGAGGAGGCATGCTGGTGGGAGGTGGACTCACGCAAGATAATGGTGAGTTCCATCAGCACCCCTGCTATGGAGGCCATGTTGGCATTGTGGGTCTACCACTGCTGCATGGCCTCCTGATGGTGGTCACTCTGCAGCCTTTGGCTCTCCTGCACGGTGGTGAGGATCTGGGCCATGGTGTCCTTGGTTTGGTGGTATGCACACAGGACTTGGGTGAGGATCTCCTGAGCAGTTTGGTATTGTGGCTTACCAGAGTTGAGACCTCCGATGATACCAGTAAGGCCCTCCGGATTCATGCTGTCCAAGACGTTGTCCTCCCAGGATGTTAACTTAAGTGGAGGAGGTGGGGGCCCACCGCCAGTCTTGTTCAGGGTGATCTGGTGCCTGGACGCCATGGAACGGACCTTCCCCCGAGGTCATTCCACCTCTTCCTGATATACTCACTTGTGCGTGGATAGGTGCCGACTGCGTTGACCCTGTTGACGATCCTCAGCTATAACTCAGTTTTCCTGGCCAGCGATGTTTGCTGGACCTGTGCTCCCATCAGTTCTGGCTCTACTCTAAAGATCTCGTCCACCATGACCCGCAACTCATTGTCTGTGAACCGTGGGTGCTTCTGGCATGACATGTTGTGAGGGGGGTTGCTGTACAGGTAGGGTGCCGTGCGTGGTAGTGGTGGTTTGGGGGTGTTTGGATGTGGGTGCTGGCAGGTTGTGGTGGTGGTGTGTGCAAAGTGTGCAAAGTGTGCAATGTGAAGGGGTTTGTAGTGTATGGGATGTGCTTTGTGGCTCGTGTCTCTATGGCATGTTGTGGGAGTCACGAGGGATTGTGGACATGTGGGGGGGTTTAGAGTGCAGTGATCAGGTGTGTGTGGTGTGTGTATGTTCTTTCAGGTGTTTGGTATTCGAACTGTCCAATGTGCCATTGGCTATTATTGGCGGTGCCTTTGTACAGCCACAGTGCGAACTGCCAATGGTTTACCGCTGTGCATGTGTCACTGTGCTGGAAAATGACTTGTAATAGGGCGGTCAGAATGGTGTTGGCGTGGCGGGACCGGCGGTTAGACAGTCACTCTTTCGCCGTTGGTCGGCTTGACGATGTTGGTTTTGTGACTGGATTTTGGCGGTTTGTTCTTTTCGACTCGTAATACAGTGGTTGCTGTTCTGACACCATTGCCGTTATGGTAGCAGCATTTTGCATGGCGGTCTTGCCCGAAGACCACCAAACTCATAATGAGGGCCTCAATGCCACTCTCCTCTTCACCACTACCATTTAGCCATGCTGAACAGCAGTTGTACTAGTGTACAACATGTCTGAATTAAACTGTCAAAGATAATAGCTTTTGGATAGGCCATACCCAATGGCTTTGCCAATGCATGTTATCTCTATTGCTTCCCAAAATTTCCAATTGGAATTAACAAGGGAAATCAACGTTTTGGGGCCTCCCCTTTTTCTTGGCCTCTACTTCATGGATCATCCGGAAACTTTCAAGGAAAGAACTGAATTGAATGAACTTTTTTTTAAAGTTTCGTGCAGATTTTTCAAACTGCGCCAAAGTTATTAGCAAAACAAAAAACACTCCTATTGAAACTTTGATGAACTACAACTGCACTGTTTAGCTATTCATTCATAGATATATATATACGCACACACATATATAATAAATATATATATTAACATACATATACTAGGTAGTTACAGTTAGGATCGTGTTTCCATAGGAAATGCCTTTTTGTGTTGCTAATAACTTTGATGCCGTTTGAAGAATCTCCACAAAACTTTCTAAGAAAGTGCTTCTTTTGGACTAGTTTGCACATGAAAAGTTTCGGCGTGGTCTATCACACAGATGCCAAGAAAAACAGGTCTCCCAAATGTGTTTTCCCCATTCATTTTTCCATAGGAAATTTAGACACAGATACAGCCCAAACCGCTGAACGGATATACACCAAATTTGGCATAAAGCTATATCTTGTTCCAGGAAGGGTGCTTTTTGCGATTTGGTGTAAATCAGTTGTTCAGTAGTTTTTGAACAATTAATGTTCAAAACAATTATATATCTAGGGACGTAGAACCTCTGTGGATCCAACAGATCTCTCTCCTGGTGAGAGCTGACTGGCTGCCACTACATCAACAAGGCAGCCATCTTAGGACTCGGGACTCAGTCCGGAGTCCTAAATAAATGCAAAACCAAGACATAGCTTGACCCCCTAGGCCTGGGAACAATATTTTTTTTTCTGCAAATTCAAGGAGAGTCTGCAAATCTGCAGTAAAAATTTGTAAAAAGTGTATGCTTCAGCGCTTGTTTTATTAAATTCCCTCAGGGGGGCCAGGGTCCGAAGGGGTGGGGGACACATTTTTTTGGGTGGGGAGGCCTAATAAGGCCCTGGGGGCCACCATTTTAAGAAAAGGGATCAGTACATGTGCCCTTCCACCCACCCCCCCGCCTGAGCCTAGAAAGCCACCTTGGACCCCAAACCCCGGGGCAAAGTAATTACAGACACTCCAAGACAGAAATCAAATGGCAGGCTCTGTTTTCTGATGGTACTTGCCATTTACTTTTCTTTCTCTGATTTCAAAATACCCCCTCCCCAAGCTTTTAATGGCCCCAGGGACCCCATCCCTTGGGGCTGGCTTACTTACTGTGTCTTAAGGAACCCATCCCCAATATATAATAGTTTCCCTGACCACACCGTCGCAGTAGGGTAATGGCACATTATAAATTGCTGAAGGGTAATGAGCGAAGGTAGTGGAAGGAGAGAGGGAAATGGGGGCTCGGAATAGGTGAGGAGAGGCTTGTGATTGCAGAAGGTGAGAAGGACTGTTAGAGGTGGAGAGTTGCAGTGTACAGAAGGTTGGACAGGTGATGAAGAGGGTGCAGTGTATGGTGGAAGGGTATGAGTAAGGGATGATGGAAGGAGAAGGGTTTTAAATGGTAGGGAGGGGCAGGTTGCAGTACTGAATGTTGGTGGGGGGTTCAGGGTGGGGGGAGGAGGGTGGCATGTAAAAATCAGGCTGTGTGTGTATGAGGTGAATGGAGGAGAGGGACAAGAAAGAGGGGAAGTACAGGTAGCCACTTGGCGAGAGAGAATGCTGGTGTCCTTTCATGCAAAATGTTTCCTGAGGGATGGAGGGCTTAATTCGAGCCGGTGGTGGGGGGGGGGGGGGGGATCACCGGCACTAATTTTGGGGGTCCAGCACTTATTTTTCTACATGAGGAATTTACTGCGAGCAAAAGACACATATAGGAAAGACGGGGGAAGAGAAGGACGGAAAGCCTCACAAATGGAGAAAGTAGAAAGCTGCAAGAGTGAGCTGAAGGGGCAGGGAGTGGCTGTAAAGGGAATAAAGAGGCCCAGGATGGCGTTAGGATTACGCCGCCTCAGTATTCTCCGCTTGCGCATTTAATTGCAGCAACCGCATGTTTCACAGGAGAGTTTTGGGCTCCGTCCCGTTCTTATTTACAAATTAAGCACTGGAGGGAAGGCGGGGAGTGTATAACGATAAAACTAAGGGGGCAGGCAGGAGAGGGAGAGAAGTGTTCCTGGAAGAGAGAGTGAAACAGAACCACAAAGGAGACTGTGCAAGTGGGATGAGGTTCAGGACGGTGGGTCAGACAGAGAATTATTAATAGGAGGAGAATTAGGGGAAGTAAAATGGGGGCTGGGGAGGTGAAGTTGTATAAGGGGCTGTGAAAGGACCTGGGGAGGAGTCAGCATGGTGTAGAATGGGTTTGTGAGGGAGGAGTGGTTCGTTAAGGAAGAGCTTGTATAGCGAGTGGGTAGAGGAGGAGAGAAAAGGTAGGAAGGTGTAAGAAGAGAAGGGGGTATGTAACTCACTGGCAGTAGAAGTGAGGGAAGATGAATAGAGAAGCAGAAGTGATTGTAAGTCAGGGAATAGTGAAGTCAAGGTAGAGAAAATGGGAAGGGATAAGACAAAAAGAGGGGGGCGTTCTGTTTTGCTGGCTTCGAAGTATGTCTTTTACATCTGCGCTCATTTTCTTTTCTGTGGTACTACGAGTGTGTCTATTTACTTCCGCAGTACTCCATGCATGCCTTCCCCTTTCTAAAATCCTGCGAGTCCGAGTCTCTGTGTTCCTGCAGAAGGCCTAGTCTAAGGACAAATGTGCTGATATATTTACCATCCTTCCGTTTTTATCTTGTAAACCCCTGTCTGTCTGATTTTCCTCTGCTGAAGCCTTAGACGGACGTCTCTTTCCTGCTCTACGTCTATATTATAGCATTTCTACAGTACTGATCCACTCTACTTTCTCTTGGCCCTGGTGTTCCCAGTCTGTCTCCTTTTCTGCTGCGCGCCTTGCCTGTGTCCTCTCCTTTAGAATACTTCTTGTCTTCCACCTTGTTTACACTCGTGGTCTGTCTTCATCCTTTGGTTTCTGTGGGCCTCCTAGCCTGTTTTTATTAGTTACCATCTTCTAAGTCTATATTTTTATAGCACTTAGTCCTTCTTTTCTTTGCTGTAGCAGTCTCAGTCTGCCTTTTGTTTTCTACACTTTTTCTAATCTGTTTACTCTTTGATGTTGGATTCCTAGTTATTTGTCTTTTCCAGGTCTTGTAGGCCAGAATACGGTTTACTAAAATATCTGACAAAATATTGTGGAGATATCTCCCGGTTAGGTGTAGATTTCATATTTATATCTCCAGTGAGGTGGTATTTTTGTAATCGATATTTAGGACACCCTATTTTTGTCAGACGATATTAACGAAACGACAGTCTAGCAGTAAGCCCTTTTAGCACTCCTTTAGTCTATCTCACCTGATATGTAATTCTCTTTTCTGAATTCAACAAAATCTTTCTCTTGTCTTGCAGTATTCTCGCCCTTCTTTCTGCAGTGTCTACCATCTTTGATGTATTGCAGTCCTCCTAATCTGTCTTTACTATTCCACAATACTCCCACTCTGACGTCTCTTTTCTTTAGTAGTCTAGTCGTATCTTTTATGCATCAGTTCTGATTTTCTATTTTCTGTGATACTCCTGATGTCTTAGCTTTTCTGTAGTTGTTGTGTCCTTTCCGATTTACAGTATTACTAGTCCATCTTCTCATATCTCAAGTACCCTAGTTTGTTTTATGTATTCTGCAGTATTCTTAGGATCTTCTACTGCGTGCAGTACTGTCATACCGTCTCTTCTTGACTTTACTTCTCTTGGCCTTTCGTCCCACTCTTACCATATATTACTGGTTTATTCCTAGCCTTTTGTGCAGCACCTGTAATCCGTCTTCTCATTTTTAGGAAGAGACAATGCAAGACGCCCACACAGCGCCAAGACTCCTGGAGGGCATCTGTGAGTGAGATATCTAGGTCGGGTGACCTGTGAGACCGAGAGGTATCGTCAGTACCGTAGCAAGGATGCCATTGGCGCTGGTACAAGCAAGGAAACTGGCCCATTTTACTATTGGCGCTGTAGTAAAATACAGCAGTCATCAGGGCTCTGGACCCCGGTGCACTGCACCTGCCGCACCAATGATAGCCACGCCCGTGGGTGGAATGCTGGGAAGGCAATAGAGCCCCAGCTGGGTTCTAAAAGACAGCCACGCTTGGTATGAATTCAGCCGTCACGCTTCTGGGCTCAGTTGCCACTGCACCTGTTGCACCCCGGTGAGACTCTTTTGACATTGTGCAAAACCCCTGGGTGCTTTCTGAGGGACAACGCAGGGCAGTTTGTGGAACCCCTAGGTGGAATGCCTGACTCTCGGTGGTCTGGAATACTCTGGGGCTGCTGTGGGACCCCAGAAAGGTATTGGACCCCTGAATTATAAGAGCCGTGAAGAAGAACGACCACTTGTCGGTCTGTGAGACCCTGGAGTGGTCTGGAAGCATAGCCCACAATCCTTTCAACAGGATCTCCTGAATGCTCGGTCAGTGATCCCAGAGTTGGTCTGTGACACTCCGGGAGGGTGTTCGAGACCACCACGCTGTCTGTGAGACTGTTGTGAGATGCTTGACACGGCGGATAGCCCGAGTCGTGTGGGTTGCGTGAGACTCTTGGTGATCTGAGAGACTCCTAGAAGGCCCCTGGTGAGTCCTTAACTAAGTTCAGATGTGCCTAGCATTACTGGCTGAAGGCTTCCCTTGTAAACATTGTAATATTACACCCATCCTCGCCGCAAACTCAGTCGTGCTGTGTGTCATTTCCACATGACTGATGGGCTGTGCTCGGCCCACAAAAAATAAACTGCACATTGTGATCATATCCTGCACCGGATATGACTCGCCTTGGCTCGCTCTAAGAGAGGCTCTAGTTGGGTTTCTGGTCACATTCCCTCGCAATAGGGTCCTTCCTGTTTGGGTCCAGGTCGTATTTACTCTGCCTGGATAGCCTGGAGGGCCCATATCGTGCACAGCAAGAGAAAGAAGCTCACCCAGGCTATAGACCACCAAGCTAACCCCGTTTCTATGACTTTCACATGAGCATCCTGTGCCTCCTGCTGGAGTGATCCTTCCCACACAGCTTTTGCTTTTTTCATTTGATGGGGCATAAAGAGTCAGTAGCCACTAAAAATGTTGCTGATTTTATCATTTTTAGGGTTAGATCGTCCTGCGTGTGGTAAAAAAAAACTGTAATAGCAAACTCTGTTTCCTCTACTCACTCTTTTTGCACGCTTGTTCCTGTTGTAGGAATAGACATCATTACTTAGTGTTTGGCAGGCATGAGCCAAGGTGCAGAGGTCATAACTGCCGCCGTCCTGGCAAATGACCCTCCACCATATTTAGTGATCTCCGCTGCCTGGTGGAGATCTCCATGTCTCCAGACGGCTGCCGCCATGGCGGTTCATCTGATGGAACTGTGCGCTTTGCTAAGCGGGTGCAATCATTTATGCTGGTGCTCAGCAAAGTCTGTTTTGTTTTTAAGAAACAAACTCTGAAGCAGGAGTTTGTTTTTGGAAAACAAAAAGCTAATGGCCCTGAGAGCTTTGACGTTTTCTCTCACTGTGTGTTTTTTTTTTTTTTTTTTTTAAAGATTTTTTGGCAGGGACACAAGACTTTTCCCGCAAGTCCAGAAAAAGAAAATAAGGCACTGGAACACCATCCTAGGGCAGACGGTCTGGCGAGTGATGATGACATCCCAATATCCGATGAGCTGCTGGTCAGTGTAGGAAACATTCCGGTCCACCCGAGTCAGAATAGAGAAGGTGGATCGACCATTTGTCCCAAAGGAGGAAGAGTAACATGTCTGTCAAACAAAAGTGAGCTCTGGTCCACTCTGGGCACAGCCTTGTGTGGAAGCAGGTTAAAGGTGGGGTTACGGGGCCAGTGTTGCAGGAAGAGGACGCCTGGCAGGCAGTGCCACCAGTAAGAGGTCCCCACCTGTACTTGTAGTCATTATTGCGAGGGCGATCAGTCCTCTAACAAGGAAAGAATTCAGGTTTCAGGCGTATTGGGCAGCTTCATTGCACCAGAATGGCCGGCAAGCAGTTCCTTGGGTGCTCCTGATGTCCTTCTCACACTGGACTTCCGACTGAAAGGAAGTGGGAAGCACGAAGTTCCATGTTCAGGAAGCCCCTTTTCAAGGCCACACAGCTTCTCAGGGTAGCCCTTCAAAGTCCTGGCTACAGGTACCCATTTTAGGGCCTGGCTCCCAATCAGGGAAGGGCTTTGCTTGAAATTTCCTTTGGTCTCCAACTCAAGAAATATAGCATTTTTATAGGAACCTTTGCATCAAATTGGGGACGACTGGAGGGAAGGAAATATTTCATCTCAAAACCCCACTTCTCAAACCCAATACATTTTAAAGGCGGAACATTTGTGGCAGATATGAATGTGGGAACCGGAGCAGGAAATAGTCTGACCATCCAATAGTTCACACTTTTTCAGTGTGCAAGCAGGATGAGGTGAAGTGATTTAAGAGGATGATACTGTTAAAATCAATGGAGGTGAAAATATTTTTGGGAAGGTGAGCAAAGTTTTCAGGGCAGGCAATCCAGATGACATTTCTGGAATGCATTTAGCTTGTTGGAGGGCTGATGCTATGGCAAAGGAGGTGACCCCATCTAAAGGGCAATTAGTTGAGAGATATGGCTGCTAATAGAGAACACAATGCTGCATGCCTACACGCCTTCCTCGAGCAAAGATCTCAACCACATCTTACAGCAGTCTTACCACACACAGACTTAAGAGTAAAGAGACGGTCCAGTTATTGAAAACCACGAGTTTTACATGGTGGTGGGCGTAGGAATACCTACACTGAAAAGGTTGTGTTCCCAATACTAGACAGGCAGTCATTATCTAGGGCGATTTCCCGTAATCCAAGCATGAAAGATCACTCACTCTACTCTGGAGAAACTAAGGGTACACTTTTACACACACACCTGGGCAGCCAGAGGGTTAGATCGTCCTGCCTGTATGATGCACAACAATACCAAGTACACTACCAAGCATCAATATGTATGCAGGCTTTCACCATGCACATAGCCGTGCACCACAGTGCAAGTGTTTCTGTGTGATGTCTAGCATAGGTTATGCACTGGAGGGATACACTTTCAGTACGAAAATTATGCTTTGACATAGTTTAAAATCCTTTCCAACTTTGTATGTGTGCTGTACAGTACCACTAATATACAAAGTTTGAAAAGTGGGGCGGAAAAAAAAACTTTTCTCAAACTTTGCTTCAAAAATCTACACATTCCTGTGGAAGGACTAGCGCCCAGTCTACAAACGTTAGTAGAGTGGCCTTTGCTTCAACTTCCTTGGGTGATTGCATGGAAATGACATGCACCACACATGGTCCTCCCATTGCTGCAAAATGGCACAAAGCTGCACATAGTGATACTTTGCTTTCATTTAGGTTTACTTTCCAATACAAAACAAGTTTTGTGCTGAATGTTAAAACCCATATCAACAGTATGTTTCTGTTTGCATCACTTTTAGTGACACTGCATTGGCCCAAAATGTTGATAAATCTATCCCTTAGCCTTTCCCTTTCTGAGGTGGACGGGTGTCCATGGGTCATTACTGAGATGGGCAAGTAATCCGGGCATTCCACTGCCAGTCTGGAAAATCACAGCTCCTTTGACTTTGCCCACACTGGGCGTGATGTCACACCAACTCCTTGAGGAATGAAGATAAGCATCAATCTTTAAGTTAATAAACTGCATTACGAGTAAAGGCGCAGTTTTAACCCTCTAGTAGGGAGAATGGGAAAATTTACATAAAAAAAATAGTCTGCCAAACACACCTAGGAATCAATAGAAGGAGACCCTTGAGTGACACTCTGACCACACAAACCCTCAGAATAACAAATTAGTTTGGTGCAACTACTGGCATAGTGGTATCTAAGTGGTGCAGTCTCCTTGTCTGAAACATAACCCATTATTCTTGAAGCCTTGTACATCTATGGTGTGTCGAACCCAGACACTGAAAGCCAAAAGCTGTACTTGAAACAAAGGGTGTAGACAGGATATATGTGTGGTAACCGATTTAGCAAATTCTACTGAACTTTGGTGTGTGAACATTAGATGGTGTGTGAGTGTGTGTAAACACACACACAAAAATCCAATCCGGTCATGGGTGAGCGGCGCACACAACCTCCTGGTGCCGGTGGGCAGGGGTAGACCGACCCTTGTACAATACTGCATAAGAGCGACCAATGCACTTGAGGATCTCCAAAATATTCTCGTTTGTTGCAAAATAGATATGGCAAATACCAACGCGTTTAAACTTCACCGAGTTTTGATCACGGTGAGTCCCTTCTTACTGTATACTTATATACACACTCCGTCCTGCTATTAATAAAGCATTCTGGGTACGGCAGTCATCGACATAAAATCATTAAAACAAACAATTCAAGAATGACGATGTGTTCTCGGGTCAAGTGATGCAATTTAAAGGGGATTGCTGTGCAATTAATGAAGTTTCTGAGGCAAAGTACTTCCATGTGTCCTAAAGACATTAATAATACGTGCAGACATGGCTAAGTGCCTATCAATCAGCAAATAAACATGTAAAACAACTGGGACTATCTTTGTACTGTTTTGCGACCAGTTTCAGGCACAGTGACCATGGCTAGGTGGATTTATTGAGCCTCCTACACATTGTCTCCACAAGCAACACCATGCTCATAGATATCATATGCTCAGTCTAAGTCTCAATGATGATCAATGTACATATAGGGCTAAGTGCCCATATTTATAGTACTGTAATCAATATTAACATGTTTTTTGTTGTTGCTCTGATGAAATTGCAGAACCACCGGTTACCCCATACAGCATTACTCAAATGAGTATATATGTGTTCCTTTGAGGATTTCAAGTGTAAACGCCAGCTTGAATAAATAAAGAAGTTTCATCAAGGCACCCGATTGATTAAAATCTCCGATACGTGGTTTATTTGTGATCTGTGGTGTGAGTTCATGCTTTGTAAGACCTATAGCGACTAGTCAAAGGCAGAATGACACAAGTGTTTTAGGGTATGGAAGGTGGATGTCAAATATTTAAACTATTTTTTTTTTTAAGCCTGTATCTTACAACCCAGAGGTGGCTCAGTCAGGCATAAAAACGATATGTAGCAGCGTTTCCCATCCCACCTGCTCTTTTTACATCCTCATTAGTTGAAATCTGTAGGTGACTGGGTAAATATTCTCTGATAGATCCTTTGATACACCATTCGGTCTCATTATACGAAGTGTTTATTTCTCATGATACCATCGCATTCTTTAAACAGCATTACCAGCCATGCATTCCTGCCACCCAACTAGCGAATACATACATCTGCCACCCCCTGGTTGAGCCCACCCACCTTCCAGGAGCTTCAAGGATCCTGGTTCATGGAATTATTTTTGAGGCCTCGACTAACCCAGACTGAGTCCTGGTCTCTTACGGCTCCGAAGGAATCTCAGCACACTACAAAAGCAATACTTTTTCAGGCTAGCGATTTACCACAAGTGTGTTGCCCAGAGTGAGAGGGGAGTCTAAGAAAATAGTTCATTGGGCAAAACGGACGGGTTCTGCAAGTCTTTGTACAGGCTGTTTATGGCATTGGGTCTTGGAGACAGATACCTAATGCATCCATAGCTCATTTTAAGAGATCTGTTCTTCACTATCATTCACATTCTGCCTCCACTCACCACAACATATAGTATTGGGTGAGGAAGTAACCCGCTTCACTGGCTACCTTGCACTGTGAGTGAGGGCATTTTTCCTGATTAAACATGCACATTTGCCTTAAGAAGTCCATTTCAATGACTGGCTGGTGGGCCAATACTTTACTCGGACAGTATTTTTAAACTAAGTCTTCTGACTAAAGTAGCAAGAAGCAATGGAACATTTTCCTTTCAGATTAGAAAAATAATATTTTCGTGTGATGTGCATTAAAACAAAAATGGGTTTCTAAACAGGTTATAAGTCACCTGCATGATAGGAAGCACACAGGCAGTTAAATTATATGCAATGCTTAATTAATGTATTTTTTATAACCAATTTTATTGACTTCTGCACAAGGAAAGAAATGACAAAAAGACATATAGAGCCATTGTGGTTAATTTATTTTGAATCTATTTTTTTGAATTGTAAGTGTATGGTCACTATGTGTAGGTGGCATGTTTTTTTTCTTTTTCTCTTTGTAGCATACACTTGCCATATACAAAAAAAAAAAACTAAAGAAAAACAATTGTACCAGCCTACCAAAGTCAGATCTAATGGAATTACCAATACTTGCTTAACTAACCTGCTTCTTCCCCAGGGATCTGAAACATCTCAGTCACTGGTCTATCACATCCAACCAATCATAACCGACTTGTCTCCCCCCCTCTATGGCCATGGGGTACGACTTCTCGCCCCCTTGTAACCTACATTCATTTCTGTCCACTTTCCTACTGACATCTGCCTCCCAAGGAAGGTGTGAATAGAGCACAGAATGCTCGAATGGATCATTCCTAGGAACACAACGAAGAAATGGGGGTGCAGTGAGGATGGGGAAGCATACAGCTGGAGCATTTGTCCTCCCACAAACAAGAATACCACCTCCGCGCACATAAAACACAAATGAGTCAATTTCACTTAAAAATATAAATAATTTAATTTAAATATACACAAATTTACAATGAGATGATAGACGAGTCCTGAGATTGACTGAAATGTAAGTTCAGGTGGTGCCCACAAAAGGCAGTGCCATTAGTGACTGGGCCTGTGCACATCCAAGGCGAAGTCCAGCTCCCTTGGTGGCCACCATGATCCCACGGCCTAAATAAGTCCATGTATAAGGCTCACAAAAAAAACTGGGCATGGTGTCAACCCACCGTACATTGGAAAGACCGAGTACCTGAATCCCCATTTAGGTGGTCTAAAGAGAAGAAACATGAGGAACAGAGGATAACCCTTCCCTCATTTCGAGTTCTTGCTTTGATGGAGACTGGAGTTTTAAGCAGGACCAATAATAATAACAGCTCTCGGGCCAAGGATGTTGCTAAGGAGGCACCTGCAGCTTATACAACCCTCTGCCCCTGCCAGTGTTATCAGATGGCAGTACCAAAGCTGCCTTCTAAACATCATACTCTTATTAGTGTGACAATTTAGATTATTCCATACCACCCAAAGCTGTAAGAATGGACTGCTATTATTTTTTATGTACAATGAATTATTAAGCACTCTGCTAAAGTGCTCTCCTCAAAAACAGACAACGCCACATTGTGGTGGACTGTCATAAATAAGCACGGTGTTAGAAATTAAGTTCTGGTGTCAAACACTGGCACCCAACGCCACAAATTAAATTTTTAGCAAGGACACCTTTCTGATGCTGGTGGATGAAAAATGTGCAGTTCAAGAAGTGTAAGTGGTGATGGCATTGGCAAGCCCCAAATACTGTGCTCCTCAAAGCTGCTCTATGCTCTCACTTCGGTAGGACATGTTGGGCACCCCAGATGGCATTGTGGTATCTCTGGAGCTGTGCAATAAAGACTTCTTCCTGCGGCTGTGATAATAACAGGCTATGCCCAAAATGCCCACCAGGAGCAGGGCAGCAGCACTGGCACCCAGGGCTATATACAAATAGCGGAGCTGGCTGCCTGACATTTGGACTTCCCGGCACGGCCCATATTCTGCCTGGTTGACCTCACTGGAACCGGCCTGGTTCACTGCCACCACACACACCACGTAATTCTTGCCTGATTGCAAGCTTTCCAGCGTGGTAAGGCGATGGGTGGAATTCACAGTGACAGAACTCAGGGTCTCCAAATTGTCATCCCTCCGCACCTCGATGTGATACTGGTCCACGGTAGAGGATGGGGAGCACCAATGTACGGTAAGCACCCCCTCAGACTCCTGTATATCACCAAGCCTTGGTGGATCTGGACGCACATGGGTGCCGGAGACCCCCGGGCACAGGCACCGGCTGAGTTGTTGTAGCTCATCACAGGGTACCTGTAGGTGGCGACATCGGTCATAATCACATGGAACAGCAGGCGTGCGGGTGGTGGCTGCCATGGAGGGGACCTCATCCTCATCATCAGTCGGGTAGTCATATTCCTCATAGTCAGGGATAGCAAAGTGAATCCTCGTCAAAGTGTTGTGAAGGCTGCGAGAGGTGGTAGCTGTGGACTTCGGCAATGTGATGTGGAGTTCCTTGGTGGGGCCATCAGAGTCCTGGTGTGTACTCAAAGGAGTGGAGGATGTAGTGTTTCCATCTGTAGGTTGTGAGACTGCTGACATCAAGCCAAATAGAAGCAGCGACAAAGCTGCAATGTGAGCCCACAAAATGGCCTTCCGAATGCTTTCCATGAGTGCCTACAAAAAAAGAGGTTTGATAAGTGAGTGGATGTTTTAGGAACAATGGGGTTGATTGAATGAGGGTAACAGAATGAGAAGGTGATGGTTGAAAGCCTGAGAAATTATAGTAAGTTAGGGTGTGGGAAGGGAACACATTTGTGAGAAGAAACATCAAGCGAATGAGTGCTCGAGAAACTAGAGGAAAAATTAGTGAGGGCATGGGTAAAAAGATGGACAGTAAAGACCCTGTACACCTCCAGAACCAGAGAGGAAGACGAGTGATAACTGGAGAAGAAAAGCAGTAGTGAGCGAGAGAGACTAAGAATAAAAGGAGGGGGGAAGTAAAGTACTGAGGATCAGCAGGCCAAGAGGTAGTAAGTAAAAGTTTGCCAATAATACAGTGAGGAAAACCATTCAGAAAACGAGCAAGGTGGAAAAGTGAGTAAGGGCTTAAGGAATAAGAGAATAATAACGTGGGTGAGAACGTGCAAACAAAAGAGGTTGTAAGTAATTGAGGTTATTAGGATTGAGAATTAGGGGATCTGTGAGTGAGGTACTTGTGAACGAGAGACAGGGTGCGGAAAAGTAAACAACAGTCCGGATAACTAGAGCTGGGAGGGAGTGAAGACATGAGAAGCAATAAATTAATAAAACTCAGTTCGGGCCTGAGGATCAAAAATATGGGGACATGTATTGAGGGAAGACAGTAAAGACATAAGACTGAGTGGGAGAAAAGTGAAGACCTGAGAAACAAGTGATGGAGGACGGTGAGAGAGGATATAGACGAGAGTTACTAAAACATCCCCACAAAAGTAACACAACATATAATAGAACAAACGACACTACCACTATAAAACACAATATATACAAAATACTGTATAATACTATAGTAGTATGTAATAGTATAGAAGACATGTTAGTCAGCCTTGTTCCAGACTCCATGTTGATTTCAAATGGAACCCGAATCGCATGACTGGGAGGATCAAGTAGACATTTACAATAAACATTCAAGACTGAAATCACCATCCCATACCCAGACTCTTCTATCTAAAGTTTAATCTCTGATGTTTCCCACACCGAGATAGGGGTGCATCTGGCGCTCTCTGCCTTCCACCACACCTGTTAACCCACTGACTCACCCATGAAGGTGAAGTCGGATATTTGCCAGAGTGACTCCACTGAAGTGAATGCACAGATTTTGGTGGGCGGTATAGATCGGAAAAGAGGCCCCTGAAATTTATGAAGGTATTCTGTTTCTCAGGAGAGGCTAAAACTCTCCAAATGAGGGCGAGCTGACAAGTATGCTCCCTGTCCTTGCAAGATTAATTTCCCAGTAACTAATGTGCCAAAGAGATGTGTTATTTTAAAAGAAATTTGCGTAGCACTGTATTACACAGCAGAATGGCCTTGCAGCGCTGTCGGGTTTGGGTACCTTCATCTTCGTGCCCATGTGTCGAGGATTAAGTCACAGACCAGCATCTGTTTTTCTATTTTGAGTTGCAGTATCGTTCGTGTACGTGTGATTCATATTTTCTGCATATTTTATTGTGGTGTGGTTTAGACAGTTTGCAGCCGTAAAACTTGGCAAAATCTGCTGGTATGGTTACCGTGGGCCTACAGGCACAGATTCTAAAGCCAAGCCTAGACCATCTAGATGCCAACAAAGGTGGTATTTAACTGTCTTTTTTTGAGACAGTAGGAGATGCTGCCCCTCGCCCCCTCATCCTCAAAGCCTGAAAGGCAAACCTCAGCTCTCTCCGTATTTCTCCTGCTGAACTCGTACTACGGGGGGTGTCATGGATGTCTGATCTTGAAAGGAAAGAAAAGGAGTGAGGGCCTGGAGAAAAAGAAAAGACTGGAGTGACTTGTGGAGTTAGGGGTGACGGTATGAGGAACAAGAGAGGACTGTGAATGATGCACTTGAGAATGAGGGAGCTGGAGACCTTGGAAAATTGGAGAGGAAAGCGAAAGGGGGAGACAGAACCAGGAGGGAAGTGTGTGAGGCTAAAGGCACAAGAGAGATAAATGAGTAAGTCCTCAGAGAAGCAAGAGGGGTGAATCTCAGTGAAGATCTAGGAAACTTGGTGGGTGGTGAATGCAGATCTAATGAACGAGAAAGGGTGGCTACAGAACCAAAGGAAGGTGCAGAGTAAGCTTTAAAAAAAGAGTGAATAATGGCCAGATAAATAAAAAACATGGGCGAGTACGGGCATGGAGATGGCGTAGCTTGGTAACTAAGATTGGGAGAAGTCATCTTCAAACTTCCCAACAATCACTCTGGCACAGAATGTTAAAATACATTATAGACAAGCAGGGCGCAGGAGAGGGACTGGAGGGGCAGTGGAAAGGGAGAAGAATATGGATCGGTAAGGGTAACTAAGTAAGAAAAAATACAAAATTTGGTAAAATAACTAACATTTTTTCAGACTTTCCAAACAAGGGAGGGTTAGTGTGTGTAAGCTTTTCTCTGTGTGTATGGAAAAATGCCTTGTGAAATCCGATAGACACTTCACCATAACCGACTAAAAGCACCTGTACCCAACTACTTAAGGGGTGTAACACCCCAAACAACCACCTTGAAGCTACTCTCCTGTCTGGAGAATCAAAGAGGGGCCTTATTGCAAGAGAACCAGGGTCCGAAAGTGAGTGATATGGACTGTGTTACCAGCCCTGAGTTAAAGCAGTCCTGTCAGTGGAGAGCGGGGACTGTTCAGATCTCCAGAATGAAGGGATGAAAAGGAGTGAGGGATCGCCTGTGGGAAAATTACAGAGGGTTGCGGATCTAAAGAAAGAGAAAAGCGAGTGAGGACGTGGGAGAGCAAGAAATAGAGGACGGAGGGGAAGAAAGGGTGTGAGGGTCTGCTGACTCAGAGGGAGAGTAAGGAAACAAGAAAACCAGGGGTGGCAAGGCAAAGGCGTGGGGAGAAGTGAGTGGAGGGCTTTGCAATAACAGATGCAGTAAATGGAGTGTGGGCCTGAGGGGATATAATGAGGAATGATAGAAATGGACAAAATGAAAACTGTCATTCTAGTTCTCTCCAATATGGCACCCTACATAGCCCTCAGAAGGCATGTAGCATGCGAGTATACTGCTATAAAAGAATGATGAGGTAACTGAATAAGAGCCGGAGGAAAGTGACAGATGACCTAGGAATAGCGGTAGGGAGAGTGATCGCTTAGTTAAACATGACACTGGGTGAAGGCCTTCAGAAAGGGGGTAGAGAGAGATGAGAGAGATGAGAGAGGGGCTAATGAATGATTAAGGGGCACTGGGAAAGAGTGGGGGATAAAACAACCAAGGGTCTCTCAGGGGAGTGCGAGAGTGACGGCCTGCTGTCACAGTGAGAATGAAAAAGTGTGCGAGGGCTTGTGAACAAGTGACAGAAGGTAAATTAGTGTGCTTCTAGGGCACGAAAACGAGGGAAATCTGCTCTAAGACCATATGAAAGGAACAAGAGGCAGGTAAGAAAGCCATGGCCTACACAGGGTCATCATAATGATTTTCAGGGCCTGGGGAAAGGCATATTCTGGGGGTCCCTGCTAGAATAACTAGATACTTGAGTGCCATTTTCAATGTATTCAAGCTCTCCTGGTGCCATTATATATTATACTTTCAAAAACGGGGGCACACAAAGACATCGGAACGCTTAAGCTGCTTGGCACCTGCAAGCCAAATAGTAAATCAAAGAAAGCTTAAACATCAGTTGTCCAAAGCCATTTCTTTCTGCACTTATATCTAGATTTTTTTCGTCTTGCAACAATATTTTATCCGTAATTCAATATATAACTTGCCTATTCTGCCCAGGGTGGACAAGAAAGGTGGGTTTATATTAGGCTCAAGAGGGCATACTATTCAAATGAGACATATACACATACTCTTAAAAATTAAGATTTAATTGAGGGATATTCGTAATCATATATGAATCATCCTTCACACCTGGCATTCTCGCTGCAACGGGGAAAATCAAAGCACTACCTTCATGTTTTTTCTACATTTAATCTGGTGAAATCTGAAAATGTCTCCTAAATTCTCCTCATCTGCCTTCCCTTGCGTGTCATCTTTCTATGCGTGCACTTCTGTCTGGACAGAGACCTCTGCCTCTGCATAAGATAAAGGAGACCTGTAGATAAAGCAATGAAGTGAAGAATGGCGAAGTAGACAGGGGGTTGGGACAGAGGTAGGGCGAGGTGAGGTAGAGAGATGCAAGCAGAGAGGTGGGCCAAAGAGAGTTGAGTTTGAGAATGAGGTGAGGTAGATGGGGCTGAAATGGAAACTGCAGCAGCTGAGTTTGAGAGAACTGTTACAGAAGCAGAGAGGTACGCCCAGAGAGTGGTAGACAGACAGGTGAGAACATGAAAGACTAATAAAGATGTGAGAGACAAGTGCAGAAAGGTGGTATTAAAAAGTGTATTGTGAGAGGTGAGGTAGACAGAGATGAGTAAAGCAGTGACATTGTGTAGGTGAGGTGCCCAGAGAAGTGGAAAGGGAGTAAATTGGATGTAAAGAGAGGAGTGAGGTAGAAGAGTGGAGAAAGATGAGATGTGAGGGCGAGAGAGACAAGAGGTGGTCGAGAGGTGACACAGAGCTAGTCAGGGAGAAAAAATAGACAGAGTGAGGTAGAGAGATGAACGCGAATTTAGTGATTGGTGAGGTAGAGAGAGGAGCTACATCAAGGCAGACTGGAAGATATGGGAGTGAGTAACTAAAGATGGTGGGAGCCACTGCAAGGGATTGAGTTAAGGACATTGGGGAGAGAGTGACATAAGGGACCTTTCAAGAGGAAGGAAGTGAACGGGGAACACAGGAAAGAATAGATGGAAGTGGTCTGTGAAAAGTTAAAAAATAAAGTAAAGGTGGGCGTGAGGAAAGATGAAGAGGAGTGATGGGGGGCCAGTGTATAAGAGAGGGGCGATGGTGCAGTCTTGGTAAACAAGAGAGGGGGCTCTGAATGTGGCTGCAGTACAAGAGAGGGGTAAAGAAATTAGAGATGGGAAACATGAGAAAAGAGAATGATTAAGGATATGGGAAAAAGAGGGCCCATTTTATGGTGAATAAATAAATCTGTAAAAAAAAAAAATAAAGAAGAAAAACAATCTGACCTGTATTTGGCGATTTAACTTGTGCTGGGCCTCAGTTCACAAATGTCCCTGGCTGCCGGTGTCTGTCCACGAGACGCCCTTACAGACAGGTCTCTTGCTTCCCAAGTGGCTGTCACAGCAGTGTGCGTGCACACGACGCTCTCTATCCAGTCCGATGCTCAGTTCGCGGTAGCCCTCGCGGCTTGTGTTTCTGAGAGGCCGTGGGGGCCGGTGAACGTGCATGCGAGGCCCTCCCGCCTGTCTGCCCTCACAAGTTCCTCTCAGACGCTTTCAGTCAATGAAATTCCCGCACGTTCGAGCTGAGCGAGGAGAGTCGAGTACGCACGACCCTGGACTTTATTTATGTATTTTTCTATCTGCCTGCTTCTGCTTAAGCACAGCCTTTATAGCCCCAGGTGCGTGATCTCATGTTCCCCCCGGGCCCCACCCCCGCTAGAGCCCAGCCCGACTGGGCCTGACTCAGAGACTGACTGAGGCTGGAGAAAGGGAAGAGGCAGCCCCGCTGTCTCTCACACCCCAGGTGTGCTCCCGGGGTTCTTCCCTTATTAGGAAATCTAAGATATCTGCGAATTTCTGCCAAAAATGTGAGCTCACGAGGCCTTGTCGGCCTCTTCGGGCGAGGGCGCACCCTCCCCGCTGGAGATGCATTCCATGTTTCGCAAAACCAACAACCTTCACTCTTCACCCAAAAAAAGAATTGCAGATGTCCAGGATTCAAGGACTCCTCCGTCCACACACCAGCAGTCTGCGGAGTCCAACATTTGGAAACGGCGGCGCTTTCGGGGTGGGGGTGGGGGTGGGGCTAGTGGGGCTACAGCTTCACGAAACGATGTGTGTAGCCCAGGCCTAGGAAGGTACCCAAGGAACGCTGGCCTACGAAAGTAAGGGACTGCCTTAATAAACGTCATTGATACAGGCTCACATCTACAAAGCCACATAATATTACTTTTTACAATATGTACGCTTATTTCTGGGTATTTGAAATAATACATAGGACACCATTTTATTGTGTTAAAACACACGCCATATGCCGTGCTTCAGTCGAGTGTCCAAACATTAGTGTAAATGGTGCCAATTACTAATATACACAATAAAAATTGTATCCACATGCGCTTTATAGAATGGAACAGAACTATCATTTCAAATACATATTTCAGGGCGGGAAACGCAGGTACCGCTGCTCCTGGACGGCATGCAGGTAAACTGGTAAAGACCTTCGACTACACACACAAACAAGAGTAAACTTGAGAACACACATTAGAAAGCAGACATCATCCTAACACCGAGAATATAATTTCTGGTGTAAACAAGATCAGTGACAGAGAATATTGCACAAATGCCATATGACAATGTTCAGCCAGCTTCACTAAATCTAGTGGTAAGATGTCTCAGATGTTTAATGGGGTGCCGCAGAGTCCCGTCTGACAGAAAATTGCTAGCAGGTCTGGTCTTCACACACGAAGGAAGAAGGCCTCATCTGCAGACAAGAGAGGGGTACAGATAAGATAAGATCATGCCCCACAATTACATGCTGGGTTGCCTTTTTCTACACTCAAAATGGAGGAGGACTTCAGTTTCACAAACAGTGGAGTATCTCCCTCACCTGATAGAAGAAAGTCTAGTCTCATACGATGCAGGAATGCCTTATATTGCACACACAAAAAGGACTTATCTCATAACACAATCAAGGCAAGTGTCTACTAAAGGCATAATATCCACAAAAGTTGAAGGGCTCTTCATGTACACAAAGAAGATACAAACTACCCACAGAACAGGAAAGTTGCACATCCACACAGACCAGACAAAAGTTGTGCCTCAGACAACAGAGAAACGCATAGTCTACACACACAAGAGACACAGGCTTTATCGCCACCAAACAGACAAACACCCATTTGCAATCAACAACCAAAAGGCTCACATTCACCCACAGAACAAAAGCCTTACCTCTAAGCAAAGGACACCTACTTCACCTCCATTCAATGGACAAAGCCCTCATGACCACCCAATACAAAATGCCAGATATTCAGTGAGTAGGCAAACAATTTTCAAATGAGTGGACACTGCCTAATTTCAACCCGGCGGGCAAATGCCCAATCTGTTTCCAATGAGCAAAAGTCTTGCTCCCACTCAGCAGGTTAAGACTTTGTTTTCACCCAAAAGCCGCTGTTCAGCCTACACAGAGGCTGTTGGGGGATAATATCAGACATGCATGAGAAGTGCAGAAGATCCTCACTCATTCATCTTAAAGAGTTAGATATATTGAGACTGGACTGCAATCAGATCCAGGAGATGATCTTTAATAAAGGCAACCCAAATATGTAGAGAAACGTGCATATCAGCGAAAATATTTGCACATTTATGTGGTGAAAGGAGGTAAAATCTGTAGAAATAATGGTAAAAAAGCAGAATAATATTTCTTTGATCAAAGCCAAAACTAATGTGAAAATTGCAGACTGCATCCACTATATTTATTTTAAACCATGGGTACTCACAAACTTTTTCTCGGGGGCCAAAATTGCAGTATGGTTTGCGGCCAAGGGCCGCACTGAAGTGAAAGCGGTGGGGGGGGTGGGGGTGGGGGGGGGCAGGGCTTATAGGGGGCACAACCACCCCACCCCCTTTTTCAAAACATTGCTAAACAATGCTGCATTTTGAATCCAGGTATAACTACAAACCTACAAAGAGGACATTTTGAAAAACATTTTTATTATCAGACAATAGTAATCTTAAGAGGCATGGCATGGTAATCCTTGTGAACAGGATATTCAGAACAGGCCCAATGCAGCACAGTTTTCTCTGAGTCTGGAAAATAGGTATGTCAAAGGAAGACATACTAAGAACTTATTTTGCACTTCATGTCTCTTATTAGTGTTCTGTAATCTGGTATTATGTCTGAAACGGCAAGCCTTAAGAGCTGATCCAGATGTAAGTCTGTTAGCTTATTTCTGAATTTACTCTTCAAAAGTCCCATTGTGGAAAATGAACTTTCGCAAACATATGTTGACCCAAACATACAAATTATTTTCTGGGCCACTGTAAAAAGAACAGGAAATTTGTCAGAAGGCACAGTGTTCCAGAATTATTCTGGTGCCTGCCCCCAAAAAGATGCTTCGAGAGCTGAGTTGTGCTGCATGTCTATCAGCTCCATTTGTGCTTGCGGTCTTTTCACGCCAATAAGTTCAACAGCATCAAGATTTCGTGCACTTACAATCCAGGGGTTTTCAACCAGCCTGAACAAGGGGGTGAGGGTTCTGAATTGAGAAAATCGCCTTTTGATCTCCCTAGAAATTTCCTCAAGACATTCACCAAGATTTAGCGTTGGCAGCATTTCTTGTGCATTTGGAAACCTCTGAGTCACAGCCAACAGTTTTGGAAAGTGGGTGAAGTCAGCAACATCCAGTTGTTCTTTGAATAGCACAAGCTTACTTTTAAATGAGTAAATACCATTCATCATGGACCACACAAGCTGTTGTTTGCCTTGCAGCATCAAATTAAGAGCATTGAAGTGTGCAAATAGATCTGAAAGAAAATGGAGCATTAAAAGCCATTTCACATCCTTTAGTTCTGGGAATGTTTGACCTCTGCTGTTTGTAAAGTGTTCAATTTCAGGAAGCAAAGCAATGAACTGCTCCAGAACTTTCCCTTTGCTTAGCCATCGCACTTCAGTGTGCATCAAGAGGTCTGTATATTCAGCTTCAGAATCCTGCAGCATAGCCTTAAAAAGTCTATGGTTAAGGGCTTTGGCACAAATAAAATTAACTATTTTCACTGCAAGTTTTAGGGTGTTATTCAGTTCTCCATGCTTTAATTTTGCACACAGAACTTCCTGATGAATAATGCAGTGGTAGTCTATTACAGGCTGTCCAGTGAGCTTCTTTTTAAGCAAAGATACAAAGCCTCTGTCATGGCCTACCATAGCAGGAGCGCCATCTGTTGTGATGCTAACAGGACTGTCCAGTGGTATGTGATGTGTTTCGAAGTAGTTGCAGATACTGTCCAGAATATCTTCTCCTCTTGTGTGCCCGTGCAGTGGTAGAAGGCACAGGAGCTCTTCTTTGGGATGAAGCGATTGGTCCAAATACCTCACCCAAACTAATAACTGGGCCACATCGCCTATATCTGTGGACTCATCCATGGCAATGCTGAAGAACGGTGACTCTCTGACAGCTTTGATCACCTGCTCCTGGATATTTTCACCCATTGCCTCTATTCTGCGTGCACAAGTGGAATCCGATAGCTGTAATGCACCAGTTTCTTTTAAAATGCTGGATTTGTTGCTATAGTTTTCAAACAAGATTTCATCTGCTGAAAGAAAACATTTCTTCATCAGCTCTGCCTCCGTGAATGGCTTCTTATGTTTGGCAAGCAGGTAGCATATTTTGAATGATGCTTCTGTAACAGCCTCAGATTCCTTCATTTGGCAAAGGAAGAGCTTCTGCTGGGAAAGAAGTGTTTGCTTTAACGATGCCACTTTTGCTGAACGCAGTTGTGAGTGCAATGGGAAGTTCTCACTATAACTTGTGTGTCGAGTTTTGTAGTGCAGTTCCAGGTTATATCTCTTAAGAACATTTACTTTCTCTTTGCAAAGCAAACAGGTAGCTTTCTCCTTTGGCCATTCAACAAACAAGTACTCTTCTTCCCATGCTGCCTGGAATGATCTGTGTTCACTCTGTATGGATCTGGGTCGTTAGCAAAGCTTGGTAACTGGACTGTAGGCCATTGGTCTCAGCGAGTTTGTGCAATGAGGATCAAGGGTGAGGAATCAGATTTTCCCCTCACAGCCAAAGGACCGACACCACTTCACGACCGACAACACTTCACTTCACGACCGATGGACCGACACCGCCTCACGACCAATGGACCAACACTGCGTCTCGCTACAGACCTCTGTGCACAACACCAAAGTAATATAAAGTCATGTGTAAAAGGAAACAAAGCATACTGTGATCTAACAATTGTCAACACACATGCTGGCCTTTGCCGATTCCCAGAGAACCATGTTATAAAAAGTATTTTTTGCAATTATGCTTGCAACCTGCTAGGCAGACTAGAGTGATAATGAGGCCAATGAATGGTATACGGGCCCCTTTTTAGAGACTGTTTTTTTCAGCATGCTGGGTCACACAGCAATAGAAATCAACTGTGCATGAAATGCCAGGGACCAGATAAAAAAAAGTGTATTATTGTAAGACATTTTCAACAGCCCTGGCTCTAGTAGTATATTCCTACACTAATCACAAGAGCCAAATGGGAATGTTCCAGAGTATATCCCTATCCTAATCACAAGAGACATTTAATTAGATGCAGCAGCCATTTATCAACCGCACCCCTGGGAGGAGGAGTAAGCTGAAGGTGTTTGCCCATCACACAAAGTGTACCCCACTGGACACTTCACAAATGGTTTGATTTATATTGGGATTGTCATCTGATTTTTGGTAGTTTTCATGGGTGGGTGGTTTCTCTCTGGCTGTACTGGGTTGGTGGGTATGGGTTATAAAAGTAAGCATTATTGTTTGGAGGTTGCACAAACAAAGGTCTAACTTGATGCCTAAGCATTACAAGACAAAGATACAGCAGCACAGTTCTTACCCTTGCAGGGTCCGGTCTATCACACACAGCGCCATCTGCTCTCACCCCTACCGCCATCTGCACACAGCGCCATCTGCTCTCACCCCTACCCCAGTAACACACACAGCGCCATACACACACAGCGCCATCTGCTGTCACCCCTACCCCAGTAACACACACAGCACCATCTGCTCTCACCCCTACCCCAGTAACACACACACAGCGTACACACACAGCGCCATCTGCTGTCACCCCTACCCCAGTATCACACACAGCGCCATCTGCTCTCACCCATACCCCAGTAACACCCACACAGTGCACACACACAGCGCCATCTGCTCTCACCCCTACCCCAGTAACACACACACACAGCGCCATCTGCTGTCACCCCTACCCCAGTATCACACACAGCGGCATCTGCTCTCACCCCTACCCCAGTAACACACACAGCGCCATACACACACAGCGCCATCTGCACACAGCGCCATCTGTACACAGCGCCATCTGCACACAACGCCATCTACTCTCACCCCTACCCCAGTATCACACACAGCGCCATCTGCTTTCACCCCTACCCCAGTATCACACACAGCACCATCTGCTCTCACCCCTACCCCAGTAACACACACAGCGCCATACACACACAGCGCCATCTGCACACAGTGCCATCTGCTCTCACCCCTACCCCAGTAACACACACAGCGCCATCTGCTCTCACCCCTACCCCAATATCACACACAGCGCCATCTGCTCTCACCCCTACCCCAGTAACACACACACAGCGCACACACACAGCGCCATCTGCTGTCACCCCTAACCCAGTAACACACACAGCGCCATACACACACAGCGCCATCTGCACACAGCGCCATCTGCTCTCACCCCTGCCCTAGTAACACACACAGCGCCATCTGCTCTCACCCCTACCCCAGTATCACACACAGCGCCATCTGCTCTCACCCCTACCCCAGTAACACACACACAGCGCACACACACAGCGCCATCTGCTGTCACCCCTAGCCCAGTATCACACACAGCGCTATCTGCTCTCACCCCTACCCCAGTAACACACACACAGCGCCATACACACACAGCGCCATCTGCTGTCACCCCTACCCCAGTATCACACACAGCGCCATCTGCTCTCACGCCTACCCCAGTAACACACACAGCGCCATACACACACAGCGCCATCTGCACACAGCGCCATCTGCTCTCACCCCTACCCCAGTATCACACACAGTGCCATCTGCTCTCACCCCTACCCCAGTATCACACACAGCGCCATCTGCTCTCACCCCTACCCCAGTAACACACACAGCGCCATACACACACAGCGCCATCTGCACACAGCGCCATCTGCTCTCACCCCTACCCCAGTAACACACACAGCACCATCTGCTCTCACCCCTACCCCAGTATCACACACAGCGCCATCAGCTCTCACCCCTACCCTAGTAACACACACACAGCGCACACACACAGTGCCATCTGCTCTCACCCCTACCCCAGTAACACACACAGCGCCATACACACACAGCGCCATCTGCACACAGCGCCATCTGCTCTCACCCCTACCCCAGTATCACACACAGCGCCATCTGCTCTCACCCCTACCCCAGTATCACACATAGCGCCATCTGCTCTCACCCCTACCCCAGAAACACACACAGCGCCATCTGCACACAGCGCCATCTGCTCTCACCCCTACCCCAGTATCACACACAGCGCCATCTGCTCTCACCCCTACCCCAGTAACACACACAGCGCCATACACACACAGCGCCATCTGCTCTCACCCCTACCCCAGTAACACACACACACAGCGCAATCTGCTCTCACCCCTACCCCAGTAACACACACACAGCACCATCTGCTCTCACCCCTACCCCAGTAACACACACACACAGCGCACAAACACAGCGCCATCTGCTCTCACCCCTACCCCAGTAACACACACACAGCGCACACACACAGCGCAATCTGCTCTCACCCCTACCCCAGTAACACACACACAGGCACACACACAGCGCCATCTGCTCTCACCCCCTACCCCAGTAACACACACACACAGCGCAATCTGCTCTCACCCCTACCCCAGTAACACACACACTACATTAAAAACAAATAAATAAATAACCAAAGAGCCTTACCTGCCTCAATAAAGCACTGTAAAGATGCCACAAATGTAGAACGGCAGGCAGGCAGGCGGGCAGCAGACGTGGAGTCGGTGACAGGAAGCAGACGAAAAAGCCCGGTAAAAGTTAGCTGCAAGCGCTGACTTTTATGGGGCTTTGGCTTCCAGGATCGTCACGGAAACGCCATAAATAATGGCCACCGTACGTAAACATAGAGGAGGGCCCCGGGGGAACATGCGCAAAGAAGCCACTATTGCGCATGCTCCCGTGGCCCTCTTCTATGTTTATATACTGCGGCCATCATTATATGGCGTTTCCTGTACGTTTCCGCGGGCCGCCAAGGTAGGGCCGTGGGGCCGCTGGCAGCCCGCGGGCCGTACTTTGAGTAACGTCGTTTTAAACAATCTTGAATGCTTATAAAGAAATCTAACTGAAATTTGCTGAGTATCTCCAACCCCTTCACCTCTTTCTTCAAGTACAGTTTGTGAGTCCTGAAGTCAAGTCCTAGTCTCCCCCACACCTCATCCCCAAATGTACACCTCTCAGCAGTCTTTCTTTGTGCCGATGCCAGCGAGTTTGCACCCTTCACATGCATTTCTTCGCAATCATATTGCTTGTTTGAGCGCATAATACACGTTTGCTTCCTTAGGTTATGAGGGCAGGAAATACAGGGTGACATGGGCTGTATGGTTTCCCTGCAGACTCACTATGTAGGTTCCCACTGTTCAGCCCAATGTGCTCCGTGGCTAAACTGTTAAAAGATACTACTGCTGCACCACCTTTTTGTCACGACCAAGGAGGTGCTGCATATGCACACGGACTCCAGCAAAGACAAAAAAGAAAACGTGGGTAATCTCTTACATTTCAAAAATCTGAAAAGAATGGGCAAAATATTCAAAACCGATGGAAAGCCAGTGCTAAATTAGTCGGGTTAAGAGGTGCAACTCTATTGCTTGACCTGGAGTGTGTTAATATAGGATGTGGACTGGTTCATAGCTTGCACATGATCCTCATTGTTGCAACATGGGCACAAGAAAAAAAGCACGTAATTTCCTTTGGCTAAGAGAGTTCCAGCTGTGATCTGTGATGTAGTCTAAGGTTCCATTGCCAACGTGCACCAAGAGGCAAAAAGGAAATCACATGAGTTTACACTGATAAGCTGGCAGGCCATGTCACTCACGTTTGAGGTTTTAGCCTTATGATTGGCTTTGCCCCAACAGAACTTAGACTTCCAGAAAGGAGCAGGATATGTGACAAAATCTAATGGCGATGAAACACTGCATTCATGAACTGCAGTCCGAAATTTGCATTTTTAAGGAAATTCCCACCTTTGAGTTACAGCCAAAACACTCACTCAGACATGGGGACCATATGTGCACTTGTGCAACACCCGGATTTCCTGGGGTGTGGTTGGTTTGTGCTCGTGACAGGACCTCAGACACCTCTAGCGAGCCAAGCTGTGTTTTATGAGTTTCCTGAGCTTACGTGGCTCCAAAACAGAACCATGAAGGGTGTATACTTAAGTTTGTGTGTATATATTTGTTAAAAATTGAGTTGTTGGTTGATTGGGGTATAAGCTCTGGTCAAGCACCACAATCCTAGTTAGAGTAAGTGTCATGCAAACCCTAAATTAATCTGTGCTCACCCTCTGGTAGCTTGGCAAAGAGCAGTCAGGCATAACTTAGAGGCAATGTGTAAAGTGTTTGTGCAACACTTCAACAAGTAAAACCACCACACAAAACGATTCCACACCAGATTAGAAAATTAACTCTGATTTTAAAAAATAAAACATGACCAAAATGACAAAAAAACAATAATTATAACTTGAGTTATGAATTTTTAAAGAATAAACTGTAAAACTGCGCTTAGAAGCAAGAAGCGCCAACTGGGGATATTAGGTCTCATCTGACCGAGACAAAGTCAAAAGTTCAGGCCAACTGCGATGCAGCACGGACTGGCTACATGGACCCATTTAGGCCTGCTGAACCAAAGTACCTTAAATCCTGGTTGCGCAGCTTTGCGTCGGTTCCAAACCACACAGTAGAGGGAATGCATCAATTTTCTCTACATAACAGTGGTGATGCATTTGTTCCGAGATGTGGCAGAGTTCGGGTGTGAGTTCCTGCTGCGCTGACATCAAGGACCCAGGTGCCGGGGCTTGTGATGCAAAGACAGGTGTCGAAGATGTGTTGTGCAGTTGAGGCGATGTGTTGGTTCCGATGAGGGCAGAGGCTGTGATGCAGATATTCAGCATCGTCATTGAGGAGATGCGTTGATTCTGCTACTGCAGCAGAGGATGCATCAGTTCCACTGGAATAAACACCTTGGGCCCAATTCCAAAGGTCCAGGACTGGGGTGGCACCACTTGGCAGGACAAACTCACGGATGGCAGAGTCCAGGTGCTGGATTGCTGTTGATCCCCTCAGTGCTGTCCAAGGATGTATTTTTGGTGGAGAAACCTCTCTATGCAGGAAGTATTTTTTGTCCCTGACACTTCAGATCAGGAGGCCAGCCAGCTGGCACTTGGGAGTTACACTGGGTTCAAGTGATGCAGGTCCAGCCCTCACCCAGGCAGGGGCACAGTAGGCAACAGGGCAACACAGCAAGGCAGGAGTCCAGCAAAGCAGCAGTCCAGCAGAGCGGCAGTCCTTCAGCAGCACCACAGTCCTTCTTCCTGGCACAGTATTCACAGGTCCAGAAGTGTACTGAGTTTGTGGTGTCAGAAGCCAGTACTTATACCCAGTTGGGCCTTTGAGGTGGGGGAGACTTCAAAGACAGGCCTAAGAAGTGCATAGAGGTTCTGCCCTTACTGTCCTGGCTCCAGACTCACTACAGAGGGTTATGCAGCAATTTGTGTGGGAACAGGGCATAGCCTATTTAGGTGTAAGTGGAGATGTGGCCAGCTCCTCTCTCCCACCCTGCCAGGATGGCCCATCAAATCACACCTAAGCTCCCACTCTTTGTGACTGTCTAGGGGCAACACAAAGTCCACCTGTCACCCACCCCAGACAAGTGATCAGAGATGGGTAGAAGGCACCAAATGGATAAAGTAAGACAATGCCAACTTTCTAAAAGTGGCATTTCAGAATTGCGATTTAAAATATGACTTCACCATAAGTTGTGATTTTAAATTGTGATTCCAGAGACACCAAAGTCTCCAAACTCAAAAAATGTATCTCCTCCAGATTGTGAATTACACTTTTAAGATGTAATAAGGTAATCCCAATGTTATGCTATGGGAGAGATAGGCCTTGATATAGTGGAAAAACAACTTGGGGGGTTTCACTACCAGGACATATAAAACTTAAAAGAACATGTCCTGCCTTTTAAATGCATTGCACTCTGCCATCTGGGTTGCCCATAGCCTACCTTATGGGTGACCTATATGTATAAAAAGGGAGGGTCTGGGCCTGGCAAAAGGGTTACTTTTTTGCCAGGTTGACATAGCAGTGTAAAACGGCACTATCAGGCTCTGCAATGGCAAGCCTGAGACATGGTTAAAGGGCTCCTTAAGTGGGTGGCACAATCAGTCCTGCAGACCCACAAAAACAATTCATTTACACGCCCGGGGCACTTTACTAGGGACTTATAAGTAAATTAAATATGCCAATCGGGGTTAAGCCAATGTTACCAGGTTTAGGATAGAGGGCACAAGCACTTTAGCACTGGTTGCAGTGGTAAATTGCCCAGAAACCAAAAGCCAACAATAAAGAGGTCAGAAAAGTTGAGGAGGTAGGAAAAAAGTTGGGGAGAAGACCATCCTAAGGCTGTCAGATCTAACAATACTCATGCACAGCTATTTGTAGAGTGCAAACCTAACTAATGAGCAACAGAGCACAGAACGTAAGTGGGAGCCCTGATGTACAATTCAAGGCAATTTACAGGGAGGCAAAGCAATTAGGGTAATGATTCAGATAACACAGAAATACAGCGTTTTATGAAGTAGTGATTGTTCATCTATTTGTGAATTGTGGGAGAGCTAGGACTGTTCTGATATTGATAGGGATGCTGTTTCAGACCCTGGAAGTATAGATGAAAACCTATCTTCTGGTGCGTGGTGGTGCATAAGCCACCACCCCCGCCCAACCAAAACACTCCTTCCCTTTTCCGAGGCCAGTCAATTCCCTTCAGTACAAAGTCCAAAATACTCCAATCGAAAACAATTATTGACGCAAGGATACAAGTCACTGTCAGCTCAGCTGACCACTACGCACAATAACCAGAAATTCAAGGTACGGTTATGACAATTCATACCTGGGCATGCTAAGACATCAAACCACTCATGCAACTTGTCAATTCATTCATAACCAGACTTGTATAGGTACCATTGCCCCCAACCATCCCATTCTTCTTTGGATATCTATAACATAAAACGTTCCAAATTCAAACTTTCCTGAGCACCGTGCCAAAAATTTAATGAGTCTTTCTCCCTGAAGTTTATTTGTTTCAGCCCCAAAGTTTTCTGCTTCAATCTAAAATGTATTCACCAAACAGCATCTCAGCCGAAAAAATATAAATACAACATTCAACAATTAATGTTCCTAAAACCTACTCAATATTCTCAAAACAACCTGCCAAAGCAAACCCATTTCTGGCCCATCAACTATTCCACCAAAGGCTACTCAGATCCCCTGAACACCTAGCTGAAACAAAACCTAATCTAGGGGTCTTAAATAATACATACAAAACTCTACTCTAAATGCAGAAAACACATCATCCAGCCAGAACCTATTACAAACCCACTGAACACGTCATCCATCCAAAACCAACTAGGCATTCCTCAACAACTCCACCAACCAAAACCGATTCCAGTCCCTGAACACCCTATTCAAACAAAACACACTCATTGTAGTCCCTCACAAACCTCATTAAACAAAAAAAGCCTATGATAGATATAGGAAATATCTTATCCAACCAACACTAAGCCAGATGCTACAAAAATGTAATTGCTTCATCAAAACAATCTTCCAGATCCCCATCCAACCAAAGCCCATAAAGATGACTGAATAGCTTTGTCGACAAAATGCCATACAGATCTCTAAACACCTTCACCAACCAAGCTTATATAAATCTCCTACAATTGATCTGGTTAAAACTAGTATAGGTCCCTAAAGAGCTCCTCCAGCTAAAACCCTTCTAGATCCTAGTAGACACCCTATGACCAAAACTTGTTCAGATCCCACACACCTCACTCAACCAAAACCCACTGAAGGGTCATCCTCTCCCAAAACACCTGATCCTCCTAAATTACTGAATTTCCCTGGAAATCATTGTTCACCCAAAATGTATTCCCCCACGTTTCACCCATTCAAAACACATTCTAGAGCTCCTAAACATCTCACTGTTAAAACCCACCGAAGATCCGGCATACATCTACCGTATTTTCCGGCGTATAAGACGACTTTTTAACCCCTGAAAATCTCCTCAAAAGTCGGGGGTCGTCTTATACGCCGGTATACGGCGTGCCGAAACTTCAGGGACAGGCGCCCTGTAGCTGAACCACCGTACGCTGCATTTGGAAATGAATTCCAAGCGTACGATGGGTTCCGCGTCCTCGCTGGCAGTTGTCTGGGCAGGCACGTGTTCCTGCGCGTGCCCCAGGCTATTCGAAGCGCGCTATTACGGTACCATAGAAACAACATTTGTTTTCTGTTTTCTGTTTCTTTCTTCTCGCGCATGGCACATGTTAGGAGATTACCATATAGTAACGGCCATTTTGGATTGGGATATGACAATATTATAAAAAAATATATATTTTGACCGCATTTAACTTTGGTTGTACTGCAGTTTCAACAATCTTAAATGTAATATTCATTCTCCGTGATTGGCTGGTTGTTGTATTGTTGGTGATTCTGAGGGAAGGCAATCTGGTGAGCAGATACATGTGGTGGTGAATACAGTACAGCACAGCACCAGTACCAGTATCTGTACCAGTTCATACAGTACAGCACCAGTACATACAGTACAATATAAAAATGGCTAACAGACAAGACCCCATCCTGGCTCCACCAGCAAGAAGAAAGAAATATGAAGCCAGTTTCAAACTTAAAGTTGTAAACTTTGCCATGGAACATAATAACTGTGCTGCTGCAAGACAATATGGAGTAACAGAAAAGATGGTTCGGGACTGGAAAGCAAATGAAAAAGCATTAAGGAGTATGCCAAGGGGTAAGTGTGCATTAAGAAGAGGCACCCCACATTGGCCAGAACTCGAAAAACATGTAGCAGACATGGTGAATGAGCATCGCCAAAGTGGTTATATAGTGACACGAAATCAAATACGTTTGTTTGCCCTTCAGTGGGCCAAATCTAACCCAGATCACAGCAACAGATTTAAAGCCACTGTATCCTGGTGTACTAGATTCTTTGAAAGGCATAATCTGGTACTGAGGCAAAAGACGAAAATTGCACAAAAATTACCTGCAGATCTTGAAGCCAAAGTAAATAGTTTCCATCGATATGTAATACAACAGCGCAATAAACATGGCTATGCGTTAAGTAGTATCGGAAATATGGATGAAACTCCAATGAATTTTGATATGGTTGGAAATAGAACTGTCCATCCAAAAGGTGCAAAAACAATTTTAATTAAAACAACAGGACATGAGAAGTCCAGTTTTACAGTGGTACTAGCATGCACAGCTGATGGTGCCAAACTGAGACCAATGATTATTTTTAAAAGAAAAACAATGCCGAAACTCAAGTTTCCTGTTGGTTGTTTTGTACATGTACATGAAAAAGGCTGGATGGATGAAGAAGGGGTAAAGCTATGGCTTGATAATGTATGGAGCAGGCGACCAGGTGGACTTATTCAAAAACGTAGTCTACTGGTGTGGGATATGTTCAGGGCTCATTTAACTCCCAGCACCAAGCAAAGGCTGGCAAGAATAAACACAGATGCGGCAGTTATTCCTGCAGGATTGACATCGTTGGTACAGCCACTGGATGTGTGCCTAAACAAGCCATTTAAAGATCGCATTCGAGAACAGTGGAATGAGTGGATGGTTAGCGGCGAAAAGTCATTCACAAAAGGAGGAAACATGCGTGCTCCACAGTTGGATGTTTTGTGCAAGTTTGTCATAAAAGCCTGGAATGATATTGATGCAGAAACAGTAATCAAGTCTTTCAAGAAGTGTGGCATATCAAATTCATTAGATGGTATGGAGGACGACTACTTGTGGCAAGATGAAGAGAAACCCGAAGCTGAGACCACACCATCTGATACGGAATTAGATCCATACGATGACTGCCTTACAAATGTACCACAAGATGTAATTGATTTACTTATGATATCAGATGACGAACAGGAGGATTTTGAAGGCTTTTAAAGAGAAACTGTCAAGCCAGCAAGTCCTGTAAAAATAGCTTGGAGTTATGATGGGCGTTGCTGACTCCCCAGGATCTTGCCCGGCACTTGCTCTCTCTCTGTTTGTTTGTTATCTTCCTCCTATCATCTTCAGTTCCAGTTTGGTTGACAGCTTAGAGAACAAACAGCATGGCAGTTCCCATGGGTTTATTGTCTTATCCTTCCTTTCAGCTTTAGAGTGAATTAGGAAAAGTTTAATCCACTTGCACTGTTTTATGTTTACATGTTTGATGACAAACAGCCTTATGTTTATAAGTGACAGTTTTCCTACTACGTACCTGCATGTCATAAGCATTTGAATTAAAATTACCATATTAAAATCAAACCTGATGTTTTTTAATTTTTATTTGGTGTGCGTTGGAAGAGGGGTAGTCTTATATGGCGAGTATAGCCCAAACCCTATATTTTAACAGGAAAAGTAGGGGGTCGTCTTATACGCCCAGTCGTCTTATACGCCGGAAAATACGGTAATCCAATCAAAGCATCCCCCAGATCCCCAAAATCAATATGTTGAAATCATACTCTAGATCTCCGAGGCCTATTCTTGTTTTTGAACAAAACATTTTATTGGGTTGTCTTATAATCACACTTTACATATGAGCTGTAAGTGGATAAATAAGAAGTGCCAAGCACACATCATGCCCAAATCAATAAATAGTACATGCATTCCCTGGACTCATCATGAAGGACAGTCAGTGCCTGTCTGAAACCCCTCTCTGTTGGAGAGCAGTTGTCTACATTCCAAAAACAACACTTTCACTATCAAGGGTCTCGGAACATTCTCCACTCGGTTCCAAAAGAATATCCCCAGTATTTGCACCAATGAGGCCCATAATTTGTGGTCCTTCTGAGTATTCTCTATCCTTATGTATAGGTCTCTCCAAGCTCATGCATTGATCCATTCCCCACTTCCAACTCTCTAGCAACATGGGCTCCACTCCCTTCCATGCCCTTGAAATATCCCTTATGACTACTACAAGGCCGAGCCACGTCAGGGCAACTTTGTATGTGCTATTATTTATGTTGTAGTGATGTGGTGGTGGGTGCATTTTGGATCCCTAAGGAGCCTCCATCCCAGCAAATGTTCCAAGAAAGTCAACACCCTGTCCCAAAAGGGAGGTCAGCCTCTCACAAGTGCATACTGTATGCAGCAGATCCCTAGTGGAGCAACACATCTCAAACATTTTTGCAAGGGTTTACTCCCATCCGTCACAACCTATCTTGTGTGTGGTAAGCCCTATTTAAGTTTTTCAGCTCGTCGACCCTGTATTGTGAAGTGATTGTGGACTTTCAGGGGGAAGTGTGTGCCTTCCTCCAGTCAACCACACTCAAGGGGCCAGGGTCTCCCTCCCATGCTTATCATAGCTGGCAAAAGGTGTCACCCGAAGACCTTATCTAATCAAGGTCCATTCCATCCATGCCAAAATCTAATTCCTCTAAAGCCCAGTGTCTGGAATCCACCTACTGCACCATTCATTTGATGCTTCCTTCAAATACTCATCCGTAAAAGCTAATTCAAACCCTCCAAAATCAATTGTTGATCCGTCAAACACCTCATCCAACCAAATACTACTCCAAATCCCAAGCACACTTTGATCAACAAAAGCCTGTTTCTAACCCCCACTCCCCCAACCAAAATATCACATTAAAAATGCATTCTACTGCAAAATCCCTTAAATCTAATCTTACAAAACCGCACTAGATCCCTCAAAATACCTTATCGAACCAAAACTCACAAGAGATCCCCTAAACACATCATCTAAACGAAAATCTACTTCACAACCCCAATCACCTCATCCAGCCAAAAGCTTTTGATAATTTCTAATGCATCAGCCATACTATCCAGCAAAAATCTACTCATGATCACCCAAAAAGGTGGTAGCTTCAAAGGGGGTACACGTTTTGTAAAAGGCCTAGTCTGTGAAAAGCAACATCTGCACAAAAAACAATTATATATCGAATTAAAAGATATCAAAACAATTGTTTTCTGTACAACAGGTTTTAGCTGCGGGAGTCTTGACACGATTGTGTGCGCAGGGCTGGACTACACTGGCTATCTATCATGCACTAGCTCGCAGCCAGCTAGAAAAGTATCATTTTAGGAAGATCTGTCCAGTCACAAAGCCCTTCCCTCAATCACTCTTTCCCAATTCCTCTTTTTCTCTCCAGTAGCGCTTTGAGGCAGTCCAAGTACTGCACCAAGGCCTTTACAAGCAACCGACACAACGTGACACAGCACAACACAACATAATATCGCATAGTATCGGCCACAGATCACATCCTAGACCACCCAGGCTGTTCAATATTCATATCTTCAAGGATCTGTCATTAAAGCTGTCAAGTTAGAATGACGGAATATCTATCAGCAGGCGCGGTCCTACCTGAGCTAGAGAATAGTTCTTCCATTTTCTGGGTCCTGTGCGTCTATTATATTGCTATGTACTATTAACTCACATAAATACCTGCTTCCCAAAGCGCTTAGACGATGGAATGTTGCGCATTACAAACGCCCACAAACATACGTAACAGGTCCAAAAGGGATGAGGCGGACAATGCACTCTTCCACGTGTCCAATGCACCACATGGACGGAAGCCCCCATTCCCTTCTGTTTAACCGCGCCCACGTTAACACACTGAACTCTGATGCCGTGGATTCCAATTTGCAAAAAAACAAGGAGGACATTTTATGAACAGCTAATGTGGAAACGTGAGTCATGCAGCTTGCAGGCACATAATGCAGAGAACATCTGGCAGGCCGCCCTGCAGTGAAAGACACTCCCTGGTACCAGTCAGGGAAGCGCAGAGACATTTGGTGAGACCCAAGCCCAAACGTTGAGGCCATGGAGGCTCAGTGAGATCCAGAGAGGTCTTGAACCATCATTCTGCATGGTACACACTCCCGTAACGCACTCTCGGAAAGAATGCGCCCACCCAGCTCTTCTGGCACACTAGTGACTCTGGGACACTCCCTGACTAGCATAACCACAGGCCGGTCCGGTCGGTGCTTGGGGAGAATGGCGCCTGACAGAACCACACGCATTCCTAGACTCTGAGGTGGACCCGCCAAAACGGAGTAGAAAGTGTTCACGGCATTAGGGCCGGGAAAGAACTGGTCTCGTGTCAGGTTGGGGCATGAGAAAGGAAATAGCAAGTCAGGACGCTGCGCTTCAATTGGCGCAGCAGGTGCAGTGGCACCTGGGCCGAGAGGTCTACTATACCCAGACTATTGCTGCATTTTATCATTCAAAAAACAGCCGGGAGCCAATTCCTTCCTCGCGCTAGGGCCCCTGACACAGTGGCTGGGTTAAAGGCTGCTCCACTGTTTTTGACCGGTCTGGCTAATCACGAGGAACACGTCAGCCCGATGGCTGTCTGAAGGGTCGAGAGGTCCTGGTAAGGCAAGCCAGGCGGTGCTTTTCTGGAAAGCTGGTACAGCTCAGTCAGAGACAGTCACTTGTCAGACCATAAGCGTAATTCTTTTAAAACAGGTGGGGCGGCGACAGAGCGAAGCATGCAAAGGCAAGTGCCTCTCTGAACAGCCAGAAGGACGAGGGACGCGTTAGCCACCTCAGGGTCGCTCACTGCCTCTCAAAAGTAGGTAGGACTGGGAAAGGTCGCTGCTTCTTAAAAGTAGGTAGGGCTGGAGAAGGGTCGGTTATGCAGGTCGGTAGTGCAAGTAAACACACAAATTGTTTTCTGTGTGAGCTCCTTGGCGTGGATTTTTCTAATATTTTTTTGGTTGAAGTTCGCAAATTTAAGTCTTACAGACTAGACCAGAGCCAGGTCATGTGTTAAGACTACGATTCTTTGTGAACAGCATTAGCTGAATTAGGGTAGGGTTAAAGTAAGGATTGGAAAAATTATGTTAGGAGTTCAGTGAGATCAGTTTATTAGATTGAAACATTGTGGGGTTAATATTCAAAGGTAGTGAAAACGCATTTCTGCAGCTTCCTTTCGATGTCAGCCCGAGTTGAATGTGTAAATAACAAGGGATTAGCTAAGTATTAAAAGGTCCAAGCTGAGCAGAGACAGGTGTATTAAGGAATTGTGGCTGACAGCCAATGAGGAGGTTTTATTGTGTCTTGTAGTGTATTCTCCGGATGCGATTTTGGCTGCCTTTGTAATGTTAAGCCAAGCTACTAAAAATTGTTAACCACTGCTTATCACCCTATAAACAATATAGTACTCACCTGGTTGTAGTCTGTCTGTGCAGTGGCACATAAGGACTTACTTTATGATGCTTTAAAAAAGATCCTGAAAATCTAATTAAAGTACACGTTCCTAGAAGGAATTATAAGAGGATCCCTAATGATAAGAAACAATATCAGGGAAAGAGCGTGAGAAGCCCTACATACTGCAGGTGTTTTTCATGAAAAGCTCATAGAAGCCCAAGCTTACACCCTTAACGCTGTAATATAACCACATTCATGGAAAGAGTATTTTAGCAAGGTCCATGTACTGTAAGGACTAGGTCCATGTCTAAGTTCCCCTTGAATATAAAACTGACAATTTAATGCCAGTAGTCTTTGTTGGAGCCGGGGTAAAAATTGGCTACTGCTAAAAGTCTAAAGGGAAAGACTTGTAGCACTGCTGGGGTACCCTTGGACCTATTTAAAGGCAATATTGATCTCTGGTGCCCCTAGTCACTGATGTGTTGAGGGCTGCGGAAGGAAGTAATCTTTCATCCAGGTCTTCCTCAATCATTGTTCCCAAATTCAAGAAAGGAGACAAAAATGACCCCAACTGTTATAGACCCCTATCATTATTGGACTCCATTGTCAAAGTTGCTGTTAGATTTCTTTTGTCCAACTTGAATTCTGGCAGAAAAGAATTCAATTCTCTCCCATAACCAATATGGTTTGTGACATAGTACTGGCAGAGTTGAGCAATTTCTCAACCTGTATTTGATAACTTCTAAATATACTTATGGCAAAAGGGGAAGTATGCATTTGGCATTTATGAACTTGTCTAGCACCTTTGATCTAGTCAACAGATCAAAACTATGGTCCATAATGTCTCCTATGGGTGCTGACATCTTCATTGTCCATTTCTTGAGACAGTTTCATTCAGACAGTACTGCATGCGTTAGATATGGTACTTGTGAGGAATGCACTAACACTTTTATAATTTATAGGGGATTAAGGCACGGCTTCGTCCTTGCCCAGTGCTTAATTTGAGCCAGTGGTTGCCGGCAGGTTCACTGGCATTTATGATTGGGGACCGTCACTTACTTTTACTCATCTAACTTTTCTTGAGTGCAAGACGGGGGAAACACACACACTAGAAAAAAGGAGGAAGAGAAATATGGGAAAACCATCACTTAAGGAGAAAGCAGGAATCTGCAATAGTTAAATAAAGGGATGGGGCGTGTCTAGTAGTGGATTAAAGATCTATGAGGTAGACTCAAGACTATACAGCAGTGGTATTTGGGCGCAAAATTGAATTGAAGCGTTGGCCACTGGCTTCTTTCTGTGCAGCATTTTGGGTACTGGTATTCATTATTTCACAAATGATGTGAGATTCATTGGACTGCTTCGCCCAAACGTTTGGCTTAAGGGTCCCTTGAATAAGATATGTTAACATTAGTTAGAATGGTTAAGAAAGTCAACTATTTGCTAACCCTATATGTATGAATTCCTCACCTTTCATGTAATTAACTTTTAGTAAGTTGATTGCAAATTGTTTTATGGTTCTATTTTGACTGAATGACTGCAAAACATTATCCTTCGAACTGTGAAATACTTGTGAGTGCTCAGTGAAGTTTAGATATGTAAGCACATGTGCATCGTAGAAGCTCTCAAAATTTGGTGAGCAGTAGTCAACATTTTGAGTACTAATGAATACAGCTATAATAATTATTTACCTGTACATTGAGAAGGTAAATAATTGTCCACATTATGATCCTGTAATGCCAACATGGGCCTCTAGTGGCATGGAAATCAACCATAGATTTTTCATTAGGGAATCTTATTTTAATTCATGTGCTCAATACATCATTGAGCCCCCATCACTACAAGGGTATTTCATTATTTGTGAATGCAGACAACTGAAAGAGAACAGTATTATCACCATCGTTTATAAAGATTCTCTCAACTGCAAATACACTGACTACCAACTTCCAATTTTGAATGTCTCAAGGTCTTACTTACTTTATCAACATCATTCACACCTTGACCTCCTTGGCCCACTGAAGTCATACAGAAGATAAAAACATAAACTTACTGCACTCCATCATCAAGTAAAGTTGTTTCACAGTCAATATGACACAACTGTCTCTCTCCAATGACTGACTGAACAGGATCAAGAAACCTTTCATGAAGACAACATAATAGAGGAAGAGACAAGATGGAATGGATGTGAAAGGAGAATGTTCATTCGAGTGGTTTTCCCCAAGAATTGATATCTGACTGCACAGTGCAAAAGTGCTTTGTGAGTAGTTGGCCTTAAGCGTCTGACCCACAGCTTTGGAGGAAAGAAAACATGAAATGATGACACACAGAAGGCTACAGGGAACAAGAGAGAGAAAGTGGAAGAGGTAGCTGGCAGTTCAAAGTGAAAGAAATCTACAATGACATAATCTTGCAAATAAGGCTCTAAATACCGAAGCTGATCAGAGGGATCTCCCGGGGGTGAGCAGACTGTCTGCTCACTCCGCAGTGTCTACTGTCATACCTGGCATGAGCCTCCTGCTAGTAGTTAGATTTAGCTGTGTACTCACAGTGGAAGATGAAGAGGGAGGGAGGCAAAACTGGACTCTGGGAGAAGAGAGGCCATGAGATTTAGAGATATCAGGTCTTTAATCAAGGCTTTGGGGAGAGAAAAGAAAAGGGCTCAGCAGCAAGAGCGCTGTCTAAAATGGAAAATATCAAGGGAACAAATCTGCTCCCTTGGTGTACGTAGGTTCTGGGAGAAGATCAAGCACCATGCGTCTGCAAATCAAATATGACTGGGATTAGCACTGCCAAGGATATATATTGTGACTACTTCTCTGCCTGCTACAGCACAGTTCAGACCTTACAATGTCTGCAAATCACTCGTTTGCTCACATTATAAATACATGTGTGTCCAAAACTTTACTTCTAGTGAGCCCTACCACTCATGCTAGCAGCCAGTTTTAACAAGAACTTGCCATGCCTCTGGTTCTCTTCACACATGAATTCTCCTGAAATGCCCCTTATGACATCCTCAAAAAATATTCTTAAACTGTAGAAGAGTTTTTCTTTGTGCACTGCTAACAAATATTTTAAATATTGAATATCCTCTATCAATGTTCATAGGTGTTCTGTAAGTTTGGGTATTATGTCTGTCTTGTTCACTTTTTGTGCTTCATGTGTATTTCTACAACTAACGTTCTTCAAAATGTGAGCTGCATTTGAAGCTGAGGTACAGCTCAACCAGCTCAAAGCCACGAATACTTAATGGTGTGAAAACACAGGATTACTAGGTAGAACCACAAAGTACTGTGTGCCGCAGAGCACAAACATCAGGAACCCACCCCAAGACTGCCATAGAGTTGCCCTTTGTACTAACATTCTAGCTTGCAAATACTGATATGCTAGGTAATGTGATGTGATAAATGTAACATGAACCGAACAACTAAGGGATTTTGGTAATCCAGGAAGCATCATTTGCCACCATTTTCCTAAACTTCGATTTAGAGAGAAGGCACCCAAATATCTTTTAAAGATTAAAAAATCATTACTAAGCCCTATTATGGTGATGCACATGGTCTAGTGTCTTTTAGAATGCACAGTTTGCTCCAGAAATTAAAACTCGAAATTCCTTAGTTTACCAGGCATAAGGGCACAGTGTTTCTAAGAACGCAGCATTCACAAGTCCTCATACTAAAAATTCTTGAGCAACAGCCCTAAAATGAAGGTAAAAATTGTCAATATTTATATGATAAAAACAATGTTACTAGTCCACTACACTATAAAATGTAATATACTCCACATACCGTTCTGAAAAATAAAACCCTATATTACACATTGCAACAGAATATTGAAAGGGAATGCTCACAAATACTTTTGCCTCTGAAGATGGCTGTGCCCTGCTGTTTAAAGTGCTAGCCCCTATGATCCCCCATTCACACTGAAGTTTGGGCCTAATTGCTCACCTGCAAAAAGATACTGGTAGCAGATCAGAACCCTGCTGTTGTTAACACTGAAGGGGTTGAGGCAGCAGGTTTAGGGATGAGCATTTAAGGGCTAAATTAACCTCAACATATTTTGCATTGGGCACCTCATCTTGTATTATAGATGTCTCTGTCTGGGGGGTTGAGAGGCACCGGGGGCTCTTTGAAGACAATTAAGGCTAGGATAGTCAGTCATGTGTCGGACGAGTGCCTCTGAAAGGAATGTATGGCTGGAACAGAGTTAGCCACAGGAAAGGCCGGAACCTCTAAAAGAATGCTGAGGCAGGGACAGAGCCGTGCGTGTCAAGTACCGGAACACAGCTCTTTACATGACGAGAGGGCAACGCACCACAGGAGAAGCAGAGATGAACAAAGCCAGCGGAAGTAAGCTTAGCTCTGCAAAGACTTGCCCATAAAAAAAATCTATTTTCTCCTAATTTATTTCACCTTTAATTTACCTGGCTGGTATCCACAGCGAGACAAAACTCGTCAAACAGAAGTTATCAGTGGGCACGTGAAAACGTGTCAATTGAGTCATCTACCATCTCCTTGCAAGTCCACAATGCTCAATGTCGAGCGCTTCCACCATTGCCCTTTGCACCATTGCCTGCAGATGGCTTGCACTCCTGTTTGCAGATCGCATGTACCTCGCCTGGTCCCACAGGTATTCCTGCACTGATTGCAGCATAGTACATGCACCACTCCATACAGAGTCCTCTCTTCACCTCCTGCAGAGTCCCTACACAACATCCAGAGTACACTGCAACAGTCCCATTGCAGACCACTCTGCAGAGCTCTTGGCTTGACACTACTCCCTGCAGACTATGTGTACCAGGTGCACACGAATCACCAACATCATTCCATGCTGAGCTTGAAGAACCACTCTTTGAAGAATATCTATATGCAATAGTTTCTTAAGATTCTTGGACTACTTCTTGTAAATACTGATATTAAAATGTGGTGTATTTTATACCGCTCTCCACAGTACACTGCAGTACACACTGTGGTATCCTGCACACAGTGTGTTGCACTGCAACATTTGTATATCAGTTAATAATGCTACATGGGGCACTGAAGCTCTTACCTACATAGGTAGCATGCTACATTGTGGAGGGGTGTTGTTGCAAGTGTGTGGTCTGTGCTTTCGATCCTACATTGGAAGTGTTTCCTTGATGTGTAGTATGACCACTGAGGTGTGATTACCATGTATGAGACATAGCGCTTAGCAGTGTTATGGATCAAGAAGTGTGAGAGAGAGAAGCACAGTTTATGGTTTCAGTCAGCTTTGAACAGCTCTCGCTGCCATTTTATGGAATTTCCTATCATCGTAGTCCACTTAACTGGGATCTCCATTGTGAAATGTTTTATTTTAAATTTAAAATGTATCCACCATGTCTCCCCCCAACCTATGGCTGAGTAGCCATTGGTTGGAGGGAGACATTGTAGTGAGATCTACTGGGATGAACTTTGTTAATATCATCCCATAACTTTTTGAGATGGGAAGAAGCGGTCATTGTATGTAAGTTGTTGGGACCTGAAGTGGTGGACAAAAATAAAGACCTCCGTGTGCCAGAGGCATGTGGCAGATCTCTTCAGATATTCCATGCCTCTACAGGTGGTGATGGGTGGTTTACTGCTGTGGACTGGTATAGTACTAAGTGATGGACATGAGTCGTCACAGTTTTGTCTCATGTGAGTGAGACGGTTTCAGGCAGTATTAGGGAGTTATTACGAAGTTTGTATGAACTACAATCAACTTACCCTCTAGAATACAAGCTTGGGAATCCCACCTTCATACCCCTGAGATGGATCATGCCCTATCAATCTCAAGAAACTCTTCTGTTCACACCAATTCCCCTCTGCTCAGCGGTGTCGTTTCTGGCAGTGGTTCCATGCTGGTAATACTCGTTAGCAAAGGGATGGCGTTTACTGTCCTCCTGATCCGTCTGCGGTTGCCCCATCAACTAAAAGAGCTTCCCCTTATGACATTCTGAGATCATTCAACTGAAGACATCTACCAGATTACTGTGAGGTCCTGGCAGATGTTGTGCTTTGAGATCAATGTTGTTAAGTGTCGTCCATTTCTACAGCTGTTAAGTTTCCTCTGATAGAATGCGTGACCTCATTCCACCTTGCTTGAGAATGTAATGCAATCCTTGTTTTGTGGATTCGAACCAGTACTCGGACACAGTGCAGATTAAACACTGACAACAGTACGGATTGTTCCTTTAAATCATGCCGGAAGCACTGGTACATTGTCAGTCATATGAAGACGGCTACATTTCTTTTCTGTTCTCTCTAGTAGAGCATGGAACTTTAAAATATTTGTTATGGAATCAGACTCAGCTAGCATCTCCTCGTCATCATTTGGCATGAGGGGCTTTCCATGTCTTGCTGAATGTCACACTTTTCACTGACCTCCTGATCCTATCCCCTTCTTCTTGAATATCCTGTGTCCTTTACCTCATGCTCACTCTCCTCGTAGCTCTGGTCCCCCCGCTCTCTGGAGTCAGCAGAATATACAAATGCTTGGGTTGAGGCAGTACTGCAGGTTGTTGAGGTGGAGATGGCAGAGGTGTCGGATGTCACAAAGGTGAAGGTGATTGGGTGGCTTGCAAAGAAGCTAACCGTTTGGCAAAATACAGTGCCGTTAGTCTTGTGATGATATTTTGTTATCACCCGCCAAAAGAATGTAAACAATTCTACTGAACCCATACCATTTGTGGGAAGTGATGGATAACACTTTACTCTTTCGTAGTTGCAGTGAATTTACAGTACCTAGGGTCTTTAAAGAGGACTTCTTCGTAATGTTGTGGTTCATCCTGAATATATTCCGGAACATATTGAACCTTTAACTGTTGCAAACTTTACACCATCTGAGACTGCTTCTCGACTCTTGTCTTCTTCCATCTCTTAATCAAAAATATGTTTTTTGGATGTTCCGTCACCATCAGAGTGGAGGGGTGCAGAATAAAGCTCAGTGGCCCCTCCATTGATGCTCAGTTGAAGCTATCTCTAAAATACAGGTTTGCCAGTGTAAACAGTGGTGCAGAAGCTGCTGCAGAAAACACTGGTGGCATTGATAAGACTGCTGATGATGAGATGGTGACCACTGATGATTAAGTGCCTGATTCAGAATTTGGTGGGCAGGTTACTCCATCATACACATGACCGACATCCTGTCTTTCATATTACAGGTCCAACATATCCTATGGCACTTGTAACACGGCAGACTGCATTTTATTCACGTTTATGACAGAGTAACCCTTCTACCAAACTCTAAATCAGTCCCTAAGTGTCCAACAAAAATGATAGAGCCAACGATGACAAGGTAACCCTTGACAAGGCTCCTGAAGATGTGGTGGCCACTAACAATGAGGTGCCCATTGATGACAAAATGGCTGTGGATGATGAGGTGACAACCATCTGGTCAATGACAACAATCGAGAAACAAATTCTTTGGGCTTTTTCACCACCACTGAGGCTACAGTCTGTGGTTTTGGTGTGAATGATAGAAGAACATACACTGAGTTAATTGTTTGCATCATTTCTTAGGCATAAGGCCAAATAGATTGGAGATTGAAGCCCAAGAGGTTATCGTTTTTTTTTTTTTTGCAGCAGAGGAAGCGTTAGCAGCTTCTCCATCAGAGAACAACTTGGGCATTTCAAGATGGTCTGCTGCCCACCTTTTTGTGAAAGTTATTTTGTGAAAGTTCTCAAGGCAAACTTCTTATATTGCCTTCTGATGGAGGCATCCCCAGAGGTGACAGCATGGCTTTGTGCTCCCCAAATATAACGCCAGGTGCCTCTTTCTTTTACATAGGGTCTTGGACGTAAACTATATGAGGACATTTTATTTGGATGCCTTATGTTTTGGGTAAAGGCAAATACATTTGATGTGCAGAATATCAGCAAAGATCCTTTTTTTTTTTTTTTTTTTTAAAGTACGTTTTTCCCCGGGTATTTGCTGCACTATACAAATGTCGTTAACATACCATAAAAAATAGGACAAGCCTTTTAGTATATTTTTTCTCTTTCTGAGAAGGTGCTGTTTTGGTATGTTTTCCAGTTAATAATAGTGCTCATACATATGGACTGAAAATTATAATAATGAATTGTTATTTTCTGCCGTGTGATGTTACAGAAGATTCAATATAAACAGTATTGTTAACTGCCTGGAGATAATTTATTTACTGATGCCTTAGCAGTACCTTCAGGTGATTTCAATCCCAGGATAACGAGTAAGAGTTATCTCTTAGACGTAGGAAGAACATATGGCAGCAGTGATGCCAACAAGATTAATGTGGGAAGACACGAATAAAAGGTCATCAACTGTTAAACAATCTTAAAGCTCATAATTGCAGACACCTAAATGAACAATGCGCAGATGATTGACCTGCTGAGCCCTCCAGGATATATGCTATTTGGTACTCAGTGCTCATTAACTGACGTTACTTTTGTGTCCTGCACATTGCAAAACTAAACACATCTATTTACTTCCAATTGTTTTGGGCTTTGTCAGCGCATCATTTGTAAATAACGATGTTGAAGTTGCCATATACGACAGCTGCCTAATCTTGATTCAACCTCCTGTCTCTTTTATGTACTACCCTACACGTCTGTCTTATGTTTGTAGGTTTCTCTCAATCCTTCTTTCTGCCCTTATCACTGTTTTCTTATTTGCCTCTCCCATTCACTTCTCTCATCTCATTCTTCCTCTTTTAAGCTCTGGGTCAAAACCTAATGATGAAACAAGTCCTTGTTCCCCAAAATGAATGTTAGTGTCCACAATCCACAGCCATCAGCACAAATGGTGACCATCACAGCAGTGCTTCTGTAGGTTAGTTGGAAATGTTGCAAACAACTATCTGTTAATAAGGGTCTGAGTTTGACAGAGATACAGTGGTCATTCAGTAATTTGTACTTGTTTTGGAAAATCATCCAAAAATGGCAAGGCATTAATAAAATGTGTAACTATAGATGTGGCAACCAACCTAGTTCTTTAAGCTCATACACCATACTGCTCAATAAACAGGTAGATCAAATAGTATTACTATACGGTACCTCAGCCACGATTAAAATCAGCGGTTCCCAACTTGTAGTCCAAGGAGCCCAGGGGTCCGTGACACATTCCCAGGTGTTCCTCAGGCATCTCAAGACCTGGGTTGGCAAGAAAGCAGTTATCCAGCTGGGCTCTTGACAGAAACACATGCGTGTTTTTACATTTGTGCAGCAGTTTTACAAAGCACTGCAAAGGTCCTTGTATATCCAGCAGTTTTCAGTCAAAAATAAAAGTGTTACAATAACTCTGTTGATTTATGTACCTGCTGGAGACAGACTGAAGTTTTGTGTTGCGGTTGTATTGACTCATCTAAGGTAGCGCAGATGGTTACTATGCCTGTTGCAGAGAACGTGCATCATGCATATCAAAGAACAGTATTTTATGTACCTAGAACAGAGGGTTACTGCTTTTGTCACAGATATTCTGGCAGCTGTGCAGATCATAAGTTACAATAGTAATCTAGCACAGTGAGCTATGAACTGCCATCAAAGAGCTGCATGCAAACTGCATAGTACAAGTTAGAAAGTTATTTTATAACCAGTCTTTCATTATCCTGATGCCACTAAAAAAGGTTTGTTTGCGTATATATAAATTCTTATTATTAAAGTCAATGCTAACCACTGTGTTATGTAATGAATCCTGAGTTTGTGCATCTCCAGACCAAGCACTCTCAGAAACTGCCTACCAGTATGGATGACATGTGAATCCTACACCTTGTAGTCCCCTTTGCCTGACCTACCATTTTCTATATCCTGATTTACACACAAATGATTCATTGTCTCTGTATGTGTGTGATGCAAAGTGCTCCAACATCCTACACTAGTATGAAAGGTGCAATAAAACAAATGAAATACAAGTGAGAGAGGTCTATGGAGAGATGAGAGGCACATACAGTTTAATTTCCTTTTCCCACCACATATTTAGGTGAAAATGTTTTCTCAGATCTTATGAACCTAAAATATAAATACAGAAATCGCTTGGGAAATGTAGAATCTGACCTGAGGATTCAACTTTCCAAAACAAAACAAAACATTGAAAAGTTGATCGCAAAGATGCAGCACCAACCTTTGCATATTTTTTCAATATAAAATAATTATAACTTTAATAATTCAAGTAGTTATTGGTGTGTACTTGTTTATGTATTTTTTGCAAATTATTGTTTTAATGTTTGAAATATAAATTGTACAAATTGCTTGGGGATCTCTGGCTTCCAGCAGGGATTCAGTGAGGGTCCTCGGGAGTCAAACGGTTGGGAACTACTGATTAAGATCAAAAGCTGAAACTTTAAATTGTCAAATAGATTATAAAATTGGCACAATTGTAGTAGGCCAGTCTAACCCATCTAAAGCATTGGGTCCTCATGGGCTTTCCATTTCTGTACATAAAACTCAACGGTTGTGTAGGCCTCGCTAGTTAAGGCCGTTTGTCATGCTGTCATTTTGATCCTGGAATTGACTGCATTTTGTCAGGGACTTAATTCTAGATCAGAAGAAGAGTGAAATGGAAGTCCCTGTTAAGTTCATAGTATGATCTGTGTTACGTTCTCTTTCAATGACGTTTTCAAAAATTATGCCTTGCGGTGTGTGAAATTATCTAATATTATTCCACTAACATAATCTTTCTTAAGGACAAAAATGTCTATAAAGCAATGGTGTATGCTTATGGCTAAGTGAACTTTGAAGCATGGCACAATGCCACTGCAATGTGTATTTGTGAACTTCAGTACTGAGTTTATTGTGGTAAAAGTTATTATCATGAGGGGCACCTTTTTTATATTGATAAGCAACTCTTATTGAGTCCTTATTTACACCATAAGATATAGTGGATCCTATCGTAGGATCCTCATCTTCCCCGACTACACCGCGAGGTGCAAGCCAGGCGGCAATCGTACGAAGGGGTCAAGCAGAAGCTCCGGGCTTTGCAGTTGACCTACATGCTCCTCTTCCCTGCTCGCCTCAAGGTTCTCCATGATGGAAAGCCCGGCTTGGGATTGGCTTACGAAGGAGCATCGGATAGCCCGGAGGGGCTCCCCCTGGCCGGGGGTGAGAGGCGGGCGCCCGCTCCCGGCGGCTCCCCTGGGATCCGGGGGGGGTGCAGGCGAACCCGGTCCCACAGGAGGAGGCGGAATAGCCTGCGCGACAGGTCGGTGGAGGATGGCCGAGCGGCCCGAGTCATCCCGTGGACGGGACCACGCTGGGGGGCCCTGGAGGTGGGAATCTAGTATCAGCCCCGGAGGAGGAGTGCCTTAGCCAGTCCCCCTGGCTTTCTTGTGGCTGACCTCTCTGCACATTGTGTTGGAGGGGACAGCATGGACGTTGATGTCCCCCCAGCACTGGGCTCGGGGCAGCCAAGGGCCGTATTGTACAACTCCATCTTGAAGGAGGGGTCCACCACTCCACGCTTACTGTTGACACTCTGTATTTACAGTTTTGGGTGACAGATGCTTCTGGGTTGGAAGTAGGGAGAGGGGGGCTATTGGGAGGTATGGAGGGATTGTTTGTACACTGCTGTCCATGGTTGGACTTGTGTTATGTTTTTCTGTTCTTGACTAGTTGGTCACAATGGGAGGCTCGGGTGGGTGCACTCCATGGGAAGCAACCACATTTGTCCTTATGCTTGAGCAAGCTAAGCGGGTCTTCTCCTGGAACGTAAACGGACTCTTGGACAAAATTAAGCGGTCCGCGGTCTTCTCCACTATCCGACGGTTTGCCCCGTCCGTGGTCCTGCTCCAGGAAACCCACCTGTTGCGTACTAGGTGCCCTGTGCTCATGAGGGGGGCTATGACAGAGTCTATCACGCTGGGTTCTCCATGGGCTCGAGAGGTGTGGCGGTGTTGCTGCATCGTTCCTTGCCACTAGTGGTAGCGGACTCCCGGTTGGACCCGCAGGGGCGGTACATTGTGGTATCCGGCTTGCTTGGGGTATACCCGGTCAATATCCTTAGTATCTATGCCACTCCAGGGCCTCGAGAGCGGTTCTTGGCGTCCTTTAGGGAGGTGGTAGTGGGACTTCCCCCGGGACGGACCGTACTGGGAGGGGACTTTAACTCTGTTGTGGATCCTGAGGTTGACATCACTGGGCCCCCGTCCTCGGGCCGAAGGGTGGGGGCGTCTGGACTGTGCAGATTGATGGAGGGTCTGGGACTCTGCGATGTGTGGCGGGTTTGGCATCCCCATCTGCGGCAATACACCCATACATCGGCGGTGGACCACACCCACGCACAAATTGATCTCTTTCTTGTACTGGCTATTGATGTGCCCTGAGTCTCGGGAGTGGAGATCCTTCCTCATGGGGTCTCGGATCATGCGCCGCTCCTTCTTCGTCTGGACGGGGTGAGCGCGGACCGACGACTGATATGGGGGCTTAACGCCTGGTACCTGCAGGACAGCGAGTATGCCCAGGCCCTTGGAGATCGGCTCTCCGAGTTTTTCACTTTTAACCTGGGATCCGTGGCATCGCCGGGCATCATTTGGGAGGCCTGTAAGGCCACTGTCAGGGGTCACGCAAGGCAGCTCCTCCGGGCGCGGGAGCGCGCACGCAATCAAAAAGTATCGGTGCTCGAGGCGAGGGCGGTGCACCTAGAGGGCCAGGTCGCAGGGTCGGCGGGTGCAGCGGTCACGCGGAAGTTGGCCTTGGTCTGAGAGGAGATTAAGCACATAACACTTGAGACTGCGAAACAGATGTGGCGAGCCTCCATGGCCCGTGTATACGGGTGGGGGGACAAAAATGGCAAGCTCCTGCACTTGCTTGCCACTAGACCAATGGCGGACAGGGTGGTCCCAAAGATCGCTGACGGCTCAGGTGCTATCTTTCGGACACCAGGAGAGATTGCACAGTTTCGCCGCCTATTATCGGAACCTCTATGAGGAGCGGCCCAGGCCTCCGGTCGAGGTCGAGGCCCCGTTGTTGACAGAGGTGATTCTCCCCAGAGTTTCTGAGGTGGAGAGGCGCGAACTTGACTGGCCTATCAACCTCGAGGAGGTCGAGGCGGCAATATCGGATTTGGCAACGGGCATGACGCCTGGCCCTGACAGTTTCCCGGCCGAATTTTACGCGAAGTTTCGGGACATCTTGGCCCCCCACCTCCCAGCCATGTATGAAGAGGCTGAAAAGACAGGGGGTTTGGATCAAGCCACTATAGTGGTGATCCCAAAGACTAGGCCCCCCGGCGGGACTTTTGGGCATACCGCCCCATATCACTTCTCAAGACTGACCTTAAGATCTTTTCTACGATATTGGCCCTGAGATTGAAGAGGGTGCTGCCCTCGTTCGTCCACCCCGACCAGTGCAGTTTTATGCCTGCTAGAAGTACCCGGCACTGTATTAGGTGGTTGCACGTGGCTCTGGCCCACTGGGCCCTCTTAACCTCTCCCCTGGCGCTTCTGTTATTGGACTTTGAAAAGGCATTTGATACGGTAGACTGGTCATACTTACGGCGAGTCCTCGCGAAGGCTGGGCTCAGGCCACAGTTCTGTGCGTTGGTGGGACTCCTTTACTCTAATCCATTGGCCTGGGTGCAGGTCAACGGGGCAGTCTCGGAACAGTTTCCCATCCGCAGGGGAACCAGCCAGGGATGCCCCCTCTCCCTGCTCCAGTTTGGCTTGGCGATGGGAGTTGCTGGCAAAGCTCATTCGGGAGGATCCCCTGGTCGAGGGATGGTCGTGGCCTACCAGGAGGGAGGACCGTATTGCATTATACACGGATGACGTACTCCTGTTCCTGGCCAACCCAGCCAGCAGTGGACCTAGGGTGCTGCAGTCGTTGGGACTGTTCGAGGAGGCGTCGGGTCTAATAGTTAACCCTAGTAAATCTTTATTGATTCCGCTTAGTCATTCCAGGGACTGCTACGACTGGCAGCACACCATTCCTATCCGACACAATAGCTTCCGGTACCTGGGAATACAAATAGCGCTGTTGCTGAAGCTGGCATGGTTTCTTAATGTCAAGCCCCTAACCAAGCGGGTCAAGGATGACCTCCAGAGATTGAAGTCTCTTCCGCTCAATATCCTCGGTCGGATAGCATTATAATAGATGATGGTACTTCCCCAGTTCCTTTATCTGCTCCAAAATTTCCCCTATCACGTCCCCAGGTGGTGGTTCGTCGATATGGAGGCCATGGCGCAGCAGTTCCTGTGGCATGGCTCCCGCCCCCGCCTGGCACTTCGGGTCTGTCAAGGTGACGTCTATGAGGGTGGTCTGGGGATGTCCAATCTTTACTTTTACCACCTGGCGATGCATCTGCAGGTAATTAACGACTGGCTGGGGGGGGAAGGGTTGGTCGCACCCTGCCTATAACCTGGAGCTTCTGACAATAGGCTACCCTGGTTTGTTTGGGATGCTATACGGCGACCCCGTGCCGCTTAAGATTCCTGAGGTGACAAGGGGGGTGCTCACGATGTGGAAGGCGGCGCAGCGAGTGTCAGGGTGGTGGCGTCGTCTCACCCAACAGACTCCATTGTGGCAGGGTTCATGGCTGAAGGAGGTCTCAACGCTTCAGGGGTTTCATAAATAGGATCTCAATGGGATATCGTCGCTTGTCAACATCTGGGCGGGTACGCATATGCTTGTCCTTCCGGGACCTCCAACAGCACTTCTCACTCAACAAGACTCAGTTTCATAAGTATCTACAACTCCGTCACGCCCTACAGGTGCACATTCAGGCAGGAACGGTTCTCCCAGAGTTCAGCCCCGTGGAGGCCAAGACGCTAATGGGACACCTGGGCAAAGGGGGAGTATCACATATATACCGCATGTTGACTACTAACGCGTCACAGCCACTTGATAAGCTTCGTAAAAGATGGGAGCAATGAGTGGGTCCGATGGAGGACGAGGACTGGAGGGACGCCTTGATGGCCCCAAGACTGTTGACCATGACCTCCCGTCTCAGAATGGTGCAGACTTATTTTCTCCACACCGCATATCTCTCCCCCAAAAGGCTGCACGGGGCGGGCATTTGGGCGCAGGCTGAGTGTCCCTGGTGTGCGGGCCCGACGGCCGACTTTTTTCATATGGTGTGGACATGTCCTTATATTACTACTTAGTGTTGGCAGAGGTGTCCAGAGTCTTAACGGTGTGGAGATCGATCCCTACCCCTTTGCCAATCTTATTGGGGTTTTTTGAGGGGGTGGATCCAGCAGCGCGGATCGAGCTTTTGTGGGGATGGCCTGTTTGGTAGCCAAAAGGGACATTGCATCGAGCTGGAGAGCGGAGTCAGCTCCTGTGCTGGCGAAGTGGCACTGGGGGGATAACTGGTGCGCCTCCCAGGAAAAACATGTCTATGAAGCAAGGGGCTGCCCTGCCAAGTATGAACGGGTGTGGGGGAGATGGATGGGATCCTGGGAGGACGGTGCCGGGCCTGACCCCTCGGTATGAGAATGGGGGCGCGCACCCAGAACTTCATAGTGGTTATCGGTTCTTCGACCATGATATATCTGTGTAATGCTCAATTTGTGGAGAGCAATTGTGACCAGTTGTGTTGTGTTTTTTCCTTGTTCTTCAACAAAATCAATAAAGCTGTTAAAAAAAAAAAAAAGATATAGTGGATCCTATAACTGGAATGTCGGCTGCTGCTTGCACTGTATCTGATACCATGCTGTGGAGATGCTCCCCGATAGAATTCCCAACAGAGGAAATCTATAACTGGACATAGTATTGAAACAAGCATTGGCAACCCCAACAGGCCATACTGTGCAGCATGTTTGAACTTTAAAAAAAACGCTATGACGCTGCCAGCATTGACCATGTCATAGCACTTTTTTCTAATTTACTTTCAGCTATGCTACATACCTGCAGGGCTGCTGTACAACATGGCCAAAATACATTGACATAGCCAACAGATCTTGAATAGGTGAGACCAATTTGATTTGCCAATGCTTGTTCATTTAGCACAACAGTCTGGATTATTTAAGTTGTAGGCAGTGGGATGATGTGTGGCTTTTTATGGCCATTGTATGATATTGCCCACCTCTGGGATATCAAGCAACACATGCACTGGTATGCCGATAGATCTGGCATTAAAGGAATATTGTAGAGTGATGTGCAGCATTACAAGTAAATATCACTAGAATGGATATGTATTTGTGCAGAAGCAAAGAACTGTAGAATAATATTGGTGTCTGTTAAAAGGTTAGGTGACAGTTGCAATGTCAATCCAGCCTTAAACATCCATGTCGGTTAAGGACTTCCCTCTTCCAAACTGAGCTGGTGCCCAAAAAACCATAATAAATTATCTAGTTATCTAAGACACTTTAATAGCATTACAATGTTATGTGTGTGCCTCTGAAAGTTCAAGTTCAGGCGGCTGTCTAAATAAACAAAATAATCACAGCTGCGTGGAGGGTAAATACATTTTGGTTGAAGCACACAACGTCCGCCCAATCAAAATATATTCTCCTAGCTTCCAACATGTGGGTGGAGCTAAAGCCCCCTTTAGTGATGCACACATACATTTATGGTCTGGATTGACAGTACAGCTGTTACCAGGTAAAGGGCATGAATAGTTGCACTCTTTCGCCCAACTGATGACTGTACTATTGATGCATGAGAAATCAAACTCATGATTAATAGACCTGGTGTCTAAATGGCAAGCACAAGCAAAGAACGAAAGTGAAAAGGAATGCCAGCTACACAATTACAAGCCTACTCGTCACGGCTACACGAACAGCCCCTTGTGTTTGTCTTAAGTCGGGAACATTCTGTGCTCTGGGATGTGATCAGGCAGACTATACGCAAACTCTCAGACACACCCTGATTCCCATGGTGTAATACTTGGAGGCCTGGTCTTTACAGTCAGTTGTTAGCGACGCCTTGTATTTGGTGTGAAGTTGCCAACGTCAAAGACTGCAACACATGTGAGAAATGAATGTTGTGGGCTAAAATAAAGTTCATTGATCTAGGCTATGAACCAGTTTGCTTTTAACCAGGAAACACCTAGAGTGGTCTCAGCTCACAACGCTGTGCTGTACAAGTCTCAACAGCCATTCATTCATCCATTATTAATGATTTGTGTGTGTGTGTGTGTGTGTGATCGTGATCAAGCGCCAGTGAAACCACACAAAAACACAATAAGCCACTTAAACAAGTAATAACACATATAAGTATAAAATATTGTAAACAAATTGACATTCAAGAAAATTGAAATAGTTGTAAGCTCAGGATTTTGTGTTTGAGGTAGCAGTCAAGTACATTAAAAGCCTACCTTATGAATGTACAGGTGGTCAGTGTGGTGACCATCATTGTCGTGTCACTCACTAATATACATTTGACCATCAATGTAGCAGTGCTATTTAAGTAATTGAGTAACTCTAAGTCTACACAACACTGGGAGTGAAATCAATGCGAGGACTGGTCAATCAATCCACATCTCCGCTGTTTTGTCTTCATTTGCACATGGAGGGTGCAGACAGGGACGGTGTGGGGTCCAATGGAACCTTCTCCTCTTGGGAGAACTCTAAATTTGTCTGGCTGGAGAGGAAGGCCGAGTCTGACTGAAAGGAGAATGAAGCCTGGTGAAACGCATTGCGGAACGCACAGACAACCCCAGATAGTAGTGCCATGCATATGGCATACAAGCTGGCACGCAGCCTTAAAAAAGCCTGCCTGGAGCATTGCTTACGGTAGGGGCAGGTCCCGAAAGCAAAAAAGTGTGTTGTGCCACATTCCAACAAAACAGCATTATTGTCTTTCAGACACATAACTTGGTTTTAACAGTCTTCCTTCACTCCCATTGTATTGTGGATCTTGTAGTTGGAAAGTGCCTATACGCATGTAGAAAATGGCCAGGTGGAAGAAAGAAGAAACGAGGAGAGCAGGAGAAAAGAGGCAAGAGACTACAAGCAAAAAGAAGAAGAAGGGCAGGAGTCGAAAGAATTCCCTGAGGCACTGGACATTCAAGGAGAGGACCCAAAAGCCAGGACTCACTGCAACAGCTCCATCCACGCCCCAGGAGGGACGTGGTTTAGACAGGTAGGGGCTCAGGGTTGGCACTGGGTACAAAAGAGCATGGGGAGAGAAAAGGAACAGGGATGGTGGGGCTGAGGGAAAAAGGTGCACTATAATATATTCAATCATCACAAGGTGCACGGGCAATTAAGGAATTGGTGTGGTGTTTCACTCCTTCCCCTCTCACCAACACAGACCTATTCATCCCTACCCCCTTAGTTCTAAAGCAGTTAATATTACAAAACCACCTACCTGACCCCAAATTAGTTGTAGTCTTCCATCAGCAAGAACACCGCCGCCCCAACGCCTGGGAAGGAAAGAAGAGGAGATGTAAGACAAAGCCACTAATACACAGCTGGCTTATCCTGGGTCTCACTATACGCAAAATAGACAATAAAAATTGTACTGTACTCCCTGAATTGAATCCTGTGTTCTATATTCATTTCCACCACTACCACCACCCTTATTCTACCCTTTAAGAGGGGTCATTTAAGGCGCTGAGAGGCGAGGGACCGGCCTTTTATCTCCACCGCATACCAGCATGCCGGATCAAAAATAAAGTGCAAACCGAGCTGCGAATCAGCAGAGTCTTGAACAGTGGAGTAGACTGCCCCTGTCCTGACATCCATACAATGCACTGTCATCTCAGCAAATGAGGATACGTATCTGAGTAGAAAGTGAGAAATATACAGACAAAAGACATGCCATAGCCAATAGGCAGAAGGAAAAAAGCAATGAGGAGCTTAGGGGCAACAAGCAACAGGTGCAGCAATAACGGGGTGGGAGGAACGGTGGCAACAACGCAAAGGAGAGGGAATCAATGGGGATGTGAGACGGGTAAGCATCGAAAACAATGAAACAACAAGAAAAAAACAAGCATTTGTAATGTAATGGGTCCCACGTTTGCTTGAGTTAGAGCTATTAGTGCTGTAAATTCCTAACTGGACTTTTCTTGCCACATAAATTGAAAATGAAAAGTAAAACAGTTGACATAAGCGACCTGATTTAAAGCGCCACGGCCGCTGTGAGCGTGAAGGAGAAACACAAAAGGAAAAAGAAGTTGGCTTGTAGTCAAAAGTATTGGCAAACGTGCAATTATCCAAGTAACAGGGTTGATGGCCAAGGCAGTAACAAAACTGCACCAAGGAGGGACAAACGTAAATCATTTCCAAATGATAACAAAGGATTTTTTAAAGGCAAGCCCATGAACGAGTGATAGTGATAGGTGTGTGGTTGGCGTGGTTACCACAGATAGATTACAACAGGTCAGAGTGCACGCGTACTCGACCTAAAAAGTACTTTAATCTGAGCAGCAGGAGGACTCTAAGAAAGCAAATAATCTACCCTGCCCAAATATGGACAGATCCCCTCAGTAGATATTTAGCACTCACAGTGGGATGGGAGGGGCTCACCCTAAATGTCTGTCCTCTCTACATTGTCCCTCTAAATGCATTCACATACAATTGTTTCAATGAGTACCGTGCTCCTTGAACTCCAGCCAGGGATTCTGGGGTGAGATATGAATGATGTGATACCCTCACACACCCAATTGATCGTGGAGAGTGGCCACTAAATATTTGGGTGGGAGGGCAAGTTGATGGAATTGACTCCGCTATGGGATAGCGATATGCTGAGTGAAGTTGGGGGCCATGGAGGTTTTACAAAATGGGCGTTGATCAGTCTCGAACACCTGGGCGACGTTTGGAGGAGACAGGCATTTATAACATTTGAAACTCTACAAGCAGTGTTTGAAATGGGAGATACAGAGTGGTTCCATCCTCAGCAACTGGGGCACCTGCTGCGATGACATATCTCGGAGGGAAAACAGCTGCCTTGGGCGGCCCCACTCGAAGACTGCTTATTATCAGATCCTCTGTTAGACCAAGACATTTCCATTATTTACAGGAGCTGGTGTAATTCCCCAGATCCACTAGTAACTTTGAGGGAAGCACAGGACAAAGAAATAGGAGCAGTTGCATATGAGGAATGGGGTGAGGCAACATAAGAGTCCCAGGGAAGTTTCAATATGAACTTGCTTCAGATTAGTCCAATTGAAGATTCTACAGAGGACATAATATTCCAGAACACTCCTACACCGAATGGGGAGAGCAGCCACCTCTTTATGTCTAAGGGAGTGCGGACAGGAGGGAACTTTCTTCCATATACTGTGGAGGTGGCCCCAAAATCAAAACTTCTGGGAGGGGGTGACACCAATTATGGCCCCGGTCATAGGGCTGGAAGTCCAATTGGAGGCCACATGGATCCGCCTCAATATTACATGGGAGATGAAGTGGCCCAGGTACCAAAGGATATGGTTGATGCTAGCAGTGGCTGTTGCAAAACGTAACATTGCACGGGCATGGGGGCCCCCACTCCCCCTGCGTAGATGATAGGGAGGTGGACAACGATTGGGGCCAAAGAGAAGAACACGCAGTATACTTAGCAGGGGCTGTCCACATGAATGGGAAAAGATATGGGGTAGTTGGACGACTACCTGGGTACGTACACAGAGGGGAAAGCTGTGATGGTTAAAATATGTTCTCCATGTATTTCTGGGCGTTCTGGGAGAACGACGGTAACAATTGAACAAATGTTGTTTTCTATGCCATCTGATGAGCAATATCTTGTACTAATAGCTTCTACACTACTGTCAATTGAGCAACTGTTTAATAAAAAGAGTGTTTTTTTTTTTAAAAAAAAGAAAGAAAATAATCAATACTTGGTCTGTACTCCATCAAAGGAGCAAACACAAAGAAGAAAGTTAAACCGAGGCACTGACCAATGGGAATCAAGGCAATGAGAGTGACAAAGCCAATAAATGGTACGTAATGGGGGTATCTAAGCAATTTTTAGTTTTTTTAAACAACATATCTTGCAAGCAACTGCACATGTGCTGTCACAGGCAAGACCTAATACACAAACAAAAAGTTTTGCTTGAGAATAAAAGCCACATTAAAGAGTATGTGGCTGCATAGTACAATGATGTCACCATTTGGCTGGAACAATCTACTGCTGAACTGCAGAACATTCATGTCAGAAGCTCTTCTGAAAGATACCAGACAAAGTAAGGTAGCCAACTTCCATATTACCCCTCTGAGAGGTAAAAACCTATTTACTTGTAAATCCTCACACAAATTAAAAATTAAGCCAACAGTCAATTCAATTTAAATTTCATAACTTTATTCTACATATATGCTCATAGCCATTAAACTACAAACACAACAAAAATATCACAAAACATACACCACACAAAATTTAAAACACAAGAATAAATAATAAATGATTAAAAACAGATGAAGACAAATCCAAAACCATCAATTGCCAGACAATGTCCATTACATCTTCCCTATAAGATTATAATACTTTTCCTCACATAGATAAACTTTTCAATATAAATTGCTACATGAAGACACAAATGCTGGCCATTTAATGCAAGCAGAAATTTCATAGCCCCTTGATAGGATCTTATATTTTGAGCAATAAATTAAGGTTTAAGATAAAAACGCCTAAAATACATTTAAAATGTACAAAACAATATAAAGTGCAAAGTGGATTGTTTACTGATTCCATCACATGGGCAGGCCATTGTTTTGGGAGGGCACAATTTTATCTTAGGGAATGCCACTAAGTGATGCACAGTACCTAGTCTAAATCTTGTTAATACAAAACGATGTTGCAGATTGGTAACTGTAGATAAATAATTAAACACCTGGGGGGTGATTCTAATTCTGGCGGAGGGTATTATGAGTTTTTCCCTGGGCTGGCGGGCGGTCTCCAAAAGACCGCCCGCCAGCCCAGGGAAAAACTCCCTTCCCACGAGGATGCCGGCTCGTAATCGAGCCGGCGGAGTGGGAAGGTGCGACGGGTGCAGTAGCACCCGTCGCGTATTTCAGTGTCTGCAAGGCAGACACTGAAATACCTTGCGGGGCCCTCTTACGTGGGCCCCTGCCGTGCCCATGCCATTGGCATGGGCACGGCAGGGGCCCCCAGGGGCCCCGCGACCCCCCCCTACCGCCATCCTGTTCATGGCGGCTTTCCCGCCATGAACAGGATGGCGGTAGGGGGGGTCAGAATCCCCCATGGCGGCGCAGCAAGCTGCGCCGCCATGGGGGATTCTGAGGGCAGCGGTAAACCGGCGGGAGACCGCCGGTTTACCCTTTCTGACCGCGGCCAAAGCGCCGCGGTCAGAATGCCCTGCGGGGCACCGCCGGCCTGTCGGCGGTGCTCCCGCCGACCCCCTGGTTAGAACCGGGCCCCGCAAATTGGGGGCAGATTTAAAAACATCAACTGGCACCCCTTCTGGGCCCGGGGCCTTAGCCCCACGCTATCCCATAGGGCCAGAAACACCTTCTCAATAGAGATGTTCAGGGGAGAGAGATCCTTCATGAAAACATCATCCTCTGGATCATTAACCCTAGAAGCTTGCTTAAAACTCTGAGTGTAATGATCCACCCAAGTGGCACTTGCAACAATCATACCAGGCTAAGGGGTCACCTCACTAGCCAAAAAAGGGGCAATAACTATTTCCCAAAATAACTTCACATCATGGACTTCTGTGGCCAGGGACAACTTGTCCCATGCTTCTTCCTGCAGCACCTTTTTCCTGGATTTTACTACCTCCTTGTATTTAGCTCGCAATAACGTAATCATTGCAGGGCCCCAAGGGAACATGGGGAGGGCTTCCCTTTAGTTCCCACTGATACATCATCACAAACCCTATCAAACCAACCTCTCTTCCTCCTACTCTGCCCTTCATTTGCAGTGTCAAAAGTGCCTTAATAGAACCAACAATATGGTCAAAAGAACTTAACATTACTATTGAGGCGACTTCTTCCTGGATGCAAAGACCCAGTTCTACCCAATTCTCCATCATTATTTCCTTAAAAAAACCTTCAGGATCAATGTCACCCCTTTTAATCCGTACCCCATTTGGCTTGTAGGGTTCTATATTATTTGTATGGGTGGGAAATGCCTGCCTCGAACCCCAAAATGTAAAAGGGAGTATAATAGGATTGTGGTCACAGGATATAAGGTGAGCCTCACAGCCCCTTTGCCGATGATGACACCAGCACATGGTCAATAATCGAAGTCAAGGCCCTCCCTGTAAATGTTGGAGTATGCTCCCCATTTCCACCACAGCTTCCCGTCAGCAACTTAAGTTCATGGCTTAAGGTTATTGTATTCAAGGCCTCTCCATAATTGTTGTGGGGAAATGTACCATATCCCCACCTTCCTGATCTGTGAATCCACACACCCCTGCAGCTGGTAGAGGGCAGGTTTGTATATTAAAATCACCTACTCATAGAAGTATATAGTTAGTGTGTATCATTTTTACAAACTTTCTTAAACCCAGAGCAAGGGTGTGCGCAACTCTGCAATGAGTAGAGTCAAAGATGTTATTATAAAAGTTGATCAACACTATGGGGGTCATTCTGACTTTGGTGGGCGGCGGAGGCCGCCCGCCAAAGTCCCGCCGTCAGAATACCGCTGCGCGGTCAAAAGACCGCCGCGGTAATTCTGAGTTTCCCGCTGGGCTGGCGGGCGACCGCCAGTAGGCCGCCCGCCAGCCCAGCGGGAAACCCCCTTCCATGAGGATGCCGGCTCCGAATGGAGCCGGCGGAGTGGAAGGGGTGCGACGGGTGCAGTTGCACCCGTCGCGATTTTCAGTGTCTGCTTGGCAGACACTGAAAATCTTGGTGGGGCCCCCAGGGGCCCCACGACACCCGTTACCGCCAGCCAGGTTCTGGCGGTCAAAACCGCCAGAACCAGGCTGGCGGTAAGGGGGTCGGAATCCCCATGAGGATTCCCTAGGGCAGCGGGAAACCGGCGTGACACCGCCGGTTTCCCGTTTCTGACCGCGGCTGTACCGCCGCGGTCAGAATGCCCATGGATGCACCGCCAGCCTGTTGGCGGTGCATCCGTGGTCCCCGGCCCTGGCGGTAGTCAACCGCCAGGGTCAGAATGACCGCCTATGTCTTGACCCCTCCGATTGGATAACCACAGTAATTGGCCAGACTGGTCGACTGAATTAGATTTCTTCAATTTAACAAGAAGGTTATTGGAAATAAGGATCTGCAACCTACCTTTTGCTTTCCCTGCTTGTAATGGCATGGCAACAAGGAAATGGGACAAGAAACCCTGTATATGTAATGAAGATACACACCATGTTTCTTGAATGCAAATAATGTGTAGACCATTAGTTACATATCCCAATCCTTGGACTCCATCTAATTGAATAATCCTCTTACATTCCATGGAGCAAGTCTCAAATACCCATCCTGTTGAAAGTCTTTAACCCTGACCTAAGCCAACAGTCTATAAACTTTCCTATCTTGACCAAGGTGCCCTCTGTAGACACATTCCTCTCCTATTCCTGCAAATCAAGGGACTTTCTCTTACCAAAACACCATCAAACAGGGTATGGCATACTGGTACTACAGCCCTGTAGCAGCTTATTGTGACAAAAAAGTGACTCATTCACTTCCACAGAGTCAAAGTCTTTTGCCAAGCACCAGCATACCCAAATATTCCAGGCACCCCTGTATCTCTTCCAGGTACCTGAGGCCCAAGATTAATTGCAGAGCTTGAAAGCGTTTTATGAAAAATCATTAAATCTTCTTGAATGCCTGACACCTCACAGACTTAGCATTCCCTACTCTATGGATGGGTGCTCCTCTCTTTCTGTCATCGAAACAAACCTTGAGAAGGAACAATTAAAAACCGAATTTACACCGCCAATTCCAGAGCAGAAGAGAACTGTGCCTTAGTCGTCCAACAAAGGAGTCACTAGAACTGTCTGGTAATTCTGCCTTTTCACATGTAACAACATGTTACATCACTGAGATTAGAGGAAAAGCTTAGCCTTTCAATGCCTTCCAATTCTGACTGATCCATCCTATGCCCAAGCCCCTAGGGAATTGTCAGAAATATCACCGTTTTCAGCTTCTAACTGGTGCAGTCCATCAAATGACACAAATTCCAATCTGCCACTCTCTTGTCCTTCTCTGAAAAGTATGCTGACTCAACCCATCTTTTTCTTTAGATAGAACTCCCACATATCTTTTGCAACCTCTTCAACTTGCTTCCCTCTAACTTGTTTATATAAGTCACCACAGTTACACTGTCCATCCTTAATAACAGCAACCAGCCTTGCCTCTTAAAACTGCAAATAGCAAAGTATCCTTCAGTTATTTCCAAGAAATTGCTATGCCACTTTTTTCTCTTCTAACCTTCATTTCCCACATGTGTCCTAATCTAGCAACATTACCCTCCATCCAATACTGCTTGCCTATTATTCCAATACAGAATCCGGGACAGGATGAAATACAGCACAACCACTCCACGCCTCCAAGTTTTCCAATCTCTATATCAACTCCTAGTTTGCTTCCTCTGAGAACCAACTTGTCTCCTTACCAAAGTTCCCTAGACAAACCTGTATTCTTCAGATGCTGCAAGGATCTATAATGCAGCGGTCCTGAGAACACTGCATGGACAGAAGAGGATAAGAAGTCAATCGTTCAAGCCAGTTCTCTCAAGCTCACAACCCTTAATTTTAACAAATGATTTACCTCCGACTTTTTCACGTAACAGAAGTTAAAACTTCACAGTATCTACCTTGAATCCTAGAACTCCAAACTTTGTGAGGACCTCAACTTTGACTTCTCTAAATTCACAACGAATCCTTTTAAAGAGACCTTGCCAAAGTTAACTGAGGCTCTTGCAAAAACACATCCTGATTTATTAATAAAATGTCATCCAAATAAATTATCATCTGTGCTTCACACTCTTTCAGATATTCTACAAAGGCATCAAAAGTTTGGTGAAACACCATGGCAGCAAAGAAAAGCCAAGGGACAGACATTGGAATTGATACAACTGCCATTTACACCTGAATTGCAGAAATGTCTGGCTTTCCAGATCTATCAGAACAGTGAAATAGGCATCTCTAGGTTTAAATTTACCAGCCCGAGCCAACTTGGAAACTCAACTGCACAGAAGTTATGACACTGCACGTCTCTGTCACTGGTGAACAGATCTAACCAATGTTCTCCATAGCCGAGAAAGAAACTTTGTGCCATTTGTGATCCACAAAGCATCAAAGACTGAGTTTGTCCACCCTGGCATTTGGACACACTGCATGGTGTTGAATGACCAGGAAAATGTCCTGACATTGCAGCCGTGTCCAGTGGTGCAGAGCCTCCTGAGACAGGGTCCCAAACCTCACCACACCCTTTTTGTAGCAGTACCACATGGCGGTGATCACCTGAACCAACATACTTTTGATGCAGGGGAGAAAGGTCTTCAGTGTCAAGCAATTTCTCTCAATTCCAACAAACTGATGTGGAGCTGAGACTCTGAGAAAGACCAGAGTCCTATGATCTCCACCTCTCCCAGATGGCTGCCCCAACCCAGAAGTTTTACATCTGTCCCTAATCTGAGAGGTAGGTAGGGACGGGAGAGAAGGTCTGCAGATCTTTTGCAGTTCCCTCTGATATCTGGACCAGTCCAGAGAGTTTCCCCTGATGCTGCACCCATTGGGACTTCAGGGCCCACTGCATAGCCCACATATGCTAGCGGGCATATTTTACCACCAGAGTACCTATTGCACATAGGTCACACTCCCTCTGTTTGCGCCACAGCGCACCTTACACAGGTGCGCCAGGCGCAAATATAGAAAGTGCACCCTATTACACTGAATGTGTTGCCCTTAGGGCAGCCACAAACTCAAGCTGTCCTCAGGGCAGCGCATTCAAGGGAAAAATGGAGAGGCTTTGAAGCAGCTGCTAGGTGTTTCACTGCGCAGGGGGCAACCTGCCTGCACGTTTAAGGGGATTAGAGATCCCCTTGCAGGTGGGTGCAGTGAGTGACTGCAACCACCCGCAAGGGGATGACTAGAGGGTTTATAGGACCCCCTTTCTCCCTCCAGATGGCTGCAATCAAAGGGAGCACAGACAGTTTAACACCTTTTAGGTCGCACACAGTCAGTGCGCCTCCTGACAACTTCTTTGCCTCTGTGCCCGTGTCTATAATACGCGCTCGATGCAGAGGTAAAAGGGATTTCATCATTTGAATGGGGCAATGCCCCCTTGTAAATGAGGGAACACCCTATGGTGATAGCGCTAGAGATATATGTGCGCCAGCGCTATCGGTATTACAGAAAGGGCCGCACATGCGCCTGCAGCCCTTTTTATAATACCAGAGTGCCCCGGGGGCACGCAAATAGGGTGCACATGCCAGTTGCGCTCCTGGGGCACTTTGTATAATACAGCCGCAAGAGGCCATGAGACTTAGCAGCCTGAAAGTAAGTCACATCAAAATCCAGACTAGAGGCTGAAACATCGGTATCATAGCTTGAATATCCTGGATGTGCCACTTCAGAGGATAGGTATTGAATTGCACTGTGTCCAGGATGGTTCAAATGAAAGAGAGCATCTGACAGGGAGTCAGATGTGACGCCCGCTTGTTGATAATGAATTCAAGCGAATGCAGGAGTCTGCCGTAGTCTGGAGGTGGGTGACAACTGCCTGGGGCGAGCCCATATTTAACAGCCAGTCATCGAGTTAGGGGAGGACTGGAATTTTTTGGATGTAACATGTGCAGTGAGTAGATTTTTATCTGCTCCATGAAGGGGTAGGGGCTTTTAAGTGTTTATTTTTAATATTATGCATTGTATGTATTATATAGTTTAACAAACCATTGGTTTAAATACACTCACCTTTTTACTTACTGAAACCCCTGACCTTCACACATGGACTGCAACCACTGCCATCACTTTTGTGAACACTCGAGGGAGCTGGTAAGGCCAAAGGGGAGCACAGGGAACTGAAAATGCCTGAGGCCCACAAGGAACCGCAGGTGGCATCGGTGGGCCAGAAGGATGGGTATATGGAAATATGAGTCCGGTAATTCTAGCGCTATCATCTAGTATCTGGAATGTAGGACCGAAAGGACTTAAGCTAACATGAACATTTTGAATTTCTCTTTCTTCAGGAAGTAGTTGAGAGGGCAGAGATCTAGATTAGGGTGGGGGCTTCCATTAAAAAAGCAGAGGGAATACCAACCACAACCTACTTCTGATGTCAGCACCCTATTGATGCACCTTTGGCCAAAAGTGCGTGTAGTTTCTGACTCAACAGGGAGAGATGATCTTCCATCAGCAGATCTGAGGATGGTGGCATGGGTAGCGGTGTTTTCACAGTAGTATTTTCTGCTACACAGGACAGTATCGACGGCAATCAGGAAACACTCGTGGGGTGGCATGTTGGAGACTTCTAATAATAATTTATGGTTATGAGTTCTAGCACCTACAAGGCGGTCACCTGCTTATATAGAGAAATCAGAGCAGATGTGGTGACAGCACTGAATGATCTATGGGAAGGATGGGAGGAGGATTCCTACCACTTGTGCCTCAAAGGCCCTAATTACAAGTAAAGGTGTTATTATCTCACATGATATATAGCAATACCACGGGTACGTTATTCATTCAGTGTGGAAATTATCATCCATTACAAGTTGTTGGGGAATAACATGCAGCTTTTGGTGTTTAACACACCACAAATCAGCATGATGCAGTAAATTTGATCTGCTAAAATGTAATGAGATTTAATTATTTTACACATCTGATAATTAGCGGATGCTTTAAATACATAACTCCCAATCAGAGACATAGTGGGAAAAAGCCCAAGGAACATTAGCACACTCTATAAGAACCTCTTTCTCTTGCCAAACTCGGACTAGTAGAATTCTCACTCGAAAGGCTGCTCTCCTCTTCTGGGTATGCCATAGAAATAATTTCAGCCAAACACCTTTCTAATATAAATCTGAGCATTGTCTAAAGAGGTAAAGGTCACCGCGTATTTTCCTAGGGACTTCAATTGCCCTAATCAAATAGGGGGCTTTTTTGTCTTTTCACTAGATTGCCTCCTGGACAGACCCCTAACTTTGGACTTGATCCTCAATAATACCACCTTACGCCGCTCATTGATCAGTCCTGCATTTACATTACCCAAGACATCAACCACTTAGTAACGTGAAATCCATCTAATCGCCCTTTAAATATGCCCCCACAACAAAATACAACATTTGGATGAGAATCCAAACATTTATACTCACATTGTCCGAGGGAATTCTGCAAATCTCTCCTCAGTCCCTACCAAGCTTAAATAAGTATGTAATTAACTATGGGTCTAAATTTGTATCACATCCCCTTTTTCTCTAATGACAGGATGTGAAGAGACTTGGCCTTCATCACACCTCACTCCTCTTTTTCAGAAGGCGATCGAATTCAAAAATATATTTTCTGCAACATGATCCAAAGGCAAACAACTATTCTAAGCTGCAGGGATGCCTTACATCTCTTAGATCAAACACATTCTGACCCAAATGATCCTTCACTACTCTAGGTGCATGCAACACTATCCCCAAACTCCTCTGTATTCAAAAACATGATCATTTAATACATTCTCAAGTCATTTTGCTACAACGGCAGTTGAGATGCCCCATCGTGCACAGGTATTTCCTGTGCTCTTTATGTGCTGCTTTGGATACTCATTCCTAATAAACCGCCAAGGAACCCAAATCTATTAAACCCTGAGCCCTCAAGTGTCTCAAAGTGTTTCTTTTCCCTTGAACACTTTCCTCACAGACACTTTTGAAACCTATCTGCATCTTCTGATAGGGAACACAATTCTTCACCTTCATCACCAACCTCCTACCTTTTCTTTCTGAAACGGGGCCTCGCAGCATCATGTGTAGAATATTTTCTTTCGTTTATAATATGCCTCTTAACGATGGCCTCCTGAGTACTACAAGCCGTAATGCCGTAATGTTGTAATCATCATCACACATTTTGCAACAATACATAATCCCCAGATCAGTGAAAATAAAGGGACTAAAGGCAATACTTTAGCCTGGTAGTCAAAGGCTAACCTAACAGTAGTGCCACAAGACAAATTAAAAGTGTTGACACTTAAATACTTAGATTCCAATTCACTCAAGGAATGAACTCGTTATTTTTCAATTCACTCCTTACATATATTTATTTCAATATTAGATCCTAAATCAGTAAATAAGCTTCCCTTCTTTAGACAGGCACCGCTGACACAAACTGTCAACAATCCCGAAGCACCAGCAACTGTGCCCCACCGGCTTTCAAAACAAAGGTCAACTGGTTTGCCAATAGGCAAAATGAAACTGCCCCCTTCAGGGCAGCGACATCCTGCTCAGCAAATCTGAAATGTCCTTATAAGTGTGTAAGCACCATCACCAGCTCAACGGCCCTTACATCTTTATCACAGAAAAGAGGTAATTTGAAAAAAAATCAAAATAACCATTTTCTAAGCATCTGTTTCTTTAGAAATGGGCAGTGGTGCGTGAATTTGTACGGTAGACTCGTTTCTTTTGTCATCAGGCTTTACTCAGCCATGTTGGATTTTGTTAAGCAAATGTTTGCAGAAGGATTTTATTGTCACCAAGTGATCTCCCAAAAAGTGTATTAAATCACACTGCAAATGAAGTGGGAGTAGGAAGGATGGTAACATGTCAGGGATTGGGTTTAATTCACTTATCAATGGCATTTTAGCTCAGTTTTCAAAACCCTCTATGAAGATAGTCATATGTGTAGTCAGACTGCTTGCAAAGACACTGCATTCCACTGAGCATACTTGATATTGAACAGGGGTTGCTGCACCTAAGCCTTGATTTGTGCTGCAGAAAGGCTTGGAACCCTAACAGGTGACCTTCCTACAGATACGAGAGGGGGATACCTGGAAGAAGCAGTAAAGCAGAGTGGTAGCCAAGGTGCAGTAACCCACTGCCATTAACTGTGTGATATTTCATTTTAAGTATGTGTATTAAATTACTTTTTTATCTGTAAAAAAAACTGGTTGGGGCATTCAGTTATTCCTGAGTTTGCACACCCCCATGCTACATCCCTACAAAAGCCTTTCACTGCTAGCTACTGCTCCCACTGACAGCCAAGTGCTGAAGGGGTTGTACTTGGCCCAGTTTGCAGAGCCATCAGGGCCGGCTTTTGGGCGGTGCGACCGCACCGGGCGCTGACCTCAGGGGGGCGCTGTGTTTAGCAATTACTTACGAAACTTGCGATTTAAAAGCACCTGCTGAAAAGTTCCTTGTGCGTTTAGCCTTCAAGAAATAATTAAAATGTCAAGATACCTCTTGTGATTAATGTTCCTGCTAGGGATAGAGATGGGAGCTTTGTCTAGTGGCAGCTTTGACTCAACATAAAGTAGCATGGAGGGTTAATATGCCTGCGGCAAAAAACAGAACTATGGGGCATATTTAAGAAGTGGCGCTGCAAACAGTGCAGCGCCACTTTTCTTGCACCCCTTAGCGCCCCCTAACGCCACCATGGCATTAGTTAGGGGACTAGTGTCATAATTTTTTACGCTAGTCCGGCGCTTTGCAGGATTAGCGTAAAAAATGTTGACGCTAATCTTGCAAAGCACCCAGAGGCCCATCGTAACCAATGGAAGCCTGCTTTTAATGCCTGCTTTAAGCAGGCATTAAAAGTGCCAGAACAAAATGACACGAAGAAATCTGACAGATTTCTTTGCGTAATTTTTTTGCCCCCCCCCAACGGGGGGAAGCCCCCTTTGCATACATTATGCCTGGCGCAGGCATAATATAGCTTCAAGGGTTACAAAGTGGCGCAATGCATGAATTGTGCCTCTTTGTAAATATAGTGCAGCGTTTTGGGCCTTCTAATGCCACATTAGTGTAACAAAATGACAATAATGTGGCGTTAGAATGGCACTAAGGGCTCTTAAAATATGCCCCTATGGCAGTGCTTAATTTGTGCTTGTTGTTTCCAGTGCAGAGCACCGGCACTTATTTTTGAGGACCTGCGCTTACTTTTCTGCCTCAAGTATTTACTGCAAGAAAAGACACATATAGGAAAGACAGAGGAAGAGAAAAATGAAAAAGCGTCACAATGGGGAAAAATCTGAAATCCGCAAGAGTGAGCTGAAGGGGCAGGGAGTGCCTGTAAATGGATTGAAAAGGCCCGAGATGGCTTAAGGATTACGCTGGCCCTCTATTACGTGTTCACACATTTAATTGCAGCAGCCGCGTGTTTAAGAGGAGGGCTTTGGGCACTGGCACCATTTTATTTACCAATTAAGCACTGCCCTAATGGGCATATCTGAAAAAAGTGGTGCTGCATACAGTGCTCCACCACTTTTCTTGCACCGTGTGCGTCATATTTAAAATACAGCGCACCATGGCAGTAGTTAGAGGACTAGCTTCAGAATTTTATATGCTAGTCCGGCGCTTTGCAGGATTAGCATAAAAAATGTTGACGCTAATTCTGCAACGCACCCAGAGGCCCATTTTAACCAATGAAAGCTTCCTTTAAATACCTGCTCTGAGCAGGCGTTAAAAGTGCTGGAAAGAAATGATGCAAAGAAATCTGCCAGATTTCTTTGCGCCATTTTTTTGGCCCCTCTAACGGGAGATGCCCCCTTTGCATACATTATGCCTGGCACAGGCATAATGTAGCGCAAAGGGTTACAAAGTGGCATAATGCACACTTCGTAAATATAGCGCAGCGTTTTTGGCCTCCTAAAACCACATTAGCTTAAAGAAAATTACACTAATGTGGCTTTAGAATGGCACTAGGGGCTCTTAAATATGCCCCTATGCAGCATATATGAAAAAAGTGGCACTGCACACGGTGCTGCACCACTTTTCTTGCGCCCCTCAGCGCTCCCCTAACGCCACCATGTGTTCGCTGTATTTAAAATACGGCGCAACATGGCGGTAGTTAGAGGTCTAGTGTCCATTTTTTATACTAGTCCAGCGCTTTCCAGGATTAGCGTAAAAAAAAGTGATGCTAATCCTGCAAAGCACCCAGAGGCCTGTTATAACCAACAGACGCCTCCTTTTAACGCCTGCTCTGAGCAGGCGTTAAAAGTGCCAGAAGAAAACGATGCAAAGAAATCTGTCAGATTTCTTTGCGCCATTTTTTTGCTCCCCCCCCCATTGCGGGGGTATGCCACCTTTGCATACATTATGCCTGGCGCAGGCATAATGTAGCGCAAAGGGATACAAAGTGGCGCAATGCATGCATTGCGCCACTTTGTAAATATGCCACAGCGCTTTTGGCTTTATAACTCCACATTAGCGTAAAAAAATTACGTTAATGTGGCGTTAGAATGGCGCTAGGTGCTCTTAAATATGCCCCTATATTTTATGTGGCTAGCTTAGTGGATTAGTAAAGCCAATCGTTACAAGTGCTTTAAAACACATGAAGGTATGTAAAAGGGGAGTGATGGAGAGATGAGGGGCACATTTGCCGGTGGTACTGAGTGAAACCGGGGAGGAGGTCACGGGGTGGGGGCACCACAATAAACTGTCGCACGGGGCGCCACCGGCCCTGAGAGCCATCATAGGACTTCCGCAGGTCATCAGAGGCAAACAATCCCAGCCCACAGCTGAGGCCCAATAGAGCCCAATAGAGCCTTCTTCCTTCGTGTGCCCTCCCAGAACAGTTCTGACAGGGCAATTTATAGATTTTCTTCCCACAGTAAGCAAGAGATTTTAAAGCTTTTGGGCACCTACCTCCCAGTGCAATACTAACAGTACGGACCTCCCACCCCCATGCAGCTTTGTAACCCACACTGCAAGTACTCATCCTCTTCTTCATAACAAATCCCTCACTATTTCGTTACTTAACAGTGTGTGGAGTTTGTATGTGAGAGATTAGGCTTCTGTACCCCAGTATATCGGTAACGATTTTACAACTCTCTAACAAGTAACTGGTTCTGCCGGGCGTATGCTGCTCCAGTATCTGCAAACAAGGACTTTGCAGTCTTTATGTGGTACTATACTGTTTGCAAAACAGGGTTATATATCTTGAGGTTGGTCTGAATTTATTTATTGTCAATCTATTGTGACAGACGTCTGTGCGAGAGCAAGTCAACCCTGAACCTCTGTGAAGTCATCGGTGGACTGTTGTTGGTGAGGTTAGGAGTAGGATTTCCAGTTGAAGTAGTCGGAAGATGGCGACTAAGTGGATACGAGTTTTCCAGACGGTCATTAGTGGGTTAAAGCCAAGATGCCATTGTGCATTCCATGTAACCAAAGCGGAATCATTTATACTGTTTAGTCCTTGTGGGACCTAGGGCTTCTCTGGGACAAGATCTCGGAGGACACATGTTTTACAGAGTATCTGAGGAGTATGTGTAAAACCAAACTACCTTCTTCACTGAACAGAGCAGGGGATGAAAAGAGTACCCACAATTGACCAGAAACATGAGAGAGCCGCCAGGATTGACATCTGTGTGCGGTACTGAAGAGCCTGTGTTACCTCTTTGTATCTGGAGGATTCAAGTGATAAAACGCCAGAAATCGGTGAGAGAAAATGGTGTAGCCAGTGCAAGAGTAAAATGTAGGAGGAGAAGCAAAAAAATACCCTCAGGATATGCACTTGAGAGAAGAGTGTGAAAGCATTGTCACCAAGGGAAAATAGTCAGAAACATCTTAGTTAGGGTATTATAGACACTGATATACTAGTGACTGACTAATGAAGGTGTATTACCTACGAAAGGGCTTGAAGTATCAACCCAACACCCAAATGTGTTCAAACAATCTAATATATAAAAGGTAGTCACATAATATGAAACCTTCAGGATACATTAATATATATGGAGCCCAGCAAATAGTTGATGCTAGTACATATCCCTGTCGCCTGATTAAAAGTTAAATAAAAAGAACAATGTGACTTTAAAAAGTGTGTTAAGCTCTTTATTTCCAGCACTGTGTATTTTCTGTGCAGCCATGATGTCTTAGCCCATCATATATGCACAGAAAAAAATGTGATACCTGAGGTGGAATGCGTTCAGGCTTTAATAAAGTGGGGGTATTATATGATATTTCAAACATTTTATTAAAGAAATAACCGTTCAAACTGTGTAAACTGCCGAATAATTCGAGTTGAACTTGTTTCAGCCTAAGTTTGAGAGACAGTGCACTCTGTGTCCTATAATACCTATTGTGCCAAAGAAGTGGTATAAAGTATGATTGTTTCATTTGCGTGGCAGAAAGATTAAAGTGAACCGGGGGAAGAAAGGGGGGGTTACACTTTCACCTTGAAATTTTATTAATTACATATAGAATACATGGAGCTGCAGAAAGATCTCCCCCCAATTTCTGCCAGTTAGAGAAAAGTTATGGGTGACATAATCACAAACAAAATTTGATTCATGAAGATTTTATCAATGCTGATGCATGATATTAAAAAATGTTGTCACAGAGAGGCGTTGCCTAGCCAAGGAATGGAGCGGCTCTCGAGCTATGCTCTGGTCCAGCTTTGTTCGGTGAAAATTGCACCTCTTGACCACCCTGGTAACTCTGAAGAGTTGACACATTCGGAGATGTGGCAAATGCTAGGAAACTCATGTGGGGGGGGGAGCGCTGATGATGGTGCGAGAACCTGATGCTGCAGCCACTGAGGATGAGGGCAGCACCATTTTGCAATAGTAGCAGCAGCCGGTGAATGTAGCATGCCATGGCGTTTATTAAGTTTTATATTTTTATGCGTAATAAGTTACACAAGTGAAAATTAACACGTAATCGAAATGCAAACATTCTGTCGAGCAAATTGTGCTCATTCTAACAGTCAATGTAAGCCTCAAATTCAAAATGGCAACTCTGCTTACAGTCATCTTCCAGCACACAACAATTTTTCATTTCTCACTGCACACACATAGACGAAACTATGTAAACACTGCCTTGAGATGTAATGAAAATGTCACTTACCCAGTGTACATCTGTTCGTGGCATTGGTCGCTGCAGATTCACATGTTGTGCACAGTCCGCCATCTGGTGTTGGGTCGGAGTGTTACAAGTTGTTTTTCTTCGAAGAAGTCTTTCGAGTCACGAGACCGAGGGACTCCTCCTCTTTGCTTCCATTGCGCATGGGCGTCGGCTCCATCTTAGATTGTTTTCCCCGCAGAGGGTGAGGTAGGAGTTGTGTGTGTTAGTAATAGTGCCCATGCAATGGAATGAATAAGTATGTACAAATTAAGGTTAAGTAATATATATATACAAATGTACAGATGTTGAAGATAACTTCCGACGGCTACAGGCTCCCGGGGAGGCGGGTGGGCACATGTGAATCTGCAGCGACCAATGCCACGAACAGATGTACACTGGGTAAGTGACATTTTCAGTTCGATGGCATCTGTTGCTGCAGATACACATGTTGTGCATAGACTAGTAAGCAGTTATCTCCCCAAAAGCGGTGGCTCAGCCTGTAGGAGTGGAAGTAGTCTGAAACAAAGTTCTCAGTACGGCTTGACCTACTGTGGCCTGTTGTGCGGATAGCACGTCTACACAGTAGTGTTTAGTAAATGTGTGAGGCGTGGACCATGTGGCTGCCTTACATATTTCGTGCATTGGAATATTTCCTAGGAATGCCATGGTAGCGCCTTTTTTCCTGGTTGAGTGTGCCCTTGGTGTAATGGGCAGTTGTCTCTTTGCTTTAAGATAGCAGGTTTGGATGCACTTAACTATCCATCTGGCTATACCTTGTTTTGATATTGGGTTTCCTGTATGAGGTTTTTGAAATGCAATAAACAGTTGTTTTGTTTTCCTAACCTCCTTTGTTCTGTTGATGTAGTACATTAGTGCTCTTTTGACATCTAATGTATGTAGTGCCCTTTCAGCTACTGAGTCTGGCTGTGGGAAGAACACTGGTAACTCTACCGTTTGATTTAAGTGGAACGGTGAAATAACCTTTGGTAGGAATTTAGGATTGGTTCTTAGTACAACTTTATTTTTGTGTATTTGGATAAAAGGTTCCTGTATTGTAAATGCCTGAATTTCACTTACTCTTCTTAGAGATGTGATGGCAATGAGAAATGCAACTTTCCAGGTTAAGAATTGTATTTCACAAGAATGCATGGGTTCAAAAGGTGGTCCCATGAGTCTTGTCAAGACAATGTTAAGGTTCCATGAAGGAATTGGTGGTGTTCTTGGTGGTATTATTCTTCTTAGGCCCTCCATAAATGCTTTAATGACGGGTATCCTAAACAGTGAAGTTGAATGAGTAATCTGCAGGTATGCAGATATTGCTGCAAGGTGTATTTTTATGGAAGAGAAGGCTAGGTTTGACTTTTGTAAGTGTAGTAAGTATCCCACCACATCTTTTGGGGATGCGTGTAATGGATGAACTTGATTATTATGGCAGTAGCAAACGAACCTTTTCCATTTGCTTGCGTAGCAGTGTCTAGTGGATGGCCTTCTAGCTTGTTTTATGACTTTCATACATTCTTGAGTGAGGTTTAAATGTCCGAATTCTAGGATTTCAGGAGCCAGATTGCTAGATTGAGCGATGCTGGGTTTGAATGCCTGATCTGCTGTTTGTGTTGTGTTAACAGATCTGGCCTGTTGGGTAACTTGACGTGTGGTACTACTGACAGGTCTAGTAGTGTTGTGTACCAAGGTTGTCTTGCCCATGTTGGTGCTATTAATATGAGTTTGAGTTTGTTTTGACTCAATTTGTTTACTAGATATGGAAGGAGAGGGAGAGGGGGAAAAGCGTATGCAAATTTCCCTGACCAGTTCATCCATAGGGCATTGCCTTGAGACTGTCTGTGTGGGTACCTGGATGCGAAGTCTCGGCATTTTGCGTTCTCCTTTGTTGCAAATAGGTCTATTTGCGGTGTACCCCAAATTTTGAAGTAAGTGTTTAGGATTTGGGGATGAATCTCCCATTCGTGGACTTGTTGGTGATCTCGAGAGAGATTGTCTGCTAGTTGATTTTGGATCCCTGGAATAAACTGTGCTATTAGGCGAATGTGGTTGTGAATCGCCCATTGCCATATCTTTTGTGCTAGGAGACATAGCTGTGTCGAGTGTGTTCCCCCTTGCTTGTTTAGGTAATACATTGTTGTCATGCTGTCTGTTTTGACAAGAACGTATTTGTGGGTTATGATGGGTTGAAATGCTTTTAGCGCTAGGAATACTGCTAGTAATTCTAGGTGATTTATATGCAGTTTTGTTTGATGTACGTCCCATTGTCCTTGGATGCTGTGGTGATCGAGGTGTGCTCCCCACCCTGTCATTGAAGCATCTGTTGTTATTACGTATTGTGGCACTGGGTCTTGGAACGGCCGCCCTTTGTTTAAATTTGTACTGTTCCACCATAGAAGCGAGATGTATGTTTGGCGGTCTATCAACACCAGATCTAGAAGGTGACCCTGTGCATGTGACCATTGTGATGCTAGGCACTGTTGTAAGGGCCTCATGTGCAGTCTTGCGTTTGGGACAATGGCTATGCATGAGGACATCATGCCTAGGAGTTTTAAAACCACTTTTGCCTGTATTTTTAGTGTTGGATACATGGCCTGTATGACATTGTGAAAATTTTGAACCCTTTGTGGACTCGGAGTGGCTAATCCTTTTGTTGTGTCGATTACCGCTCCTAAGTAGTGCTGTATTTTGCACGGCACAATGTTTGATTTTGTGTAGTTGAGGGAGAACCCGAGTTTGTGGAGGGTTTGTATGACATACTCTGTGTGTTGTGAACACTTTGTTAATGAGTTGGTCTTGATTAGCCAATCGTCTAGATACGGGAATACGTGTATTTGCTGCCTTCTGATGTGTGCGGCTACTACTGCTAGGCATTTGGTAAACACCCTTGGTGCGGTTGTTATACCGAACTTTAAGACTTTGAATTGATAGTGTATTCCCTTGAATACAAACCTTAGGTATTTCCTGTGCGAAGGATGTATCGGTATGTGGAAATACGCGTCTTTGAGATCTAAGGTTGTCATGTAATCCTGTTGCTTTAGCAGTGGTAACACTTCCTGTAGCGTGACCATGTGAAAGTGGTCTGATTTGATATAGGTGTTTAGTATTCTGAGATCTAAGATTGGCCTCAGTGTTTTGTCCTTTTTGGGTATTAGAAAGTACAGTGAATAGACGCCTGTGTTTATTTCCGTACATGGTACCAGTTCTATTGCTTCTTTTTGCAGTAGTGCTTGAACTTCTATTTCTAGGAGGTCTAAATGCTGTTTTGACATTTTTTGTGTTTTGGGTGGGATATTTGGAGGGATCTGTAGAAATTCTATGCAATAACCATGTTGGATAATTGCTAAGACCCAAGTGTCTGTTGTTCTATCCACCCATGATTGATAAAACTGACTTATTCTTCCCCCCACTGGTGTTATGTGGAGGGGTTGAGTGACCTGTAAGTCACTGTTTGGTTGTTGGGGTTTTGGGGCTTTGAAATTTCCCCCGGTTTCTCGGGAATTGTCCTCCTCTGTACTGGCCCCGAAAACCTCCCCTTTGGTACTGTCCCTGGTAGGTAGACGGTGTCGATTGTGAGGTGCTGGCTTGTGTGGCCTGACCCCGAAACCCTCCTCTGAATGTTGTTTTACGGAAGGTGCCGAAAGTGCCTCTGCTCTGCGGGAAGTAGAGCGCGCCCATGGCCTTGGCTGTGTCAGTATCCTTTTTCAGCTTCTCAATCGCCGTGTCAACCTCTGGTCCGAACAATTGTTGTTCGTTGAACGGCATGTTGAGTACCGCTTGCTGTATTTCTGGCTTAAAGCCAGATGTGCGCAACCATGCGTGCCTTCTGATGGTAACTGCAGTGTTTATTGTTCTTGCAGCTGTGTCCGCTGCATCCATAGAGGAGCGTATTTGGTTATTGGAGATGTTTTGTCCCTCCTCAACCACTTGTTTTGCCCGCTTCTGAAATTCCTTGGGTAGATGCTCGATGAGATGCTGCATCTCATCCCAATGGGCTCTGTCATAGCGCGCTAGGAGCGCCTGAGAGTTGGCGATGCGCCACTGGCTGGCAGCTTGTACAGCGACTCTTTTCCCAGCTGCCTCGAATTTTCGGCTTTCCTTATCCGGGGGTGGTGCATCGCCCGATGTGTGTGAATTGGCTCTCTTGCGAGCTGCTCCTACCACGACTGAGTCTGGTGGCAGTTGAGAGGTGATAAAAGCAGGGTCTGTGGGAGGTGCTTTATATTTCTTGTCTACCCTTGGAGTGATTGCTCTACTCTTGACGGGGTCTTTGAAGATTTGCTTCGCGTGCCTTAGCATTCCCGGAAGCATAGGCAGGCTTTGGTAGTTGCTATGGGTGGAGGAGAGGGTGTTAAAAAGGAAGTCATCCTCGACAGGTTCTGTGTGTAACGCCACGTTGTGGAATTCTGCTGCCCTAGCTACCACCTGCGCATATGCTGTGCTGTCCTCGGGTGGTGATGGCTTGGTAGGGTATGACTCTGGGCTATTGTCTGACACTGGTGCGTCGTATAGGTCCCAAGCATCTTGGTCATCTTGGCTCATGGTGGTGTGAGCCGGTGAATGTGACGGAGTTTGTGCCGGTGATATTTGAGTTACAGGTGGAGGAGAGGGTGGCGGAGTTGCTTTCTTTGCCACCTTTGCTTGTGGTGTTAGTTGTTCAGTTTGGAACTCTAGTCTCCTTTTTCTCTTGATTGGTGGAAGAGTGCTAATCTTCCCCGTTCCACTCTGGATGAAGATCCTCTTTTGTGTATGGTCTACATCAGTAGTCTGTAGCTCCTCCTCAAACCTGTGCTTACGCATTTGAGAGGACAATGAATGTTCCTCTGAATATGAGCCGGTAGTGGTTTCGGTTGCTGGTTGTTTTGGCACCGAAACTGTGTCCTTTTTTGTTTTCGGCTCCGAGGCGAATCTCTTCTTTTTCGGAGTCGAGCCTTCTCGGCGTCGATCATCCTCGGTGCCGCTGTCTCTGCGTCGAGCAGCGTCGGCTCCGCCTTCTCGGCGTCGAGCTTTTTCGGCAACACTTTCTCGGTCCTGAGAGTGTTGCGTGCCTGTGTCTCGACCCGAGTCGGACGATCTGGGCACCAGTTCGGCCTTTTTCGGTGCCGATGGACGGTCACCTTTATGGGTCGAGCCATGGCCAGTTGGCAGTGGCGTCCCCTGGGCCTTGTCTATTTTCTTGTGCTGTGTGCTTTTCGACGTCTTACTCACAGTTTCGTCGACGTCGAATTCATCTGAGTCCGTTTCATGGATGGAGAAGGCTTCCTCCTCTTCTCCTTGTTCCTCGAACTCTCGGTGTTCTGTCGGCGTGGACGCCATCTGTAGTCTTCTGGCTCGACGGTCACAGAGCGTTTTTCGGGACCGGAACGCACGACAGGCCTCACAAGATTCTTCTTTGTGCTCGGGCGACAGGCACAAGTTACAGACCAAATGTTGGTCCGTATATGGGTATTTATTGTGGCATTTAGGACAGAATCGGAACGGGGTCCGTTCCATCGGTGTCGATGTTACACGCGGTCGGGCCGACCAGGCCCCGACGGGGGATCGAAATTACCCCGAAGGGCTCCCGGAGCTCTTCACAATTCGGTGTCGATTCTAACTATCCCGATCCCGAGCGAAACAATACCGACGTAATTTTTCGAAGTTTTGACTATCTTTCCGTCCCGAAACCCGGAGCGAAAAGGAACATGTCCGAACCCGAGGGCGGAAAAAAAACAATCTAAGATGGAGCCGACGCCCATGCGCAATGGAAGCAAAGAGGAGGAGTCCCTCGGTCTCGTGACTCGAAAGACTTCTTTGAAGAAAAACAACTTGTAACACTCCGACCCAACACCAGATGGCGGACTGTGCACAACATGTGTATCTGCAGCAACAGATGCCATCGAACTATTACTTTCCCAAGTATAAAATGATAATTGTTTCTTTACGACTCTGTAGCAAAATGCTCCACTGAGAGTGCATTGTTTTAAGGCCTCACCTATTAGGAACATAGGGTTATTCTCATGAGAATCTGACCTTGTACAAGTAGCAATAGTTGTACTAACTTTTGAGGCGCCTGAAGAGCAACTGAAGAAGTTGTATGCATCTTTCTTAAACTTGATTGGTCAAAATCTTGGAACTCTTAGACATTGTTCTCATGTGTGGATTTTATTGCATTTTACATTATAAAAGAACAGTCTCTGTGAGCTGCCCCTCAGGATGCCCCTCTCTGACCCTGAATTTTCCTCACTCTGTTGTCTCTTGGTGGCCTACAAGTGACAACCGTGGCGTCACTGGGGCCTGCTGATGTCACTTCTGATCCGGGCTAGGAGAGCCACGTCAGTACACATAGGAATATGCTAGTACAAAGAGAGTAAACGCCATTACACAACATGGATGCACAGTGATCGTGGCATTGCCTGCTACTTCTAGCTCAATGCTTGAGCTATCTTTATGATAGCAGTTAATAATGTGACACTTAACTAGACATGGGGCTGGCATCACAGATGTAATAATACCTTGGACCTCACAGCATGAATCCATTCTCGTACTGCGCGGCTGAGCAGCACCCATAAGGCTTAGCTGCTAGATGCACCCTTAAAGGACAGGCATGCTCTGAGATGAACCATAAATTTCTTGTTGAAGGTTTGTGGGAGGTTGATAAACTACCTTGCTCTTGCAGAAGGTAGTGATTGCATATGGGCCAGGTCATCCATTATTAATGGATCCCAAGTTGTATGAGCTGTACCATCGAAAATTGAAATTATATGCCTTTACTCGCATACATCATGGTCCATGGAAACAATCCTGGAATGAAATAAATCACCCTAAGTCAAGAACAATAACTTATTTATTCATTTTGTGTAGTACCAACCACAATACAGTATATGTTTTAGTATATAAACCATATGCAGGAATCTAAGAGGTTTATGATTATGTTTTGTTCTTATTGGTGCCATGAAGAGGCCTTGTTCGTACACTATAACTAGTGTGAGAAAATACCCTTTTTGTGGTGACCCCTTTGTTTGCTGAATTTTATTGCTGGTTTTAAGATTCTGTACATTGGGGCACTGCTGACCTGTTCCCAGTTTATGTGCTCTGACCCCCTAGAACACGTAGAAATTAGCTAACCCCCAATTGTCACATTTTTCATTCAGGTGTATAAACTACACTCATGGCATGGGAAGTTAAATGTCACCTGTGAACTACAGCACTCACTATACCATCCACTAGTGATATGATGAAAACACGGCTTCAGGCCTACCATTGAAGCCTGACTGCTGTAGTTCAAACCTGAAGCATGACCTGTCAAAATAGTCCCTCTAACAGGAAAAAAACACTTTCTTTTCAAATATTCAGTCCCCTCTATGAAGGCCTTTTAGCCCACACAGTAGATTGCATAGTATGTAATAAAAAATGGGATATGTAGAAATCTAATGAACAAGCCCCTAAAATTTACAATAGCATTTCAACAGCTGTCCAGTCAAGTGCTTGACTTTAAAGAGGAGTGGAAACTGCTCACAGACACACAATGGCCTGGGTGTGGGGAGGGATTTTTGTTTTCTTCCCATGAGCTCCGGTTTAAATAACTGCAACCTTTAACCGGACCCAATAGGCTAGTGACTTCATTAGTTGTGGTGGACACCCGCCCACCCAAACTGATATTTCACTTTCTTATAACCAGATATTGTTCCAAATGGAAACATGAAAAGAACATTTACAATTTTACTAATGTAAATCAGTTGCATATTTTTACATATTCAAGAGCTGACCTTATGAATGAGTCAAAATGACATTTTACAGCAAGGGGTACATTTGCATGGTGCGTTTAAAAAGGACAGGTTTTGAACAAGCAAAATAAATGCTACCCCTTGAATGTAAAAACACTTGGGTGCTAAAGGTATGAGAACTGAGAGATGGCTTTGAATTGCAGCCTTATATGCCTCTGACACCCCACCTCAGTAACCCTTATCAATGCTGATTCACTCTTTCACCTTGTGATTTGTCTTTCTGAAAGCTGCCTCCATCAATACATGACCCTCCTGCACATTCAGCCAGTAAAAAGTGTGAAAGGTCCTGGTCCTACCTTTGGCACTTAATCATACATTATTTGTGATGCCCAATTCCCATAAGCCATAATAGCCTCGCACCTATGAGTGAAAGGAGTAGGACTCTAGTGGTGAAATTGTGTTAGAAAAGAGGATTCTGGTTGGCTCGGGTATGCACCGAAGCCAGGCAGAACCAACCACTCTAGTCAGGGCAAGTAAGTTACACACCAAAAATCACATGTGCTCACCCCCTGGTAGCTTGGCACAGAGCAATTAGGATTATCCCCACGGCAATGTGTAAAATGTTTGCGCAACACACTCACACCAGTGACACAATGAATACACCATAAAAGACTCCACACAGGGTTGTATAAAAATATGTTCCTTATATTTTAAATATATATATCATAGAACATAAATTACATAAATCATAAGTACTGTACATAATATGTGATTTCTGATCACTCCACTCTACACCAATCCACTCCCATTTACCCCTCTCCACTCTACCCCCAATCTACTCCGCTTGTCTACCCCAGCCTACCCTAAGTCAATCTGCCCCACACCATTCAACCCCACTCCATTCTATCCCACCCCACCACACACTCCTAACTTTTCGCCATGTTGAATAGCAGCCACAGTGGTGTACAACATGGTTAAAACACATTGCCAAAGCCAATAGTTCTTGCATAGGCAAGAACTACTGGCTTTGCCAGTGCTTGTCCAACATCAGTAAATAGGTTATAGCCTGCAAATGAGATGTAGAAGGAGTGTAGGGAGGGAAGAAGGGCACAGCAAACAGGCAAGGTAGATACAAAAATAAATAAATAAATAAATAAATAAATAAAATAAATATTTTTTATTTTAAAAAGGAGACCAATGGCATGTCGTGTTGCTCCCTCCAAGAAGTGTTAAGGGACATGGGTTGAAGGAAGAACACAGGAGGAATGCGGGACCACAAAAGAAAGGCAGAACCTTCGAGGAAGAGGGAAAAGATATAGAAAAGAGGGAAGGAATAAGGGTTCTCATCTTCCAAGACTGAGGGAGGTTTTGAGATACTGGCTCCTCAGAAGACATTTGGCAGAAGGGAAGAGAGTGTGCATGACTGGACTGTCAGTTAGAACTCAGCCTGGCCAGGGATACAAGCTATTTGCAGCTGGTCTAGATTGCAAAGGCTGATAAAAGTACCACCAAACCCCAGTCCCTATCCTCCAGTGCTTAATTTGAGCTAGTGGTTGTCGGTGGGGAGAACAGCACTTATTTTTGGGGACCAACACATATATTTTACGCATCAGGGGGAAAACACACAAATGGGAAAGAAGGGGGAAGAGAAAAACTGAAAAGCGGGCACAAACTGGGAGATCAGGGACTGTTAGGAGTGAGATAAAGGGTCAGCAGTGTCTGGTAGTGGATTATAGAGGCCAGAGGTGAATTTAACACTAAATACTCAGCGCACTGAAGTTTAATTGCATCAGGCCTGCTCATTCTTTTGCAAATTAAGGGCCTGCTTTAGATCTGGGCAGAGGGAATACTCTTGTCACAAAAGTGACAGATATCCCCCCTGCCGTATTACAAACCCCATAGGATATAATGGGATCGTAATAGGGTGGACGGGATATACTTAATGTTTGTGACCGAGTATTCCCCTCCACTCAGATCTAAATCAGGCTCCAAGCACTGCCAGCCTGTATTACTACACATAGGACACAATCTTTTTTTTTTTTTAAACACGTTAGGTTTAGGCATAGGAAGGTGAACAGCCTCGATCAAGGTCACATGGCATTGTGGTAGTGCTAAGGTTTGAATCACAGGAAAGTGAAAAGATTACATTGGGAATATATATGCAGTCAGTGCAGAGCTAGGATTAGACTCGCTATGGGGGGGGAAGAAACGAGAATAGAAGTAAGGAAATTGGTGTCTAGGATGGAGGTGAATTTGATTTGTTAGTGCAAGCAAGAAGATGAAGTACATTTGAGGTAATGTGGGTCTTCCTCCTTTGATCCCTATAATTAATATTGCCTCTTGATCAGGATCATTGATTTGTGAGGGTCTTAAATTGTAGATCTTTTGCAAATGTAGCATTCTGGATTGAGCCATCTGCAGCAGTAAATGGATGGTTGGGTCGAAATGAAGTTGGGTGAACATGTTCCATCTCACATGTTGATGGTATCATGAAGCTTAAAAGAGAGGTCAGCCAGCTTGTCCAACACTTACCTGTATAGTACTGTTTTCTGGTACTCCTAAACCAACAGGAGCCCGGTTATGTTCCAGAGTAACATTTGTTGGACTGTATGGAAGTATCCTCAATGTACGGATCCGAGATAGGTCATACTGGCAGACTATGAAGATTGCAAGAGGCACAGAAAAGGGAACAAATTCACTTAAGTTTATGTGTCATCTTAAAGGTATAACTGGAATTAATACTGAGGCACAGCGGGAGTAAATGGTGGTTACAGAAAGGTGGCATGAGAGAGAAGTGGAATAAGAGAATGAAAGACAACGGTAGGGATCAGAACACAGAAAATATAAGTAATAGTAAGCTACAGGACAACAGAGAAGAAAATTAAGGATATGCTCAGGTTTAAATTATTCCACCAGAGAAGGGGACATAAAAGGAGAAATAGGCAAAGTGGACCTGTCAAGGGTGACACATAGGGGCACAGAGGGAGAGTGGCCACGACCAAGAGGTGGCAAAGAGCAGAGAACCAGGTGGGAGAGACAAATGCAGAGGGAGTTCGAAACCGAGTGAAGGAATAAAATAGGGACTATCAGTTATAAGTAAAAAGATTCCTCCTCTTCCTGGACTCCTGTATGTTCACTCAGATGTTTCCACAAATTGCGTCATATCCCTAATGGAATCCTAGCTCTGTAATACTGGAAAAGAAAAAAAACAAATCATACTTTGGTTCTACCCGTGATCTGGAATATGTTTCGACCAGAGACCTCGCACTACAAGTTGAAGGGTCTTGCACTGCAAGGCAATATGTGTCAAGAATGGACTGCGCACGTTAAAAGGTTCTAATAACACAATGAATGGAGCAATGTAAACACCTGTGTGTCATCATATATATCAGAGGTACAAAAAGCTTGAATTTATAGGTAGAAGCCCTTTGGAGACAGGAGAATCTGGTGCCATACATCTAAAGCTCACCTCAAGTTATGCAAAATGGGAAGGATGTTTTGCTCAACAGATTTGCTGCTGTCCTGCAAACGTGCTCAAGCAGCACATGTGCACATCCCATCATTATCAATGGCACACAAATGAGTTTTCAGAATGTGACTGAGTATACTCTGAACTCCACCCCGTTATGCCACGGCTGTAGTTTCAGTGAAGGACTGTGACCATGATGTGAGTAGTGACTAAGTTGAAAATCAGAGCCCTACACCAGCCCCTAAGATGCTAAGCTAATATAAGGGAAGAAACGTATACAACACCAGAACTGGGTGGAAATTTTATGTGAACGCTTTTAAGTGAACTATGTGACAATCTTGCTGGGATACAGGGAGTACGAAAGGAAAGGCTTTAGGATGTAACGTTTTTGTAACACCACAAAATGTAAATGCCTGTAAACTAACTGTACACATCATAATATATTAGCCGGTAACAAATCAAAAATGAAGCATTTTTTGTAATGTGTTTTTGTTCATTTTTAAGTGTGAAGGAAAAGGTTTTAATGGAATAAAAAAAAATCAAGACTTTACTTGATGATGCATAAACAATAAATCTTCACTGAAACCCGATTTCCACACATTATCATTTGTGTGCCATGTAGATTTATCAGATCAACTGTATGTTTTTGCAAATTTAGTGGCAATTTAATTGGAAAATGTGCTGTCTGTAAATAACGGTGTGCTACTGCACGATGCTTTAGTAATATATTTACCACACAGTGCTCCAAAACACACCACCAGCTACATACTACACCATGTCCACTCATGCTGAATACATTTGTTACACTTTGTGAGAAGCTAGGATTTTTCACAATCCCTATGACTCCAGTGATGTAACCTTGATGTCAGCACCCCCACTCTGAAAATGGTTGTAGCACCACTGTTGCAAAGGTGCTGAACTAGGTCTTTAAGCCCAGTTTTAAAAACACCTTCTTACAAGTATTCCCAAGGAAGAGTACCGATTAACCTTTCAGTATTTTTTGCTGCTGGTTTTTACTTCACAAAGTCATTTTAACAGAGAACGTGCTCACTATACGTGACCATACACTATCATCCCGTTTGTTTATGACTTTTGCACATAAATTAAGAAATAGGGGTGTGACCTAAGGGCCAGAGCATCCGACTTCGGATCTGGGGAAGCAAGATCAAGGCCCTGCATTGGCCCTGGGGAATTCACTTAATCTTCTGTGCTTAAAGAAAAAATAAATCTGACGTTATGTAACGTAATCTGGTGCTTGATTAAAGTGCTCTTATGCCCTTGGGCAATATTTGCTATATAAAGCTGCGATTATAACATATTGTCCAAAATGTGCCACTGAACTTCATTTTAACACAAAAACGGATACAAGTCCTTAACCCATACTAAAGAAGAGGGTTTTTTCAAATTTGCTAAAGGCACTGGTACCAATATCAAGATATTTCAGAGGCTTTGTGATTATAGTGAGCAGAGGCCACAGGCCAGCACCCCACTCTGAAAAGTGTTCCAGCTCCATTGCAGTTCACCATCTGCCACTTTTATGGGCAGATCAATATCTTGGCCACAATTCGATAAAGACATATCGAAGAATTTGTTGAAGGTCGCAAAATTTATAAATAATTGCTGTTAGGGAGGAGCACAAATAATTGTATAGTGTATGTTATTTTGGTAATTCACATCACTTTGAAAGCATATTTACAATTAAAAAAAAAAATAGCCCCCGTCTCAAGTCCGTTAAAGGTAGGTGGGTTGTAATAGTTTATTGTTCTAATAAGGGGGTCATGGCTCTACAAAGTTTGGAAAGCACTGATCTAGGAGCTGCCTGGCCTGCAGTCACGCCTGGCGACTGGGCATAGTAGCAGGTCAGGGGCGGGGGGCATAAAAGAAATTTAAAAAAATAGAAAAGAAAAGAAAAAAAATAATAAAAACTTACCTTAAGCCATGTCAGCACCACTGCGCTCCGTCCCAGTGCAGGCACAGTCTCTCAGCCAGCCCTGCGGCCAATCATGACGCTGCTCAGAGCAGCATTATGATTGGCTGGAGCGCCCTGGCTGGGCGCTCCAACGCAGACTGGGAGCCTGTGCAGGCTCTCTCCAACCCAGCAACACAGTGCCGGACTGGAGAGAGCTCTTGTGCGCATGTGTGTTTAGCTGGCCTGAGACAGCCGGCCAAACATACAGGCGCACTGAGGGGACTGCTCTCTCCTCGGTGCTCCTCACCTGTGGCCCCGACCCTTTAAAAATAAAACGATACTAAATGTTGTTTAGTATCATTTTATTTTTAAAGGTTTACAGCTGCTGCTGGCCGGGGGCGACACTCCTCCGCCATAGCAGAGGAGCTGCTCCTGCTGGCCAGTATCCAAAAGAGGTGATCTGGTGTATTATCTTGGGGCTACACAGTTATTTCCAACCACCGCGCTTGGCTTGTAAAAGAACAAGTGGCAGGGTCCAAAGTTTTGCACAGACTATGCCTGGCGCTATTGAACGCCGGGGGTGCCTCAAACCGAAACTGAGTAGTTTGAGTCCACCTCATGCCTCTTTAATCCTCCAGCAGACACACCCTGCCTCATTATCTCAATCTTGCAGTTTATTTTTTTGATCACTGCTTTATTTCTTTGTCACTGTTTTTCTTTCTTTCTCTTTTTTGTCTCTATGCTCCAGGTTAGTGTGATAAGGAAAAATAAGTGCTGGTCCCCAAAAATAAGTGCAGATGATAGTCACCAACAGTAAACACCAGCTTAAATTAAGCACTGCCTGGCCACTAACCTCACTCAAACCAAGGTAGGAAAAGAGTACATTTCACTTCCTTGGGAAGCCTGAAATTGTGTGCCTAGTTGACCCTGTGTTAAAAATAAAATAAAACAAAAAGCTTCCTGGACAAAGGTGTTTGAAGTACTGGTGCTGGGGGTGCTACAGCACCCTAAAATAACCATTTTGGATTTCAGTAGGTAAATGAGCAATAACAATGCTATTATTTTGTTTTTATCTGACAATATTTGCTGTGCTTCAAAGACAGAGGTCAAATGTCAGGCAATAACTTCTGGCAAATGAATGTTTAGTCTTTTAACCTAGAGACTGTTTTTTTTTATTTTTTACTTTCTGTAACTGCCAAGTAAGATGATTTTATAAAGTGAAATATGGGGCAATCTTGCAGGGGTACCACAGATGTCATTTTTCTGACACAAAATAACATCGAAATACCTGTAAATGAACTGTACAAATATTTCAAGACTGTATCAGCAGTTCGGAAAGCAGAAATGGAGCAAATTTTTTTCTAATTCTGACGTGGGATGGGAACAAAGATTTTAATAGGATTAAAATAGATAAAGACACATTAATTTTCTGAAAGGCGATTTACACATTATCAGTTCTGAGCTTTTTATCCGTACAAATAACTATATATTTGAGCAGATGTAGTTGCCATTTCAATGGAAATGTGTTGTCTGTCAATGATACAATTACCATGCTTTAGTAATATATTTGTGACGGTGTTTTTTAAAAGCACTACCAGCTACACACTACACCTTTTAACCGCTGTCCTGATAAATACATTTGCTACAATTGTTCTTTGAGCGAGGCTTGTAATTTTCACAATCCCCTATGCTTTCAGTGATGTAACATTGATGGCAGCACCCCCACTCTGAAAATTATTCCAGCACCACTGTGCCTGGACATCAACATCTTATTTGCCTCCCTTCCTTCCTTCCTTCCTTCTTGACGTTCTTACGAATTAAGTTAGTCCCACTCCCGACACAGACAGACTCGATTGCCCCCGTATAAAAACTGATGCCTTTGCTCACGTTCCTTGAGCAGTCCGAGGTTGCAGGGCCAAACCCATGTGCGGTTAAGGTTATTTACTTTTTTTTATTACCAACTTTATTGATGCTTTAATTTAGTAAAGGCAGTAATGCAGAGAACCGTATATCACCAAATATAAATGGATACAATTGTTGCAGAAACGGTAGCAATACGTGTTACATTTAGTGCGTTTTAATACATATAATTCTTTAGAGCCTAGCCAAAACATTCCCACCACTTGCCCCATATTGTCTGGAGCTTGACCAGGCATCACTTGTCCAATGAATCACCCCTTCTGTTCGAGCGCAATAGCCCATACTGCTAAAGCAAGTTGTGAAGTGGGAGGGAGGGGCTTTATGAAGTGCCAATAGCTTGCAATGGCAAGTGTGGCTAAAAGAAATCCTAGACCCACGAGGTACCTCCTTACACAGGAGACCTCCCAGCCCCCCAAGATCCAGAGGATATTTGCTTAAGCACTGCAGTAAGGTCCACAGGCAGCATGGTTCTTTGGGAAGTGCTTCTTAACCTGTAGCCAGTAAATATGAATTGCCAGGCATGATTAAATCATACGGAAGACCTCTCTCGTTTCTCAGTGACATCTCTCACAAGACGGAGAATAATATCTGCCCATTTTCCATAGTTTCTCAGACGAAGAATAAGTTCTATGTAAGAATTTAAAGTGGTTAAAATGCAGCCGGTCTGATGTTGCTAGGTCTCAGGGAGCAATTTTAGCCTCTTTGCGCTCCTCTTCCTCCGACTGTCCCATGTCGCTTTTTAAATGTGATCAGTTTGGCCTTTCACTATTAAAAGCGTGATAAATTTGTGACATGTACTATCTAACCATGGGCCAATCACCACATTGGCCTCAATGAGGCTCAACTCAGGAGGACTTCTGAATCTTACTCCAGGCCGTGTGCAACTGCAAATAATTGTAAAATTGGGAACTGAGACACTTAAATTCCATTGTAGTGTCTACAAACAACTTTATATGACCGCCCAGATGATTCCGTGTCGACATATCAACAAGCAGATTCTGGTAACCTCGTATCACACCACAGGTGTGTCACTGTTCCAATTTGCCAGCCTCGCCAATCCATCGCAAATACCTACACTAGCAATCTAGTACAATTTTTTGGGCTGGAACAGAGAAGCAGGGTCAGGGAGCCATTAAGGAGTCCGAGTAGGACAACAACCTTGAAAAAGTCAATCTCCGGGGGAGAGATGTTCGGGAAGCAAACATCACGTCATTAACTACCAGTAACTAATACGTCTGCATTACTGGGTAGCTTTCTGCCAGACAGTCCACCATCATAAAATGACTGAGCAAATGTGACAATTGATCTTCTGTGCTGCTCGAACCACAATAATGAGCAGGGTATGCTCTTATATGTGGAAATGGCTTGAAAAAGCTCCTTTGAATCTTCTAGGGCTAATTTTGAAGCATGCAGAGAAGCCTTGGCAATCATATCATTTTGTGCGTGGCCACTATGCCCATTGGGAAAAATCCCTCCCCAGCAATCCCTATTAGGACAAAGCAGCAGCACCATATTAATATCGCAGCTCAATTTTGGGTCTGCGCTAACACACAGCCCCAGGTACTTGAATCTATGCGTTTGCACATGCATTCAAGTGTGCCCGCTCAGTGGAGTGCCCATTCTGGACAAGAACTACGCTTGATTTAGGACAGTTGACGGCCAGTGTAGTCTCTGGTATGTCCTTCTTGGGTATCAGAAGATCATGAGCCCATCGTCCGAATATAATAAGATTTGGCTCTGAAATTTTCACTTTCACTGAAATCCCTGCACCAAGGAATCCTTTAATATACAAACAGCCAACTGCTTGATCGCTACGGAAAAGCAAGGAACAGAGTGGACAACCCCGTCTGGTGTTTTCTTATGATCAGTAATATCTTAGACGAGGGGCTGTTTACATGGACTGAAGCCCAATGATGATTTTCTTGGACTTGGATATAGGTCAAAAAACTGGGGCCACATTTCTTCCTCTCTAAAACTTATAAAAGAACTCCCTTCTCAAAGAATCTGTGAAGAACATGAAAACATGCAAGGCTGGACAGGCAACAAAAAAGCAGTCCTGGCAAATCTGGTCATACCAGCCTACCGTTGCCCGACTCGAAAACAATTCACTGAGTGTCTGTAACCTCTTAATGGAGACTTGGAGGTGGGGGGAGGTTCTCCCCCAAAGATGTTTTTTTTTTTAAATATGTCATTTACCTCACACTTTTTATAATGTACTACCGGTTCCCCTCGTTTTTCCCCTCACCTCTTATCCTTCCTCTAGATCCCTTTTTTTCTTTTTTTGTAACCATGACGTTTTCTTTAACTTCTTTCCCTCTTTCTTCTTCCTCCTGCTTCCCTGTTGTCCCTCTGGCTTCTTCATTCTGTTTTCCCATCTCTTTCCTTACTCACATTATTTTCTTGCTTCCTTTCCCACCCTATGTACGCAGATACTGAAGCAAAATCTCTACTTCTGCTTACCATAGGGTGGTGAGCACTTATGCTATAGTTAAAAGTGGAACCAGATTTGTTTTAGGTTTTAAAAACATCCATATTTGGAGTGCAGAGGCCCCTAAATAGTCTTTAGCACCAGGACCATTGCACTTGCTGCACAGTTGATGGCCACGATGCTGCTGGCCTGAAGTCAGCTCAAAGTCATGACAAATGTGTATTTTTGTACTTTCCTCCTGCTGGGGAGAGAGAGTATGTAACCGCCTGAGTGAGGAGGCAGGGACGGTGGTAGAATTACACAAAGAAATACAGGATGACAGAGTGCAAGTCCGACCACGATCCAGGGGAGGAAGATAAAAACAGACAAAGAGAGTAAGAAACTGACAGAAGAGGAGACAAGAGAACAATGAGGGAGCCGGATAACACCACAAGAATTCATGGAGAGCGAGGGTAAGGGTTCTTAAAAGGAAGAGTAATACAGAAACAGAAATGGAGACAAGCCTGGTGAAGCATCCGTGAGTATGAGGATGTTAACTTATATTCCCATGGATGTTCAGGTTTCAGTATGACCGAGATTGTAGCCCCTTGGAGGTCTCTGGAGAAGGAACCTTTCTGAATGGAGTCAATGAATATATTCAGAATGAGAAGAGTGGCCTGATTCTCAAAAGGCTCGATTGGGAAGCTGATGGGCAAGAGCGATTTGCAGGAATACATAGAATTCAGTACTTGGGTTTTATCATTTTCAGATGCAGGAAGACTGAGGGCCACCCGGTCCGAATTCGGTAGCATCTTGATCGGTAGTTCCTGTGGCAAACGAATGGCGGCTTTTCGGGAAGATATGCATGAAGGTTTTTGTAACATTCAGCAGGTAGGGATGCTATTTCAAAGATGCTGTATGCAATGTTACTAAAGACTCCTAGATGCCTTGTAGATGCATTTTTGTAAAGCTATCAGAATCAGCCAAACCATGTTGTGAGGCAAATTCTTAATTTCTATTCTGGATGTGTCAATTTGACACTGCAATTAAATCTCCATGGAGGCGCCAACTTCCTGCCCCAGCTCAAGGATGTGAGTTTCTATTGCCTCAATGGTAAGGTTCATAGCCCCTCTGCAGTAAGCCTTGCCCATCCCCGAAAATACTGCTTTGAAGACTTTCCATAACATACTGGGGGTAGAGGTGATCGCCTTGATAAGCTTAAAATATACATTATTATCCTCTCAAAAGAAGGCGGAAAATTAGTCCCCCGTCAGCCATTCATACGCCATATTTCAGGTTCATCTGTACTTGTTCGACTGATGGGCAATTTTACTACAGAATGTTGTGAGACGCCCTGAGGGAGAATACATGAGTTTACAGACTAAAGCAGATCGGTAGCTGGGACAACAAAATGGTTGATTGAGGAGGTCGACTGATGAATAACTCAATAAATAGTGCAGCGCTTGTCTGAATGTAAGATTTGCAATAAGTCGCATCACCCAACAGAGAACATCCAAGCATGTTGGTTCTAAGCGTTTTAGTGGTGTGGGAATGGCACACATTGATTTCTGCTCCATGACTGCAATGAAAACTCTCCATCACTGCGAGCCCACTGGTCGCGTTCAAGTCAAATAACATCCATAAGGTACCTGGAGTATGCAGACGTTGACACAAATGCTCGAAATCGACCACAAGTGACCCTTCTGTGTGCCCGTCACCAGAACATAATGTCCCAGATTATCTATGTGCACTCAGGACACTATCAGTGGAATGGTTTTACACAATATGTCTGGAACACCTAATGGCCCTTTCGTGAACCTGCAGAGGTACACAGTGTTATAGCTGGGTATGAGTGCCCTTAAGATAAAAGTTCTTACTGTAACAGGATGCCGGGGAGTTGCGAACTGTAACACTGCAGAATTGCTGGATCCTATCATTGAGTCAGTTAACATTCAGTGCTGAAAAGCAATACAAAAGATTCACACTGCTGCTATATATGAGCCATTGGGAGACACGTGTAATGCTTGGAAGGAATACGTTGTATGTGCATGCTCCTGGCACAGAGTTCCATGACCAAGGGAAGCCCATCTTTGCCGGGCCGTTTTGCTGCACCTAGAGTGTTGTGCGCACTCACAAGCAAAGTAAATACACTACAATAACGACAAATTTGAATTCCCAAGAAAACTCACCCAACTCCCTTCTACCCACACACTTACACACCAGAAATATCGGCTGCGCTCAAAAACACGGATTTAATGAAACTGGAAAAACCTCATGTTGGGAGGAAAAGACCATAAAGATAGGTTAATCTGTAAAGTCTACAGGTGGCATAGTGGTGTTGCCATGTGGGAAGGCCATGCAACCTGCCACGCTCCACCCACAAGAACCCACCTCACCTATCAAGCTAGGAGGATAAAATAATGTAGACCGATTCCATACAGGTTCCCCAAAAGAAAAATAAAGATTCACAGAAAAGGATAGCCGAGTGACCAAAGCCTATGAAGCACAGGCAGTGTGCAAAAAGGTCTGGTACCCAAGGCACGGACGTCACAGCCTCCACAGTGGTTGCAGTTTTAGAAAAAGGTTTCTGATAATTGTGCCCCTCCCGTTCATGTGGCCCTCCAGGGCCCACTTTGCTTGTCATCAACACTCATGGCACAACTCTGGGGTCTTCTCCAAAATATTCTTTCTTTGGGGCATCCTCCTGCCCCGCACACACATGGGAACTGACTTTTGAACATCCTGAAGGACTGACGGGGATCTTCTTTCTATCCTCCTGTCCCGATTACCTTCCAGGGTCTCAAAGGAGTATGACTTCTCCAAAAGGACATCCTTGAGTTAAGCCAGGTACATTAAGACATGTTCCAATTTCACAGCATTTAGTTTTTGTTTGACTGGCAGAGAGGATTGCCTGTGCTGTTGAACTAGCATGTGTAAGCTGGCAATAGCATCACTGAGAGTCAAATATATCTCCTACTCAGTGCTTCATTTGAGTCGGAGGTTGCCAGTGAGGGCCCGCAGCACTCTTTTTCGGGGACCAGCATATATTTGTCCACATCACATCATACCCAAAAGTAAATAATGGAAAACACACAAATCTGAAAGACAGAGGAAGAGAAAGATGGAAATCCGTCACAAAGGGAGAAAGCAGGAGCATGCAAGAGCGAGATAAAGGGTTAGTGTGTGTCTGGTAGTGCATCAAAGAGGCATGAGGGGGATTTAGGACTATCCCCTTGGTATTCAGCGCACCGACGTTTAATTGCTCCAACCACGGGCTTCCGAGCAGAGCTATGGGCACTGGCACTCTTTCACTTAAAAATCAAGCACTGCTCCTACTGGACAGGCTGTATGAAGTATTGTGGTATTATCCTTGTACTTGAGTATCCCTGGGATTATTGGGCTGTGAGGAGCCTCTGGGGAAGCCTTAGCAAGAGTGCATGGTGGACCCTCTCAAGGGTGAAGAATGTTGACAAGTACTCAGGAGGCATCCAGGTTTTAAGATAGTTTGAGGGGAACTGTTCTGGCACGTCCCCTACGCTCCTTCTATTTCCTGTCGTCAAACTGCTTTGTGGTCCGGGTGAGCAGAGAAACTACGCTCTGCAGAGCCTGAAGCATGGAGTCCATGGCCATGTTTCGACCCTCTCCTTTAGTGGCTGTATAAGTTATTGAGGTCGTGGTGGAGCAGAGAGATGCCCAGGATTTCTCCAATTCTCTCCTCCAAAAGCACCTTTGCTTGCTGAACAGCCTGAAAATTGAAGTCAGTGGGGTTGTGGGCTGTTCTGCTTTCCATTTCCTTTACAGGGCAGCACTTCTGTGCCTCTGTACCGTGGGAGGATTTAGCAGATTTGTCTCTGCCATCTTCTAGAGGCTTTGTTGCCAAGGCTCGGTGTAACAGGGGAAAGACAGAAGTGTGGGAATGCAAGTTATTTCAGCACCTAGACTAGTGTGGCCATAATTCTTTCCTGCCAACACTCCAGCAGGCTTGAATTGGTAAACCGGGCATTTGGGAAATGGCCGGTGTCTTAGGCCCAGCTGTGGGACGATTTTTTTTTTCGTCCAGTTGTGCCAGGTTTGGGTGGTTTCAAGGTGAGCTGTAGTGTCTGGCTTCACCTAAGGCTCTGGAAGCCTGCAGCAGGGCCAGACAGAATCTTATACCCTCAATTCCAAGCAGGGGCTGACAGCATCCTCAATATTCCCCTGCTGGGCCGTCCCATTGCCAGCGTGTGGACACACAATAATATGAGAAGATTAAGCCGAGAGAGGAGGGGACGGGATTGTTTATGACCAGCATTACTAAGGAGCAGCATCACTGGAGGTCAGCTGTGAAAATCTATTTACATACCTTTCCTCAATGTATGAGGACACAAGTGTCTCATCTGACTCCTCCATTGCCCAGCCGGCACGATAGGTATGGGGTAGGGTCGTGAGAAGCCTTGCTGAAGCCCAGGCGAGGTAGGTCATTTCACACGCACATCTCCTTGTAGGACACCAGCATAGCACTGCCCTTGTTCCTGCCATGACAGGTTCTCTGCACATGCCCTGCTGTGGTTCTGTTCATGAGAGCCCACAGACCTTGGGGTTACCTGAGGAGGAGGAGGAGGCAAGGAGGGAGAATGAGGAGATAAGTTAACGAGTGAGGGGGAGAGAAAGGGTAGAAAAGTGGCTGAAGGGGGATGATAGATGTCTTATCTATGTGTTTTGGTTTAGCATGTAGTGGACATATCCCAGGTGCCACAGCAACCCTCCCAGGCTTGTTGCTGCAGGAGAAAGGACACAACAAGGCCGCCATCTTGGGAGTGCTTTTGCCTCATTCTTACAGATTGGCTGTGATATTATACACAGGATTAGAGAGGGTGATGGGGAAGTGCTCTGGACCTGTGACAGCAACTGTGTGGGGGTATTAGAGGTGGGGCATTTTCAAACAGGAAGCAGTGTTATTTTAGCACTGTTTTAGACAGTGCTTATGGAAGTGGCATCTAGAACGTCGCAGTAGCTGTGAGGGGACTGTCAAAGCCATGACACCAGTCGGTTCTGAGAGGAGGAAGTGGTGGAGTTTGCTCCATTTATGTGCCCTATGATCCGCTGCTCCTCTCACCGTGGCATCCTTGTGTTAGCTTCTTTACACTATAGGGTTAGGGAAATGGCTGCATCTACTAACTATTGAAGAGGCCCAATTTACATCCAAAGGCTAGATGTTTTTTGTTTTTTTAGCTTGAGGGCAGTGAAGTGCTTGGGTCTGGAGTCACAACTCCTTTTCAACCATTTTGGAGACAACACCTTTCACCATCCTCTTGCCCAGAACTAACCTATGTGCTTGGTTGGTGAACCTCCAGAGGTTCCGCTGCAGATTCACATGCTATGCATAGATCCTGCCATCTAGTGTTGGGCTCGGATGTTACAAGTTGGTTTTCTTCGAAGAAGTCTTTTTGAGTCACAGGATCGAGTGACTCCTCCTCTTCGGCTCCATTGCACATGGGCATCGACTCCATCTTAGACTGTTTTTCCGCAGAGGTTAAGGTAGGAGTGATAGAGTGTAAAGAAAAGAGATGTCCATGCAAATGGAATAGAGATATATATATACATATGTATAAATGAATGTTTTAACTTAAACAGTTACAGGCTCCCGGGGAGGAGGGAGGGCGCATGTGAATCTGCAGTGGAACATGCCACGAACAGATGTACACTGAGTAAGTGACATTTTCCATTCGATGGCAGGTGTAGCTGCAGATACACATGCTATGCATAGACTACAAAGCAGTTTTCCTCCCATAAGCGGTGGTCAGCCTGTAGGAGTTGAAGTTGTTTGAAATAGTGTTATTAGTACAGCCTGTCCTACTGTGGCTTGTGTTGCTAACACATCTACACAGTAATGCTTCGTAAATGTATGGGGTGTTGACCAAGTGGCTGCTTTGCAGATTTTTATCATTGGTATATTTCCTAAAAATGCCATTGTTGCTCCTTTTTTCCTGGTGGAATGTGCTTTTGGTGTTACTAATAGCTGCCTTTTGGCTTTTAGGTAACACGTTTGGATGGATTTTGCTATCCATCTAGCTAGTCCTAGTTTTCAGATAGGATTACCAGTACGTGGTTTTTGGAACGCCACAAATAAGTGTTTGGTTTTCCTAAATGATTTAGTTCTATCAATGTAATACATTATAGCTCTTTGAATGTCTAATGTATGCAGCGCTCTTTCTGCTACAGAGTCTGGCTGTGGGAAGAAGACTGGGAGTTCCACTGTTTATTGATATGAAACATTGAAATCACCTTAGGTAGAAATTCTGGGTTTGTCCGAAGTACTACTTTATGTTTGTGTACTTGTATGAAGGTTTGCTCAATAGTGAAAGCTTGTATTTCACTAACTCTCCTTAATGAAGTAATTGCAACTAGGAATGCTACTTTCCATGTTATGTATTGAATCTCACATGAATGCATAGGTTCAAATGGTGGACCCACGAGTCGTGTGAGTACAATATTTAGATTCCATGAAGGCACTGGGTGTGTTCTTGGTGGTATGAAATGTTTTAGTCCTTCCATGAAGGCTTTGATAACAGGGACTCTAAATAGAGAGGTGTGTTGTATATTTTTAAAGTACGCTGAAATAGCAGTGAGATGTATTTTGATGGCCGAAAAGGCAAAATTTGTTTTTTGCAGATGAAGCAAGTAACCTACAATGTCTTGTATTGATGCTGAAAGAGGGGCAATCTTTTATGGATTGACAGTAAAACACAAACCTTTTCCATTTGTTGGCATAACACTGCCTGGTAGTGGGTTTTCTAGCTTGTTTAATTACTTCCATACATTCTGTTGGAAGATGTAGATATCCAAACTCTAAGATTTCAGGAGCCAAATCGCTAGATTGAGTATTGCTGGATCTGGATGCCTGATCAGTTGTCTGTTTTGAGTTAACAGATCTGGTCAGTTAGGCAGTTTGATGTGTGGTACTACTGACAGATCTTACAGTGTCGTGTACCATGGTTGACGTGCCCACGTTGGTGCTATAAGTATGATTTTGAGTTTGTTTTGACGCAGTTTGTTGACTAGAAATGGAATGAGCAGGAGAGGGGGGAAAAGCGTAAGCAAATATCCCTGACCAGTTGATCCATAGAGCATTGCCCTTGGATAGAGGGTGTGGGAACCTGGATGCAAAGTTTTGGCATTTTGCGTTTTCGCTGGTGGCGAATAGGTCTATGTCTGGTGTTCCCCAGTGATGAAAGTATGTTTGAAGCACTTGGGGATGAATTTCCCACTCGCGTGTTTGTTGATGATCTCGGCTGAGAACATCTGCTAATTGGTTGTGTATCCCTGGAATGTATTGTGCTACAAGGTGAATGTTGTTGTGTATTGCCGAATGCCAAATCTGTCTGTTTTGATCAGAATGTGTTTGTGAACGAGAAAAGGTTGAAAGGCTTTGAGTGCTAAGAATACAGCTAGCCTTGAATGTTGTGATTGTTGAGGTGTGCTCCCCATCCAATCATTGATGCATCTGTTGTACGTGTGGTTTGAGGCACAGGGTCTTGAAATGGCCGCCCTTTGTTTAAATTTGTGGAATTCCACCACTGAAGCGACCTGCGTGTTTGGCAGTCTATCAACACTAGGGGGGTCATTCTGACCCCAGCGGCCTCCGCCGCCCGTCAGGGTTAGAATCACCCCCTAGGTCTTGAAGTTGACTGTGTGCTTGTGACCATTGTTTTGCAAGGCACTGTTGTAAGGGCCGCATGTTTAATCTGAGTCTAGAGCTGACCTAATCTGGTTGTTAGTAATAGCCTGCCCTTCCTCGACTATTTGCTGTGCCCTCTTTTGTTGATCTTTGGGGAGATGCTGGGTATCATCTTTCATCTCGTCCCAGTGGGCCCTTTCCTACCTAGCCAGTAGTGCATGGGAGTTGGCTATTTTCCATTGATTAGCTGCTTGCGATGCTACTCTTTTGCCAGCAGCATCAAATTTCCTGCTCTCCTTGTCTGGTGGTGGTGGTGCATCACCAGATGACTGGGAGTTGGCCCTTTTCCTTGCCACAATGACAACTACAGAATCAGGAGGTAGTTGTTGGGTAATGAACGCCGGGTTAGAGAGAGGTGGTTGATATTTTTTCTCCACTCTGGGAGTGATGATCCTGGCTTTGACTGGCTCTTGAAAAATTTGATGTGCGTGTATCAACATGCCTGGAAGCATGGGAAGGGACTGGTAAGTAGTGTGAGTGGAGGATAATATATTAAAGAGCAAATCATCCTCAAAAGGCTCGGTGTGCATGTCTATGTTGTGGTATGATGCCATCCTAGCCAGAACCCGAGTGTATGCAGTGCTATCGTCTGGTGGTGATGGTTTGGAAGGATAGCAGTCTGGGCTATTATCGGAAATGGGATCTGGATCGTAGAGATCCCATGGGTCGACATTGTCGTGTGGTGAATCTGCAGAGTGTACTGGAGACTGTGCAGGTGTAGGAGTATTAGGTGGTGAGACAGTCAGGTGAGGAGAATGAGGAGGAGACTGATGAGGTGAAAATTGTGGAGGCAGAGTTTTTTGCTTAGGCCTTGGCACTTTAGCTGGTGGCTGATCAGTGTCTGATTGGCCTTGAAAGGCTAGTTTCCTTAGTCTTCAGAGGAGGTGCAGTTAGAATCTTGCCAGTGTCTTTATGAATATGAATTCTGGCCTGCCTTTCATCAATTTCCTCCATTTATTTGAGTTCCTCTGAAAACCTATGGCTTTCTTTAAATTGTTTTGAAAGTCCATGCTCCTCTGTGTAGATGGGTCTTTTCGGCTCCGAAGCCGGTTTTCTCGGGATCGAAAGGCCGGGAGTGGAGGATGGCCTCAGCTCCGAAAGGGATTTTGAAGGCTTCGACTCGATGGGTTAGTGTTTGCCTGTTTCGGAGCCTGTGCTTCGGCTCAAGTCCGAAGGCTTCGGTGGCGTGGCCTTTCTCGGTGCCAAATTTGTTGCTTGGTCACCTGAAGTCTTTTTGCAGGTGGAGCCATGGCCTTCTGGCAGTGACGTTCCCGAGGCCTTGTGTTTGGGCTTGGACTGGACAGCGGCAGGCGTACTCACGTGCTGTCCTGCCGTGACCGGTCTGTCCTCCTCGGACTCCTGCTTGGAATCGGACCCTTGGACGGAGAGTGCGGTGTGCATAATCTCCTCTTCCTCCACATCAAGACGTTCGGTGCTTCAACGCCATTTCCAACCTTCGCGCTCTACTGTCTCGTAGAGTCTTCGAGCGGAAGGATCTGCAGGCTTCGTAAGTATCCTCTCGATGGTCTGGAGATAGACAAAGGTTACAGACGAGATGTTGTTCTGTATATGGGAACTTGGCGTGGGACCGAGGACAAAAGCTAAATGGGGTCCGGTCCATGAGGCTTCCACGCGGTCGGCCCGACCAGGCCCGAGATGGGCACGGGTGCCTCGAAGGGCGAGTAAAGAAGTTGGATCCACCGGTACCGAAGTGTCGATGAGAGATGATACGCGATCGAAACAATAGCGACGAATTAGAGAGTTTTTAGGACTTTTCCGACTCGAACTACCGGAGCGAAAAGAAACACGTCCGAACCCAATGGCAGAAAGAAAACAATCCAAGATGGAGTCGATGCCCATGCGCAATGGAGCCGAAGAGGAGTCACCACTCGATCCTGTGACGCGAAAAGACATATATATATATGGAAAATGTCACTTACCCAGTGTACATCTGTTCGTGGCATTAGTCGCTGCAGATTCACATGCTGTGCACATCCCGCCATCTGGTGTTGGGCTCAGAGTGTTACAAGTTGTTTTTCTTTGAAGAAGTCTTTTCGAGTCACGAGACCGAGGGACTCCTCCCATTTCGGCTCCATTGCGCATGGGCGTCGACTCCATCTTAGATTGTTTTCCCCCCGCAGAGGGTGAGGTAGGAGTTGTGTATGCTAGTAATAGTGCCCATGCAATGGAGTAATGTACATAATGTAGTTTAAAGTAATATATTTACAAATATACAGATGTTCAAGATCAACTTCTAAACGGCTACAGGCTCCCGGGGAGGCGGGTGGGCGCAGGTGAATCTGCAGCGACTAATGCCACGAACAGATGTACACCGGGTAAGTGACATTTTCCGTTCGATGGCATGTGTAGCTGCAGATACACATGCTGTGCATAGACTAGTAAGCAGTTATCTGCCCAAAAGCGGTGGTTCAGCCTGTAGGAGTTGAAGTTGTTTGAAACAATGTTCGTAGTACTGCTTGGCCTACTGTGGCTTGTTGTGCCGTTAGCACATCTACACAGTAGTGTTTGGTAAATGTATGAGGCGTAGACCATGTAGCTGCCTTACATATTTCGGTCATTGGAATATTTCCTAGAAAGGCCATGGTAGCACCTTTCTTTCTAGTTGAGTGTGCCTTTGGTGTAATAGGCAGCTCTCTCTTTGCTTTAAGATAGCAGGTTTGAATACACTTAACTATCCATCTAGCAATGCCTTGTTTAGAAATTGGATTTCCTGTATGAGGTTTTTGGAAAGCAATAAATAATTGTTTTGTTTTTCGAATTAGTTTTGTTCTGTCAATGTAGTACATTAACGCTCTTTTGATGTCTAATGTATGTAGTGCTCTTTCAGCTACAGAGTCTGGCTGTGGGAAGAATACTGGTAATTCTACTGTTTGATTTAAGTGGAACGGTGATATGACTTTTGGTAAAAATTTAGGATTTGTCCGTAAAACTACTTTATGCTTGTGTATTTGAATAAATGGTTCTTGTATGGTAAATGCTTGAATCTCACTTACTCTTCTTAAAGATGTGATGGCAATTAAAAATGCAACTTTCCATGTTAAGTATTGCATTTCACAAGAGTGCATGGGCTCAAAGGTGGACCCATGAGTCGTGTTAAGACAATGTTGAGGTTCCATGAAGGATCTGGTGGTGTTCTTGGTGGTATAATTCTCTTTAGACCTTCCATAAATGCTTTTATGACTGGTATCCTAAATAGAGAATTTGAGTGCGTAATTTGCAGGTAAGCTGAAATTGCTGTAAGATGTATCTTAATGGAAGAAAAAGCTAGCTTTGACTTTTGCAAATGTAGTAAGTATCCTACGATGTCTTTGGCAGATGCGTGTAAGGGTGGAATTTGATTATTATGGCAGTAATAAACAAATCTTTTCCACTTATTTGCATAGCAATGTCTAGTGGTAGGTTTCCTAGCTTGTTTTATGACCTCCATACATTCATGTGTAAGGTCTAAGTGTCCGAACTCTAGGACTTCAGGAGCCAGATTGCTAGATTCAGCGATGCTGGATTTGGGTGTCTGATCTGTTGTTTGTGTTGCGCTAACAGATCTGGTATGTTTGGTAGTTTGACATGAGGCACTACTGAAAGGTCTAGTAGTGTTGTGTACCAAGGTTGTCTTGCCCATGTTGGCGCTATTAGTATGAGTTTGAGTTTGTTTTGACTCAACTTGTTTACTAGATATGGAAGGAGTGGGAGAGGGGAAAAAGCGTAAGCAAATATCCCTGACCAACTCATCCATAACGCATTGCCCTGAGACTGATCTTGTGGGTATCTGGATGCGAAGTTTTGGCATTTTGCATTTTCCTTTGTTGCAAATAGATCTATTTGTGGTGTTCCCCAACTGTGGAAGTAAGTATTCAGTATTTGGGGGTGAATCTCCCATTCGTGGATCTGTTGGTGATCCCGAGAGAGATTGTCTGATAACTGATTCTGAATTCCTGGAATAAATTGTGCTATTAGGCGAATGTGGTTGTGAATCGCCCAATGCCATATTCTTTGTGCCAGGAGACACAACTGTGTTGAGTGTGTCCCTCCCTGTTTGTTTAGGTAATACATCGTTGTCATGTTGTCTGTTTTGACAAGAATGTGTTTGTGGCTTATTATGGGTTGAAATGCTTTTAGCGCTAGAAATACTGCCAATAGTTCTAAGTGATTTATGTGAAACTGTTTTTGGTGAGTGTCCCATTGTCCTTGGATGCTGTATTGATTGAGGTGTGCTCCCCACCCTATCATGGAGGCATCTGTCGTTATTACATATTGTGGCACTGGGTCTTGGAAAGGCCGCCCTTGGTTTAAATTTATACTGTTCCACCATTGAAGCGAGGTGTATGTTTGGCGGTCTACCAACACCAGATCTAGAAGTTGACCCTGTGCCTGTGACCACTGTGATGCTAGGCACTGTTGTAAGGGCCGCATGTGCAACCTTGCGTTTGGGACAATGGCTATGCATGAGGACATCATGCCTAGGAGTTTCATCACCATTTTGACTTGTATTTTTTGTTTTGGATCCATGGCCTGTATTACATTGTGAAATGCCTGAACCCTTTGTGGACTTGGAGTGGCAATCCCTTTTGCTGTGTTGATTGTCGCCCCTAAGTATTGCTGTGTTTGACACGGCAGAAGGTGTGACTTTGTGTAGTTGATTGAGAAACCTAGTTTGTGGAGGGTTTCTATGACATACTTTGTGTGTTGTGAACACCTTTGTAGCGTGTTGGTTTTGATTAACCAATCGTCTAGGTACGGGAACACATGTATTTGCTGCCTTCTGATATGTGCAGCTACGACTGCCAGGCACTTTGTAAAAACTCTTGGCGCAGTTGTTATTCCGAATGGCAACACCTTGAATTGGTAATGTATCCCTTGGAATACAAACCTTAAGTACTTTCTGTGTGAAGGATGTATCGGTATATGGAAATATGCATCCTTTAGGTCTAGTGTTGTCATGTAGTCTTGTTGTTTGAGTAGTGGGATTACGTCTTGTAATGTCACCATGTGAAAGTGATCTGATTTGATGTGGGTATTTAATGTTCGGAGATCTAATATAGGTCTCAGACTCTTGTCTTTTTTTGGGTATGAGAAAGTACAGAGAGTAAACTCCTGTTCCTTTCTGGTGTTTTGGTACTAATTCTATTGCTTCTTTTAGTAGCAATGCCTGAACTTCTAGTCCTAGAAGATCTATATGTTGTTTTGACATATTGTGTGTTTTCGGTGGGACGTTTGGAGGAAATTTGAGAAATTCTATGCAATAACCATTCTGGATAATTGCCAGTACCCAAGTGTCTGTTGTTCTTTCCTCCCAATATTTGTAAAATTGGCTTAGTCTCCCCCCCACAGGTGTTATGTATTGGGGATGTGTGACTTGGAAGTCACTGCTTGTTTTGAGGGGTTTTGGGGCTTTGGAACTTCCCTCTATTTTTTTGGAATTGTGCCCCTCTATATTGCCCCCGAAAACTTCCCCGCTGATATTGGCTTTGATAAGTGGGCCTTGCTTGTGAGGTTGTGGCCTCTGTAGGTTGACTTCGAAACCCTCCCCTAAATGTTGTTTTGCGAAATGTGCCTCTGCTTTGTGGGGAGTAGAGTGCGCCCATGGCTTTTGCGTTATCAGTATCTTTTTTGAGTTTTTCAATAGCAGTGTCGACTTCTGGCCCAAACAACTGCTGTTCATTAAAGGGCATATTCAGCACGGCTTGTTGTATTTCCAGCTTGAATCCTGACGTACGCAACCATGCGTGTCTCCTTATCGTTATTGCAGTATTTACTGTCCTTGCAGCCGAATCTGCTGCGTCCATTGATGACCGTATCTGATTATTGGAGATACTTTGTCCTTCTTCTACCACTTGTTGTGCCCTTTTAAGGAACTCTTTGGGTAAGTGTTCTATGAAATGCTGCATTTCGTCCCAATGAGCTCTATCGTATCTTGCCAAAAGTGCTTGTGAATTGGCAATACGCCATTGGTTTGCTGCTTGTGCTGCAACTCTTTTACCCGCAGCATCGAATTTGCGACTCTCCTTGTCTGGAGGTGGTGCATCTCCCGAGGTATGAGAGTTTGCTCTCTTGCGAGCTGCCCCAACAACCACAGAATCTGGTGTTAATTGCTGCGTAATATAAACAGGGTCTGTTGGTGGTGGCTTGTACTTCTTCTCCACCCTTGGAGTTATGGCTCTGCCTTTTACAGGATCCTGAAATATTTGTTTGGAATGTTTTAGCATTCCCGGGAGCATAGGTAAGCTTTGGTATTGGCTATGAGTGGAAGAGAGTGTATTAAACAAAAAGTCATCCTCAATTGGTTCTGAATGCAAGGTGACGTTATGAAACGCAGCTGCCCTTGAGACCACCTGCGTGTAGGATGTACTGTCTTCAGGTGGCGACGGCCTCGCAGGGTAACAGTCTGGGCTGTTATCTGATACAGGAGCATCATAAAGGTCCCATGCATCAGGATCATCTTGACTCATTGCAGTATGAGTCGGGGATTGTATCAGTGGTGGAGTGGCTACCGGTGATGTGTGCATTGATGGTGGTGGAGTTATTTGTCTTGCCACCTTTGCCTGTGGCTGCTTGTCCTTTTCTTGAAAGGCAAGTCTTCTTTTCATTTTAATTGGGGGAAGAGTGCTTATCTTCCCTGTGTCTTTTTGAATGTGGAGCCTTCTTTGAGTGTAGTCTGGCTCAACAGATTCAAGTTCCTCTCCGAACTTAAGTCCTTGCATCTGGGAGGACAATCCCTGTTCCTCTGTGTAGGAACCTGTTTTCGGTTCCGAGGCTGGATGTTTCGGAATCGAAATCTTTTCAGTCACCTTTTTTGGCTCCGAGGAAACCTTCTTTATTTTCGGCGTCGTGGTGTCTCGGTGCCGAACCGTTTCGGTGCCGAGTCTGCTCGGAGCCGCTGTCTCGGGCCCGAGATTGTTGTGTGGCGGTATCTCGACCGGAGTCGGATCACTTCGCCACATGCATGCCCTTTTTCGGTGCCGATGATCGGTCACCTATTTTTCGGGTTGAGCCATGGCCTGTTGGCGGTGGCGTCCCCTGGGCTTTTGTTGTCTTCTCGTGAGTTTTATGTTTCGACGTCTTACTCACGGTTTTCGGCGTTTCTTCGGGATCGAGCTCGTCCGAGTCAGATTCGTGGATGGAGAAGGTTTCTTCTTCCTCCTCGAAATGCCCTTGTCCTGTCGGCGCCGACGCCATCTGTAGTCTTCTCGCTCTTCGGTCTCTTAATGTCTTCCTCGACCGAAACGCTCGACAGGCTTCACAGGTATCCTCCTTGTGCTCTGGAGGCAGACAAGTTACAGACCAGATGCTGATCTGTATATGGATACTTGTTATGACATTTTGGGCAGAAGCGGAATGGGGTCCGTTCCATCAGCCTTGAAGAGACACGTGGCCGGGCCGACCAGGCCCCGACGGGGGGATCGAAAAAACCCCGAAGGGCCACCAGAGCTCTTCAAAAGTCGGTGTCGATCTGTTGTAACTAACCCGATACCGAAAGCAAACAATACCGACGATTTTTCCGAGATTCTAACTAACTTTCCGACCCGAAACACTGAGTGAAAAGGAACACGTCCGAACCCGATGGCGGAAAAAAAACAATCTAAGATGGAGTTGACGCCCATGCGCAATGGAGCCGAAATGGGAGGAGTCCCTCGATCTCGTGACTCGAAAGACTTCTTCGAAGAAAAACAACTTGTAACACTCCGAGCCCAACACCAGATGGCGGGATGTGCACAGCATGTGTATCTGCAGCTACACATGCCATCGAACATATATATATATATATATGTTATTCCCATACTGTCCCAACATGGACCCGACAAAGAAGCCTAGAGGAGAGAATGTGGCATAAGGGCCAGAGCTTCCGATCTTAGAGCTAGGGAAAACGGTTTGAGCCTCAGCTAAACATCCTGTGATTCTGGGCAGGTCACTTAATCTCCCCTTGCTACCAAAAATGAATGTGTTCTTGTATGATGTAATAGGTGCTCATGTAAAGTGCTCCAATACATTTGTATCAAGTTCACGCTACATAATGCACTTTTTTTTTTTTTTAAAAAGACCCCGCAGACATTACAAAGAAACAGAAAGAAGCCCAAAAACACACGGCCATGAAGCGCGAAGTGGAGAGATGAAAGACAAAAGTAGTGCGCCACACTAAGGTATATCACTGATTGTGCAATAATCCATGTAACAGGGTCAGTCTCCAAGGTGGTAATAAACCAGCCACAAGACTGGACGAACATAAAGCATTTAACAACGACAAAGGATTTCTTAAAGGCAGACCCAGGAATGAAAGTGATGAGCATGAGATGGGCGTGGTTAAAGCCCACAGAATAGATTACAACATGTCGAGAAGAGCAGCACTTCTGCGCTGCTATGCTCCACCTAAAAATGATGAGAACTAGAAAGATAAAAGGCGTGTGAAAAGTCAAACATTCTGTATGTGCAGGTGAACAAGAGTAGGAGTTAAGAGAGAGAGAGAGGAGCGGGGCTTCCTCGGGGTGTGCAAGTGGTGTGCTTTCATTTTTTGTGATGTAAGCTCTGCAGCTGGGACTACACTTGATACACTTACCTGTTTATACACTACAGATATGTGTAAAAAAAAACACCAAGTGCTTTCATATGGTAGTTCACTTAGCATTTTTGTAAGCACCATTTATAGAAAGGTCATTTTTACCAAACTGAAAATTCCTCAATATTCCTACCTCAGAAGGATGATTTAGTTTTTCAGCAGCACTCAACGCATTAAGCCCTCTTGCTGGGTCACATTACTACTAAGAGAGACAAAATAGCATTGGAGTCTTCATAGGTATGTTCACAAGGCCTCTGCACTCACAGTTGCTTACATCCTAGAGCTCAGCAGTGAACCAAGCTGACCCTACCCCTTCCCCATCCTTTGGACCGCACTAGGTTGTTTATAACACATTCAATACATTCAATGAGTACTGTCACTTCTAGGACAGCAAGGGCACTTCTGAGCTCATTGGTAATACTTTAATGAGACAATCTGAATTTCTAATAAGGCTCATTACTTTGTGTGATGTTCTCCTCCTCCCCAACAGTAAGAGACATTCAAACTACCTTCCTCACTCTCCAGCCTGCCAGAGCACGAAAATAGGCAGTAATATTTTAAGGACTGGACAACTGCAAAGGCCCCCACCTTCCAAAATGATCTCTCTTTCTTTTCCCTCACCTCCAACTCTTTGTAACAATCTCTCTCTCCCTCTCTCTGTCTGCCTCGGACTGTCTCTTTTTCTACCCATCTTTCACCACTTTTTACCTTTCGATCTACCTCTCTTTCTCTCCTCACCAATCACTTGTTCTAGTGGCTCTCACTATCGGTCTTCACCCTACTTTACTGATCTCTACTTCTTGTCTACCTCCCTCTACCTTACTATTCACCTTATCTCAGTCGGTTTACCTTGCCTCTCTCTATATACTCGTCCCACTTCACCTTTCACTTCCTTTTTCTTTCTACCTATCTTTTTTGCCTCATTTCTCTCTACCTCACCAAACACTGAATCCCAGCCTAGATCTATCTTTCCACATTCACTGACAACCTTTGATACCTCTTTTATTACTCCCCATCTCTCTTTCTACGCATCACTTATGTTTCTTTCTTAGATCTCCCTCCTTACTTGACTCCAGCTCAGCTAGCTCCCCCTTTTATTTCCATCTCTCTTCACTGAACCCTACAACACTATGAGCCTAACACTCAATTTGTGTTGCAGCCCATACTACCACATTTCTGTTTACCTCACCGCTCTTTAAAATATACCGTTCTGTAATTCACAAACTATCTCTCTCCTATCTGTGCCTACCTCCACATCTTTCTCCCTACTCCATCTCTACCTCACCCTTTTCTCGGCACCTCAGTCCTTTACATTTCACTGCCCTGCCTATCTCCTCCATCTACTTTACCCCCTCTCAACCTTATCTATTTCTTAACCTACCCACCTCTTCTCTATGCCCCATTTCTATCTACCTTTCTCACACCCTCTCTACCTCACCACTCTCCGCCTCCCTCTCTCTACTTTACATCTCACACACTACCTCATCTTTCTACCCCCAAACTTCTTTCTCTCAATTGCCCTCATTTGATCACGGTCTCTCCTCTTCACTTCTTTCACAAACTTGCTCCTTTATTGCTAACCCTCTTTTACTACCTCTAGCTGTCTTTTAAAAATTATCATTGCATTTTTTCTCTTTTTTAAATCGATCTCTGGACCACTTTTCAACATATCTTCTCTGCCTCTTTCTTTGTATATCTACTGCACCTCTCAGGCTTTTTCCTCACACTCTCACTCTTTGGCTGTCTGAATGTTCCCTCTCTTTCTCTACTTCACCTCTGTCTCTCCACTTCCCCTTTTTTCTGCATCAGTAATCTCTTTTTCTAACATTCATCCTACTCAATGTACCTTTCTCTCTACTTCACTGCCCACTTTACCTAACCTATATTTCTGTGACTTATTCTCATTCCTCCCTTCTCTTTACTTTCACCACTGTTGATCAACAATGAAAGTTACAATCTCAACCACTTAGTACATACGTTTTTAATATTACGCACTGGTCCACTAAGCATCCACCAGGTCACCATTACTATGGTTTGTCTACAACCGTAGAAATCAGCTTATTAGACAATGATTTGAAAGTAACATTTTGTAGGACAAAATATTTAGATCCAAACACAAAATGAAATGGCTTTATCAATGCTTGTTCAAGCTCTATTTTGGTACCATTTGACTGGAGCAGACTGAGCAGCTTCATCTTTCGGCTGCTATTGTGTGCCCCATCTCTAAAATGTTAAATGATAGGTCAATACTGTTTTCAATCATGAGGACTTCCATTATCTGGAGGTCAGTAATACAACAAATGCACAGCTGTTCTACTGTCCTAAACCATGGCCCCTATGATCGGTCTTGCCTGGGGCACAAAAATGCTTATGAAGGCACTGAAAATAGCAGACCTGGTGTGGGGGTGGGGGGGTTCTGCCTCAAGGCTCTGCACTCACCCCTTACTCATCCAGCCACAGAGTTCTGGAGGGAAACGGAGTGATAATTTGAAGATTTCCTTCCCACCTCCTTATTTCCATGCCCACATTTGCCAGGAGGGAGAGATGAATTATGCAGTTCCCACTACCAGAAGGATGCAAAGGTTGCAGCAGGAGGACAAAGCAAAGAGTTAACCAACCTACGGGTGGACAGGAGACCATGCTTCAACAGCCTTCTGCGTCACAACCACTTCTTCAACTTTTTATGTCCTAGCCACCTCCCATCCTGCCTTAGAGGAAGGAATCAAGGCCTTCCGTGGTCTAGTTCAGTTACTGAGGCCTAGGTAGGAATCATACCCCAAATCTCCCATCCAAAACCATCCAAGATCACCAAGCCCTTTCTTTTCTGTAACCCTGCCAAGACAGGAGTATCAAAGGGCCAGAACACCAACTGCAGAGGACCATCTATTACAACCCCACTCTCCTCCAGGAGAACTGACCAACGCAGGCTGACCTAAACTCTTCCATCTTGACTTTAGACTACATTTCTGTGATGATCAGAGTCCAGGACATAGTTGATTGGGACAGGATAAATCACTTTGTTGTACAAGTCTTTGACACTACAAGCAAGTATTCAGCTTTCAAAGATTTAGTGTTTCTAGTCTTGGCCAATGTTAGTGACCTCCTATTAGCTTTAAAATGACTAATTTACCACACATATTTGCAAAAATGAGTATCCTGATATTAATCTAGCAGCGTTTCATGAAAGGCTGTGATCTGTGAATGTGGGCCATTATTTCTGGGTTGTCCGGGCCTATTTTTTACCCAAATCCGACCCTGCACTCCAGTCCCTTTCCAAGGCCCCAGTTATGAAGTTCATGCAAGAGGTCACTCCTCCACCGTCTGCTGAGATTGCGAGTCAGTTATTTGATTTAGCTAGAAGGGTTCCACAGGGGTCCTCCTCAGGGCTGAACTGAAGCTCAGCACAGTGCGTGTTGCACTGCAGGGATCCCCTCAGCAGAGTATCACAGGGGCCCGGCCATTCCTTGGATGCTGTGTGCCCCCTGAACAGGCCAAAGGACAACTTTAAGGTCCGTTTCACCTCTAAGCACAGTGTGCTCAGGTGCTGTAGGTTCCCAGGGAGCTGTGAAACAGGATAGTTAACCCAATCTGCTATGTATAACCCCACTGATGAGCCTGGCAAGGGCGTCTTAATCGAGGCGTGCCACACAACCTCCGGGTCCCACCGCCAGGGTCTCCAGCAGTCACTTATCCCACATTAAAAGGAGCCAGGTGTTTGGGTCTGATGGTGATGTTTCTCCCTATCTCCCCCATTTCAGTAGGGGCTGGTCATCAGTCGCCACACCTAATCAACTCTGCAGGCCGCTCATGTGGGAAATGGCAGCTCCCCCTGAAGTCCTCTCGACAGGGTCAGACTTCTATTCCTCACAGACATGATCCGAGTTCCAACGAGTAGCAGGGACCGTGGTCACACGGGTGAAAGCTCAGAGTCCTCCACTGCAGTTTAGAGGGACAGAGCGGCCAGCAACGGCTCCCACCTTGGTCAGCATGTCTCATAGGGGAGGAGGGAGGTGGAGCCCCCACCTACAACACAGTTGTCAGTCTGCAGGGTCCCACGCTGTCAAAACAGCTTTATTTGATGGGGCAAGCAGTTATGGCAGCATGATTAGGAGGCTCTTGGGATCTATAGACACATCGGGCCACGCCCTCACAGCAAGCTGGCTTGGCAACATGATTCTACAACCGCTACTGGGCTCCTGCATGGCACCAGCCTATGAGGGAGCGCCTGTACAGCCACATCACTAATGTTTCCATAGATGTGTTATCAGGGTTATCTCTCCGTAATGCTGCAGATGTTTTCAGGCAATTGCACTGCAGACCAGGAATCGGGTTCCAACCTGCCCTGTTGGCCAGTCTATTTATGACAATCCTCATGCCCTTTCCCCTGCCGATATATTTAATATTGATGTCCGAGGGCCATAGTAAGGTTGCACTCCAAAATTAACAATGAATGGACTCCATTTAGTGACTGGCCACTCAGAGTTGCAAGGCTTTCACCAACCAGGTGGTGGAGGGTATTAGAAGCTCAGAAACAGTATAATATAGTAGCACTCAATCACGTCGCTATCCAATCAGTTCTTTATGGAAGAAAAATACATATCATAACATGTAGGATACAAATTGCACTTAAAAATAGGCTACACAAAAAAATGGAGTCCCTGTCCCATCTTGGACCATGTTACAATACACAGGTCCTTCCCATTGGGTCTATTATTTTGGTTAACACTGAGGCCTATATCCACTGGTCTCTTATGAGGGATGATTAGTAACAAAGCTTGTCTTTTCATATAGGTTTAGGTCCTTTGGAAGAATACAGGGTTGGCTAATGGGGATAGAGGCAGGCACAAGGGTGCCCAGGGTTTAATTTCAACTAGCCACTTATAGCACCTCGGGATCCAGAGGGATACAATCCTAATCTCTTGATTAAAAGGGCACTTGGCACTGCAAAAAAGCTCTAACCCAAAACACAGACAACATGAGATCGACTAGCAAGAAAGCCCTGCATGCTCCAGGCGATATCCTTGGCGAACAGTGAGTGCTAAGGGCAGGGAACCCTGGAATTATGCAATTGTGCAGTCACAGAGGTTTTTGCATGATTATAGTTTACATAAACCCTCATCTACTGTATAATGTGCACATTTTAACCAGAAAAAAAAAAAATCAAGCTTAAACGGTTCAAAAGTTATTAAAACACAGCACATGCTGTTGTCCAGTAGAAGGCCCTCTGCAAAGTTGACTGTTCACCTAGCTCTTGCTTATTGCTATATGTGGGTGTTAAACTGGTACTCAGGAGGTACAACCAATGCCCAGACAGTGTTAAGTGTAAAAAATTACTAAATAATGAAGTATTACTATTGCAAAATGTGCTACACTATCTCACATAATTTGTCTTTTCTAGCTGCATAATTTACTTAACCCTGCCTTCTAATTTGGCACAACCCTGCTGCATAATTCCAGTGGCCCTGGATAAGGGACAACAGTCTTGGATAATGAACACCAAAGTCCAATTAAGTCCCCAGCGGACTATATGTTTAGATGTTATCAAAGTAATGGGTAAAGTATCATTTTATGCCCTATGCCTTTTAGGTGTAGGTGACTCCATTTAGGAATTTACTTGTTGCACTAGAGATTTTTTCGGTAGGATAGTCACAAAACTCACAATGGCACCAGTAGCCAGATGACATCACCACACCAATGGGTTAGGTCCTCTTATTGGGGGAGAAGGACTACCACCTGGGTCAACTGGAGCAACAAATGAGGTTATGTGTGAGCACTGGAAGGGATGGAGACAGCGCAGGCTCATCTTGACTCAAAACGGCAAGGAGCAACTTCTAGACCAGTTTTTGCTTGCTTCTCCTGGGTAGCTGGGTTGTGTGGCTACTATATATATATATGGAAAATGTCACTTACCCAATGTACATCTGTTCGTGGCATTAGTCGCTGCAGATTCACGTGCTGTGCACATCCCGCCATCTGGTGTTGGGCTCGGAGTGTTACAAGTTGTTTTTCTTCGAAGAAGTCTTTTTTCGAGTCACGAGACCGAGGGACTCCTCCCATTTCGACTCCATTGCGCATGGGCGTCGACTCCATCTTAGATTGTTTTCCCCGCAGAGGGTGAGGTAGGAGTTGTGTATGCTAGTAATAGTGCCCATGCAATGGAGTGAATACGTATGTACATAATGAAGTTTAAAGTAATATATTTACAAATGTTCAAGATCAACTTCTAAACGGCTACAGGCTCCCGGGGAGGCGGGTGGGCGCATGTGAATCTGCAGCGACTAATGCCACGAACAGATATACACTGGGTAAGTGACATTTTCCGTTCGATGGCATGTGTAGCTGCAGATACACATGCTGTGCATAGACTAGTAAGCAGTTATCTCCCCAAAAGCGGTGGTTCAGCCTGTAGGAGTTGAAGTTGTTTGAAATAATGTTCGTAGTACAGCTTGACCTACTGTGGCTTGTTGTGCCGTTAACACATCTACACAGTAGTGTTTGGTAAATGTATGAGGCGTAGACCATGTTGCTGCCTTACATATTTCGTTCATTGGAATATTTCCTAGAAAGGCCATGGTAGCACCTTTTTTTCCTGGTTGAGTGTGCCTTTGGTGTAATAGGCAGCTCTCTCTTTGCTTTAAGATAGCAGGTTTGAATACACTTAACTATCCATCTAGCAATACCTTGTTTAGAAATTGGATTCCCTGTATGAGGTTTTTGGAAAGCAATAAATAGTTGTTTTGTTTTTCGAATTAGTTTTGTTCTGTCAATGTAGTACATTAGTGCTCTTTTGATGTCTAATGTATGCAGTGCTCTTTCAGCTACAGAATCTGGCTGTGGGAAGAACACTGGTAATTCTACTGTTTGATTCCAGTGGAACGGTGAGATCACTTTTGGTAAAAAATTTGGATTTGTCCGTAGAACTACTTTATGCTTGTGTATTTGAATAAATGTTTCTTGTATGGTAAATGCTTGAATTTCACTCACTCTTCTTAGAGATGTGATGGCAATCAAAAATGCAACTTTCCATGTTAAATATTGCATTTCACAAGAGTGCATGGGCTCAAAAGGTGGACCCATGAGTCGTGTTAAGACAATGTTGAGGTTCCATGAAGGAACTGGTGGTGTTCGTGGTGGTATAATTCTCTTTAGGCCTTCCATAAATGCTTTTATGACTGGTATCTTAAATAATGAAGTTGAGTGCGTAATTTGCAGGTAGGCTGAAATTGCGGTCAGATGTATCTTTATTGAAGAGAAAGCTAGCTTTGACTTTTGCAATTGTAGTAAGTATCCTACTATATCTTTGGCAGATGCGTGTAAGGGTTGAATTTGATTATTATGGCAGTAATAAACAAATCTTTTCCACTTATTTGCATAGCAGTGTCTAGTGGTAGGTTTCCTAGCTTGTCTTATGACCTCCATACATTCTTGTGTGAGGTCTAAGTGTCCGAATTCTAGGATTTCAGGAGCCAAATTGCTAGATTCAGCGATGCTGGATTTGGATGTCTGATCTGTTGTTTGTGTTGTGTTAACAGATCTGGTCTGTTTGGTAGTTTGACATGAGGTACTACTGAGAGGTCTAGTAGTGTTGTGTACCAAGGTTGTCTTGCCCATGTCGGTGCTATTAGTATGAGTTTGAGTTTGTTTTGACTCAATTTGTTTACTAGATATGGAAGGAGTGGGAGAGGGGGGAAAAGCGTAAGCAAATATCCCTGACCAGCTCATCCATAACGCATTGCCCTGAGACTGATCTTGTGGGTACCTGGATGCGAAGTTTTGGCATTTTGAGTTTTCTTTTGTTGCAAATAGATCTTCCCACATTTGGAAGTAAGTGTTTAGTATTTGGGAGTGAATCTCCCATTCGTGGATCTGTTGGTGATCCCGAGAGAGATTGTCTGCTAACTGGTTCTGAATTCCTGGAATAAATTGTGCTATTAGGCGAATGTGGTTGTGAATCGCCCAATGCCATATTTTCTGTGTTAGGAGACACAACTGTAGAGTGTGTGCCTCCCTGTTTGTTTAGGTAATACATTGTTGTCATGTTGTCTGTTTTGACAAGAATGTGTTTGTGTCTTATTATGGGTTGAAATGCTTTGAGCGCTAGAAATACCGCTAACAGTTCTAAGTGATTTATGTGAAACTGTTTTTGCTGTATGTCCCATTGTCCTTGGATGCTGTGTTGATTGAGGTGTGCTCCCCACCGTATCATGGAAGCATCTGTTGTTATTACGTATTGTGGCACTGGGTCTTGGAAAGGCCGTCCTTGGTTTAGATTTATACTGTTCCACCATTGAAGCGAGATGTATGTTTGGCGGTCTATCAACACCAGATCTAGAAGCTGACCCTGTGCTTGTGACCATTGTGATGCTAGGCACTGTTGTAAGGGCCGCATGTGCAACCTTGCGTTTGGGACAATGGCTATGCATGAAGACATCATGCCTAGTAGTTTCATCACCAGTTTGACTTGTATCTTTTGATTTGGATACAAGGTCTGTATCACATTGTGAAATGTGTGAACTCTTTGTGGACTTGGAGTGGCAATCCCTTTTGCTGTGTTGATTGTTGCTCCTAAGTATTGCTGTGTTTGACACGGCAGACGGTGTGACTTTGTGTAATTGATTGAGAAACCTAGTTTGTGGAGGATTTCTATGACATATTTTGTGTGTTGTGAACACCGTCTTAGCGTGTTGATTTTGATTAACCAATCGTCTAGGTACGGGAACACATGTATTTGCTGCCTTCTGATATGTGCAGCTACTACTGCTAGGCATTTTGTAAAAACTCTTGGTGCAGTTGTTATTCCGAATGGCAACACTTTGAATTGGTAATGTATCCCTTGGAATACAAACCTTAGGTACTTTCTGTGTGAAGGATGTATTGGTATATGGAAATATGCATCCTTTAGGTCTAGTGTTGTCATGTAGTCTTGTTGTTTGAGCAGTGGGATTACGTCTTGTAATGTAATCATGTGAAAGTTATCTGATTTGATGTAGGTATTTAATGTTCTGAGATCTAGTATAGGTCTCAGACTCTTGTCTTTTTTGGGTATCAGAAAGTACAGGGAGTAAACTCCTGTGTTTATTTGTTGTTTTGGTACTAACTCTATTGCTTCTTTTTGTAGCAAGGCCTGAACTTCTAGTCCTAGAAGATCTATATGTTGTTTTGACATATTGTGTGTTTTCGGTGGGATGTTTGGAGGGAATTTGAGAAATTCTATGCAATAACCATGCTGGATAATTGCTAAGACCCAAGTGTCTGTTGTTATTTCCTCCCAATGTTTGTAAAACTTGGTTAGTCTCCCCCCCACAGGTGTTATGTGTTGGGGATTTGTGACATTGAAGTCACTGCTTGTTTGGAGGAGTTTTGGGACTTTGGAACTTTCCTCTATTCCTTTGAAATTGTCCCCCTCTATATTGTCCCCGAAAACCTCCCCGCTGATACTGGCTCTGGTAAGCGGGCTTTGTTTGTGAGGTTGTGGCTTCTGTGGTTTGCCCTCGAAACCCCCCTCGAAATTGTGTCTTTCGAAATGTGCCTCTGCTCTGTGGGGAGTAGAGTGCGCCCATGGCTTTGGCCGTGTCAGTGTCTTTCTTAAGTTTTTCGATCGCAGTGTCCACCTCCGGCCCAAACAACTGCTGTCCGTTGAATGGCATATTCAGCACAGCTTGCTGTATCTCTGGTTTAAATCCTGATGTACGCAGCCATGCATGTCTCCTTATTGTTACAGCTGTGTTGACAGTTCTAGCAGCTGTGTCGGCAGCATCCATTGCTGACCGTATCTGATTATTGGAGATACCCTGTCCTTCTTCTACTACTTGCTGCGCCCTTTTTTGGAACTCCTTGGGTAAATGTTCAATAAGGTGTTGCATCTCATCCCAATGGGCCCTATCATATCTGGCTAGCAAAGCTTGCGAATTTGCAATACGCCATTGGTTTGCGGTCTGTGCCGCCACCCTTTTGCCTGCAGCATCGAATTTTCGACTTTCTTTATCTGGAGGTAGTGCATCTCCTGAAGTATGAGAGTTGGCTCTTTTGCGCGCTGCTCCCACTACAACAGAGTCTGGTGTTAGCTGTTGTGTAATGTACACTGGGTCTGTTGGTGGCGGTTTATTTTTTTTATCTACTCTTGGAGTAATGGCTCTCCATTTAACAGGCTCCTCAAACACTTGTTTGGAGTGTTTTAGCATTCCGGGTAGCATAGGAAGACTCTGATATTGGCTGTGTGTGGACGACAGTGTATTAAAAAGAAAGTCGTCTGTAATGGGCTCTGAATGAAGGCTGACATTATGAAATGCAGCTGCTCTTGACACCACCTGTGTGTAGCCTGTACTATCCTCTGGTGGCGATGGTTTAGCTGGATAGCATTCTGGACTATTATCTGACACTGGTGCGTCATAAAGGTCCCATGCGTCAGGGTCATCTTGACTCATTCCTGTATGAGTTGGGGATTGCATCATTGGTGGAGTGGCTACCGGTGATGGTTGTGGAGAGTGATGTGGGGATGATGGCGGTGTTACTTGTTTAGCCACCTTTGCATGTGGCTGTTTTTCTTTGTCTTGGAAGGCAAGCTTGCGTTTCATTTTGACTGGAGGAAGAGTGCTGATCTTCCCTGTATCTTTTTGAATAAAGAGCCGTCTTTGTGTGTGATCTGGCTCTATTGCCTGTAATTCCTGTCCAAATCTATGTGTCTTCATTTGTGTGGACAGTCCTTGTTCCTCAGTGTAGGAACTTGTTTTCGGTTCCGAGGCCGGATATTTCGGTACCGAAACCTTTTCGGCTGCTTTTTTCGGCTCCGACGAAACCTTTTTTACTTTCGGCGTCGTGCTCTCTAGGTGCTGACCTGTTTCGGTGCCGAATCTTCTCTGAGCCACCATCTCGGGCCCGAGATTGCTGTGTGCTGGTATCTCGACCGGAGTCGGATGACTTCGACATCAGCTCGCCCTTTTTCGGTGCTGATGAACGGTCACCTACTTTTCGGTTTAAGCCATGGCCTGTTGGCGGTGACGTCCCCTGGGCTTTAGCGCTTTTCTCGTGAGTTCTTGGTTTCGACATCTTACTCACGGTTTTCGGCGTTTCCTCGGGATCGATCTCCTCAGAGTCAGACTCCTGGGTGGAGAATGTTTCTTCCTCCTCCTCGAAACGCTCTTGTCCTGTCGGCGCCGACGCCATTTGCAGTCTTCTTGCTCTTCGGTCCCTGAGTGTCTTCCTGGACCGAAACGCTCAACAGGCCTCACAAGTATCCTCCTTGTGTTCTGGTGACAAACACAAGTTACAGACCAGATGTTGATCTGTATATGGATACTTGTTATGGCATTTTGGACAGAAGCGGAATGGGGTCCGTTCCATCAGCCTTGAAGAGAAACGTGGCCGGGCCGACCAGGCCCCAACGGGGATGGAAGAAAACCCTGAAGGGCCACCGGAGCTCTTCTTAATTCGGTGTCGATCTGTTGTAACTAACCCGATACCGAACGCAAACAATACCGACGATTTTTCCGAGATTCTAACCAACTTTCCGACCCGAAACACGGAGCGAAAAGGAACACGTCCGAACCCGATGGCGGAAAAAAAACAATCTAAGATAGAGTTGACGCACATGCGCAATGGAGTCGAAATGGGAGGAGTCCCTCGGTCTTGTGACTCGAAAAAAGACTTCTTCGAAGAAAAACAACTTGTAACACTCCGAGCCAAACACCAGATGGCGGGATGTGCACAGCATGTGTATCTGCAGCTACACATGCCATCGACCATATATATACATACACACTCCCAAAGGACACCGCAGAGCACTCACGGGGTCAGGTATCAATAACTTATCACAAGTAAACACGTTTCTGCGTTTGCCTTCTTCAATACTTTCAGTGAAATAAACAAAATAATGGCAGTGATATTTTTAAAGATAACATCATGCGCTCCTATTGGGGGATAAACGGTGGCAGAAGAGCGAGAACTGCTGTCGTCCTGGTTCCAATACAATGTCTGTGGCAGCCATATTTGTGTGGTTGATTGCACATAGTTCTAAATGGTAGCACCCACGCTTTGTCATTCAATACCAATACAGTCATGTATTTTGAATAAGCTATTCCACCTCCCATAGGTACAAAGCATCAGGGTACTCGTCATCATATTACCTCATTAATGACTAAATGTACGTAGTACTCTCCCCGAAATTCCATCCTGAACGGGCGGACACTTATTCCCTGGGGAGCTATGTAGCTTCACCCACAGTCCTACTTAATCGATAAATGCACCCTTTCCCACAGATGCAATATGAAATTCTATAGGCACATACCCGCAGGATTCAGTCTAATGGCTGAGAGTCCCACAATCCAAAATTGCTGATCCAAGTCGACGGGATTTGCTTCTTCATGAACCAAATGCAGCGGTTCAGGCAGTATACAAAATAGTATCCCAAAAGGTTCTACGAGTAACTTGGCAAGTACAAGACGGGTGTCACTGTAATTGGTGAGTGTGGACTCACATTGTATATGCAGAAACTCCTAAAGGGCAACATGGAGCACTCACGGGATCAGGTATCAAGAATGTATTGCAAGTAAACGTGTTTGCCTTCTGGGATGGATGGACAGATGCACGCACACATCTTTGTTTTGATAATAACTTTGGCGCAGTTTGACAAACCTTCAAGAAATGTTCAAAACTAGTGTGCCAGTCACTTTAGCTGCTGTCTGTAATATTTTAGGGTGATCCATCAAGCGGAGACAGCATAAAAAAATTAAAAAAAAGGGGGCGGGGGGTTAATCGTGAGGGGCTGGGGGGTTTCAGCATGTCTCCCAAAACGCGTTTTCCCCATGCAATTTCCCATAGGGATTTTAGACACAACGATAACCCGAACCACTGAACAGAACTACACCAAATTTGGCAGAAAGCTAGATCTTGGTCCAAAAGTTATTTGTGTAATTTGGTTGAAATCTGTTCAGTAGTTTTTGAGTTATTAAAGTAAAGCAATTTATGTGTATCTAGAGACATGGATCCTCGGTGCACCCAGGTAGATTCGCAGATCCATGTGCCAACAGCAATGCCGTGATTGGCTGGCCGCAACGTGAGAGGGAAGTTGGGGCCGCCATTTTGTTCATGAGGACTAAAATTTAAAAGTGATAGAAGGGGTCAGGGTCAAGGTGCCCTGACCCCATGGGACTGATGGTGGGGTCTGTGAGGGACCCCTAAGGGGCAAGAAATTGTCCACAGAAGTATTTTTTGTTTTTTAGCGCACGAGGATCCGCAGGTCCACCCCAATCCTCACAGATTCCGGTGGATCCGCAGATCGAGGTGCAATGAAGGAAAAAAAAAAAAACACATGCACCCACTCACAGATTCACACACCTACTCACTCATTCATACACCCACTTACACACCCACACAACCATCATACAGCCACTCTCAGACCCACACACCCACCCACAAAGCCACCCACACACATAGCCGCACACACCCACCCACACAAATTCAGCAGTTATAGTTATTTCAAGTAACTATAACAAATGCCATAAGATAACTATAACTTGCTCCCGCCCATTTTTTTTCTTAGAGCCAATCGCCAACCAGATTCGGTTACCGTTTCAACAGCTAGGAAGTCACAAGCTTTACATACCTCTGGCCTTCATTATTCCCCTGGTCAAATCAATCAATCATTTCTAAAGCACGGCTAATCACCGTGTGGGCGTGCTGCTCAACTGAAGAGCCAGGTCTTGAGGTTTTACTGAACAGCTTGAGTGATTCCGTCTGTCCAAGTTTGAGAGGTAGCATGTTCCATGTCCGGGCTGCGAGGTAGGGAGAAGGATCTTCCTCCTGCTGTGCTTTTCTGGATCTTGGGAACGGCTGCGAGGGCAAGCTGGGACAAACCGAGTTGTCTGTTAGGTACGTAGAAAGCGAGGCGGTGGTTGAGGTATGCCGGTCCTATATCGTGTAGTGTCTTGTAGGTGTGGATGAGGAGTTTGTATGTGATGCACTTGTCGACTGGGAGCCAGTGTAGGTCTCTGAGGTGGGAGGAGATGTGGTTGTGTCAGGGGGTGTCCAGGATGAGTTTTGCTGCCGCATTCTGGATTCTTTGTAGTCTTGATTGCAGCTTCTTGGTGATGCCGGAATTGAGTGCGTTGCCGTAGTCCAGTTTGTTAGTGACGAGTGCATGGGTGACAGCCTTCCTTGTGTCAGAGGAGATCCACTTGAAGATCTTTTGAAGGATTCAGAGGGTGTGGAAGCATGACAGAGATGGTGATGACTTGGCGGGTCATGGATAGTGAGGAGTCCAGGTTGACGCCTAGATTGCTTGCGTGGTCCATGGGGGTGGGGGCTTTTCCCAGTGCGGTGGGTCACCAGGAGTTGTTCCAGGCGGAAGGGGTGGAGCTGATTACGAGGATCTCCATCTTGTCCGAGGTGAGCTTGAGGCAGTTGGCTTCCATCCAGGTGGTGGGTTTGAGTAGCTGATTGAACTCAGCGTGCTTCCAATCTGATGGGAAGGTGGCGGTCTTGAAGGATCGGTTGATAGTTCAGCAGAGCTAAAGGTGCTATGGTGGCGCTGGCCCGGTTGAAGATGTGATGAGGGTAGGGATCCGAGGGTGCTCCGAAGAGGATGGATTTCATGAGCCTTTGGGTGTCCTCTTTCATGAAGGGGGTCCAGGTGTTCAGGATCTGGTGCTGTGTTGAGTCCATGGTGGTATTCGTTAGCAGTGAGGGAGGGTTTTGGTTCTTGACGCCTTCAGAAATGTCCTGGATTTTTTGTTGGAAGAAGGTGGCGAGTTCATCAAAGAGGTCTTGGGCGAAAGGGATGGATGGATGAGGTGTCTGTACCGGGGTTTGTGAATTCTTTGATGATGGCGAAGAGCTGTTTGCTGTTCCTCCATTTCCATTCCAGTCGTCTGCAGGAGCGTTTGGACTCTTGTAGGTCTTTCGTGAACCATTTAGGGGTTTTGCTATGTTGGTTTCCAGCTAGCTTCATTAGCATCTGCTGCGTCCAGTGGAGGGGGGGGGGGGGGGGGGGAATCAGGGGGAGTGGCTGAGAACAGTGGTGAGTTGCGCTTCTGAAACTTTGCCCCAGCGTCTGCAGGGGGTGTAAGGGGCATAGTGGCGTGCAGGTTTCTTGGTGAAGGTAATTAAATGGATACCATAGGGTGAAAGATGTGCAGAACATTGGCTACAGCCATAAAGAAGGCTAGCACTATTGCCTTATTAGGGGGCTATGACAAATCTTTATGGGATTCTCTTAAGCACTTCACAGAGAAGCTGCCATGGGAGGCTACAAAAGACTTCCAGAAAGTGTTCCTAGAAGACATATTTGTCTTCAACCACGTCATTAATGTCACTGCTGACTCTTCAGCTTCTGTAGCACACAAATAGTGCCTTGGATTGTATTTGAGCCATAGTTCCTGGCATCACCTCACTGAGATCAAACTTGAAGCTCACCAACTTATTCTTATGCTTCCCTTCTCAGAAAATTTGCTATTCATATCTACCACCAATGATGAGGTGAACAGAATGAAGCCTGAAATGGAAACTAAGAGCTGTGGGGTTGAAGTAAAAAAATACAGGAGGTGCTACAGATCCTTTGATAGAGGCGCTTCTTCCTACAGACTGTTCAAACCCCTCAAAGGTCTAAACTAGGTTGGTGGCAGAGGCAGCCTTACTGCCAACGTAAGCCTTCTGCTGAGGACAGGGCCACCAACCATCTTCACAGTAATTAATTTCTTCCCTGCCTCTCCTTAGTCTCCTAAATCCAGTGTGGGGAAGCATCATAAACCAACTGGAAGAGTGACAAAGACAGGAGAACAACGAGTCTTGAATATTGTTCAAAGTGGATTCTCACGGAGATTCAAATCTCCCTCACCACTACATATTCCGCCAAGAAGATCCTCTCAGTTCCACTATGAGCAGCTTCAAAAAGAAGTCAATAGCTGACTGGAAAAAGAAGTGGTGGAGGAGGTTCATCATCACCAAAACGAATGAGAATTTATTCCTGTTACTTTCAGGTTCGGAAAAAAGGAACTCAAAAGCCAGATTTAATCTCTACCAGGATTAGTGGTCTTTTGCATCTTTGTGGTTCTATATGCCAGGCTCCATCTGGGACCCTTCAACAATGTATGGAAGACCAATGTGGTGACAACTAATAGGCATCTAGGAAGATGGACTTATTCTGTTCCAGTCTGCGACTCAGTCATTGCTTTTATGGTGCCAGCTACAAAATCTGCTGAAAGGAGTTCTACTTCATCAGGAAATTTCAACACAGATAACTATCACAGACGTCTCACTTCTGGGATAGGGTGCTCACAAAGACCCTCTTCAGATTCAGGGAAAAAAGTCAGAGAAGGAAATATCTTACATAATCAATCTGCAGGAGCAGTTCATATGGGTCTAAAGTCTCTTCTTCCACCCGGCAAGATAAAGTTGCTTCTTGTTCAGACATACAAGTTACTTACCTTCGGTAACAATATATCTAGTAGAGACATTCTAGTTACAGAGTCCTTACCTTAGAGTTTTCCCACAGGCGTCAGACTGGATCCGGAGATTTTTTCTTCGAGCAATACCCTTGCACGTTGTTAGGTGGCATTGGTCGACTCCGCGGGCGTCGTTGGCATCGTAGTCGCTGTGATGACATTGGGAGTAGTACATACACGCCGCCTCAGCGCAGTGACGTCAGTTTCTTTTCACAACTTTCCACACTAAAGCGCAGAGCTGCGAAGAACACTGAAATTGGTGCGCCAGGGCCTGAATGGAGAAGCCCGGTCCCTATAAATCAGTTCGCAAGCATGGCGGATGGGTGGGTCGGTAAGGAATCTGCAACAACAATGTCTCTTTCAGATATATCGTTACCGAAGGTAAGTAATTTGTACATCTGACAAGAGGCTTCTAGTTGCAGATTCCTTACCTTAGAATAGATACCCAAGCAATGCCATCCTCAGAGGTGGGCTGCGAACCAAGAACATACTAGTAAGTCCTGCAGGACCGAACAAACAAAGTAGCCGTCCCCTGGCCACGAAAGGGGCAAAAGGCAGACTGTTGGGGACGAGGGGCAGTGGAAAGGCCGAGGGACCAAGCCGTAGCCTGGGAGTCCTTGAACCTCTCCAGCGCCGAGTTCGCCTTGTCTCCAAAGGGTCTGTTGGGACATCCCCTGAGAAACCAGATGTTTGTAACCAGGTGTGGTGCCTCAAGGCCACTGTCGTCGCAACCGATCTACCCAGGGAGTTGGTTGTGTCCAGCCCACATCGGATAGTGAACTTTGCCACATCTCTCCCGTCGGGGACAGCTTGGGAGACGATAGCACAGGCCTCCTCTGTTATTTGCAGCAGAACTTGAGTGACCATATCCCAGAGACAGTGAGTACAGCGGCCCAAAAGGCATGCAGTGTTCAATGACCTTAGTGCTAGACTGGTGGAAGAAAACATCTTCCCAAATTGTTCAAGCCTTTTTGATTCCCTATCTGGAGGTCCGAAAGGGAATGCGCCAGAGGATGAGGATGCCTGGATAACAAGGCTCTTAGGCGTGGGGACAGAAATTTAGGATCGTTTGGGCCGGGCCGATGGTGGCGTGCGATTGTCCTGTTCACAGGAGCCCCTGTGTTGAGTCTGGACCAAGTACCCAAAAGGACAATGGGTCAGGGCTTCATTAAATGGAAGAAGATGCTCAGAGGTGGAAGCCCCTGGTTGAAGTACATCAGTCAGGAGATTAGACCTGGCCTGAACAGTAGGCAGCTCAAGGCCGAGGAGCTCAGCCGCCCTACTGTACACTATAAAATAAGTAGCTCCCTCTGCTGTAGCCACAGTAGGAGGAGACAGAATGCCAGTGTCTAAAGAGGTATCCAGACCACTGGCCTCGACCAACTCCTGTGCCCAGTCCATGTTAGGATCATACTGGTAATCATAAAGGTCCAGGGACCCCTCCAATCCTTACCGAATTCTGAACACATAAGAATAAGGTCAGAATCTGGGATGAATAGGCCCCATCGAAGAAGGAGGCGTCGGTGGCTGATGCCGTTCCAACCCAGAGTCGTCAGGGATCAGGATTGGGTTGACATTGATAGTGGGCTCCACCGATGTCAGGAGCATCGACATTCGAACCGGCACCGGGGAAGGTCCTGATGGTATGACCGGCATCGGTACTGATCTGAGAGCGGATCTAGAGAGGACTTCAGTGGCCGGAGCCAGAGGTGCGGAACTCAAAGGCCCTCCAACCGGACTCCTTGGGCCTGAAGGCACCGTAGCAGGGTCAGACTGCCCAAAAAGGAAGTACATGGCCTCATAGAATTCCTTTAATTGGGCATGGGTCGCCCGGCTCATACCCCTTTGGACATGGCAATACCAGAGTTCAGCCTGGTGGAAGCGAAGGTTATGATGGGAACGCTGGGAAAGGGCAGAGTATCCCAAATTTATCGTACCCTAAGTATGAACACACAAGATCCCATGACAGGTTTCAGATCCCGATGGGAGGGATGGTTGGGGCAAATGGAAGACGAAGACTGGCACGAGGACCTGATGGCGCCCAGACTACTGATCACGTCATCGCAGCTCCGCCTTATCCAAACTTATTATTTGCGCATTGCGCCTACCTTACCCCGGATAGGATGCACAGGACGGGACTCAGGGATGATGCCCGGTGCCCTACCGGGTGCTGACTTCTTCCATATGATATGGGCCAGTCCCATCAGTGTGAGTTAGTGCGAAATGATCGCCGGTGAGCTGTCCACCGTCTTTGGCGCTGGGTTAGACAAGGCCCCAACTCCCATCCTTTTAGGGGTCCTAGAGGGCATGGGAATCAGCCAAGCTGACCGTACCTTCTTAGGGCCTACATTGCTGGTGACGAGAGACATTGTTGCCCGGTGGAAACATACAATGCCTCCCGCTCGCTGGCCCAGTGGAGATGGGGCATCCATTGGTGTGCCCAGCAGTAGAAGCCAGTGTATGGGGCGCAGGACTGCCCAGCGAAATACAGTAACATTTGGGGTAAGTATGCTGAAAATGAGAATACTATAAGAAGTTGCACAAGCGACGATTTACACAACTGTAAGATTGAACAAAATGTACTGTATGGTCTTGGAGATATTTGATGATACTTTGGGCAAATATTGCAAGCGTGGATTCAGTGTGACTTGTTCTTGTTCTATATTTTTTATTTTAAAAACAAAGTTGTTTATCAACAACAACGAAAAAACACAAGCGGGGCCTCAGTGACTAAGTACTGAAAATCATCGGTCATGATTGGTACTTTCAAAGCTAGACCTAGCTGCAGGTGGAGGAAACAAGAAATGCCCAGACTATGCTCCCAGGTACTAGCAACCAGGGTCGAAGGGGTATTCCATTTTGATAGACTGGTCAGAGAGCTTTCATTACACTTTTCTTCTGATTCTGTTGATTTCAACAGTGTTGATCAAACTGTAACTGCAAAGTCAGAATGATCCTCATAATAGTGGAGTGGCTATGCCATTGATAATTCACAGACCTTCTACACCTGTCAGAGCCACCACACAGGAGGCTGTTGTGCAGACTACATGTGGTTTTCAAGTCTGGGCAGATGCCTGATTTCAACCTTCCATTATTGAACTTTGCAGCCTGGATCATGAACACATACTATACAGGCATTTGAATATGCCACAGGACTTTTGGGACTTTTGAAATGAGGCAGTGTCTTTCCACCAAAACAGACACTTTCAAATGGAACAGGTTCTGCATCTGGTGCATCCAAAAGAACTACAATCTCTCCCGATATCAAGGAGAAGTCACAGATCCATATCTTCTGCATTTAGTGATATCTGGATTGCATTTTCCATCAATTAAGGTACGCCTTGCCGTAATTACTACTAACTATATCAAATCTCCATCACAAACTCTCTTCAGAAAACCTGTAATACAAGATTTCTTTTAGTGTATTAAAAAATTATGTCCCCACCCTACTACATCTACGTCTAACCTTGGGAACTTAACATTATCCCTTCTAAGCTCACGGGTCCACTATTTCAGCTTATGTATAACATCTCTACAGAATTGGACTTTCAAAGATGCTTTTCTGATAGCTATAATCTATTACGTCAGAGCGATTCAGGTTTGATGCAGTCAGAAACCTTACACCAGGTTCCATTGGCACAGAGTAGAGATGAAAACTTGGATGTGTTTTCTTCCAAAGGTGGTTCCAGATTTCCCTGTCAATTAGATAACATTCTTTCTGAACACATCAACTCTAGCAGGATAAGCCATTCACACTCTTGATGTGAAAAGAAAATATTTCTGTGGAAATGGCTTGCTTTTCTATTCAGTGCTTAGAACTACTTATGAGGACTCCTGAAGGAGAATGAAAAGTTTCTTACCTACACTCCTAGTTCTCTGCCAGAGACTTCCTCATGAAAGTCATAAGCTTCTAGGTCAAATTAATAGCAAACACTTTTGTATGCCGAGGATCCTCTTGCTCCCATAAAAATAAACTGATCTATTATCTGTCGATCACATTGGAACACTAGAAAATCTATCTTCTAGGAAGTATGCTGAAGAACAGCATTATGAATAGGTTCAAACGGAAGTGCATTTAGATAAAACCATATCAAGTTCCCAGGGAGGAGAAGATCTCCATAAATGAGGAAAAAACCTTAAGGCCTTCTAAAAGTGTTTAGCACCAGCAGGAATTTGCAAAAAGCATGTTTGTAAAGGATTTTTCTTGTGAGTGGTAATGGCTGCTAATGCCATTATAGAAGAAACTGCAGTCCAGACTTGCTAAATCAAGAATTGATGGAACTACCACTTCTTCCTGACATCAGACAGGATCAAAGTTCTGCTGTTGGCAGATGCAAAACCTCTGCCATTTAAAGGCATGGGACACTTGTGGAACAGCATCTGGCTTCTCTCAAGATGTTCATGCAATCTTCTGGAAGGTCTGAATGATCATACTGCAAGAGTTCAGGAGCCAGGCTGACCAAGCTCGGTGAAGGAATGTTGGGGTACAGGATCTCACCTCCTCCAAGCTTGAAACTGAGATCGAGCCAGCACAGAAGCCTCTTGTGTGGTTATTCTGATAGGTGTGGAAAGTTAGTATACAGCGACTGCCATGGAACACACTGCAGCGATAAGTATCATCCTCGTTTTGTCTTTATTTAACTTGATGATCACCACTGTAATCAGTAGGATTGAAGGAAACACATACACAAAGCTTTTTGATCAGTTGACCTAAAGAGCATTCTCCAGTGTTGGGTGGTGATAGATCTGGATGCATAATTTGGGCCTTTTTGTTGTCTGCATCTGCAAATAAGTCAATATCTGGAAAGCCCCATTCACAAATGATCTTGTGCAGAACCTCGTTGTTCAGCACTCATCTTGTATTGATCTGCTTACTACGATTCAACATTTTGGATGCCTGACGGGTGAACTGCTGTGATGTTCAGGTTTCTCATAATCAGTCACTTGGAAGTTGTGTAAGACTCGTGAAGCAGGTCTTTGGATCTTATACTTCTCTGCATGTTGATGTAATGTATCCTTGTTATACTATCTATTTGAACAAGCAAGGAGAAGCTTTGAAACTCAGTAGATAAGATTTGAGAACTGCCCTGAGTTCCAGAAGATTCACTTACTAAGTCTTCCCTTTGTTCAACCACAGTTCTTAGACTTGCTGACCATTCACATGGACTCCAACAGTGAGGCATCTGTAAACATCTTTTTAAATTCTTTAATATAGATTCTCTTTCAGAAGGTTTGTAGGTAGGCGCCACCAAGGAAGGGAGTAGACTGCAGCGTGTACAGGCAGATTTGTCCTTCCATTTGCCTCAGAGCAGATTCCACTGTCTTCCACACACTGTTGCAAATTAAGTCATCTGCAGATGGGCATTTGGAACACTATAGATGCATCTGCAGATGGGCATTTGGAACAATAAAGATGCAGGACAACATTGAGCCCATATGTGATTAATTCTGACAGGCCATCAAATGTTTTGTTTTTTCAAATGTTTGACACTTCAGATGGATAGAACACCATCTCTCCCTATCTGGAGGATAAACTTTTGTTGATGAAGTGTTTATGATTATTCCCAGTAATGGATGGATTGAACTGTCGCCACATATTTGGAGCAAGTGATCCGGAGACTTAGAAAAATGAAAGTCTGTTTATTTCTACCTAGACAACCTAGCAGCTGTGATAGGCTGTGACCACTGCAACGCACTTTGAAAAACATTGTGGTGCCAGCTTTGTACTGGCAATAGACCATTCCTACTAGAAATCTGCAAAGCTTTTAGATGATGTGGATTTGAAAATAGGCATTTTGGAGCTCAATAGCACACATATATGGAGCTGGGAAAACATTTTGTGAAGTGTCAATATTCAAAACCTCTCCCATTTTATGATCTTGTTTATAAGCCTGAGATTTAAGATAGGGTGGTATTCCATTTTCTGACCTTTGCTTCAAACTAGAATTTAACAGGAGTACACTCTTATTACTTTCTGGGACGGAGGTACCAGTTCCACTGCTACTTTGATCAAGAAGGTGCTGGCTTACCCACAAAGAAACTTTAGATCATATTGAGATGTCTTTTTGGGAGGAATGGAAGAAGACAATGACCTCAGAACAGCCAGTTTGTACAATATTTAGGACCAACGTGTTGTATGTTATTCGTCTCCACTCGCCCAGATGGTTGCTTGTGCTTCCCTCTACTAGAGTAGTAAATGGAAGAGGGAGGGAGGGAGCAGGAATTCAGGGGTTGAATCCTATGTTGTAAAGTCTGTAATGCTATTTCCTGTACTCCTTACACTTTAAGGCCCACAGATTTAAAGGTCTCCAGTTCACACGTCATATGCTGCATTTAGCAGTCTGTAAACTGAGTGTTCCCCCCCAAAAAAATGGAAGATTTAAGATTCTCTTTGCTTCGGTTTTCAGGCCAGTAAGACTGAGCCATGAAGAATAATGGAGTGTGAGACCATATAAACAGCTGTGTGAAGCTACATCCACTGAATCAGCAACAGCGCTTACGATATGATTCAAGACCATAATCCCCTCTTGTAGGACGTCAGTAAAGATCCTGTATGTCTTTTTTGAGGCAATTTGTTCTGGGAACGTTGGAGAGTATAATTCCACTGCTGCATTTCTAGGAGACTTGATATGGGCCAACAATCGTTAACAAGAAGCACTTGCCACCATGAGTCTCCCAGTGGAATGAGGAGGTCTACTTTCTGGCAGGCCAATTACAGTGGCTAGCCAGGTGGCTCTCGGGAGAGGCACTGTACGAGAACAGCTAAGAGCTCAGCCTGCTTTGTCTTGCAGACCTATTACAAATGGTGTACCCAATACCTGGACCTATTTGTACCTCTTGAAGGTATTCCAGGTGGCAATACAATGCCTTGTGAGACTTCACCAGGTTTCCAAAAACCCATGTCCATAGGCTCCCGATATTCTGCTCTGCGATCCCTCCATGGATCGTACCACACTCGACCAACCTTAACTCAACCATTGGGAGGCGGCAGGCCTCGAAACATTCGGAGGCCTGTTTCAGAACAGCCCCTTCTTTCCTTTTAAACCCTGCAAGATCAATACGCCTTACACCCTGGACAATTCCTCACATATAGCTTCATAACTTGTGTCCTGTGCACTAAATAGGTGCTAGTTGAAGCAGAACCCCCAATACACCAACAGACCCAAACCCTTTTTACTGTAGGTGCTGTAGACACAGCATCACCGGGTTCTGTAAGTCACAAAATCAGTCCATCCAATTATCACACCAAGGCCTGCTTGATCCTTGGGAAATGGAGTTAGGTAGAGCACTGCACGACAAAAGTGTGGACTGGAGCTCTGAACTACCCCCACATGCTCTTGCGTAACACCAGATTTAAATTGACACAGTTCTTTGCATTGTATCATGCGTCTCTTTCCCCTGCTGGGCTCCACAGACTATCCCCAGGGGCGCTTGCCTCTTGCCCCAGTTGCACTTTTGGAAACGTGGACCTGCACCACATGCTTTGCGCTTCCACCTACTGGACTCATATCTTTCACATGCTCTCCACATGCACAGGAGTATCCTGTCAACAGACATAGGAAGTAGGAGCAGTAGGTCTTTTTTCCCCCAGTCCAAAATGCTGCAGAGTGATGGCTCGTTTCTTGGACCTCGCGTTGTTAGTGGCTAAACAGGCAATCACAAGCAGCTGGAAATCACCACTCATCCCAGCGCGACATATTGGATAGATACTTTTAGGAGATGGGCCCAAGTAGAAAGCAAAGCCCTACACAGAGAAGAGCACTGACCAGATAGAGAGATGCTGGGATCTTTTATGGGCCAAAAAAAAGAGCAAAGACCTCAGGACTATACCCTTCCCCCTTGAAAGCTCCAGAACTCTCACTCATACCCTATACTGCCCAACCCCTGAGCCCCTCTCACTTCAACGGCCCTTATCACCACTTCTTGACATCCGCTCCATTCAAACAGTGGCCAACAACACTCCGTCCAACTCCACCTCCCACGCAGACTCCTCACTTCTCCACTCAAAGACCCCCTCCCCACCGCTGCCACTAAGCAATATACTTCGATCCCCTGAGCTGGTCTGCTTTTACCCTCAGTTTCTCCTGTTCTCTTACCCAGTTTCCATTTTTACTAACCTTTCCCCTTACAGTACCTTCTTCAAGCGACCTTACTCGTTAACACTTCCAGAATGCCATGTGTTCTGGAACACTATGCAATATCACCATCCTAGCCAAAATTTCAAGCCACTTCACTATCTTTCGTACTTCCGATCTAACAGCCCTCGTTCACGGACCTCACTCGTCACAAGTGATATTCCTTCTACAACCGCAATGAGGTTGACCTTAGACTGAGGCGCTACCCTACAAGTGGGCTGTGTTCACCTAATGTACTTTAACTTTAGTCCATTGTAATGTTCTGCACTGTATAAAATTTCAATAAAGATACTTTGGGAAATAAAATAATTCCATTGCTGGTTCAAGCAGTTCTGGGACTAGTGGAAACAAGATACAAGATACAAGATACAAGCCACTGTGAGATGGTGCAATGACTCAAAGGTGACTGAAGTCTTTGGCTTAGTCAAAGAAACGGTGATATTCAGCTTGATAGTTGCTCTTACCAAAACGTCTTTAAAGTATTGTTGCTGTCAACAATAGGCAAGAAGACTGCAGGTGGAAAATCTGAAAATGTTGAAGGATACAGATGAATTAAAACAGAGGAAGAACCTGAGAATGTGTCCAAAGACCTCCAATGTCTAGATTGCCGTGTTAATCTATAACAAGTAGGTTTAGGGCAATGGGATCTTGAAAAATGATCACCTGATGGGTCACATCACAAATGCTGTTGATTCCTGAAACAAGGATTGCTATAACACCTCAAGGAGTTCTGATTCTGTCTCCTGAAGATCTTGGACTTCCAAAAGGTGCAAAAAGAACATTATTTGGCAGTGGAGGTTCATCTAAAGGAGGCAGTGTAGGTGGAAGAATCGCAGACAGTGAAAGCACAGTAGGCAGGGGAACTCCAAGAGGCACCTGACCCACCGGAGATGGAGGAGGTAGATATGAAACACCCTGAGAGGTGACTAAACCAAAGTGGAGGAAAGAGTCACCGCAGAAGTTATTTTTCTGGTAGGAGAGAAAGTACTGCAACATTTTGGAGTGAGAAGTATGTGGAACCCCTCCTCTTTTTTAGTCTGCAGACCCATTTTGCAAATAGATAGCATGATTGCCTAAGAAAGGAGAGCCTCAATGTCAGTTGCCTCCTAGATGTCTATATATTTGTCAACATAGACTTCAGTACCAACCTACCCCTCACTGATGTAGAGCCAGGTCTTGATGGAAAACTCGTAGCGAGAGACCCTAACATCAACATCACAGTCCTCAACCAAGTTAGATCTTTTCTTCATCCTATGTGATCTTTCCCTAGATCTCATCCACAGCGGTGGGGCATGGCCTTGGACAAGGTGGAAGGGGCAGAGATGGCGAGGTCACCCTCTTTATGTCCCAGGTCTTCCAGAAACCTCTTCACATCTGCATTGGTCCTCTTGAAGGCCATGCAGCCTAACCTCTCCTGTAAAGTTCTCCTAGACATGTTCTTACAACATTTGCAGGAATCAGGAAGTGATGTGATTCAGGAATGCACACAATTCAGACTGCATAAGGATCTGTTGGGATGGCATTTCATTAAGATTTTTTTTTTCTGTTAAACAAAAAAATTTGCTGCTTGTTTTTACAGATGTTGCGCCAATGTGTTTTTCAAAGGTTTGGCAAACATGCCAAAGAAAAAGACTGAGCTTCGTGCTCCACGATCCTGTCAGTGGGAGACTGAAAAAAGAACGGAGTCAAATGCCACCTACAGGGCATAATGGGATACTGCTGGTATGCTTCTTAAAGAAGCAATGCCGTTTTTTCTAGCCTTTCAGATTTCAGCCTATTAGGCTACGTTGTCCCTATTCTCTGCCACCTTTCCTTTAAAAATGATATAGCCATGAACTGGCCAATATAACCTTTCATAGGCTGTATTTTCTTAGAATTCTTCACAAATAAAAGCATATATACATAATTTTATATATGCTTTGTAAAATGGCTCAGGGATCCTGATCATGAGCAGATCAATTCAGTGCTTTTGACTAATAATGAAGATCTCCTGGAAGAGAACCAGGATTACATGTAACTTACTTCAGAACAGTCCAGCTACCTACAGACGAACCATCAGAAACTAAGGACATTGTTAAATACCAGGTCCAGACTCACTGAAGACAGAGCACCAGGTATCTAACTGGGCAGAGCTTTTCCAGGTGAAGGCTATAAGCAATTTCTTTAATTTGAAATGAAGATATTTCACTTCCAGTTCGCTGCACTGCCTTCTAAGTTGAATTCTGCACTAAGAGTATTAAAAAAAAAAGTCCCCTTTAGTAGTACATTTACACAAACTGGATGCCAGTGTTTCCATTCTTAGACAAATTGTAGATACCTGCACCTTCTTTTCTAAGGCAATGGCTGATATCCAGCATGTGTGATTCATTCTAAAACATCAAAGCTGAACCCTGTACTGAATCAAGCCGTAGCTACACCAAAAAACAGACCTGCATTAGAAGTCTTCTTGCCTTGTAGAATTCACAAAAGAGCAGCATAGCTATGTCGACTGGTGCCAGTTCACCCTCTTTCAGCAACAGTGCAACAATGGCTTCCCCCACTGGGACATTTAGTTGCAGCCACAGATGTGCTGCCTTGGTCCCAGCTGCACTTCAAAGTGCTGGCACATTACTGGCTGTCCAGTGGTTCACAGACTGTAGGGATTATGTTTTTCTGGTGCCAGAGAGACGCAATTAGAGTGATCTTGACTGGTGACTGCAAAGGTGTCAAACAGCCTGGATTACGTTCGCCCATACACATTCACTAGTCCTCAAAACCATGCGATGGTTCAGGACCAACATTTTCAGGCATGTTGGATGGTACAGGACTCAGCAGTCTTTCAGTTGGAGGGATCTTCTAAATCTTTATAAGGCTCTGCCTCACTTTTCTCCATTACCGGAAGGACAAATTCTTTCAGTGAATAGTAACAGGCAAGTATTCAAGAGTTATACTACCTAACTGTGAATGAGGAGCCACAGCAGACGGTGCCCACCACTGAGCAACTTTGTCCACAGCATTTGTCAATGAGCCGGCAAACCTGTACCAGTCAGGCCACCAACATATCTGCCAGCGAGGTAGAATTTGCTTGTGGGTCAGCTATGATGTGAATTCCCTTCCTCAAATCACTTTCATCTGCATCTCTCACTATTTCGGGAAGACAGGGGTTTTCCACATGAGGACCTGTTGCCCACAGTGTCCTTTCGCCAATATTATGCCCAGAAGCTTCATCCCAACATCCTTGTTGAGTCGATGGATTATCGTTCCAATAGCTGAGGAGTCCCCTTTTTGCCTTATCTGGATTCCTCTTCTTGTACAAGTTTTGAAGAAACTCCGGGATGAAGGTGTCAGTGATTTTCATAGCTCAGTGGGCAGGGGTGTGGGGAGGGGGTGCAGCCCATGGTCCTTGTTTTTGCAATATCTCTCAGTATCACTCCCTAGGTTCTTGTGGTATGCTCCTCTCTCTTTTTGAAACCCTCCCTTGCAATTACCGCATTTCACTGGCTTACAATGATGGTCTGAAAGCATAGTGTAGGGTCACAGAAGCATAAGCGTTGTTCCTTGAGATTTAGAAATTTCATCAGAAAGTGATATTAAACTTTGTGAAGCACTGCTGCCATCTTTTAATCAGGCATCTATCAAGGGAGTGGAGTCAAATGTCCTGCACCCATCACGCATCTTCAACTGTTGTAAAGACTGTTTTTTTCAACTGAGCTTGCAACAGCCATCATTGCATGGCTAATTACTAGCAATTCAAGCTTTGAGGGTTTGGGCTTACGTGTTACTGAGACATTGTCAAGTAGGCTCCTAAAACGTTTTAGTGAACAGAACACATTCCATGGGCAGGGCATGTGATTTCCCAATGGTCTTCTTACTGCTCCAGACTGCTTCATTCAAACCACTGGAACAGTTTAATTTTGGCTTCTCAATGGCAGTAGTGTTCTTTCTTACACCCATGACGTCCTCCATGTATGAGAGTACCAAACACTATTATGGCTAGGTCCTCCATTTTGAAGTGCTTAACCCAACCCTAGAGAAAGGTGCTGAAGCTGCCTTACTATCAAGATTGAGAAGCACCAATCTGCTATGGAGAGATGGAATATCTTTGCCTGGATGTGGGCAGAGGGTATGTAAAGCTCACGTAGATTGAGAGAAGCAATGTAGGCTTGGCTTAGAATGCTGAGCTGCAGCTTGCGAGGACAGATGGAGATGCAAGAACTACATAAGTTGTGACTTTCTCAATTGCTATAACTGCAGCACCACCTCCTCCAGCATATCTTGTTCAAACTGATAGGAACTGCAAAAGCTACAAGTAGTGGCCTATATTCAATATCAACAAAACAAGATTTCCCATGACGATCTGGAAGGGAGAGGAACGTTCCTCATACCTACCTATGCAGTAGTGTGTTTGAAATCACTTCTTATCTTTATCTATGGTTCTCTTTATGTTCCCAATTTCTGAGTCACCCACTGTCACTTAAATAACATACATGAAGGCAGAATCAAATCCACTTTAATTCACCTACTCAGGAGCAACCCTCTGCATCTCAGTCTAGGTTCAACATCACTTACAGTCATATTACCACACTAACCAAAGTAACAGATATCCCTATATGTGACCAAGTTATGCACTGAGAGGCCCACTGCTTTACGCATGATTCATATCACCTAAAACACATTTCTGTAGTACTCCTACTTAGCTTAACCTTGATGCCTACACAGCCACTGGTCAACTCACTAATCTGCTCATTAATCAGTTGTCCATCTCTGAGACCTTCTGAAGTCACAGAGCTCAAGGCGAGGCCATCTTATAGCAAAAGACTCCTGGGCAGCGGACCTAAAACTAAAATAAAGAAGTCACAAGGCATTTATAGGACAATGCACATTCAGTCCCACAGTCCTTTCTGTTTGTATTGTTGTCTGTACAATGTGCCCGAAGGTGTCTTGGAAATGCAGTTTCACACTCACAGAATCTTGGTCTGAGACCCACCAGATTGGTTTTGAGCTTCTTGGAGGCATTTAGTAAATGCATTTCTATTCTGCTTCTTCTCATCACCAGTGGTGTCCTGCTGGTACAGTTATGTTTTAGGGTTTGTTTTATCTTTACTTGAAAGTTCCCCAGAAGGGCTAGAGATGGAATAGAAGTTGAAGCTTTAGTATTGGTCTTGCAGCTAGCACTGTCTTCTCTGGTTCATTTTGTCTCTGGAGCATTTTTTTCTTGGTGTCAACAAACTTATAAAGTTACTTAATACTTATAGGAGCACAGATAATCTCATCAGTTTATCAAATAGTGTTTGTGGTTTCATCACTAGTTTCCAGTGAGGAGTGTACTCCAATAGCTCTGTGAGGTACAGACAATTGCTGTCTATTATGTGGTCATGTCTCCACATCAGAGTAATGGAATACCTCTGGGACGCGCAGAGTATCTTACACTATTTATTGTACTCACCACTAGCCTGTTCAACACATCCATGAAAAATAGTTTATCAACTGCCACTTACTGTATGATCTCCATAGCAGAGAAGTGGCACTGAATGTCTCCTGGAGGCACTGTTGCTCATTGTTTTACTTTTCTTTCACAGTGGAGTTGCTCCAAAAAGTTCCTGAGTCATGCATCCATCAGGTGGCTGAGGAGGCGAGTGTGGGAAAGAGCGGGGGTGATGGCTTTCCACTTATGAACCACCACAAAAGTATACTATCAGGGATCTCTAGTGAACACTGTGCGTAGACGAATCCCAGATTCTGGAAGGGAGGGATTGTCATCCAAGCTTTCTTCCGTCATGTTAGCTGGATCAGGTGCATTTGGAGTCTCTAGTGCTGGTGAAGTAACTGGTGGAAGGTTTACACCAGAGAGCAACGGGACATCATCAGTGATCTCTGAAAGAAAGAAATGCCTCAGTTAGAACCAACCTGATGCCTCAGACCAACACAGCCACTGTGCCCAGAGCCCTCTTCATAGCAAATGGCCCTCGCTTATTTGACTCGTAAATGACCAGTCATTTCCCACCACTGACTAAGGTAGTAAAGGTGGTTCCTCTACCACAAAAAGGACAGAGCACTATGCTCTATTCAACATGAAACCCTCAAAACTGAGCGTATTCCTCACCTGCAACCCAGAACAATGCACCCTCCAACTGCACAGAATAAAAAACAAGTAATGAACACCAAACTTGCAGCCAGGAGCAGAAATATGGGTGCAGACGAAAGGAACCAGTGCAGCTGGGCTGCCAACTCTAAGAAATCATACTCTAACCAAACACCTTGCTGTACACAGACACACAAATACATGCCCAGGCACATCAGGGCGAAAAAGAACCACTTCACATCCCAGGATGACAAGGCACAGAAATTGGTACATACTCTTAATAACAAGTAAATAGTCATTTTTTAAATCAGTGATCCGTTTTTGACATTAAAAAGCTACCCATCTAGTTTGTAAGCTGTAATGACAGCACACCAATCAAAGCGATTTATTCTATAACATACTGACTACAGATAGCTGAATAATGTCTAGATCTCCTGCCATAACTCTGTAGTTTTCACATGGCTAATAAAGCAAGCCACACTTCTTTCTTGGCCTGAGGACACGTGGTGGCCTGCCATCCAGTGGAAAAGGTCAGGTGCAAAGTGGCCACTAAGGAGACATTAGTGGAGCTCTTTGCCTCATCGTTCTCAATTTGTATTTGTTCTCAATCCACTTGGACCTGCTACTTGCACCTAGTAATCCGTGGCTGGTTGTGTGCTCTAATGCATGTTTTAGTGTACCTTTATTTGTTTTTGTAATAGTCTTTGGGAAACAAACTCAGTGTTTCAGTCACCATAACGTGTGTTCTACAGCCTTGATGGAGATGGGTAAACTTTCCAGTTGCATTTTAGGGCTTCCTTGGCAGGCTGTAATGTGCTGGTAAGTCAACCAGTTTAAGGACATGGCACTACATGGCATCAAAATGTGCAACTCGGCTTGTCATTGGCATTTGTACACACCAAGAATACCCAGATGGAGGGAAATGCTCTTTCTGCTGGATGCAATTTGTGACCATCTAGTCAATTTCATCAGCATTCAAAACTCTCAAGTCTTCTTACACACATTATGATGCTCCTTAAACAGTTAAGAATTATAAATTAGTAACTGCAAGAATATGTGCCCTGAATTTTTTTTATCATGTCACATTTCAACACTGTGTGCTCACTTTTCTGCTAATTTATACCCCCCCACCCCACTGAACTAATTACCAACATTGGTGACCTTAACTTGCATGTGAACAACCTGACACCCCAGCGGGGGCTAGAGTGCAGAGCTGTAAGATGGCACACTTTTGAGAAGCTCCAACAGCCGAAGGAAATATATGGTGTGAATCTGTCTTAAACATGCCCCACTGAGCAATCCAAGCTGGGGGGGGGGGGGGGGGGGGGGGGGGGGGGAGATTCACTCCACTTCTTCCAGCAGAAAACTGCATTAACATCCACCTAGCCTGGGTCTGTTCATCCCTCCTTTTTTCCTCCCTTACATTGGATACATGAAGCAGCATTGTTCCGGCAGGGACCCATTCTGATAGCCCTCAGTATTGATGCATTCAATGTGATCCTTTCTTGCTTCCTGGAAGGTCTGTCAGGCTTTGTCTCCGAAATGAAAGGGACTGACACCGCTAATACCAAACATCACTAGGTAGAGAGCTAGTTCACCTGCTTGTTTTGGAGTGAACAAGGGTAAGCATAAAAGAGCAAGCAATCTAAACTCAGTTTTTAATCCGAGCGCATGTCTAAGACATCCTGCCAGAATCCCCTTTCAGACGATCCGTGCCATTCGGGGTCGGAGGCTGCTCTGGAGCAGGATCTTCAAAGGCTTGTAGGTTGACATGAAACAATGTCTGATCACAATCAACTTGAAGACTGATAAGCTATTGGCTAGTCCCAAACTATTAAAAAAAGCCCTACTGGCAGGGAATACAGTTCTCCAGAAGGACCCGCTTAAAGGCCTGAAGAGGACACATGAGGCTCTGCTAGCCACTCCTACAATAAAGTGTACTGCAATTCTTGAAACTTTTCGTAGATGTGGGGTGCACTGGAGCTTCCTGAAGGTGTGCATATATTAGGGCTGTTATTGCAACAACATAATATGTGCTAAGGGGTCACAAACTGCAACATATAGTTTTCCTCTTTACTTGTCATACACTGTGCAGGGTGTAGTTTTACCTGTTCGCCTGCCAAAAGCAAATAAACACAAACGCACACACACACGTATATACATATATATATATATATACACACACACACATATATATATATATATATATATATATATATATTTTTTTTTTTACATTTGGTCAACTTCAATCGGTGGCCATATGCCCACAGTGGCCACCGATGTTTACTCGCTTTGTTAGATCATTATTTGTTTTACTTTTTTGTCAACTATCCTGATAAAAGGATATGAGGCCCTAAATATGTGCACCAACTAATAAGAATGTGGGCAAAAATTAAACTTGTTGCACTGGAGCATGAATATTCTGGTCCAGCTGCGAATAGCAATATGACAGATTTAAAGATTTCTTTTGAGTACTTTTATAGCTGTCTCAATAATTTCCTAAACCACATGAATCTTTGTAAGCCTGCAAGTCGCAAAACTGCAACACCTCCAAATTCCTGGATTTCTTTTATGTCAGGCATCAGGTGGCAGAAATCCTACTCTTTTAAAAAAGCAGAAAAAAGGTCTAAATGAAAAGTACAAAAAGGCTTTGTTGAAGCAAAAGCAGGTCTACAATAGAATACTAACAAAGCTAAAAAACTGAGCTTCCACTCTTGTTTTGTCACAAGCTTTCTGGGATCCAGAAAATCCATCCTTTCTACCCCTGGGCACAAACCAAACAAAACCCATAGAGATGCCTCTTTACTTGTCCACCTCTCCTGCTCAGAAACTTTGTCTTCCTTCTAACTGATTTCTTATTGGGAGGAGGTAATTCTACTGTAAAAGGGTCTTAAGCCCTGCTTCAAATAACCTGTGTTCAGTTGCTGTTCTTAGATCTGTGGTCTATTCACTGACCTAGTAAAAGTGTCTTTACTTCAATGTTAGTCCCAACTAAATACAAAGCAGGAGTGGTTTCTTCTTTGATGAAGATGGCTAACCTTGATGACCGCGATGTTAATATTTATTGTCCTAATACCCTTCTTCCAGCTTTGGGTAAATTATTGCAAAAGCTTGCAGTTAAACAGCTTTTTAAATTTCTGCAAGGACTAATACTACGGAAACCTGGAAGCTTGGTTTAAATCTGGAGGCAGAGAGACCAAAATCTTCCACCAAAATTATAATGTTGCTCACAATCTAGCAAGTGACTATGGAAGTAAGATTCTGAGGCTGATAGGAGCTTGTATATTTTTTATGGTTTAGCAAGACCTGAGGGATATATATATATATATATATATATATATATATATATATATATATATATACACACATATATACACACACATACATACACTCTTCCCCAGGGGTGGGTATTACAGTGTTTTTGGCTCGCTAATAACTTTGGCACAGTTTGACAAACTTTCACAATCTTTGAATTCACTTCAGCAAATTCCTGGAACGTTTCAGAGATATCTGTCTCAGGTGGAGGCAGAGAAAAAGGGGGATATCAAAATCACATTTCCCAATACATTTTCTATACACTTCTTTAGGCATTGCTACCACAAATACTGCTGAACGGAATTACACCACATTTGGCAGGAAGCTAGAGATTGGTACGAAAATTGTGCTTTTCCTATTTTGGAGTAAGTCAATTCCGAAGTTTTTGATAAATTAAGGTTATTAAAAAACGGTATATCTGGCGGTTGGGTCGTGGGGTGAATGGTTGCATTGTTCAGCATTCCATCCATCATCTGTTTTTCATATAACACCCTGGAGGCAGCCTCTCCTGCAGTGTACAGTCATCTATAATAGGACCGATAGCAAGGCCTTGCCTCTTGCCAGCCCCTATCCCCAATTATCCGTGGGCAGCCAACCCTTGCTTGCCGAGGTTGTTTGCAGGGCTTGGATGCAGCAATTTCCTGCTCCCACATTCAGTCAACCACCATATGTACCACTTGCCAAGGCGCATAATTAGAACTTTAAATACTTTGAGTTATTATTTTCCCAAATTGTTTAGCAAAAATCACAAATCTTATACTGGATTCACAAATCCTGAAAACCAGCAGGGTCTGTGGGACCCAGGGAAGGTTTTTTGGAAAATTTAATTTTATTTTATACTTCTGAGCACTGTGCTAAATGCACCAAGCGGAGTAAAGGTAGCCACAACCAAAATCTTTCTGTGATGGCTAGACTATCATAACATTTCAGATTATTGAATCGGTCTCTTGATTCTTTAATCCACAAAGTAAGAAAAAGCACTGTAGCCCCAATAAAATAAATAAATGAAAAGGAGTCACAAGTCCTTCATCAATTTACAAATCCGCTAATTAACAATCCATATGTCTCTAAAATGTATCTTCTTCCTGCACTTTCTCAAAACGACTTAACGGTTTTAAATCAAACCTACAAAAATGCAATCCTGGAGTAAAGTTCAACTTTTGTGAATAATGCCATTCGGCCATTCTTTCAATTTCGAAAAACAAAACTTTCTATGGGAATTAAGATGGAAATCTGTACTTTTCGGGCCCCCTCATTTTTTCTGGCCCAGGTTGACGGGCCTACACGAATCATGCCATGAAGAACCCAAAGTTTTTAAGAAAACAAAAAATGGTTTTAGTAGAAAAATTGACAGATATTGCAAGGATGATGCACACTGCTGCTGTGTTGCTGTGAATAGTACACCTCAGAGTGACCAGTGAGCAAGGCGCAGTTTGCACCAAAACGCATAGGGTGTTGGTTTCCCTACCATATGCTGTGTTGGGAATTCGGATTAAGTAATAAATATTATTCACAGCAACACTGCCTGAGTGCGCCATCCTAGTGGCAAAGGAAGAGTTGTTTGTTTGATTGTATCAGTTAGGACTGGATTTCTATAAGAAATAGATTTTTTTATTTGCTAATATTTTTGGTGCTGTTTGGCGAATCTTCACAAAACTTTCCCCAAAAACCTTTACGTTTAAGCTCCTTCCTGGGAATGTTTAAGGGTGATCCAGGAATCTGGGCCAAGAAAAAGGGGGAAGGTCCCTGTACATGTTTTCCCTATGCAATTTTATATAGGAAAATTGAACAGGCACACAGCAAAAAAAAAACAGCTCAACAGAATGACAGCAAATTTGACAGAAAGCTAGATCTTGCTCAAGAATGTGTGCCTTTTCTGATTTGGTGTAAATCTATTCAATAGTTCTGAAATTATTGTTTAATACCTATGTATATATAGCGCAGCTATACCTTCACAGTACTTTCACAGAGTACTGCATGCTCAAAATATGCGATCCGATTGGCTGACTCAGTACTCAACAGTACTACCAAGGTATGGTGAGGTTCAAATAGAATAATCTGATTGGTTGGCTGTAACATCAAGAGAAATTTGCAACCAACATTATATAACTCGGGAATTCTGTTCTCATGTAGTAAAAAAAGAAATAAAATTAGGAATTGGGTGGCAGGGTGCGAGACCCTGGCTCTTTTGTGTGAGGGGTCCAAAAGGGACATGTCTGGCGGGGGTGGGGGAATGTATTATTCTTCTTTCCAGCTCTGCTGTACTACTGACATTCAGAGGAGCCCCTGTGTAATTTTGTGGTAGTGCCGCAGTGCAGTGAAATAAAACTGTGGCGCCTTGGGCAGTGCACGACCATGGGGTTGGCCAGCAACAGGCACTTGGCCTGTGGGGAGATGGGCACAGGACCTGGCCAACCACCGTGCTGTGTATGGCCGAAGTCAAACAAAGGATGGAGATGGATAGCCCAACTAATTGTTGTGGACTGGCTAATGAGGGCGACAAAAACTGCAAATACATAAAGCATCCTAAGAGCCCCAACACTGTCACCACCCCCCTCCCTCTCCAACAAAGAATGGTAGAGATGCAGAGTGCAGCTAGAGAAAGAGTTTCACACAGAAGCATGACGGATTTGAGCATTTGTTCTGGGTAAATTCCTTGGATCCTGTCTATTGGTACTTGGACATGAAGTCTTGACATTTTAAGTTTTTTGCCAGTTTAACAGTCCATCTACAAATGTTCCCACTGAAGGAACATTTGCCCAATAACTGTCACACATTAACCATTTGAGAGTTTCTCCTATGATTTGGATGAAACCTGGCCTGTCTTACCAGTTTGTGATTGACAATGCTCCTATCCTATGAACCTCAATTGTAAATGGTAGCATCAGCAGAAGCACTGTGTGCTAGATTATCATAACTGAATTTGCAAGAATTCAGTGTCGATATCCAAACACAAAGTAATGGTATTTACGATGCAACTGCTAATGAACAGTTGTTTTGATTTGTAGGGGCCCCAGATGGCCAAAGGTCATCAGTGAGCTTACTCCTATTGGAGCCCAAATACTTTATAATCCTGGCTCAAGAAACACGAGTGGTGTGCATGGAGACTAAAACAGACACTTTCAGTGCACTAAAGCACCAGATGAACGGTGACCAGCAGGAGCAGTTGGGAGCAGAGAGTGGAGCGGCCTGGCAAAAAGACAAAGCCGTCAGAACACACTGGAGCCACAGTTGCACATGTCCCTGAACCACATCTAGGAATCACCGGCGGCGGTAACCACAAAGGGAAAAATCACCCAGAGGACATGCTGAATATAAAGCCTCAGTAATAGGAAGCAGCACCGGGCTGGGAGTGGTCTGCAAGTGAAAGGGGTGCTGGTGGTAAGAGTCAGTGGGGAAAAAGTGCCCAGGCTCAGTGAATAGCGTGGGTCAGGGACTAACTAATCCGATCAGCCTGTTTGCAGTGAATAAAATTGTAGAAGACTCCAATAAAATAAAAAGTGCACTAGAGGAAACATAGACTTAGCAATATGCCTCATTGCCATACAAATGTGCAAAATAAGCAGTTAACATTTCTAAAAACGCCATAGTTGGAGCCATTCCTAGAAGATCTTGGGAAGCAAAAGCAAGAATACCAATAATTGCACGAGAGAAATTGCACTTTTCAAGCCGCTGAGATAAATTCTCTATACAAGAGGAAACTGCTGAAATAGTAACTCCACCCGCAAGGGACATGAGAGGTGTGATCTACCTCTCCTTAGGAGATTGCCACCAGAGGTACGAAAGGCAAAATTGAAGGGCACATTAACACACCTGGTCTCACTGGGAAATACCACGTTCGCTTACAATAGTGCGGGCACATCATTTAAGGATACATTCTGGCAATTCGGCACAGCTCAGAAAACAGTGGGAAGGGGCAAGAAGACAATATTAATGACAACATAAAGACAATATTAATTAACCTGCAACAAAGACTAAAATCCACGACTCAAAAATGTATTCATTGGCCATTAGTGGATTAAATGAAATGAGGCATAGATAAACAAGCTGCTAGAATGGGTAAGTCACAGTGCTGCATATCTGACAAAGAAGACTAAATGACCATGCATGAAACCAAACTACAAGCATAAGAAAAACAAACAGTAAGTATACATAATAAATATTAAGATGTAAAGGCACGCTCACAAAGAAACAATCTTCAAATATTCCAGGTGTCGGAAACGACTAGAGGACCGATGGAGCACATTGTGTAGGGGCTGTTGGTAACCCTATTGGCAAAGACACTTTTTCACTCATGTTCAGTGTGGAACAGGCGCACAGAGAACTGGTGCAGACACCACCTACAGATGCACCGCCTTGTCCCAACGTAGCTCGAATACTGAACTTTCGTAACAGAGATATGGCACTGTAAAAGGCTACAGAAGAATGGAAGCGGACGTACTGCGAGTCAGATAGCACTGTACTCCGATTTCACACAAGCAGTACACAAGGAACAACATGCTTTCTTGTCTGTAAGGAAACCGCTCAAGTAACTAAGCGTACAACACGCCCTTCTGTATAGCGGTGTGGTTAAGGGTGCACTAGCAGGGGAAACAAACATAGCTTGCAAGAAATGCTGAAAGCTGTTGAATTTGCCAACAAGAACAAGCAAAAGTCCAGGGAGGGGAATGGAGATTTGATCTGCAGCCCTCAACAGTGTAATGTGAGGAGCAGCAAATCGAGGACAACACAGAATGAATAAATAAATGGACAAGAAAACATTGAATGAGAGACATACCACTTCAGAAAGAAATGTTTGGGGACATTAACATTGTGCGCTTAAGGACTACCATCCTTTTCATGCTGTTGAAGCCCAGAAGCAGGACCAAGCTGCAGTATCTATGATGTATTTACTGGGTTGGGATTGAGCAAACAAGAATATACTGGCTCCTTGGATCAAATCCCAGTGGACAGCCTTGGGTGATGATTCGCTGGCAGCCCCAGGGGAGTAATTACCGAGTTCATTAAATGGCGTGTTGCTGATCAGGTGGGTGTTTGATGGGGGTAGGGCAGACTTATGGATAGATTGGGGATCCATGTGGGAATGACAGGGATGGGAGCTAAAAAAAAGCAGAATTACCAATTAACTACTGATTCGATAGACAGAGTAGTGTAGACAAATGGGTTAACTGTTGTGTTACACAACATCTATGAGCACGCCAGAGAATTTACATGACTGGAGACACAGATAACCTGCACACAAACACTATAACCTGAACTACTAGGGGTCTCAATAAGCCTTGTAAAAGACAGGTGTTGGCATACTCAGACACCACATTAACATATCACTCCTTCAAGACACCCATCTCACAAGATAATCTGAACAATATTTTGCTGCAAATGGGCAGCATAGTGGCCTCATACTCACTGTAAGCTAGGAAAGGGGCCAACCTGATTAGGTTTAGTGTATCTTTGTGCTACGTTATGTCTGATGCCAAGGGCCACTATCTCACGAAACAGGGTAAGCTACTGGGAAGATACATTACACTAGTGAATATCTACAGGCCAAATAGTGGCTCACCAAGAGTCTGTGATTCTACTGCAACTAAATGGACAACTGCAAAACATGGATGGTGCTATGAGGTGGGGAATCCAATCTGATATCAGACCCTCTACTTGACCGGCATGCTTCACTGCAGGGAAAAAAAAACTAATGCATCGTCTAAAACACCAAAGCAAGTGATGCTGGAACACTCTTAAATTGATGCATGGAAAAGAAAACATGCTTCCCAGGTGGTAGAGAATATACTTGTCACTCATCCAGGTTGGATATTTACTCTTCATTGGATTTTTGGTCTTACTTCACAAGCTATACGTAATTGGGTAACAAAAACTATGCACACTCCCAGATCATGTGCAGATAAATTGAGCTAACAATACCAAACAGAATCACAAGCCATGGAGCTTCCAATCAGAAGCACCCAGGTGTTTAAGGTAGAGGTACGTGAGGCTCCAGTTGTGCATTTCAAACACAATGAAACACCAGATTAACACCTTGAGGTGGTGCGGAAAGCCTCTAAGGCATATATAAGGGATATTTACTTGGTCAAACATGCAGGTATTCTGAAGTCACTCTGACATACGTTAGCAGACTTGAAAGGTGGTTAAAACATAAGGAAGCTTTACACTTGGAATGTTCTAACACATTAATATAAACACAAATACCAGCATTGAGCGGTGAATACACAGACAAGCAGACAAATTCAGTACCTGGTCAAGCACACAATGGCACATAAATATGGAGAGGTGTAATGAACGTAAAAGACACTGGTGGAGATGATCCATTGTGCAAAAGCATCAATTGGAATTTTGGAGCTGGTCGGTGACCAAGGGGAGAAACTATATGTTAATTTAGATATAGTCCAACAACTCCCATATTTTTACTCTGTTTTCTATTCTTCACAGACAAAATGCACGAAGGAGGACATAAATGACTACATTAAGGATGTAGTCTGGCCTAGTTGAATAATACCCATAAGGAGTACTTTACACAGCTAATATTCACAGGAGACAAACAGGTGATCACTAGATTGCCAGGGGCAAGGCTTAACCTTGGTGACTACTCCACAGCCAAATTCTACAAGGATTCTGCAGATATAAGTAACCCTCAACTACTGAAAGTGTACAAAGCAGCAAGAGGAGGGACCATTGCTACCTGTGATGCATGAGACTCTATTAACAACCATTCTTAAACCAGATAAAGGCCCCAATGCAGTGCTCGTTTTATCGGCCATTGTCTCCAAACCGGATAGTAAAATACACACACTAAAATACTGTTGGAGCATCTGATGCAGCTACTGTACTATATCCGTACTGTACTATATATGTTTAGGGTGCTGGAATGGATGGGACTGGGAGATAGTTATCTTGGTTGGCTGAGAGTACTACTTTAGAAACAGCCGAAAGCTAGACTGTAGTAAATAGCACACTGTCACTGCAAATGACAATACAGCATGCCACTAGAAAAAGGGTGCCCAATATCTCCACTTATAGTTGCAATGGAATGGAACCCATGACATGCAGACTTTGTCAGCACCATGCATAACCCAGATTCAACTTTACGGTCCACCACTTGTTCATCTTGCTATATGCAGAGAATGTGCTGTTTGTTAGGGACACTTCAATCAATATTTCACTATTAATCAGGGTACTTATATGGTTCAGAGGATTATCTGGGCTTAATATGAATTGTGATATGATCTATCCACTTGCATAGTCCTTTTTTGCACCACCTTATCTTTCTTTGCCCCAGAAAAGCCCACAAATAGTTGATCGGTCACCCTATGGTCTTTGGTAAAATAGAAGGAAAAGCTCAATGCTCTTTTGGGCCCAGCTGATTGGTGTTTCTCCTCCTCTTTCGAAAGTTGAGGAGGAGCAAAGAACGTCAGGAGGGTGACGGATTGCCCAACATGAAAATGCATCACCACTTTTGACAGAAAGGCCACCCTTGTGTGCAGCACCGGTTTGTCTGAAAAAAGGTGGTGTGGAGGGAAGGCTGAACTGAGAAAGCCTGGAGACTAATCACAAGACAAGCTAAAGTAATCACAACAAGGAAGACAATCTTTAGCATAGAAGATTTAAAAGTAGCTGTGCATGGCTGGAAGGGAGTACTGATAAGAAATATCAGGACCAAATTAAGGTCTCATTGTGGCATCACAAATGGTTTACAAGGGAACATGTGTGTCAAACCTTTAAGAAACAGGCGATTCAGTAAGGGCAGGAAGGCTGATAAATAACCTTTATTAGTGTCCTCTGCAATGCCCTGCTGGACCAAAAATACAACTATCCGACAGCTTGGCTTGCAAAGGGTCTGTCCTGCAGACTCCACACCAACCACAAATATGTTACTATGCTCAGCGTAAATAGACAGACTGGCAGCCAGTATGACATCCACAATTTCTGATGGCAAATTAAACGCCATCAACTGCCAAAGCTCAATCTCCACACATGGAGATGGAGATTCTGCAGGTTCGGGTAGAGAATCCTGCTCCACTGCTGTTAAAGAAGATCCGCCCAAAGTGGTAGGCTGATCGGATGGCAGACACATATGCTTAGGAGTTCCAAGTACAACACTCTCCAGGCCCAAACCGGGGCACCTAGTATGTCGCTGGCTCAGTGTTTCAAGATTGTCCTTAGAACTTTGGACTTGACAGGCAGAAGCGAGAAGGCATACAGGAGTCCAGCGTTCCACTCCAGTCTAACTGCACCACCTACAGACAGCCTTTGGGGGAGCTACAACGCTCAACAGTTTGGACACTGTGCATTCTTGATGGTGGCAAAAAAGAAATCTAGCCAGATTCCCTCCAGTGTGGAAAATGACCTGTGAGACCTCTGGATGCAGTCACCATTTGTGATCCGCCAGGTAACACTGGCTGAGCACGTCAGCCCTGGCATTTAAGGATCCCACCAGGAGGTTCACAATCACAGGAATGTCCTGACTTTCCAACCACCTTCAAAGCCGCAAAGCTTCAGAGCACAAGAACCAGGACCCTATGCTTGTTGCAGTGCCACATGCCGGTTGTGTTGGCAATGAGAACCTGTACCTGCCTCTCCTTGATGGGCAGAAGGAAGGCCTTCAACGCCAGACAAACATCACACAACTCCAACAGAGTGACACAGAGCCAGGCTTCTGCCAGAGACCAGAATCCTCTGATCTTTATCTTTCCCAGATGATATTCCCAAATCAGCAGCAAAGCATCTGGGTGGGAAAAGCAAAGGGGTCTGCCACTGGTCAGGTTTATTCAAGCAGCCACTATAGGTGATCTTGTGCAGCGTCCTCTGAAACCTAGATGACATCCAACAGGTTTTCCGGGTGCTGGGTCCAATGACACTTTATATCCCACTGCAGAGCTAGCATATACCATCAGGCGAGCTGGACAAACAGGATGCATGAGGCTAACAGGCCAAGACGCGTGAGAGCTGCTCTCACCGAGATCCAGGACTAAGGCTGAAACATCTACATCATAGCCGTAACGTCCTGGGCTCACTGCAATAATGGAAAGGCCAGGAACTCCAATGTATCCAAGATGACTCCTATAAAAGGAAGTTTCTGTGGAGTTGGGTATGACTTCTGCCCGTTGGTAGAGTACCCTAAGGATGTCAGGGGGTTCACCATAGTTGGGGGTAGTCCTTGACAGACTGCGACAAGCCCATCTACATAAGCCAGTCATTGAGGCATGGAAAAACTGGTATCCCTGAACCTCAAAAGATAGGCAGCAATCATCACTTTCATGAACACCTGAGAGGCGCTGGTAAGGCTGAAAGGAAGCATTGCAAACTAAAAATACTCCTGGCCAACTCTGAACTGCGGGTAATGTATGTGGGACTGCAGTATATGCACAGGGGAACGCACATATTGCAGGTCCAAGACTACCATCCAATCTCTCAGAATCAGGGCAGTCAGAGTCTGGGCCGGTGTGAGCATTTTGAGTTTGCCCTTCCGGAAGAAGGCTTTCAGAGAGAGACAATCTAAAAATAGATGCACGTTTCCGTCCTTTTGCAGCACAAGCAAATAACAACCTGTCCCTATTTCAATGTCCAATTTCACTAGATAGGCCCCTTGGACAGTAGAGCTTGCACCTCCGACAGTAAGATGGATAGGTGCCCCTCTGAGCTGGAAGGAAACTGGTGGGTCTGAAAGGAATGGAAGCAGAGCATTGCCCTGTTTATCTAGAGGACCTATCTGCCAAATGTGATGGATTGCCACTCTCGGAAAAAGTGTTGTATTCTGTCTCCCACAGGGCAGTTGTGCACTGGGAAGGATGAACTAAAGTTACTTTGATGCTTATATCATAGGGGATGGGGACTGGAAAGAACGATGTCTCTGTGACCAGTGCACTGCCTGCCTGATCCCAGTCCCCAACTATGAAAAACCTGGGATGACTATGGTGGGGAACCCCGACTATGCTAACCCTCTGCAGTGGCCTTGGAAGAGCCAAAACGGATGTGGAAACTGTCTGCCAGCAAATGAGAGGTCCAAAGAAAGCTCCATTGTCTGACTTTTCCTAAAGCAGAGTCAGCTTTTTCATTGAATAGGCAGGAACCATCAAATGCATATCTCTAAGGGATGCCCGGACATCTCTTGAAAATTCTGTGGATCACATTAATGCATGGGGATTGACAACACTTGAGCTGACTACTTACCCCAAGCAATCAGTAGTATTCAGGCCATCACATATTACCTATTTGACCCCATGCAGATCATCTTGCTTGTATGTGCCAAGGTGGTGTTAAATTCTTCTGGGGCTGCTGGAAAAATCTCACAGGCCATATCCTAAAGGGCATGAGTTTTCTCAGCCTATAGGCAAACTGCGCTGACCGACCATAAGGCTAAGCTGGCCAAAGACAACATTTGTTTTCTAAACACCTCAATCATTTCTGACTCCTTGTCTGGGGGGTGGGGGGGAATGAATTAGGATTTACCTTGCTGGTGGAAGCTTGAACCACCAAATTCTCAGGAGAACAACTCTGTATAAGAAAATCAGGGTCGTCAGGGGCCAGTCTGTTGTGTCTGGACACCTGTGGCCATGAGCAAGTCTTAGAACAAGTGTACATCAGAGAGTTAAGCTAGGGTTCCACTGAAAGGATGTAAAGGTTCATAGGAAGAAGGCCCTTTTGTAGGACTTCTGTAAGATCCAAGACCTCAGCAGCACGTCAATTTACCATAGCAGCAAGTCAATTTACTACAGCAAAGGAAGCACTCTTCTATTGGCGTGCCAAGAGAGGAAATCAATTCTGTGTCAGGGGGAAGTAAAAAGCTCACTGGCCTCCTGTAAATTCACATATAAATGTCAAAACTAAATGTGGAGGTAAAGTATCCCTTTCATCTCCATTGTCATCCTGGTGGCGGCAAACTCCGGTAAGAGTCAGAATAAAAAAAGATAACGGTTCCTCTGACGACGTCTCAGTGGAAGTGGTGACTGTCAGAATCCAGCTCTACAGGAACCAGGTGTGCTTGAGTGGAGCTGTAATGCAAACTTTGGTCAGGAAGGAGACAGATCCGTCTCAGGGTTGGGCATCTGAGCCTGCACCAGACCCGCGCAAGTGTTGGTGACATCAGTACCGGCAGAACTGAAAGGAGGTCCAGCATAGGTCTTGGAGATGGAATGAAGCTGGCACCACTGTTGGAGTGGTATCAGAGACGGATTCTAATGGAGCCCATAACAGATCTGTTGGCAGCAACCCAACTGGGGGCCCCTGCAGATCCGTGGGACCCGGAGGTGCATCAGAGGGAGCCAAGAAAGTGCCAAAAATATGGAGCATGGCCTTTTAAAGGTCAATTGAGGAATAATCTCCTCAATCTGGGATCAGGAGTGAGTTTGAATGGCAACTTGACGCCCTCATGACTTCTATTTAGATAGATTGTCAGGATGGAGTCAAGTCCTGCTTTGTATTTTTATGTTTTCTCTTTGATTTGGACTTCGACTTACTGGATGGCTTTGACCGCAAACAAGACCTGATGCGAGATCGAGCTCATGAACAGGAGAGGATCCATTCCTTCAACTTGGAGCAGGAGAGGACTTGCTCGAGGTCCTTGACTTCTTCCTATGTTCTGCAACATACAGCTTTGCTTCAGTCCCAGATCGCCTTTCGGTGCATAAAGGTGCATGGGGACACAACAGTCCCAGCATGTTAGTTTAATGTAGCGACATCATTCCCTTGCACACTGGATTCTGATCTGAAAAATCATCAATACTGACAAAAGAGAAGGCGAAGCTCCAGATCCACCTTAGAAGGCATTGAATGAAAGTAACTGACATCGACAGCAAGGGTGGTAGGAATGAAGCGAACATGGAGCCACTAGTTGCCGCCTAGGGGGGGGTGCAGAAGTACTGCTATGAAGAGCTTCCAAATCCAGTCTGGCTCCTGGGGAATATTCTAAAGGTGAATTGTATTTTAGATACTTAAGACACTAATGGGGGATTCAGTTACAGCACAAAGATTTACCACTCGGTTGAAGGAGGTGAGAGGTTATCAGTGTACCAAGTTTACGGGCTTTTAGTAGACCTCTTCTCATCACTCCTCTTGGTCCCTTCCACCCTACTCACCTTATGCAGGCCAATTCTGTTAGTCTTATCAATCACAAGGGGGAAGAGGTATTTGGACTCTGAAGTAATACAGGTGTGTCACTTTTCTCTAGGCCAATGGCAACATAATAACTTTGTATTGTGTCATTTTTTTCAGCCCCAACTGCTCAGAACTGCAGACTTTGCTCAGATCAGGTACTAGTGCTGGAATAGCTAGCTATACCACTGGTGCAGTTGTTGGACTTTTCACAGCCAAAGGGTTAGAGTTTCCTTGCCACTTTCTGGACGTCATAGACTCTTGATCCTCTTAGATGTCGAACTAAAACTGCCATTGCTCATCTTCAAAGTATGCAACCTTTGTGGCTTCCTGAAAGACCACAAAAGCTAAGCTCCAGCTAGACTCCATTGAGTGTCAAGTCCAGCACTTTTTATTATAAAGCAGAAGAGCTCTACACTGGAGTCTACCACTTGCCTCGCATGTGTCCTCACCATGATTTACAGGTAGACAAAAATTTAAAACTGAAGTCCCACCTAGCAGTAACAACCATCTACAGCAGATGGGACAAAATAAAAGTGGGCATGTTTTCCATAATCCAAACAGAATAACATTTTGAAACAAGCATTGACAAAGCCTGCAGGTCTCGCCTTTGAGACCTATTGACTCTGCCAGTGCATTTTGTTCATGCCATACAGCAACTGCAAAAATGCCAATATTGTGCAGCATGAACAAAAAAATTATTTTGTAAATGCTTTGTGCATGTGTCATGGCATATGTGCGCGACGAGGGCACCATTTATATTTTAACTTACAAGTCCACAGTGGATCAGTAAATTAAAAATATATATATATGGAAAATGTCACTTACCCAGTGTACATCTGCTCGTGGCATGAGACGCTGCAGATTCACATGCTGTGCACTGTTCCTGCCATCTAGTGTTGGGCTTGGAGTGTTACAAGTTGTGTTTCTTCGAAGAAGTCTTTTTGAGTCACGGGACCGAGTGACTCCTCCCTTTCGGCTCCATTGCGCATGGGCGTCGACTCCATCTTAGATTGTTTTCCCCGCAGAGGGTGAGGTAGGAGTTGTGAGTATACTGGAGGTGCCCATGCAATGGAGTAGTAATGTATGTACATAGTGTGTATTAAAAGAATATTTATTTACATATTTACAATTTTCATGCAACTAAAAATGGCTACAGGCTCCCGGGGAGGTGGGAGGGCGCATGTGAATCTGCAGCGTCTCATGCCACGAACAGATGTACACTGGGTAAGTGACATTTTCCGTTTGATGGCATATGTAGCTGCAGATACACATGCTGTGCATAGACTACAAAGCAGTAATCTCCCCAAAAGCGGTGGTTAGCCTGTAGGAGTTGAAGTTGTCTGAAATAATGTTCTTAATACAGCCTGTCCTTCTGTGGCTTGTTGTGCTGCTAACACGTCTACACAGTAATGCTTGGTAAATGTAGGAGGCGTATACCAGGTGGCTGCCTTACAAATTTCTGTCATTGGTATATTTCCAAGAAAAGCCATTGTGGCGCCTTTCTTTCTAGTGGAATGTGCCCTTGGTGTAATGGGTAAATCTCTTTTAGCTTTAAGGTAACCGGTTTGAATGCATTTAAACTATCCATCTGGCAATGCCCTGTTTGGATATAGGGTTACCTGCATGAGGTTTTTGGAAAGCTATGAACAATTGTTTTGTTTTACGAAATTGTTTCGTTCTGTCAATGTAATACATTAGTGCTCTTTTTATGTCTAATGTATGCCAGGTCCTTTCAGCTACTGAGTCTGGTTGTGGAAAGAAGACTGGGAGTTCCACAGTTTGGTTTAGATGGAATGGTGATAAGACCTTTGGTAAGAATTTTGGATTTGTACGGAGAACCACTTTATGTTTATGTATTTGTATAAAGGGTTCTTGAATAGTAAATGCTTGTATTTCACTCACTCTTCTAAGTGATGTGATGGCTATTAGAAAGGCTACTTTCCAAGTCAGAAATTGGATTTGACAAGAATGCATGGGTTCGAATGGTGGGCCCATGAGTCATGTTAATACAATATTAAGGTTCCACAAAGGTACTGGTGGTGTCCTTGGGGGTATGATCCTTTTTAGTCCTTCCATAAATGCTTTAATAACTGGGATTCTAAAAAGCGATGTTGTATGTTTAATCTGCAGATAGGCAGATATTGCAGTGAGATGGATTTTAATGGAAGAGAAAGCTAGATTAGACTTTTGTAAGTGTACTAAATAACTTACAATGTCTTGTTTGGAGGCATGTAGTGGCATAATTTGATTACATCAAAAAATGAGGGGGATTCTGAGGATTAAAGGTCCAGTGTATACCCTCCAATAACAGTTACTAATAATGTAATACACTGTTCCTAAAGGGCAAAAAGAGAACAGGGTGAGTACTAGGGGGTCCTATTTAGTAGGAGCAAGAGTCCTCACACACCCAGGTGGGTGTCATGCTTCATCATCGGACGAGCTCCTCGTCAGACCGGCGCTGCAATGTCTGACGGGCACCACCCATCGGGGGGCTCTTTGCCGGAGTTCTTTTCGATGATGCCACACTATCCCGCAAGTGAGTAGGGAGAGAGGGAAGGAGGAGAGTTCAAAAGAAAAGGAGGGGTAAAATTGGCTCAGAAACCCTCACTAAGAACTATCTTTATTTATGCGGGGTACAGGCCAAGGTTAAAACAATTACCAGGAGAGTGAAATAGAGATGATGCTCGACCACTCTCTAACTGTATAACACACAACAGGGTGGTCAAGAAACTACAAGACCCACCTCAAAATCGGGTCGACATGTTTCGCGTCTGTGTGGTCCATGAGGATCCAATGACGCTTCTTCAGGACCTAGTGAGAAAATAACGCTTCTCCAGCTACAAACTCAATTGGCTCTTGCCTATAACAACTGACAGTCAAAAAAAGTTAGTATCGTCAGTCGCTTACACAAGTCCATTATGACCCAATATGTCATTCCTATTCGTCACCCCTCCCAACTTGAGACCGGGCTTCGTGGGATCACGCGGACCATAGGCCAGGTCCACATAACACACTATTGGTGAGGCCTGGCAGTAGGCACATCCACCTACCCTTGGTCGCGCTCCCGAAATGATAATTTGATTAGTCTGAAAGTAGCAAACAAATATTTTCCATTTGTTTGCTTAACAATGTCTTGTTGTAGGTTTTCTCGCTTGTTTAATGACCTCCATACACTCTTGTGAAAGGTTTAAATGTCTGAATTCTAAGACTTCAGGAGCCAGATCGCTAGACTGAGCGATGCTGGATTTGGGTGCCTGATCTGTTGTTTGTGTTGTGTCAACAGATCTGGTCTGTTTGGTAGTTTGATGTGGGGTACTACTGATAAGTCCAACAGTGTTGTGTACCATGGTTGGCGAGCCCAGGTTGGTGCTATGAGTATTAGTTTGAGTTTGTTTTGACTCAGTTTGTTGACCAGATAAGGAATGAGTGGGAGAGGGGGGAAAAGCGTAAGCAAATATCCCTGACCAGCTGATCCATAGAGCATTGCCGTTGGACTGAGGGTGTGGGGACCAGGACGCAAAGTTTTGCCATTTTGCATTTTCTTTTGTTGCAAAAAGATCTATGTTTGGTGTCCCCCAGCGGTGGAAGTGATCCTGTAGGATCTGGGAATGTATTTCGTATTCGTGAGTTTGCTGTTGATCTTGACAGATTGTCGGCTAACTGATTCTGAATGCCTGGTATGTATTGTGCTATTAGGCGAATGTTGTGAATTGCCCAATGCCAAATTCTTTGTTCTAAGAGACAACGTTGTGACGAGTGTGTGTCCCCCTGTTTGTTGAGATAATACATTGTTGTCATATTGTCTGTCTTGACAAGAATGTGTTTGTGGGCTATTAGTGGTTGAAACGCTTTTAATGCTAGAAATACTGCTAGCAGTTCCAAGTGATTTATGTGAAGTAGTTTTTGTTGATTGTCCCATTGACCTTGTATGCTGTGATTGTTGAGGTGTGCTCCCCACCCAACCATGGAAGCATCTGTTGTGATAACAGCTTGAGGCACTGGGTCTTGAAATGGCCGCCCTTTGTTTAAATTTATAGGATTCCACCATGGAAGCAAAGAGTGTGTTTGGCGGTCTATCAACACTAGATCTTGTAGTAGACCCTGTGCTTGCATCCATTGTTTTGCTAGGCACTGTTGTAAGGGCCGCATGTGTAGTCTTGCGTTTGGGACAATGGCTATGCATGAGGACATCATGCCTAGTAGTTTCATTACGAACCTTACCGTGTAGTGTTGGATTGGTTGTATGCTTGATCTTACATTTTGGAACGATTGGACTCTTTGTGGACTTGGAGTGGCAATTGCTCTTTGTGTGTTGAGTGTTGCTCCCAAGTACTGTTGTATTTGGGATGGTTGCATAAGTGATTTTTGGTAATTTATAGAAAACCCTAGTTTGTGTAGAGTTTCTAGGACGTATTGCGTGTGAAATTGACATTGTTGTTGAGTGTTGGTTTTTATTAGCCAGTCGTCCAAATATGGGAATACGTGCATGTGCGGTCTCCTTATGTGAGCTGCTACTACGGCTAGGCATTTTGTAAATACTCTGGGGGCTGTTGTTATCCCGAACTGTAGCACTTTGAATTGATAATGTTTGCCTTGAATTACAAACCTTAGGTATTTCCTGTGAGAAGGATGGATGGGTATGTGGAAATAAGCATCCTTGAGATCCAGTGTTGTCATGTATTCCCCCTTTTTTTAGGGAGGGAACTACGTCTTGAAGTGTTACCATGTGGAAATGATCTGATTTGATGAAGAGATTTAGTGTTCTGAGATCTAAGATAGGCCTTAATGTTTTGTCCTTTTTTGGAATGAGGAAATATAGTGAGTAAACACCTGTTCCTTTTTGGTGATTGGGTACTAGCTCTATTGCTTGTTTTTGTAACAGTGCTTGGACCTCTATATGTAATAGGTCTAAGTGTTGTGGAGACAGTCTGTGCGGTTTTGGTGGCACATCTGGAGGGAATGTTGTGAATTCTATGCAATAACCATGTTGGATAATTGATAGGACCCATCTGTCTGTGGTAATGTGTGTCCAATTGTGGTAGTATTTGGTTAGCCTCCCCCCCACTGGTGACAAGTGTTGGGGTGTTGTGACATTGAAGTCACTGTTTGCTAGGGCTTGGTTTGGCGGGCAGGAATTTCCCTCTTCCTCTTGGGAATTGTCCTCTATAGGAACCACGAAACCCTCCCCTTTGGTATTGTGATTGATAGGTGGGTTTTGTTTGGGAGGTGGAAGGTTCAGAGGTTTGTTGCCGAAAGCCCCCTCTAAATTGTGGTTTCCTAAAAGTGCCTCTGAATTGTGGGGAGTAGAGCGCGCCCATGGCTTTGGCCGTGTCTGTGTCTTTTTTCATTTTTTCGATGGCAGTATCGACTTCCGGCCCAAACAACTGATGTTGGTTAAACGGCATATTTAATACCGCTTGTTGAATTTCTGGTTTGAATCCAGAACTCCGCAGCCATGCATGCCTGCAAATCGTTACAGCCGTGTTGACAGTCCGTGCTGCTGTATCTGCAGAGTCTAATGCAGATCTTATCTGACTGTTCGATATGGCCTGTCCCTCTTCAACTACTTGCTGGGCACGTTTTTGATGTTCCTTGGGCAAGTGCTGTATGATGTCTTGCATCTCGTCCCAGTGTGCCCTGTCGTAGCGTGCACATAGGGCTTGCGAATTTGCAATTCGCCATTGATAGGCTGCTTGTGATGCCACTCGCTTGCCTGCTGCGTCAAATTTTCAACTTTGTCAGGTGGTGGAGCATCCCCTGACGATTGAGAGTTTGCTCTTTTCCTTGCTGCCCCTACAACCACTGAGTCCGGTGTGAGCTGTTGCGTTATAAACACTGGGTCTGTTGGATGTGGGTTGTATTTCTTTTCGACCCTAGGCGTGATAGCTCTTCCCTTTACAGGCTCATGGAAGACCTGTTGTGCATGCTTGAGCATGCCCGGTAGCATTGGCAGGCTTTGATAGGATGCGTGGGTGGATGCCAGAGTGTTGAAAAGGAAGTCATCCTCCACTGGTTCAGAGTGCATAGCTACGTTGTGGAACGTAGCTGCCCTGGCTAGTACTTGCGTATATGCTGTACTGTCTTCTGGTGGTGACGGCTTGGTTGGATAACACTCTGGGCTGTTATCTGATATTGGTGGATCATATAAATCCCATGCATCAGCATCATCTTGGGTCATCCCAGTATGTGTGGGTGACTGCATTATTGGTGTTCCCACTGGTGACAATTGTGGTGAGTGCAGTGGGGATGGTTGTGGTGAGACCTGTGGTGTTGGTGACTTGTCTCTAACCACTTTGGCCTTTGGTTGCATTTCTGTTTCTTGAAATGCAAGTTTTCTTTTAGATTTGAGTGGAGGTAAAGTCAGAATCTTGTCAGTATCCTTTTGGATATGTAGCCTCTGTTGTCTTTGGTCAGGTTCCTCTATATCCAACTCTTGCTCAAATCTAGGTCTTTCCTTGAGTTGCATGGAAAGCCCTTGCTCCTCAGTGTATGAGGTTCGTTTCAGCTCCGAGGCCGCTTTTTTCGGTACCAAAGTTTCTAATGTAATAGTCTTTTTCGGTTCCGAGGAGCTTTTACGGGGTTTGCTCGATTCGATCACTCGGTGTCTAATTTTTTCGGTGCCGGAATCTCGACCGGAGTTGGAAGTCTTCGGCAACTCTTTGGCCTTTATCGGTGCCGATGTTATCTGGTCACCTTCCTTTCGGTGAGTTGAGCCATGGCCTGCTGGGGGTGGCGTCTCCATGGCCTTAAGTTTCTTGGTGTGACCCTGAGTTTGGGACGGGGCAGGTTTACTCACGGTTTGTTGCACTGTCGAGGGTCGTTCACTGTCGGATTCATCAGAGTCCGTTTCTTGGATGGAGATTCTTTCTTCCTCCTCGACGTTGAGCTGTTCTTTCGGTTTCTACGCCATTTGCAGTCTTCTTGCGCGTCGATCTCTCAAGGTTTTCTTCAATCGAAATGCTCGGCAAGCTTCACAAGTATTCTCTCTCGGTGTTCGTGTGACAAACACAGGTTACAGACCCGATGCTGGTCTGTATAAGGATACTTTGCGTGACACTTAGGACAGAAACGGAAGGGGGTCCGGTCCATTAGTCTGGGACGACGGGTGTGGTCGGGCCGACCAGGCCTCGATGAAGAGTGGAAGCCCCGAAAGGCCGCTGAAGCGGTCTTGATGTCGGTGCCGATATACTAACACTAAACCGGTACCGAACGAGAACAATACAGTCAAATTTTCGATACTTTAGCTAACTTTCCCGATTCGAAATACGGAGCGAAGAGGAACACGTCCGAACCCGATGGCGGAAAGAAAACAATCTAAGATGGAGTCGACGCCCATGCGCAATGGAGCCGAAAGGGAGGAGTCACTCGGTCCCGAGACTCGAAAAGACTTCTTTGAAGAAAAACAACTTGTAACACTCCGAGCCCAACACTAGATGGCAGGAACAGTGCACAGCATGTGTATCTGCAGCTACACATGCCAACAAACATATATATATCAAAATGAAGAAGTGCAAAAGAGCTTTTATTTAGAAAGTGCAAAGGCTGAAAAAGGAGAAATAAAAAAACAATTAAAAAAAAAAAAAAATTGAGTTGGGGGGGTGATCAGCGGCGGTTTCTCCATGAGGGACGGGGAGCTTCACCCACCTGCCCGCTGTGAGACGCACTAAATTAAGGTTAACAATAAAATGGCAATGATAATTTAATTCCCATTTTATTTTTCACGAAGCGCGCCGCAGCCATCAGCCTGCCCTAAAGCCAGGAGAAATGAGGGGCGTGTCCTCTGCAGAATGGAGGACTAGAGCAGTGTCTGGCAAGACACTGCAGAGTGCACATGTCGGTTTGGCCAGCAGACTTACGCCGGCCAAACTCTCATGCGCAATTTGAAGCTCTCCACCCAGCTGCCTTGGACAGCAAAGTGGAGACCAAGCACAGGTCTAAAGTGGCCTGAAAGAGCACCTAGCCAGCCCGCTCCATCCAATCCTGGCACCGATCTCATACTGGTTAACAGCATAAGACCAGTGTCTGGATTCCTTAGGGAAATTACCTCTTCTATTTGTGCCAGTTGGAGCCACAGACTGGGAAGAATGCAGAGAATGCAGCCAGGCCAAGTACATTTATTTATTTTTCATGTTAATATAATGCATGCAAGTGTTTTTATTTTGAATGCTTGTTTTAGGTTTGTGTTTTGTGATGCGGTGGGGCACTTTGCTTGCCCCACCACTTTTATATATTATAAGCCGTTCCTGGTGGGGATCCAGGCTGCAGTCAATAGAGTAGCGGGTCAGAGCAGCCAGTGAGGGGAGATGGTAAGAAGAGTAAAGACATATGGGGGGAGGAGCGACAAGGAGGGTGCCAGGAGAGACACAAGGGACAAAGGGAGAAGCACACAGGAGAAAGCAAGACGGAGCACAGAGGGCTAATTTGGGTGAGAGAGAGTAACACAGAGAAAGGGGTGGGAGAGAATCAAGTTTTTATTAACTTTCTGGAGGAAGTATGCATCTAGATAAGTATTCATTTGTTGTTGCAAACCCTATCTGCAAAGGACCATAGTTTACAAATACATGTTTGGAATTTCTCAAGTCATTCGTTTTGTTCAGAAAACATTTTAACACCCTCTTAACGCCAAGAGTGATGAGAGAGAACTCCCTGCTGGAGAAGAGGGATTTTGAAAAAAAAATAGACAAAGTTATAAATCAATCAACATGAACGTCCAATACTTCGTCAGGGAGGAATTTAGAGTGAGTCATTATTATCCTAGTACTGTGAAAAACTAGGAAAGAATCATAAGAGCACAGAGCTTCAATGTTGATAGCCATGCATGCAGAGGTTACAGCATCTTGAAAAGAAGCATTCCATGATAGTGTTGTAGGGAAGCCTTATGTATGAGCTCAAAGTAAAGGTTCATGAGATGTGAAAGGATAGTATTTAAATCCCAACAAGGAGAAGGTCTCCAGATAAGAAGGTGATCCTTAATAACTTCCAGGAAAACCCTTAACTACAGGAATTTAAAAAAAGAAAATTGTGAAGGACTTTTGCTGTAGGCTGTCTGCTGCAAAGAGGTCTTCAGATGAAAAGTGCAGCTCTGCTTTAGCTAAATGAAGTAGATCTAGAATAACGGCATCTTCTTGGCAGATGATGGGGCTAAAACAGATTTGAGCACACCGAATTAAAAAAAAAAAAAAAAAAAAAAAAAAAAAGCTAGTGGGGATTCCAGTCCCCACCTCCTGGTTTGTTTCTTCTGTTGGTGTTGTGGGAGAAGTTGTGAGAGGGATGGTGGAAGAGGCTAGGCTGCTCCTCCCACTTTCTTGCCTACTTACTTCCTTCCCCCAACAGAAAAAAATGGCTCAAGATGGTAGGCAAGACTAGGGCAGAGTTGAGGGTCCATATAGCTGAAGTTAGTCCTTCCGATAATACATTCACCAGCTCGATCTTTGAATGGATCTGTGAGGCTCTAGAGTATCCCTCACATGCCCATCTGGTATGCGAATGATGTCACTAGTGATACCAAGTGCATATTAATTAGGTTGCCTGGAAGTGAGTAGCAAGATGATCAGGCATCAGCAAACTCTTCCCCCTATCCACAAGATGAGGAGGCGTATGTCCATAATTGGGGAGGATAAAAAAAAATAAAAAAAAATGTGAGACCCGGTTACTGACATAGATGCATCATAAGGCCATCCTGAGAACACACTTTCAATATATCCATGAAAGTTACTATTAATCCTTTTGCTGACGTGGTTTTGTACAAAGTACGTATCTAAAAATGTCGCTTTGGACTGTTACAATACTTATTTTTTCTGTTATCAGTGAAGTGCCATGTTGCTCTTATGGTTAGTTCCACACTATACAAATACTTTTAATAAATAAAAACCAATTAGAACACCAGACATTTTCGTTTTGCAACAGTATGGCACCATAAGGAGAGAAGTGTTTCTCCGCAATATAACCTTAATGTATGTGCTAAGAAGGTAAGACACTGTTTGTTTCGCTATGATTAGTTTCTGACTAATGAAGTTCCTAAGTGGATGGAATGTTTAAAGACTGATTTTCTTTAAGACATTCAGACGAAAGACAAAAAAAGGGCCAGGAAAAGTCAAAGGGGTACGGAAAGAATTCACATCTCCAATGTAACTGAGTGAGTTCAAACCAGAAACTCAAAGAAAGCTTTGACTACAAAGAGCTGCCCCACCACACTTCTGAGATGCAAAAGCACAAGTCTGCTCAACCATAGGTACCTGAACAGTGAAAGATGCATGGATGTGCTCAAAGATATATACACAGACAGGGTTGCAGAGATAACAAATATTGTCCACTGCACAAAGTGACTGATGCAGACACAAGCACTTACAATTACATGGATATCAATACACAAGCACTTACATACAGACATGCTCACACAAAAGAGGCACAAACTCCCGTACAGACACATGCACCTACATACCCAAATACAGATGGGTTTCCCGCCAAATCATTCTTTAAAAGAAGCTAGGCAAGAGGACTTCATTTCCCACCACCCATCTGCGCAGGAAGCAATATCACGGCATTTCCTACTGTTCATCTGCAGAAGAAGTGACATCACTGGTTTCCTGTCAAAACCATCTATAAGACTAGAAGCCAGAAGTGAGAACTTAATTTCCTACCATCAGTCTGCACAGGAAGAGACATTACTAGATTTCTCATCATCCACCTGCACAGGAAGTGACATCACCACAGTTCCCAGTATTACTAGTTTTTGGTCGTAAGCCACACCCACAGGGCAACACCTTTTGCAATGCAAAATCATACTTTTAAACTCTTTGTTAAAAAACTTGGGGAATTTTTAACCTTCCCCAAAATATTGTAGGTCTTAGAACAGTAAATAAGTGAGCAGCGAATGATTTTTTTGGGGAAGTTACACTATCCCTAAATATTCTACGACTAGAGTTAGAATAGTAAATGTAACCTCCCAGTGTCTGCCACTCTCACTGCTGCCCTGAGGGTGCAGATTAAAGCATTAATTACAAACATACACAATTCCCGTCATCAACCCGCACAGGAAAAATACATTATTTCCTGCCTTCTCCCAATCTCCTCAATCAACTCTTCAGGGTGTCCCATTCACTGAGAGTCCCCAGCAAAGGATGGACACAAATAAGGATATTGTCTGTTTGAGACTAATAAGGCCAGTAAGGGTTCTGGGTCAGAACCCCTTCTCCACTGAAACATACAAGGTAAGATAAAATCATGTGCCTCACCCAGTATCCTATGTCACCAATCGACAACAATCACACCAGAGCTAGATGACCCACTCACACAGCATTCACACAACACATATACCTACCCTCGTACACACCCTCAAACTACAGAACTCACATTCCAACTCATAACCCTGGCTCTGCAATACTCCACACACCAGACATAGCAGGCCTCATCCCTATCACAAGCTTGGCACTCTTCATAATCACTGAAACAAGGTTCACTCTCACATCACAGATGTCCTTCCCACAGGCTAAAGCATTCATATTGTGGACCATGTACATGAGACAGGAAGAGCCTCACTGTCATCCTTAACACTTCCTGGTCGTGTACCCTAGACAAGCAAGTAACACTAAACTACATGGTGCTACTGCTATGCCATTTTCCACTTATATGAAACTCATACCCCCACTTTCCATTTCATCAACAGACTTCCCAGACAGAACAAGGACGTCATACTGTCTACTTCAACACTTTCTACATGGAGCGACTTGTTGCTCTACTCACAGTTAACAGCATCAAAATTCACCAATCTGCCAATTATATACAGATATTAATGCAAACACATGTATACAGACACCCACAGCACTCGTCAAAGCCAAACTCACCCGATGCAGGTTCATCTTCCTCTGCCTCTACCTCCTGTTCCGAGCGCTCACTTCCGATCGTCTCAGTGTCTGCTTGACTGCGCCAATGCAGACCATGCGCTGTGTAGATAACAGAGAGAGAGTCTTAAGTTTTACTCACAGATTGATATGCATATTTGCTGAACTATCCTGTACTCCAAGAGGGGACCTGTGTGTAATGTACAAGACAGACAATGTTCCACCAGGAAATGGTTACAAATAGGCTGTGAGCTAGCTTGGAGAGTGAAGTACTCCCCTCACCTGTTACACCACAAATAATGTTAAAAAATATGGTCAGAAAGATGGCAAAAGAGGACTTGCGAATTAATGTTTTTTTAATGTGTTCTAAGTAGAGGTACGGTAGTGGGAAAGCTCTCCATAGTATTTTAGCTGTGCGGACCTATGGTGGTGCGTTTGTATTGGTGTAGGACGGTAGGTATGTGAAAGTCTGAAGTTTGTTTGTATTCACATAATTGTGGATGTGTTGATGTACACTGCCACTTATGTGGACATATGAAAGTGGGGTATTATGTAGGATGATGGTTGTGTGGAAGGACAAATGATAGTGTGCGGACATCTGATGGTCAGTATGTTGGTGTATGTGTTGTGACCCACTTCAGTCACTGTGTGCTCCCCAGCATCCCCTGTAAACTGCTTGCCCTGCCCAATCTCCACCCCCAAGAACCTGGAGCCACTCCACTTACCCTGCCATGCCATGCCTGTCTCTCTCACCTCCCCTGCACTCACTATGTGCATCCTGTCCACCCTGCAGCTCTTAGGTGTGTCTCTCTCCCACCTGCAGCCTATCTGTGCTTCACTCCTGCTTAACCCTAAGCCCATCCCTGTAGCACCTCTGTGTACCCCCAAAATCAAACTGTAGCCCCTGAGTGACCTCCCCAGCCCCCTTATGCTCTTTGTGTACTGCTCGGCTTTGTGTCCACCATCATACTGCAGTCCTTTTGTTTGCCTACCCTATATATGTCCTTATCCCCACAACCTTTCTGCGTATCACTGCCATCTCTACTGCCATCATCCTTCTGCTTACCCTATGGGTGCCCTTTTCCTCACCTGCAGCCTTTCTGTGTGACCTGCTGCTTCCCTCTCCAGTCGATGTGGGTCCCTCAGCCCTCCTTTAGCCCTTTGTCAACACCCACCAAGCCTGATACATTAACAAATACAATACATCTGGCTTATAACTTAAAGTGCCAACCAAACTGGTCTTGCAATTTTTTTTTCACAAAAACAAAATTCTTCCAATGTTTGCAAACACCACCAGAAGTGTTATTTCTTAAAAAAATAATTGGAGCACAGGACTTGGGATAAAATAGATTACAATGTGAAGCTGGTAATAGATCTTGTCATGGACAAGTCTGGACAACTGTAATGTCATCTCACTTGTCTGCCCAAGTAACTCACTGCAGAATAACAAACTAAAAACCATGTAGCCATAATGTGCTTAAGCCTTTGGAAGCACAACCACTTAAAAAACAATTAAAACTACAAATAAGCTTTAGTCCACTGGCTTCAAGTTGGACCCACAGATCAAATTCAAGGCTCTCTGCACCGTCCACAAAACATATAGAATCACAGGCTCAACCTACCTGCAAATACTGGAGGCACACTACAAAATGTCATCCAACAACCACACACCTGATTAAACAAGCCATCAAGGGCTGAAACACAGAGGTAGATACTTGGCAGTAGAAGTCCACAGATTATAGAACATCAAAACACAAACTTGTGTGAAGGCTCTACCCCCCCCCAGCGGTTGAAGAAGCGTCTGAAAGAGTTGTTTAAACTTGCTTTGAACTGCAGAATAGAGAGGTTGAGATCGAAGAATATCAAAGGCTTCCCACCTCATCCAATTGAACTCTAACTTACCTATCCCTGACAGGATACGTTATCATGCAGGGAATGAAGTCCTTATTCTGAAGTAACTGAAAGTGAAACTTAGCAACAAATAAAACCTCTAAAAAATAAATAGCGGCACAGGGCACGAAAACATCACTTATCAGTGAATACAGAAAAGGTTATTTGCTATGGATTAACATGTTGTATATACTTTAGCCATCTAATTCTTCAGCTTGGAATAACATCTAACTTTTCTTAAAACAATAAAATATCGATCACAGGCAAGCTGAGAATGACTCATTAGATCAAACTAGAGCCCCACGATGTAGACTGCGTCCCGAGTAGAAAGGTAGGGAGGATTCATTACGTTTTAAAGCTTTGGTATCACGGGAACATATTGTTTTTTTCTCCTGTTGGTGACTTCAGGTCACCACTAGGAAGACTACATGATACTTGAATTTGGATTGGTGCAAGGCAGCACAAAGGTTGGTTTATGCTGGCGGAAGAGTGACAAAATGTTAGTATGTGGGGGTTCTTATTCTGATGCTTTTTGTGATGATCTAGATAATCCAATATAAGTGAAAGTGATAGCTCACAACAGTGTCTCTGTCACTCCTGATAGTTTTGTCCTTAAGAACAGCCAAACCGCTATTGATACAAAGTACTGTGTGTAATATATTAGACTACATTGGACAGACCCACAGTTTTTGTCTTTCTGCAGAATAATTAAACTACGGTTGATCACTGATGTCATATTGTTAGTTTTTTTAACCCCATTCCAATGTCTAGAGCTTGTTGACCTGAAACTTTCAGGCTCAAGGCGCCGAGTAATTTGGGTCAAGTTTGAAGCCCAATATGTTATGTCAAAACTGCTTTCAGGTCGATGGTGAGAACTCTCCTCCAATGTCCTCATTTTAGAATTTTTGTGCTGAGTCAAAGGGATTTTGGGACCTAATGTTAACGGTTTTGGGGCCAGAACTACCAGCTTCACAACTCCTCAAGGATGATGGATTAGGTGCAGACCTGTTTCTGCTCCACTTCTCCTTACTTTTTCTGTTACTGCCTTTTCCAGCACAAAGCTGGGCCCGTGCCATCTTTTACAGCTTGAAGCACTTTATATTTAGAAATCATTGAAAGACAGAAGTATGGCTAGGCAGTGCAGGCGAGGTGTAGGGCCAATAAGCGAACATAAGAAACCCAATTGAATCCATGAGGGACTGGAGCTTGACCCCAAAGCCCCTCAATCTCGTGCACTAATAGAAAAATGAATAAGGGAACAGGTGCGACCCGCTCTGAACAAACTGGTCTGCTGTGGTGGCCACCTGGGAGTGGAACTTTGTACAGCAAGCACTGAACCAAAGCTGAAAGAGTGACATCTGAGCTAGGCTAGCACAAAACTCTCAGCCAAGTGCCACTACGCAGCAAGGTAGTTTCTGTGAGACGCTGCCAATCTCTGATGAATGAGAACAGTGGACAAAGAGTTGAGCACAGAACCTGCATGAGAGATGAAATGCACTCAGAAGTAGAAAAATATACCTGCTGTACACCAAGTAGTCTGGATGGATAGATAGATACCAAACAGAAGATTTCTACTTTGGGGCACAAGTACAGGGGATTAGATGGAAAGAAAAGCAGACATGCAACGCTGATAAGTTAACCCAGACAAAATAAGGTGACGTAGGATTTCAAGAGGCAGGTCACTGATGAAGATATCGATGACACGCACCCACCTCCCAATCAATTCCTGGGTGCATGAGATGATTTGTTAGTCACACCCTGTCTAAGCCGGTGGCCACCCTCCTTTCTCACCCTGACGTAATATTGACTGACTTGACAAACAGGGGAATCCATTCTAAAAAGTAAACATTCAAAACGAAATCTGTTTGTACTGAAGCAACAAGATTCACATAAACAACCGGACTCCAAGGAGGCTAAGAGCTGGCACTGATGACTTGAGAGGGTGAAATGTTGCAGACACAGACTTTATTTAAACTTGTGCCTAAAAACAATAAAAAAATACAAATGAGTCACAGGGGCTTTTTGTGCAAGTAATTAAATAGAGAATCAGATGTGATTCATCCAAGGTATCATCTACTCAGCAATGCGGTGTCGGATGCAAACAATATGACAAACTGGATGTAAACAACAGTAGTAGACTTGAAACAAAGTAAGAAGCCATGCGTAAGTGCAGAAGGTACATCACAGTGGTTAGACCTGTGAATAGGGGGATTATTAAAAAGAATGGAAGAAAGCAAATTTGCAGACTTTATAGAAAACTACCGCAAGGAATTGATATTGCCCAGTAAGCTATCATAATGCATTATAATTTAGAAAGCACAAAATGCCCAGGTGAGAAACAGTTCACTGGAGGATTCCACTAGCACAGCAATTACAAAAGTACTGACGAATAAGGAAAGACCTACTACCAATTAGGGAAATCAGCAGACTGGTTCTAATGGAATCTCAACTGAGCTAGGGCCACTTCTTCCCAGACTACACACAAAAGACACAACAACAGAAAAGGCGTGAAATCCAAATTAAGAGATATACAACTCAACTACAGAATGTGCTCTACAGCAAACTTAAGGGTGACATTCAAGGAAAAAGTCAGCTTTTTTTGAAAACCAGAGGAAAGCATGGTGCTTGATGAAAAAGAAGACCGATTAACTAAGGAGTCTGAGGAACACATCCCGTAGGAAGCATTGCTGAGACAGGTGAAAAAAAATGGAGTAAAGGGAGGCTCAGTAGGAGGACCCAGGAAGCGGGATTTTGAAACACCTTGGCCAACTGAACAAGAAAAAGGAAGAAAGATGCACACATCTGGTGAGAACTGGATTTAAGATGAGGCTAGATTGTTGATCTGGTACCGTATGATGTGGGAGGTGAGGCGGGAAGAAAATTATTGTCCATCATTAGGTACTGCAACTAGCTGTGGTGACAAAAAAACAAAACAAAAAAAACACAAAGAAGTGCGGTGGGACTGGCACTAAGTCGTTGAAATGAAAGGAAAATCAATATCAAAATTGTGCCCTAAACAGATGATCAAAAAAGAAGAGCTGCCTCACTTAAAAACATTTTTTAACAGGGGAATAAAGTACTTGGAGCAGGGACCGGTAAAGGTGCATCTTAGAAGAGGAAGTTCACTACGCTGTTAATAAGATAAACAAGCTTCATGGAAGAAAGCACAGGACGGTGATATGATGTGTAGATTAGCTCTGTAAGTTGGGGAAAAGCTTAGTAAATGTGATAGGAAGAGGGATATAAAGGACAAAAGAAAACGAACCGAAGCAATAAGCCATTGGGAGGGGGGGGGGGGGGGGGGGGGAGTTTAACACATGATAACAAATATAGTCTATATGCACTTTGACTTTATGACCTGGAATGGCAATGCACTGTGAGACAAGGTGAAAAGGGGAGTAGTAACTTATATAATCAAGAGACACATATTTGGTTATATAGGATTGTTTATCACTACAGACACCGACTGGTGGATGATGAATGATATTTCCTATGTAGAGGGCAGGACCTGCTTGTGGTACAAGAAGGGTTTGCTACAAGAGATTAGGGAGACTGTAAGGATGGAAGAGTTGCCTGTTTTCAGTTAAAAGAATTTGGACAAACCTCAGAAGGTGCTAGGCAATAGCTGCAGGGACATGTGGTGTTGGGGCAGGGAATACCACAGTGATGTCGCTCTATATTGTACCACTACAATCGTTGAGATTTCTGGAATAAACAGTAAGTTTACAACCATACGCTCTCTATGGGAGATTGGTTTTGGGAGGAGTCATCAAGGAGGTTTTCAACAGTAATATGGACCAATCAGCCCATCAATAAAGCAAAACATGGGTTTACATAAAGGTGTGCAAATTTGTGAGTGCTAAGGGATTGGGCAGTGCAAGTACAAAGAAAAAAATAAATGAAAGAAATATCCCTTTTACCCATAAGAACACTGGCTGGATTATGTCCTCCTCGAAAGCGCTAATATTCATTTAACCCAGAAGACAGCTTTTCTCTCTAGGGGAATGTTCGATCACTCACCAGCAATTATGGCATGGTGGGGGGAAAAGGATATGCAGAAAGTCAATGTCTGGCATCATTCTGTAAAAAATCTGTCTCAGCAGTTAGGACTGTTAGTCCAAGGGTATTCTGATATCAATAATCAATAGAGACTGAGGCAATGCCAGTGAAGGCTTTTCAGAGCTGGTCATGAGGCTATTTGAAAGCCCTACTCAGTGCTGAAATATGAGAGAGCAGAATGTATTGGCGAACAGAAGGGGTTGGAGAAAGTCTTTCAGTTATACAACAATGCCTCCACTGTGGACGCTTGAGCAGGCAATAGTCTGCCAGTTCTTTCAATTCTCTCCAGCCATCCAGAGTGCGTCGCGGCTGAAGGAAACCATAGGACTATTGCAGAGGTAACCAAAATAATTCCTTGAGAGCTTCAAATGTTTTCACAGTCCAGTCTTGTATAAAATCTCTTAATTTAGCGATTTCAAACACCTTGCGTAAATATTTATAGAAATCAATTACCACTGAAATGGCAAATAGTGACTGTTGAAAAAAATCTTTCTATAAGCATGCAAAAATTTTGAAGGCATCACCTTACAGTTTGAACAGGATACACTCATATGCTCATCTGAGGATACACCATAGCAGAATCTATCCCACTTTAAAGCTTACACACTCCTGTTGAAGGCCTCTTCACCTCTCTGTGGATATGCATATAGTCTGTCAGAACCTCTAAGTGAATTTAGCACATAAGGTCTTGTAGTATCAACATCGGATGATGATGCAACACCCTGCCAAGCATTTGGGCCTCCACAGCAGCTTCTAAAATGGTAGACTGAAAGCTCTGGGTAATACTGATGCCAAGGCCAGATAGAGCTGACAGGAATAACAGAATCCTCAGATGTCTTTATCGAGCAGTCAAGAGAGTGAGCAGATAAGTGTGTCACAATGTCCTCTACCACTGCATCAAGAGTAGGTCCACCAGTGAACCATGTGCCAGGAACCTGGCAATGAAGACTGGGCACTTTTTTTTTTTTTTTTAAATGTAGCAAGCATATCTACTTCTGGATACCGACAACTCCAAGACATCTTTCACCACATCTCTGTGCAATATCCACTTGAGATTCTCCCAGGGCACGACGCTTAATGTATCTGTTGTAGTGTTTTAGTGCCTAGAAAATGTACTGTTGGCAGCATTAAGTTCTCATTGAGTAACTAATGCTACAACGCCTGGGTTCTGTGGAAAGGGAACAAACATCTTATTTCAGAGTATAAATCATTGCTGTTGTATTGTCTAATTGTATCACTCAAGTCATTGGCAGAAAAGCCTTTGGAGCTACATGGGCTGATATGTGTTTCAGCAGGTTTGCATTCAGAAACTCCCCCACCACAGACTATTCGCCTTGCACGGACATCGCTGCCAAGAGAGCTCTACAGACTAAAAAGGCAACATTGCTATTTAATAGACACTTTGGGGTCATGTCCCTTTTGTGCCACAAGCAGCAGCATCATTCCCAAACATTTAGAATCAAGTCAATAAAACTTGGAGGACACAGATCAAAGATGGGTCACCCTTCAACATAAGCCCACTTATTCATAGCTAATCCAAGTGAAAAGACAAATTAAGTCAAAAGAGAAATAATACATGGTTAATAGACATAAAGGGAAATTAATATGTCCACATCATATCTCAATACTTTTTTTTTAATGATTCCTTCTCCAAAATTAAACATGCTGCAAAAATAAGGATGTTTGTACAAAACATTGCATCAATTCAGAGTCTATTATAAAATTATATCCCAGCTCGTCACTACTAATGAATACACTGTCACTTCCCTCAAATATTGCTATGCTCTTGTAATTATGTTAAGCACACTAAGTACATGAGCACAAAGATGTACTATACAAAACCACAAATAGTGTTAAATGTATTTCTGAAAGCAGGTCCCTTTCACTCTTATCCACCACACTAGTCTTGAGAGCTCGGATTATACAGAATCTTTAAATCCTAATTTTGAAAAGCAGAAAGTCACTAATACAAACATTCCTACAGAGGCATCAAGCAAAGCCTGGTGTTCAGGAAAGAAAAATGCAGAATATCATCAACCTTAACACTGCCAACACTTGGCTTAGAGTCAAATACTGCCACACGAGTGAGCTTTCCAAGTTAGTAATGAAACCCTCCTCTTCTCTGAAGAAAACACTCTCCCCAATTCGACATCGATCAGAACTCCTAGCTAGGATATTCTTCTTTATGCGACAGAAGCAAGCTAGGTTCAATAGATTGAGCAACCTATACCCTAAAGCAATGATTTTGTAATCTACAGGGAATTAGGAGCCACTTCAGAAGTTGAGGAATTCTCAGACCTTGGACTATTGTATATATACAATAAATCCACATAAAACATACAAATACAATAACATATACATAGAAATGGAAAAATATGTACATTTCAATAAATGTAAAATATTGATTGAGTGCCATTAAGATCAAGAGTCAATAAAACAGTGCTATAGCCACACACATGATCGCCTTATAATTGGCCATGGGATCTATACCCTAGGCACCAAGCAGAGTATGAAAATTGACAGAACAAAAACTATCAATTCACTATTGTCAGTTTCAAAACTCCTGAGAGGAATTCCATGGTGATATCTAACCAAACTCCAACAGTTTTCTGACAATCCATTTCCTCCTGGTGTACTGATAAGTCTTACAGAAAAACAGCTAACAGGCAGCTGTTTTGACCGAAGCCTTACATTTTGGACAGACAAAATTCTACGGGTGCAGATCTCTATTGGCTACAAATACTGTTAACTGGTAAAATCCGAAGTCTAGTTTTAGGTACAAGGTTCATGCCTTAGAAGGCTCGATTCTATCAAATAAGGGTTTAACAGCCCAGAGATTTTTTGCCATCAGGCAACTTCTCCCCACCAGACCTCTGTTACTTGACTCTTTTCATGTACAAATCACCAATATCTTGATTCATAGACTAGATGGGGTAACAAAACCTTTCTGATTCTTGAGATATGCTGAAAATACTGCAAGCACCAACTTCAGCCTACATGGCATCATCTTGAACCGGTATTCCTATCCCCACTACTTGGAATGCTGAAAGAGGAACAAAAGTATGGAAGCACACATCTCAGAAATCTCTTTTATCATCCAAATCAGCTGATGAATAGTAGGAAATAAAAGTTTAGAGATTTAATTCTGAATTTCTTACTTATGAATGTGTTAACTATTTTGAGGTCTGTAATAGGTTTCAGAACTCCCACTCTCCCCACAGCTTTCTTTTGAATTCAAAAGTTAGTTCCAGGATGGGTCTCAGTCCTTCTCCTGTGGTTTTTATTTGACTTTACAAGTTCTGTGATCTATCGCAAAACTTCAGCTAAGGCTTTTTGAACTCAAAAATGTCCTGAAAAACATCCTTTCCTCTATTTGAGATGTTGGCACTAGCATGATCATTTCTTTGGACTGCAAAGTCACAAGTTCCTCTTGCAACTGAAGCAAATGCTTTTGACTGTACTTGTACCAACATGGAGCCATGAACAGGAGGCAACAGAGTGGTGGTGGTGTGGGGGGAGGGGGGGGGGGGGGGGGTGAAAGAAAACAAACAAAAGTAGATCCAATCTGAAAAATGTCCATTACCTAGATATCTATAGTTTTTCCCCTTGCCTTGAAGAATTTTGAAATCCTGTCTTCTACCTAAATGAAGGAGCAGGCTGAAGGTGTCACCATGATTTGATGGTGAGGACTATTTAATGAGCAGCCAGTGGTTGGCCACCTCCTCTACCTTTGTTCAGTTGATGTCCAGATTTATGATTTCTTTGTTGCTGCTGATAAACATAACCTTCGTCTGAAACGAATGACATCTGGATCGCTGTTTGAAGACTGGTAAAGATGGCTCCTTCTTTATTCTAGGTCTACCTATTGTACGACTTTGTCTTCATCCTATTTCCTAATCCATTTGAGCACGATAGGAAGAGTAAACAGAGGATGGCGCATCCATGATCTGCTGCACTTCGGACTTCATTCCTAACAACGTCAAGTATAAGTGTCTGTCTACGCAACAAAACTCAATGGGAGATCTCTCTAGCTGTAGAGTCTGCCACATCAGCTGCCTTGCAGATTAAATGATTTGACAGCACTTGACTTTCAGCCGCAACGTCCAACTTGATTTCAGCCAGATGAAGCAAGTATCTAATTTTATCCTCAGAAGTACCTACAGTACCTGCAGCACTTGATTTTAGCAAACAATATCCTCAGAAGGTGATCTATACTTCAAGCAGAGGCAAGGATCTCTAAGGACTCTCTATGTCTGGAGGAGACAAAGGTGCAACATTGTTCCATTCAGACTCTGAAGATTAGGAAGAATGTAAGCCGCTAGACATGAGGTACCCTATATGAAAAGGCACTACAGAAGGATGCAGAATCTGAAATTAATTCCCATACAATATTTACTGCTGTTCACATTACAGTATCTAGACAAGCATAACGGGGTACTGGAACGAACATCCTCATTGCTCAACTTTCTAACACATTTGGAAATGTTCTTAAACCAGTACCAGAACTGTAGAAAAACTTTAAAGAGGAAAACGTGTTTTTTTTTTCTTTTAAAAAAAAGGAGGCCCCAAAGGCCCTACTGCTCTGGCACCCTCTGGCTGAGCAGACCTGAGGCTTTTGGTTGGAGTGAGGCTCTGTGCGTTCTCTACAGCTGGTTGTCTTAAGGGGGACACCAGCTACAATTATGAACATTCAATGATTAGCAATACAAAATGGAAAATATCTGCTGCATTTTTCTCCTCTGAATTGCTGTTTTTAATATAGATAGAAGGTTTGTAATATGTTTAAAAAGTGATCCCGCTGGACCTGTAAGCATTAGGATAAAGTTTATATCCAAGGAGAATGTCATAATTAAGGACCCACCTTTTGAAGTCAAGGTTTACCAATTAGTAACAAAGGGATGTTTATGACGTAATAATCCTTTTGGATACCAGCAAGGCCAGCTTAACACACATCATACCTTGCAACCTCCTTTTCTTCATTCACACAAACATTGGTAGGCATTTCCGTTTAGTGCTCAATTCTTTCCCTGATTATACTGCTAAAATACCCACTGTCTTTTCCTACCCCCTTAACCCTATCCACTGTACGGACACGCCACATAGAAAAAGGTTTTGCTGCCTCTTCCACATCAAGGGATTCTGTCATACCTGTGTAAGCCTATCTGACTGAGTCACATATGTCATGTGCAAATAATTAAACAATGTACTTAAATTTAGCATTCAGAGACTGGAACATCTCTAATAGTTTGCGTGCACACGTCATGGTTATGCTTTGTTCTAAGTTTTAGACAGGACTGTGGTTCATTTTCCATGTGTTTTTTAAAGAATGTGGATGACCAAGACCAGCGTGCTCAGCAAGTACACCATTTAAATTTGCTGTGCAGCTGGGATACTTCTACAATCTGTCATTAGCAGGCAGGAATTTGCAGAAAGGACAGTCCTGGCTGTAGCAGCTCAAGATTGTGCAACGGGAGGACTTACCTTGACTGTACGAGGCTCTCCTGTGACGGGCCTCTGCACGCCTCTGCTCCATGGTGCGATGTTGCGTACGGTACACCTAAGGTTTTTGAATTAACAGACATTATGAGAACGACTTTATAAGATGTAGTGGATGCAAGGACAGTGGCAGAAGAAAATTAAAGCATGCATGTAGAACTCACCACACACTAAGGTGTAACTGTTTGCCAACATCCACAAGCATGTGCAACTATTAGAGTATAGCCACATTTCAAGATCTTACACCACAGTCGACAAGGACAACCATCCACCATTAGCAGCCATAGTTTTCCCCCCCCAAAGTCCACAATGCATATTCACTTCCAGCTATTCTGGGGCTCACTTTGTCATATGCGCAACTCTAGCGTTGGTTCTTTCTCAGTAATGCCACAAAGCACTTTCACCTAGAACTGGTCTCCTTGGCTCCCACTGCCACAAACAGACCTCCAATACTGAATCTGTGGTGACAGGGGTAACTAATATTCAAGCACTTAAAGCCTCACTGAATCTGCCCCAGTAGGCCACAGAGTTTTTCACCCACCTCTCGCACTGGATCTCTCCCCCATGGTCGGTACTATCACACACCTGCATCCAGCAGCCTCCAAGATCTACCTCCTGCTGCAAATCCTAAGCTATTCCACATCTACTCCGTGAACAAGATCCATGATTACTTCCAATGCCATAGTGGCCCCCCTCTACACCCATACGCCGCATACTCACCTGTGCTTGTGGCCAGATGCTGCCCCACATCCACTGCAGGTAACTGAAGATCACAATGACGCTGAGGAAGGTGAAGTTGCTAATCACACCAACAACGGCAGATGTCACAGGAAAATTATACAGCAGGTACCTGGAAGGATGACATCAAAACATCTGGTGAAGGTCAGACACTGGCCCAGAAGCCAGTGGACACCAGAATTCTGTAATGGACACTGGTCATAGGAGCAATTAAAAAAAAAACAAAAAAAAACACACCAACAAACAAAAAAAAACAATCCCCACTTTCTCTGGTTTGCCAACATGGCAAACCAAACAAGGTACACATGCATCCATCACCCTTAAGAATGTCTTCTAACTCTTATTCCTGGAACCCCTTGCAAGCTAGAGGACTTGAAACTGCTTCTCAAAGTTGTCCACATAATGCCAGCAGCTATGCATTGGCATGTGGTAACTGGTACGCCTTCTTCGCCTACCTACCATTAAGAATTCACTTACTATGAGACTCTCTGTATAACGCTCAATGGAACTTTAAGAGATATGTCGTTCACCAGGGTAGAACCTTCCTGCTGGTTGCCCTTCCTGGATTCTGAGAGCTGCTTGTTGCTGTAACCAGCCAGGGAGAAGAGAAGAGGAGCTGGCCTAGTAAGTGAAGAGAGTAGGTAGACCACCTGGAAGACAGGTACAAGGCTCAGCCACTGAAGACTGTGTGAAACATCTCAAAAACAGAGATTGCCCATGAGTTCCAAGATGGCTGCAGCCCATCTTAACAAAAGAAAGGTCACTGATAAAACCATGGCTTTATTTGTTAAGCTGTACTGATGCTTTCCTGTTAAGAATGTACCATTCTTGAAACACTTGATGCACCCAGGTTGCCCTTATCTGCCCCCTTCTCATAAGGACACCACACTGATAATTAGTTTTTCTCACACCAATGAGATATGGCTTGTTTTCTGCTGACTGTAGATAGCTAGCTGGCCTGATTCCAGAAATATTTAAACTGCACTATTGCCTGAACCATTAGGACTACCAAGAATGTTCAAAGTGCCAGCTGGTCCCTCTAAATTGTTGTTCCCAATTGGAATGTATGAGGCCCTCTGGTACAGTGGCTGTATCTGATCCAGTACATAAACCTGCCAACTGAAATTCTCCACAACAGCTGCTGTTAGAGGTGCAAGTATCTAATGCTTGGCACCCTTCTGGGAGATTTTACTCAAGATGCTGACCCACTACTACATCAGTTCTCGTGCATCCCAGTAAAGGCTACCGGGATCTTTAGCAAAACTGTGTCCTTACTTAACATTATTTTCAGCAGGACACTGCATACTAGATAACCAAACACAGACTTATAGCACCTTAAAAGGGCCTGTTTACGTTGGCCTTACTGGCATGCTCGTGTTGTTCTTAGGTGGGATTTTGGGTGAATATTTACACCTTTTAACTGGGGCTCCGGGTCACTGCATTGTTATCTTCATCCCCAAAGCCAAAACACACTATACCATTACTTTTTTGGTATCTTAATGGCTTATCCGACACGCAAAGGGACAGTTTTCTTCTAAACACATGAGACTGCTTAAAAGTAACCAGATTCACGTCTAAAGAAATACCTAATCAAAAATCACCCTCAAAAGGGCCCACAGAACAGTGAGGTCACCCAGTAGTAAATATACAGATATATCTTTCGAGTTTTGCGGTGTGCTAGGTGTGGCCTTTCGGTTACTTCAGAATGAAAGATGAGAAAACACTTTGATCAGAAAAAAAGCAGTGGAGTGGGAAAGTGAAGAAAAGGTCACCTATCCCACTAAGGGAGGATTTGTTTAATTTGCTGTTATTCTGCCATCACGGCCCCTGCAACAACATAATTTTGTGCCTAGCTAAAGTAACAAGCGGGAAAAGCATAAGTAACCCAGGGCATGAAGATACCCTTTTGCCACAACTGAGCAAGCTGGCACCATACCACTAACAAAGGCAACTCGCAAGCATCTTGAAAAACCACTAATGCAGACTCTACATTTGGACCGCAGGAAAACAGACCTGAAAAGTGAGAACAATCTTCGACAAGGACTTCTAGTTAGGCGAGCAATAAATGCAGCCTGGAGATTTCCGCAAAGACTAAATGAGAAGAGGAAGAATGTGGTGGTGCCCTTTTCTCCAGAAATGCTGCAAGCAGTTTGCACACCCAATGTGACAAGGAGGCGTTCAGTGGGATACTACGATGTGCCACGGCACACCGCATCAGGATCTCAGTGTTCTTCAGCACAGGCATGCACAAGGAACAGAAAAGTCAGGAAAGAATTCATAGAAAGTTTCAAGGTGAAAACCACGCAATTGTGAAACCAAAATGGCAGTTGTGAATGCATAACAGACCCACAGAGAAAAGGCCAGATGAACAGGAGAAGGGTCACTTTTTCTTACATGTAAAGAAAATAGTTATGGATGGCTCAACCTGTAAAGGAAGTACTATGGGTTGTAGCACAAAACTGACCATAACACTTCTTTGTTTTCGTAAATTATTCAGTCCCCAAAATACAGGAAATGGTTGACCAAATGGATACAGATCTAAAACTACAGGCCACAGTAATCAGATTTGTAACTGCATCAAAAGACAGTAATGCAGAAGGGGAATGCTCCCACACATACAGCTTCTAATGGCGAGTATGAGAACAGAGCCTAGAAACTAGGTTAGCAACTTCTAATGTGAACCTGTTTAGTCTGCCAGCCAAAACTAATATATTGGAATAACTGATTTTGAGATTCTTGGGCACAAAAATGAAGATTCGCCATTGTTAACTGTAATGAGCTACATGCCAAAACAATTGAGAAAAGAACCAAGAGAGAGGGTGAGAGTTGAAATGGTAGCATCCATAGTGAGGGATGAAGTAACATAAGAAAGGATCTGAATGATGTAAGGATAAAAAAAAAGATTATAAATCAAAGGAGACTCTCAATGTCTTTCTGGATGTGTGCCAGCAACACAATTTTTATAGTCATTTTAATACAGTTCAGAAACACAATTATTTATACAGTTTTTTGAGAATTCAGCATCAAACTAACCACACTTTCCATCTAGTAAGGCTTGGTGCTTCAGCTGCCCTCAAATTTTGGGCAATATCCCTTATGGCGTTTACCAGAACCAATCACACCAACGCCAAACTATATCCAGATCATAAAGTATGCCGAGTAGAGCCTTCTGGGTATTCAGAATACATTGGTGCCCCATTACCACGGATGGGACCCAGGCCACTGCACCCAGAAATCCTCTGAGCTGAGCACTATGCAACTCCAAACAATGTGGATGAAGACTCCAGTCTCTGTCTGACATCGTAATCAAGCAGGGGAAGCTGTTTCCCATTTGTCATAGCTTTGTTCTAGTAAAGTGCATGTAGTGCAAGTAGGTAAACGGACTGGGTCTCGATCAGGACAAGATGACGGTCTCCCTAACGGCCATCAAGGCTGTCTTCCACTCCCCATTTTCCCTGGGGCCGAGGTCAACCTATGATGCTGCTTATAAGTGTGAGAGGGTGTCAGGAGTGTGTAAAACCAGAGATTTATGGATCCTAGAAACCTTGTCAGGTAGTTTGGACACTGAGCTTCACCTCTACCTAAATGAATTCAGAAAAATCCTCAAGTGTAGCCAGGGAGGGTGACAGTGTGTGAATGTGCTAAAAGCATTGAAAACACAAAATCTAATGCAAATGCGGAGCCTTTAGCTTTGCCAATGCTTGTAAAGTGGGTCTTTTTTAAGTTAAAGAAACAAACATTTCAAATCAGGAAAAGCAAACATCTTTTGGTATCTGTAGACTTTACATTAAATTCAATGTTTTCAATCATTATAAATGACATGGTTTATTTTTTCAAATAAAGTTTACTCTGGAAACTCAGAACATAATTAAAGCATAGGAAAGCGCCAGAATGGAAATGGAAATGCTTGCCAATGCCTTATTTACTTTCCACAGGATTTCGCTATTTGATCATCAGCAGTAGCCTAGGCAGCAGAATTTAGGGTCTCCAGGAGAATTGCCATGTAAAGGACATATACTGTCCAAGATGCCAGCTGAGTGAGCGCATCAGATTGCCTTTTCCCAGGGCCATGGAAGTCCTTATGTGCCAAAGATGTTGCTTTCAGTCAGTATGTGAAATACAGAAAATAAAATAAAAACAACTTTTAAAGTCAGTGCCTCCACTAACCCATTTAAAAATACCCATCCAGCTGTGCTTTTACACACAAGTTGTGAAAGGTGGGGAGCAACATAGAGCAAGTGGTGGGTATTTGAGGGGGGGGAGGGGCATCAGCTTACCAGGAGAGCTAGAAACACATGCACTCATGGAGTGCTGAAAGAAAAACAAATGGTTACCTATATGTAAGCAGTGAAATTGTTACAACTCAGCCAATCAAAAGGATCATAAAGAGCATAGGGTCCAGGGGAGGGACATACAAGAAAGGCAAGCCATCAAACAAGAAGAAAGCAAATGAGTGATAATAAACGCTACCAATGGTAAGCCATTGGTAGACTGTAAGCCCACTGTAAGTTCACAATAGGTCTTTAGCAACCAAACAGCTTGCACTCCTTGTTGGCACACCCTGGAAAAAAAAAAAACACACAACACGTGCAGGCGTCCATATTCTTCCTGTAAAGTTACAAAGGTCTTCCTATAGTTAGAGGAGATTGCAGTCCTGCACGTCTAGATGTCAAGTGCAGCCCAGGTCCTAAAACCTCTCAGTGTCGTGTCCTAGAGTAAGTGTTTGGTGCAGGGATGAAATCTCTGCATGCCCTATGGTCTGCCGTAGTGTCAGCTAGCGTACCAATAGGTAATCATCGTTTGTTACCAAAAAGAAATGCATGAGGATGACAATTTACACATGACCATGGTTGCTCCAGAGTAATGCCCTAACAATTAATGTTAGTCATCTAGAGAGATGGAAGGGGTTATAAAGGGAAGCCGCGAGAAGACAGTAGATGATCACAGAGCATTGTCTGAGCAAGCATCCTATTTTTGGATAATCTAAAACATACATCAAGTGAAAACAGCACTTATTAACAAAACAAAGGCAAAACAAAAAAATACTATGCTTGCTTGAAAGGCAAAATAGAAGTCTGAACGAAGAGAGCAGTGCGATACGAGTCTTGTCCTAATAATAAAAAAAGAAGGACATGTCCATATGTGAGGGTGGACAGGCAAGAATAAACCTAAAGAAAACACCATGATACCAATGGGCAGAATAGTTAGAATATAAAGACTCCTAGGAAACAGAAATAAGTGGAAATCAGTACTGCCATTAGGAGCAGACCTAGGGAAGACCACTAAGTCCCCAGGCAATGGAGAAGAGCACACATGAATCCCATGATCTGGTTGGGAAGCGCAGAGCCATACTTAGCTGAAGAGCTGACATAAGCAGGTCCTTCCATCACAGCCTCCACCAAAGTGTAAAAACTGAATGCTTAAAATTACTGAATCAACCAGCATATACACAAATTTGAGCCATTATCAAAAACATCAATGTGGCGTGAACTTCCCAATTAGCATCTTGCAGCTTCCTAGGAATTTCCTCCCTTACAGAAGTTCTCGTTTTTTAACATTCTCTTCCTCTCACTTCTTTTAGGAATCTCTCTAGAAAAATATACAAATCTTATAAACACCCCATAACGCAAAGGGATTCAACAGCATTATAGATTTGTGAGCATTCTCTCATACACATACAAAGCAAGAAACGTGTCAGAAACTCTATTTTGGTCCAGTTTGTCTACATGGTGATTGGGGGAAAGCACAGGTTACTTGCACCACATGCACATCAGATACACATTTTTGTTTAGAAATGGAAATCAGGTGGAATGTCAACGCCAGCAGTGAAAGCCTTTGTGCTGCCCTTGCTATGCATTGTCTCAGAACCATAAAGGTAGAGAAAGGAACAGAAAAGAGTAGCTAATTGGTGTAGTGGGTTTAACAGACTTTTGACCATGCTTACTCAAGTTCATATACTTTCGATGCAAGACAAAAATCAATTGTCTCCTGTGGGTTTGCACCCTCCTGCCTTGTAATAAACGGCAGGCTATTTTGTAATGGCCACGTTGATATAATTGCGTACAGAGACGATAGGCCGTATCTGAATCAATCAGTTGTTGCAAACGTAAGGTGGTGTATGGTTTGAAATCAGGCATATAATGAGCTTCAACGGTCTGTACTGGCTGGAAAATAAGAAAAGAGAGAAGGAAGAACAACCACTGACAAAGCCAACCGAAATGCCTCCTTGGTAGGGAAAGTGTTTGTAAAAACAGGTAGAATGTGCGTTTTGCCTCAATAGTCTTAGAAGCGGAAACGCAAAGTCTTCAGATAGCAAAAGCTGCCTGTTGTAAGGTCTAAACAAGCTCAAAACGGATGGGATTGGGGTAGAATCAAAAGAAGAGAGGAGCACCGCACAGTCTGTCTCTCGTTGTTCTTAAGTCCACTGTCCATGCTGGCCAGTGCACATGCACATCACCTCGATGGCCACTTTGAGGGTCAATTTTGTCTCACAGGGCCTAGTGTATATAACACTTTGCCTTATACTGCTTAAAGTACATTCAAATTTCATCTCAGTTGGCTCATTACGTACACCCATTGTCACATGCAACTACGTATATTTACATGTCGTCCCATCTGGCCCAGCACGTACGAACTTGGTCTTAATCAGTCGTATGAATGTGCATCCTCTCTAAAATGACCCAGTGCATCTGCCGCCTTAGGGGAAGAGACGGGAGTACCTCAGCTCAGAGAGGCATTCAAAACAAATGGCTTGTGGGTAGTCCCCAGGATCTGATGGACTTCCACCTACATTTTATACACTATATGCTGATATATTGACTCCAACAATGGTAAAAAAGTATAGTGATGCAAGGCGACAGCAGGAACTACCGCGATCGCTGTCCGAGTTGATAGAAGTGGCCATTCCAAATGAGGAAAAGATCTGTCAAAGGTTACCCACTCATCGGCCACTCTCATTGCTGAACACTGACTATAAGCTGCTTAGTAAAACTCTGGCCAATAGGCGGCTTCCTCGCATGCAGACCATTATACACCCTACCAATGAGGGTTCAATCCTGGACGGAACACAGCCTTTAATATCAGGTGCCTGTTAAGGGTTTTGGAAGGACCCAACAGTAATACCAAACGTGCAGCAATTGTAACTATTGATATAAAACAGGCTTTCAATACTTGAGACTGGCACTACCTCTAGGAAGTGATTAACACAAGGAATCTGGGCCTGGGGTTTCTGCACTCGGTGTAACTCCTATACTCCAAACTTCTACCACCAGGTCTGGGACTGTCATGACCTTCGGACTATCACACGATTACATTATGAGACCACCAATAGAAATTTGAAGTGCGCGGCGGACACTTGCGTACTGGGTGTGTCCCTTCAACTGGCAGGCAAGGAAGTTGCTAGCCCTGCTTAGAGACCCGGCTTTCGTCTTAGCCAAAAGACGAACGGCCTCGGGGTGGAAGAACAGACGATGCCATCCTACTAAGGGGGAGTTAAGAAAGTGGGCAGGATATGAGAGCCCACTCCTCCATTTGGAAGCACGTGGGTGGGCTGAGAGACCCCGGGCTACCTCAGGCGTGCTATGCGATCCTCGCGGACGAGAGGGAGTGACGAGAGGGAGTGACGTGGGTGAGACGTCAAATACACATACCTCCACACCCCTTTGAGATTTTCTGCCTCCAAAGAGACTGGGGATGGCACCTTCCTGCCCCTTTCCCCATATTCAGTTTAACTCTTTGTCCAGGAGAAATGAAGGAGGCTGGGGTAGGTTCGATATTGAGGGCTTGAGACCGCCTACAGTGGCTGCTAAGATGAGACTTTAAAAGTGGGGAAGGTCTGAAAATGTAAACACGCAACCGAATAAGTGGTGTTCCAGTTTGTTTTTGTGTGTGTGTTTTATTTTTTTTATACATTCTGTTATTAGTACTTCCTTCTATCGTTGGTTATTCTGTGTGTTCCTCATTGCTTGACGAGTCTCTACTTTGATGCACGCTGTGTGAACAGAACGCCGATGAGGTGATAATAAGCAGAGAGTCTTTATGATAACTGCGGACAATTTAAAAAGCAGCTAAGACTTTGTAAGCAAAGGGCGCCTTCCGAAAAGGTTTGTATAAAACCTGACAGCCACACCTGTGTAAAATCTGTGCTGTGATGAAAAGCATGTAAGCATTAATAACCGGATAAACTGTACAAATCAATACATTATTTTTACATATAAAAAAAAAAAAAAAAAAAAAAAAAGAAGAGAGGGCATATGTGCACTCTGACTCACAAGGGCCAAAATGCATACACACTGTTGAATGTCACACGGAGAACATGCACAGTCCAGTTGTATGGCTCGTCATCATGCATACTGTGTCTCATGCAGCCAAAAGTACAGTGACATTCTCTTTCACATATTTCTCGTCGTCCATTTTACATACAAATTGCTTCTCACATTTGCCCTTGTGCATTTGCTTTTTGTCTCAGATTGCCCAGACCCACTGTGTATGCGGGAGAGAGAAAGCCATCTTCTGGGAATTTAATGTCTACTTTCGCTTAGGAGACCTTGCTTACATGAAAAGCTTTTTGTACTTGGCCACTAATACATGGGTATTCTTGCCCCTTGCACAATACAGTGTCCAACAACATGTGAGACTGCATCTGCAGCACCAGTCTCGGGGAAGTCCCCCTTGATTGCGCTACAGAGAGGAGGCAGCACCTACCGTAGGCCAGTGAAGTGTGCATGGATCTTGAGCTCAGCTGAGTAGATCTCTATACGTTTGCTCTGTATCTCAATAATGGCTCCCAGCGTTGGCACATACTGAAAAATAAGAGCACTGTCATTTAAACAGCAGAAGCTCAGAACAGAAGGGAATGAACTAGAGAGGGATAACTAAATGTAGAAACTTAGGAGGAAAAAAACACTGACAAAGCCAACAAATGTGCTAATGTATGGCGTGCAGTTTTGGCATGTGCATAACATGAAAACATCAAACGCATAGCACAGATAAAAGCATCGGTAAAAAATAGATCATACAAAAAAGGGTCGATTTATTTTCTCCAACTCCCAACTGTCAGATGTCTGATCACTCCCCTTTGATACCCAACTGCTCGTTATCCGATTAGAAACATGGCAGCCTGGGAATGAATAGTACAGTAGGGGTAACACTGTTCCATGGTGGCTGCCACGTTTATAATCAATCAGCAAGTTGTGCAGCAGCACTGGAGAGCAGGCAATGACAAGCGTAGCTGAGAAATGAATCCTACAGAAAATAAAGATTTTTTTTTCCTGTGGCATCCCATTTTTGTCAGTGGTCACGCCCCACTGCTGCCAGGGAGCTTGCCTACTTACTTGGTTCACAAAATAGTCCTTCATACATTTCATTAAAGTTGGAGGGCCACACTTAAACAACCACAGAAAAACAGTAGGACTAAAGAGCACAAGTACCATACACATCAAAACTAACTAAAGGTGGGGATAGAGCCAAATCCTTAAGTGGCTTTGAAGGAGTGGGGGGTTGGGGGGAGTGTGTGGCAGTGCCATGTGTAGAGCAAGGGGAAGAAGCAGAGAGAAAAGAAAGAGGAGAGAATGCAACATGCTCAAGAACATTCAACTTCAGAAATTAATTACACTTGCAACCCCTTCTCTCTGCCAAAAAAGCTTACATATTATTAATAGTACAGCCACAATGTCCCTCACCGAGTCCTCCTTATAGTCGGAGTACAGCTCCACCTCGACTACTTGTTTCTGCTCCAGGAGCCCGAGCAGGAAGAGGCTGGCAAAGGATAATGTGTCGATGACTTTCAGAAGTTTTGACTTGTAGTGCAGCATGGCCTGCATTGAGAGCAGAGGAGACAGGCTCAGAGAAAGGGGACTGGAGGACAAATGGGCATTAACAGTGCACAAGCCAGATACCTCTCCTAACACTCGTTCACTCTATGCTCATCTTTGACCATGTATAGTGCTTCACTGCCTTTTGGCTTATTTTGTACTTTAAAAATGCCACTATCATACATACAAATATACAAAAAGGTGTGACAGATGATGAAAGATGGAGACATGGTACCCCTTATTGTTACACAGAAAGGCATTCTATGTTTACAAACATCCTATAAGAAGTCTTGGGGTCTATGTAGACTGTATTCCTAGATTGTGCACCTACCGAGCGTGCAGACGAAGAGATGACACTTCCACCCCGGGTATAGCAGGAGATAGAAACCATAAACATGCCAAGGTTCTGGTTCACAGGAGAGTCTGGCATCTCCAACTCTAGTGCGAAGCGGTAAGGTTGTCCATACATCAGCACCTGCAGTGAAGGGGAATATGTTTCCAGCTATCAATAGAAGAGCATCAAGTACAAAGAAGGGAGACAGGGATTCAGAAATAGAAGATAAGTCAAGTCCTGTATGGGATGTCAAGGTATAAGGTACTGACAAGGGATACACATAATCAGTCTCAGGGAGGTGCAGGGGGTTATGTGCCAAGTATGAGTAGGGGTTATTGGGTATCAAGAGAGTGAGGCACAGCCATGGTTCCTCTGTGGGAGCAGATGAGCGTCACCCTCCCACACTGCTGTGCAAAAAGCGACAAAAATAACATTATTTTTTTACCATTTTACTTTTTGACGTTTTCTGCCAGCAAACAGAGCAAGGGCATGGTGGGCCAGTGCGTCACTACTGCAATGACTGGCAGCAGTGAGGAGTGGCTACTTAAGTTTGAAGTGGGTGGGCTGGTTTGGCAGGCTACCTTGCTATGGCCAAACAGACATACGCAATTCAAACCTCTCCAACCCAGTGGTCTTGGACAGCCAGGTTGGAGAGCAGGCACAAGCCTACAGTGCCTTTTGGAGCGTGGAGTTGGCCCGCTCCAACCAATCAAGAAGCTTCATTCATGCTGATTAACACCATGGAAACAGCATCTTGTTTGGATGAGAGTTGGCTGTGGGCTTTGTGCTTGGAAGACGTGCTGCAGAACAACGAGGACATGCTGCAGAACAGAGTAATGCAAGTGATTTTTTTACATTTATATTACTGTGTATAATATTGTGTGTATTATGTGTCATTTTTTGTGTATGTTTTTTGCCCCCCTCCAACGTGATTTGCCACCAGCCACCATTGGTGAGGCAATCAGCAACGTACCAGTGAGCAGGCAGGGCTGTTGCACATGGAACAGAGTATGGAAAAAGGTTATCAAGTACTGTTCAAGGATTTAGGCAGACTTGGCGGACGTGGGGTTAATGGGTGCCAAGAACATAGATGGTGGCAGGTATGAAAAGGTTGGGCTAGAGGCAGGTACTGTGGTGGAGAGAGTATTCCAGGTACCAGACTAATAAGCCTGTCGGACAGATTCTAAAAATACCTGAGGTTTGGCCTGGAGAGGACAGCCAGAGGCAAATTATAGACCCTAAACATAGGCAATAGCTGAACTCTAGCAGATCCTGAGACACCATGAAAAAAATATATATATATTAATTGTTAGGATGATGAACTGGTAGCCTAATAACTTGCACAATACACTATAAGGACAGACACATTTTATTTGCATATTTCTATCAGTAAATCAAATGCAAACAGTTTTTTTTTTTTAAAGTCAATTTTCTCTACTCTATCAAGCAATCATGTTAATCTTATTGACAAAAAAATAAAAATCATAAGAACAAATCAGAGGGCTGAATAATTACAAACACACATACTCTAGTGCCTGGATACCCTCACAGGTGACAAGAAGCACTCCCGAAATCTACTGACGGATTAAAAATCTATTCTTGTTTGAATTACTGGAAAGGGTAATATGTCAATACACATTATATAAGATGTCTTTATGGTGTGCTACAGAAATTTGCAGAACAAAAAAACAAAGTGATGGGTAAAGTATTTGCAAAGTCTCAGCCACTAGATATTGCCCCAAGCTGCATTCCTGTCTACCATTATCTTGCCCAATGTGCCACTCCACACTGGGAGTAACCTTACAAAAATCAGTTTTGGTCTGAATCCTGTGAGAAATCCAGTCCCAAACTGCCATGCCATGTCTCATCTGAATGAGAACACAGGGAACCGCATACCAGTTCCAACCTTGTCAAACCTGGTCAGTGATGTGAACCTTGGGTCGTTTTGCACAGCAAGCATGGAACCCACATGTGGCCACACTGTCCCACTTAGGGCATCACATCAAAAACAAACAAAAGAGCGGGACCAATTGAGATTTGTATATGGCTGGTTCTTGTCTGGAGTGGCATAGAAGGCAAAAGGAACAATGGCTTGGAATGCAGCCCCAAGTAATTACCAGTGGCTGAGATTAATTAATTCAAGCATTCAACATATAGTTTTCTTGTTTTTCTAATAGAGATCTCTATGTCCACTGTACTCCAGGAATAAAACCCCTCCTAGCTTAGTGTGCAAGTTACTAGACTGGTCAACCAACCTAACAATTAACACAATGAACATACTAATTCAGCTCAGTGGCCCCGGCTTCCTAATCAATACGATACATGTGTGAAGAATTTTAATTAAAAACAAACAATTTCTTGTAAACAATATCATGTACCTGAAATGAGTGCAGCCCCACATAAGTGGTGTAAGTCAACTATCCGCTCCAAATCTAAACTCAATTTAAGTAAAGGTAAAATCTCTCAAATTGGCATGAACGACTCCTCTTACTTTGAAAACAGTAAACAACACCCTTCCCCAGCCATAATCCTTAAGGGGTTCTCTATGGGTCACCACCTGCCTCTACCAACAGGAATCTGATCTAGAGCAGAATTTGTCTCCACCCATAAAGAGTTGCATATTTGCCTCTATACTTCTCCAGCATCTTCTAATCTAGAATGGCTTAACACCAGCATATCCACTATGTCTTTAATCGAGAATAGAAATGATATTCATGCACACTGATTATACTCAGAATTAATTTCAACAGCAGAAAAACAGTTCATCAAGAAATGCTGCATACAGCAACAGGTATAGGGTGTATAATTATATTAAACGATAATCATAAAAAATAGCAAAACCACAGCAGTATCAGTTAATACTGTTCAGTAAAATAAAACAGCATTCTATCACACTGCCTAAAGGTGTGTTAGAAAAGCCGCTGCTCGATCCCTGCACCTCTACCAGACCAGAAGTGCTTACACCCAACCGTACTTGGTGTGCACCTCTCCAAAAAAGCCATACACTTTGTCTAAGTCTAAATAACACATACCTCTCTTAAAGGGCCTCACACCCAGCCTGTAAAACCTATCTACCTGCACATATGAAAAAAAAACGGCATCCCAACTCAGCTTCTAACACTAACTACCTGCAACTCTCATACCATACCGCTAACCACTCATACTGGGCCTTAAACTTGCACTACAACTAAAGACAACTCTTCTCAAAGAAAAATGCATTCATCCTCTAACCATATAAATCTGTTCCTCTCAAATATCCTCTGCCTCGAATCCTATACACCACCGCTCATAATAAAGGTTAACTTGTATGGCAATATTTGGGACTGACTAAGAGGGGACTTTTGAGGAAATAATTTGGGGGAATTTAAGTCCCCCATTTACTTGCCCTCGAGTTGAGGAAGACAATGATACTTTTAGTCCCCCGTCTGAATAGGGAGTTTTGGCATTTGTGAAACACCAAGCCTTGGTAGTAACAACCAGCAGTTCTCTTAGAAGATCTCACACCCCAAGCAACTTCTAGTAACCTGTAATCCTCATAAAGGGCCTAAGTAAGATGCACTCTGGTAGAGTGCTTAGACAAAAAGAAAAAGGTTGTGCCTAACAAATGAGCAATGGAATGGCGAGGGGGAGGGGGCACAAACAGTCGAAGAGAAAGTAAACCTATGGAAGATGACCAACAAGAAACAAGCAAATGAGTGTGACAATTAACCCAATCAATAGTAGGCAGTGGGCAGCCTCGAAGTCCACTGTTGGAAAACAATGTCTCCAAGAGAATGTCTTAGGCGAGACTTAGAAAAGAATAAAACGTTTTAGGATGGTGACCCTGTTGCTGTCTACACGAGCATGTTAATATTTTGGAAGGTAAAGAGGATGGCACCTTCCAAATGAGGTTGAACCGAGTATGCACCTTTCCTACAGCAGACGTAGCGTCGAGGTCATGGGGCCAGTACCCCTCTAGCACAGCTATCAACTCACCCTCATCCTCCATAAACTGTTCAATCTCCTTTCACTTTAATGGGATCGTCCTCTTAAACATAAGGATGGATTCCTGCTAGTTGTGGAGGGGCAACGAGTTGACATGGAGAGAGCAGTGGATGGTCCTACTCACTTAGCACTCACCGGGTCGCGCCCGTTGCGCAGCAGGGATACGTTGGCGACGGGGAAGGAGCAGAGCTCCAAGCCCACGGTGTCGCAATCCGACCTGGGGAAAAAAAAGACACCAAAGGACAGTCAGCACCTGGGGAAAAAAAAAAGAGACAACTTAGGGCAGCTTGCACAGGACTAGGCCTCACCTGTAACCGTAGTGCACGGGCGCCGCGTGCCGCACCGTGGGCATGTAGGAGTAGTAGAAGCTGCCGTACAGGAAGATGGACACCCAGAGCAGCAGGATCACCACGCACACCAGGATGGCGACCTGCAGCACCAGCCGGCGCAGGTGCACGATGGCCAGGCCGGCCACCTCCCGCGCCAGGAGCAGCAGCGGCAGCGCCGGGGCGGTGTCCATCCTGCAGCTTCGCCGAACGACGAGGAAGGGGTGACTTAACTCGTCTGAAAAAGCCCGACTTTTGCCTTCCTTGTAGGACGGGACGCCTCGGCCGCGCTAATCAATGGGAGGCGGAACGTGTCAGGCGGGGGCGCGCCGTGTCACGCTGCAGGCCGGGCTGGGGGCGCAGCAGACGGTCACAAGGCGTCGGGGCTCTGGGGGGATCCGCTGGCACCCCTCCAACCAGGCCAGAGTGTTACCAGTGCCCCGGCGAGGGCGGTGCAGACTCGGTTCTTTTGACAACTTCCTGTTCTGGACACCGGCCCTCTGCGACCAGCGATGCTGCCGGCCCCCAAACCCGAGAAAGAAGGCGCGCAGCGAGGAGAGCCCGGCGTCAGGGCCCAGGATGATGAAGGGGCCTATTTTGCAGGGGTTGAGAGGGAATCCTAGCTCCGTAGTTTTGCAATCGGCTTCAGCTGCAGTAAACACTGGGCGTCTGTGTCCACGTGGTAAACAGTGCACAACAGTTTCTTACATGGTTGGACTCCGGAGCTTAGGCGCTGCAAACAACAAGAAAGAAGACCTCAGCAAAAGGAAACACGACGGGTTAAGAGTTGGGTAGGGTTCAACACCACCTAAAATTACCCCAAAACTCTAACATTTCCCGTAGCACCTACAAGCGGTACAAGGCGACATTACATGATACAGCAGCCACCCAGTGCCAAGTCCAAATCACCCTAACAAACCGCACGACTACAATCCAACCCCCAGCCCACACAGATGCACAATACATAGCCAACAACAGCCCTTCAAATCGTTTCTTGCACATCAAACATAGCAGACGACGACCACCCAGTCAGGACCAAACATCCCCATCTCCAGCACAAAAAGAAAATCCAATTTCGCAGAAAATTGCCCGTGATACACAGTGTAATCCAAATCAATCCACTACCAACATAATTCATATTATTTTTTTCATTACTTTTAGCAGTCCGAGTCATAAGCATCTTCTGTCCCACCCCATTAAGCTTGTAGGTGTTTTCACTGTGCACCCCCCCTAAAAAAAAGTCGTTTAGTAGCAGTGAGTCGATGTTACTGGGTAGCGTCAATACAATTCTTCGCCTCAGCTATAAAATACACAGTACTTCAGTAGGATTTGCATACCACTGGGATGGTGTAGGGTGTTCTACCAGGAGATCAGAAGATACCCTGGTTGTGAAGTTTAATTTCGAAAATGTGTTTTGGTATTATGCTTTGTATCTAGTATCTGCTGTCTGAGGCTATGGTGTCTGTGAGGTAATGTAGGAGCTCAGAAGGGCTGCAACTGACCTAGTGTGGTGCTATTAAAATGTAGCCTAGCTTTATACATCAGCTTACAGCTACAATTACACATGGTCTTCTTTTCTTCACAACATCAGTGATGAATTAGCTTGGAACTTAACCATGCAGAGTTTCTGAATGAAAATGAGAATTGGAGGAACTGAAGAAGTCCTTAATAGAATTGAAAATTCTTGTCGCAAATGCTAGCAAATGTTTTACTCAGCTACAGCGTCTGGGCACAGCTCAAACCCTCTCCTTAGAATCTCATACCTCGTTCATAGAAAAACATTCAAAATGAATGAACAACTACAAATTCAAAGACATCATACATTTTCCCACTTAAATAAAAGCATGAAAAGCTTAACAAAATTGTGTACTAACAAACCACAAACTAAAACAGAATAATATTATAAAGGCTAAGTAGCACAACAAGAGCAAAGTTATACACAAACTGAAATCACACCAACGATTAAAACCCATTTGCAAATAGATATGCAAAAATGAAGATCTTATCCACATTTCAATCTACAATATGTCTATTATTTACATAGTTAAGCAAGTATGAAGGTCTCCTCAACAATCTTTTCGGTCTACATAGAACATCTTTATCATCACCACACTCACCATGTAAACCCACATTTTCCTTCATGTTCGACCCCAGCATGTCTTTGCACTATTTAAACTTAACTACCCCCGCTGAATTCCAAAGTATCCCATCCTATGTTTTCACAGCATTTTGAAAAATATTTTATTCACCCTCATAGACTAAGTACATTCCAAGTTCTGCATAGTAACAGTGGGAGCCATCACTCTGACCCCAATCTCCTCCCGAAATCCCCTGTTCCTTAACACACGTCAGGCTATCAAACCTTCTTTTCACGTCATCAACTGCCTCTTCTTAAAAATCCTTCCACAAATCATCATTAACAGACAAGGATCCCTTCCCATACATCCATGGAAGAACTAACATACTACAAGGCCTCCTACCATGAAACAACTCAAACGGGGATTTTCCCTGTAGTTGCATGTGGTGCAAAACTGTAGACAATCACTCTTTCGCACATCTCATTCTTCCAGTTCAGTCTCGAAGCCTTAGCCAGTTGAATTCCTTCCTTCAGTCTTCTAATAAATCTCTCAACTACCCCAATTGTTTCTAGATGATACAATTAACTCTTTTCATGAAAAAATACAGCACCTCTTAAAGAGCTCCTCCACTTTTGCACAACACAACTGTGTTCCATTATCCGACAACACACCTCACACCTTCATTCTCAAATACAGTACTTAAAAATCTAATGACAGTCTTTGAGCTAACATCACTAACACGCTGAATTATAGGCCATGTGAAAAAACAAATCAACCAAAACCAACAAATACTGTGTGACATGATCTCATCTTAAAGGTCCTACAATATCAATTGCCTCTTCTTGCCAGGGAACATCCAACAGTGATATAACCTGCATAGGCGGAACTCTAGTCTTCCAAATCTTGCCACTCTGCCTACACTCCATGCTTTCCTTAAATAAGCTCTACCACGCTATCCATCTGTCAATCCATTCCAGGCCACCAGAAATAAACTCACACCCTTGGCTTGATCTTCACCTTTTGAGTGTGTCATACGGCTGGGAGCCATCAGATGCCGCGGTGCTCATGTGTGTTGGACGGCTCCCAGCCATTCACACATATTGCATGGAAATCCCTCTGGCGAGGGGACCAGAGAGATTTCCGGCTCAAAAAAACAGTCTCAGGAGCTAGGGGGACACTTTTCCATCCCTCGAAGCTGTTTGTTTTCAGCGAAATTAGGTTCAGCGCACATGGCGTGCCAATGTCATTTCACTGAAAACAAAAGTGAAATACGCCAAAGGGGAAATAAGCTGATCACTTTCACTTTCTCAGTGATCAAGGGGCTATCTCAGCCCCCAGAGCACTGAGGGAGATGTAAGAGGTACCATTGGAAAGGTGGTAATCTCACCTGTCCAATGGTTCCCTAGTGGATCCCTGCAGGAGTGCGATTCCCAAGCAGGGATCCACCCACTAGACACCAGGGAGGCAGAAGCTGTCCCTTGGGCAGGGGCTTTTGCTCCTCCTTGTTTTTTTGCCATAATCAGTCTTTCTGCCCTCAGTGGTGGGCAGATGGGGCAATAGATCCTGATCTGCCCCTCTCCCGGGGGAGGGAGGGGCAGAAAGCTACTAGGCATGAGTTTTTTTTTTTTTTTTTTTTTTTTTTAATTCATCTAGGAGTGGGGGCTGCCCAGAATGGGCATTGCAGTGCCCCCACTCGCGCCCCCCCCAAAAAAAATAAAAAAAACAGCACAATTTTTTTTTCTCCCCTGTAGTGCAGATGGGGGCAATAGGCCCCGATCTGCCCCCCCCTTGGGGATCAGGTACTAGGCACAGGGATTTTTTTATTGATCTAGGGGTGGGGGATTCCCAAAATGGTCTTTGCAATGTCCCCCCCCCCCCCAAAAAAAAAGAAGTATCAGCACAGTCTTTCTGCTCCTTGGTGGTCAGAAAGCCCACCAGGCTTTTTGTGGTAGTGTAGGGGCCACCCAGAATTGACATGACAATGACCCCCCCCCCCCCCAAATAAATGGGCACAGTCTTCCTGCTCCCCCCCCGGGGGACAGATGGGGATTATTACCCTTGAACTGCCCACAGGACAGACAGAAAGCCCACTAGACACCAGGTAAGCCACTACTATGGGCGTGGTTATGCCCTCATCCCAACTGAAGGGGCAACAGACTTTCTGCTCCCCCTGCGGACTAAAGCATCTTATCCCTATGGCAAGCAAGAGGGCTTTTGATTCTTTTGGGTGTTGATTTTACATATGGGCCAGGAGACCTTGGCTAACTCCCAATATCATCCCACTTACAATGGTGAACGGCTGGGGTCGGCTGCCACTTGGAAAACCCTACCAGACCCAGACACTTCCAAAAAGTAGACATCTGAGGGAATCCAGGGTGGTGTGCTTCACAGTCACCCTATACCATTTTCTTACCCACAATGCCCTGCAAACTTTGCCTGAAGTCACACATTTTCCCTACATTTCAGTGATGGAAACTTCCGGAATCTGCAAAATTCCTACCACCCAGCATTGCCCCACCTGTGCTAATAAAAACTCTGCCCCACTCGTGTTGCCTGCCTACCGCCAGTAACAGGAACGGAACCAACTGTGGTCAAAATGAGTCTCCACGCAAGGGCTCCCTTTGTCCTTGGTTTGATCCGTTCCCGTCGCGGCACTAGGCCCGGCCACATGTGGGGCAGCAGTTTTATAGGCACAAGTGGGGCAATGCTGGGTGGTAGGAATTTTGTGGCTCCCCGCAGATTCCTGAACTTTCCATCACAGAAATGTGAGGAAAATAGGTTTTTAGTCAAAGTTTGAGGTTTGCAAGGGATTCCGGGAGAATAAACGTGGCAAGTCAGCACACCCTGGATAACCCTAGGTGTCTAGTTTTCTAAAATGTACAGATTGCCTACTTTTTCCTAGGTGCCGGCTGAGCTAGAGTCTAATGGGGAAAAGAGGGTCAGTTTTCGGTGAAACAAATGCTCTGCATCCATATTGCGTTTTGGGCCAGTTCCTGTCGCAAGCACTAAGTCTACCCTCAAGTGAGTTACCAACCATTTTTTATCAGAAGACATGGGAGAATGCCGCGTTGAAAACAGTTTGTGGCTCCCCTCAAATTACAGAACTTTCCAACACAGAAATGTGAGGAAATTTTTTTTTTTTTAAATAATGTTTGAGGTTTGCAAGGGATTCTGGGTAACAGAACCTGGTGAGAGCCACACAAGTCACCTCATCCTGGATTCCCCAAGGTGTCTAGTTTTAAAAAATATATAGGTTTTCTAGGTTTCCTTAGGTGTTGGCTGAGCTAGAGCCCAAAATCCACAGCTAAGTACACTGCAAAAAAAAATAATAATAAAAAAAAGGGTTGGTTTTCGGTAGAAAAATGTGATGTATCCACACCAAGTGACATACCATTTGTATCAGGAGACTTGTTGGAGCATAGAATAATAGAACATTTGTTATGACCAATTGGATTTTGCTGCATTTGTCTCTTTCAAATGTAAACAAGTGTATACAAGAGGACATTTTGAAAAATACCCTCCAAATCATGCACTAGTATTGGTACCCAAAAATCTAGAGATGTAGAAATAACCATTGCTCCTAAACTCTATATCTTATCCCCATTACAGAAATAAATATGTTTCCTTGATACTTACTTCATACACTGCCTACTCCGCTATAAGAATTGGTCTATACTTGGTACTCAGTGAAAAGCCTTTGTGTGGTGCAGCTCAGTTGTTTGCTCTGGGTACTTTGGGTTCTTGGAGAACCTATAAACCCTATATATTCCCACAACCAGAAGGGTCTAGCAGGCCTAATGGTATAATGCTTTTGTCAATCTGCCATAGTGAAAAAAAGTTACAGATTAAAATCTTGTCACAAATGCCTGTTTTTCATACTCATTTTCATTATTTATTTCAAACTTGATTTTTCCTGGTAAAACCTTGAGGAAACTACACATATGACCCCTTGCTGAATTTTGTCTATTTTTCAGAAATGTACAGCTTTTCTGGATTACCCATGGGTTTCACACTGATTTCCACCACATCCTGGAAGTAGGTTAAGAGCAGATAAATAGGGACATAGGCTACATCTTAGAAAAATGCTAGAACTACAATACAAAATTCTTTTTTTTGATTCAGTGTTGCATGTTCCTGAAAGCTGGGAAGATGGCAACGTTAGTACAGCAAACCGTTTGTTGATACCATTTTTAGGGGGGGGAAGACACCTTTATCTGGAGCACTTTTTCCCCTATTTTTCTTCAACAAAAAAAACCTCAAGATTTTGCTATATTTTGCCTATTTTCTCAGTCCCCTCCAGGGGAATCCACAAATCCAGGATGCTGGGAAAAAAGGACCAGAATTTGTCATGGATAGTTTATGTGCACAAAAAGTTATGGAGGCCTAAGCACAAACCACCCCAAAATGCCAAAAGGGCTCAGCCTTGAGGGGGGTGAGGAGGATGGAGGTGTTAAAATATAATATCCAAGGCAGAAGGTAAGATAATGAAGTTGCCAATCTAATACCATGAAATATTACCCTTCACATATGACCAAATTAAATGGGCTGAAGCCACTAACAAAATCAAGAACACAACCTATGTTCTAATTATCATCTATACTCCAGTATCAAATGATAAAGGATTCTGGAACCAAAAATATAAACATTGCATCAGGAATGTACAAAAAATGCCAATTTGAAACTAGGTGATGCAACACTTTGTACAGAAGAGACTACACAGAAAAATCAGATTTTAAGTACATATCAAATAAGTTCCAGAAAATGGAACATGGAGATTTAAGATATCACTCTTAGATACAAGAATTCATGTCCCTAATCAAATTTGTTATAAGGGAATTCTAGAGGACCAAAGAATCTCCAAAAAACTCTCTTGAAGCCATTTGGGTTACATACAAAGCATCTTTCCATACTGAAATCATCCACATTGGTGGAGAAATTAAAGACTTACAGAAGATACAAGGCATAAGAACTCCAAAAGCAAGCAATGGCAATACCAATAGGTCTAGCTTATGAATGAAAGTACCTTTTGCCTCACTGTTAAGTTTAGACACTCTATAACTAATCATTTATGCTACCCATCACTCTTCTTTGCACTTGCATTAATTCATGGACACATTCTTGTATTCACCCTCTGACAATACAATAAAACCCAAACTCCGCAACATGAAAGATAAATTATAAGAATACAAGTAGAAAAGAAAACATGGTGTTATCTAAACACAGCAGGATTATGCCCGCAGTAACTAACCTTAGTATAGCATTGGATGTCCATCTTGCAGAGGTACTGTAATAGACTATTGTTGTTTTAAAATTTCAGAAGGGCTGTCGCATTTAGAACCAATGTGTTGGCCATCTTGCCATGGTAAAACAATATACTATGGACAACAGCATTCCATAATGGTTTCCTAGTTTAGAAGAAGTGGTCACGCCGGATGGGATGCACTACAGATAAAATAAGCGCAAGCAAGTGGCACTGGGGGAGAGATGTATTATCCTCTTAACAGAAATTAAAATGAGGAGAAGCAACAACATTAAAGGAGAACTATAAAAGAAGAAAAATATAAACTAAAAGGACCGGCCTACCAGTCCTTACATTGAAGTACACATTTTTAGAAGGATGAGCACATGTGATCATAAAATGCAGCCATTCACTGCATACACTTGTATGTACTAAACCATTACTGCATACAGAATGCTGGGTTGTTGTTTGGTTGCTGGGATACGGACTTCACCTCCCGGCCTGCCTTTCCCAGCTGACTATAAAGGAGGCGCACCCCTCGCGGGACGCCCATCATCGCCCGATCAAGGCCGGGCCAGGCCTAATCTCTCTGCAGCTGATCCAGCTAACAAGTAAGAGCTGTATTTTTATTATTCATCAGGTTGCCACCAATCACTACCGGTTCCATGGGGAAGAGGAAAGCTGTTGACTTGTCGGGACCTTTGATTGATACTAAAAAACAGAAGTAGCGTCCTAGGAAACCAGTTAATAAGATTACAGGAAGTGGCCCCAAATCACTCGATGAGATAGATCAGTTATTCGAGGAAGTAGAGGCCATTTTAAATTGCAAAATGGATATCAATGGAGCCCTGCCCCCAAAGAAGGCTCTATTACAACCCAGGAAGATTCAAGAGTTTTTCAGTCACAAGAAGAAGAAGGGCCAAATTTCAGACTCTGTTATTCAGACTAATGGAGGAGGGGACCCGTCCAATACAATTAATACATCCATCCCTCTCCCCAAGGAACTGTGGTTAGTGCTACTAACCCTTTACCTAGACTGGGGGCATCTCAAGTAGAAGAGGTAGGAAGTCCACCTATTCCATTAAGCACCGTGATAAAGTTGATTCCAAATATACCCTGTAGAAACCGGTTTGGGCCCTTGGCTGAGGAGGGCGATTTGTCGAGGGCTTATGAACATCCTACAGCCAAGCCAGATATCGAGGATACCAGTCGTCCTCCGATCCCTATCTCCATCTCCCCCTTGGAGCAACCTGCCACTGAAACTAACGTGTCCCTTATTTTACAGAGAGTGGACGAAGTTAGGAGCCTGGTACTGCAGTTAGCTAAATTTATGCAGAGAAAAACGGTATATCCGTGTGGATGTAAATGCCACTTGGTAGAGGAAGGGGGGAAGGGAAGAACGATAAAGGTTGATTCAATCCCATCCACCCCGACTGCATATGGGGGACTAGTCAACCACCCCCAAAGGAAAGAGACATATAGGGGCGACCTAGAGGCTAATCCAATACACCCTGTGGATAACTTCACAAACGAGTGGTTGGGTACCAAATATATTCCTATGGATGAGGCTTCTATGGCAAATTGTGTTGGCCCTATTGATCGCCTCACTGCCCCCTCAAACCATCAGATATCTAGGAGGTGCAAAGTGACTGACAATCCATTACATAAGGGGGCCCGTATTTCTTCCAATGCTAGTAGGTTACCTGTACCCTTTTCTACTCATGATCCTATTTGTGATATTCCCCCTCATAGAGACTCTAGTGGCCCAGCTATGATGACAAAAAACCTAGGTACCAAGTCCGGGAATAACACTCTTTTTCTGAACAATGTCCCGAAGTTGCCGCCAGGGTTTACTGAGGACCATGAGTCCAGGATTAACAAGGTCACCCACTGGCTACGCTACCGACGGGATTGCCCCTCGGTCATACATACGGACATCTCCAAAGTCAAAAGATGGAGCCCTTCGGGGCTGAACTACGACATAATTTCAATTGAGTTTTTCGATAAGAACTTGGTTGATCGTCTTACTGCGTTTGATGCACATACTCGCCAACATAGGGGGCAAAAAAAGGGAGGTATCACCTTAGAGTCAGAAATAGATGATGTAAGCCAGGTTCCGGTCTATGGTCATTTGGCCCATAATACCACAAGGGATCCTTTAGAGTCTGTTGAGTCTATGCAGTCTAATCCTGTATGACTGTCTACAGCTCAGGAAGCATTCTCCAGGGACAGCCTAGAGGAGCCGCCTATGACCAGCCTCGACGGGCCCACCACAAACGAGATGATACTATAGGATGTTAGTCCTCAGATACATGGCGCTGTGCCAGACAAAAATGGCATATCAATAATGACTTGGAACTTTGCTGGCCTTGTAAGGAAATTGGGTGACATGGATTGGTGTTCATATATAAATACTCAAGATATATGCCTCTTCCAAGAAACTTGGGCGGAGGATAGAATTAACATAGACGGGTTTCTTTCTTTTGACATACCTGCCCAACCATCTGAAAAGGCGACAGATCGTGCAAAAGGGGGGTTATTAATTCTACTAAACAAAAAAGTGCAATGCGATTATAAGATTCTAAAATTTGATTGTGTTGATTTGATGGGGCTGCAAATTTAGTTTCAACAGAGTTCTAATGTAATCTTTATCAATGTCTATGCCCGATCTGTCCCACGAGGATTAGAATCTCAGACCCTAACCTTGCTACTCGATTTTTTAGGTACCTTACAACCAACATTTTATCTAATAATAGCTGGGGATGTAAATTGTACCTTTGAACCATCCGCGCTACTTAGTGGTTTAACAGAGGAGGAGGATGGACTATGGGGGACTGCACAGTTGAATAGTGATTGCCTTTGTCCACGTTCTCGTGTGGCGGCCCAGTTGGCCTCCCTATGTTTGAAGTACGGCCTTAGGGCCTGTAATGGTCTTATGCCTTCCGACCAGAACATTGCATCTACATTTAAACGAGGCACAATGACAAGTGTAATTGATTACTTTTTAGTTGATGTAAGACTATGGTCCCTGTTGAAAGATGTGAAGTTGGACCCGAGATGTGAGAGCGATCACTATCCCTTGTTACTCTCCATTTCTGGGGATGTTTTTGGAAGAACCTCGAACATACAATATACTATGGTTCCCTCTCCCATCTTGAATAATTCATCTATGAAGGTCGGGTGGCCAAAGGTGGTGTTGAACCCTTATCTGCTACGTGCGATTTACCAATTATTCATTTACAACTTGGCTGTCTATCATGACCACGATTCTAAGGATATACCTCTTCTTTGTATACATGAAAACCTGGTTGCCAAACTGCAAAGTATTTTTTATAGGAAGGTTGGGGCAAGACGGCGAGGATGGAGCCTGGCAAACAATAGATGGTTTGATGAATCATGCTCCAGGGCCAAGTCCGGGTTAAAAAAAGAATGGGACCCTGGGGGAAATACAACAAGCCAGATGTGCATACAAGGAGTCTATTTCAAGAGCAAAGAGACTTTGGGAAGAATCAATCTGGCAGGAATGGTTGGATGCTACAAAATCCAACAATAACACATTGTTCTGGGAATTGTTGTCCAAGAGAGAGAAAGGGGGTAGGAATAGCCTAAGGAATCATATCCAACCCGAAAGATGGGTGGAACATTTCTCATGCCTCTATGATCAAATTGACACTCCTGTGGTCCTCGATATCCATGATGTGGGACAAGACCCGCCTCCCTTGTCAGATGCGAACCTTGCCCTCGCCTCCATAGGAGGGGGTCTACAGGATCCCGAGGGCCATATTTGCTTTTCTATAGAAGAAACTGCTGATGCAATGGATTCTTTAAAACCCGGCAAAGCTCCAGGACCAGATAAGATTCCAGGGGATCTTTATAGATCCGACCCAGCTATATGGACCTGGTGTATTAATACACTCTCCAATAAAATTTCTGAAGGGGGCAGATTCCCACTACGTGGAAGGGTGCCGAAATCATTCCCATCTACAAAAAGGCCAACGTAAATCTTCCAGTAAACTATAGGCCGATTAGTCTTAAAGATAATCTGCAAATAAATGTTGCCAAACAAGTCTTAGGTAGACTAACGAGTTGGGTCACGGAACATCAGATTCTCTCCCCCCTTCAGGCGGGGTTTCAATCTAGAATTAGCACAGTGGACCAGGTCTTCAGGTTGGCCGTGCTATACTAGAAATATGTAGCTCTTGCAAAACAGCGTTTATATGTTGCTTTTGTTGATTTGCGATCAGCCTTCGACCTGGTCCCAAGAGAGAAGTTATGGGGAGTGCTATATAGAATAGGGACTCCAGCCAACATAATTCACTTATTGAAGCGACTGCATGAAGACACATATGCGCAAGTGAGATGGGGCAACCAAGGCGAACTGACTGATAAAATCCCTTCAAATAGGGGTGTTCGCCAGGGATGCGTTCTAGCACCGCTTTTGTTTTCTCTTTTTATTAATGAGGTGGTGCAGGTCTTGATTGCATGCCAGAATGACGCCCCCCCTTTGGACGCTCAGAAAATTCCAATCCTTCTTTTTCCAGATGACTCACTGCTCATTTCTAAGACCCCTATGGGTCTACAAATTCTCATAGATAGATTTAACCTATTTTGTTGGAATTATGGTTTGGAGTTGAACTCTAAGAAAACGAAGCTGATGGTACTTCGCTCTGGACCGCGGAAGAAATGCACTATTAGCTTAGATGGGGACCCCTTGGACAAGGTCAGCTCCATTGATTATTTTAGTGTAAGGCTTACTGACAATTTACACTGGGAAGAACAGGCAAATAAAAGTCCTAGACTTCTTCTATTTTTCAAATAGACGTCTTTTTTACACACTGCCTTACATTTGGAAGGAAAAAATGTAGAGAAAGACAAGGGGCAATAACACTTGTTTTGCTATTCTGTGTTCCCCCAAGTCTCCCGATAAAAATGGTACCTCACTTGTGTGGGTAGGCCTAGCGCTTTTATCCCCTTCGCTGCCAGGCCTTTTCCCCCTCCTGTGCCGAGCCTTTTTTTGGCTATTTGGGGCAGTTCGCGCTTGGGCCCTCATAACTTTTTGTTCACATAAGCTACCCATGCCAAATTTGCACCCTTTTTTGCCAACATCCTAGGGATTCTAGAGGTACCCAGACTTTGTGGGTTCCCCTGAAGGAGACCAAGAAATTAGCCAAAATATAGTGAAAATCTTGTTTTTTTTTTAAACAAAATGGGAAAAAAGGGCTGCAGAAGGCAGCTCGTGTTTTTTCCCCTGAAAATGGCACCAACAAAGGGTTTGCGGTGGCAAGATCACCATCTTCCCAGCTTTCAGGAACAGGCAGACTTGAATTAGAAAACCCAATTTTTCAACACAATTTTGACATTTTACTGGGACATACCCCATTTTTACTATTTTTTGTGCTTTCAGCCTCCTTCCAGTTAGTGACCAAAATGGGTGAGAAACCAATGCTGGATCCCAGAAAGCTATACATTTCTGAAAAGTACACAAAATTCTGAATTCAGCAAGGGGTCATTTGTGTAGATCTCACAAGTGTTTCCTACAGAACATAACAGCTGAAATAAAAAAATATTGAAAGTGAGGTGAAAAAAACAGCCATTTTTCTCCACGTTTTACTCTAACTTTTTCCTGCGATGTCAGATTTTTTAAAGCAATATACCGTTACATCAGCTGGACTCTTCTGGTTGCAGGGATATATAGGGCTTGTAGGTTCATCAAGAACTCTAGGTACCCAGAGCCAATAAATGAGCTGCACCTTGCAATGGGTTTTTATTGTATACCGGGTATACAGCAATTCATTTGCTGAAATATAAAAAGTGAAAAATAGGTATCAAGAAAACCTTTGTATTTCCAAAATGGCCACAAGATAAGGTGTTGAGAAGCAGTGGTTATTTGCACATCTCTGAATTCCGGGGTGCCCATACTAGCATGTGAATTACAGGGCATTTTTCAAATAGACGTCTTTTTTTTACACACTGCCTTACATTTGGAAGGAAAAAATGTAGAGAAAGACAAGGGGCAATAACACTCGTTTTGCTATTCTGTGTTCCCCCAAGCCTCCCGATAAAAATGGTACCTCACTTGTGTGGTTAGGCCTAGCGCCCACGAAAGGAAATAGCTCAAAACACAACGTGGTCACATCACATTTTTTCACAGAAAACAGACCTGTTTTTAGCAAAGTGCCTACCTGTGGATTTTGGCCTCTAGCTCAGTCGGCACCTGGGGAAACCTAGCAAACCAGCGCATTTCTGAAAACTAGACACCTAGGGGAATCCAAGATGACTGTGGGGATCTGACCAGGTTCTGTTACCCAGAATCCTTTGCAAACCTCAAAATTTGACCCAAAAAACACTTTTTCCTCTCATTTCGGTGAATGAAAGTTCTGGAATCTGAGAGGAGCCACAAATTTCCTTCCACCCAGCGTCCCCCCAAGTCTCCAGATAAAAATTGTACCTCACTTGTGTGGGTAGGCCTAGCGCCCACGAAAGGAAATGGCTCAAAACACAACGTGGACACATCACATTTTTTTCACAGAAAACAGATGGGTTTTTTTGCAAAGTGCCTACCTGTGGATTTTGGCCTCTAGATCAGCCGGCCCGGGGGGGGGGGCAGAAATGGCCTAAAATAAATTTGCCCCCTGCCCTCCCAACCCCCCTCCCCCCGAAAAGCAAACCATGCCTACGGGGTAGCTCCCCTTGCATGACATTGGAACAAAAAAAAACAAAAAAAAATCCGATGCCTAGTTGTTTCTGCCCCCCTTGGGGGCAGATTGACCTAAAATCCACCGATCTGCTCCCAAGGGGGGCAGAAATAGTCTAAATACAATTTTCCCCCCAGGGGAGCGACCCATGCCTAATGGTTCGCTCCCCATCTCTAAAAAAAACAAAAAAATATATATATATATTTGCCCTGGCACCTAGAGGTTTCTGCCTCCCCCCTGGGGCAGATCGGCCTAATAACAATAGGCCGATCTGCCCCCGGGGGGGGGGGGGGGCAGAAATGGCCTAAAATAAATTTGCCCTCCCCACCCCCCCCTGGGGAGCGACCCTTGCCTGCGGGATCGCTCCCCTTACGTAACGGCGCAAAAAAAAAAAAAAAAATAGATCCCTGGTGCCTAGTGGTTTCTGCCCCCCTTGGGGGCAGATTGACCTAAAATCGGCCGATCTGCCCCTCCAAGGGGGAAGACATGGCCTAAAATAAATGTGCCCCCCAGGGGAACGACCCTTGCCTAAGGGGGTCGCTCCCCTTGCGTGAAATTCACACAAAAAAAAAAAAAAAAAACTCCCTGGTGTCTAGTGGTTTCTGTCCCCCTTGGGGGCAGATTCGCCTCATAAAAATAGGCCAATCTGCCCCCAAGGGGGGCAGAAATGGGCTAAATATAATTTGCCCGCTATGGGAGCGACCCTTGCCTAAGGGTTCGCTCCCCACCTCTAAAATCAAAAACAAAACAAAACAAAAAAAAAAATTAATAATTATCCCTGGTGCCTAGAGGTTTCTGCCCCCAGGGGGGGCAGAAAAGGCCTTAAAAAAAAAAATGCCCCCTCTGGGAGCGAACCTTGCCCAAGGGGTCGCTCCCTCATGCCAGTTTCATTTACAAAAATAAATCCCTGGTGTCTAGTGGGCGTTTCAAAAGCAGGATTGCTTTACAATCCGGCTTTTGAAACGCTGAGAGAGACTTCAAAGGGAAGGAAATTCCTTTCCTTCCCTTTGAAGCCTCTCTGGCCTCCTCCACGTGATCGGAAGAGAAATGCTTTGCATTTCTCTTCCTATCGCGCTGGAAGCTGAGCTTCCGGCACGATGGAGGAGGCCCTCTGTGACAATCAGCGCGCGATCACGCGCTGAAGTCACGGGGGGGGGGGGGGGGGGGGGAGGGGGTCGGGGGTGGAAGGGGAAGGTCTTCCCTTCCATCCCTGCCTTGGGGTGGGTGGGGGGGGGGGGGGGGGGAACCCCACAGAGGAAGCGCTAGAGCTCCCTCTGGGCTCTGTGCCCGGGACACGAGCACTGTGCCTCAGGACGTAACCATTACGTCCTGGGCACAGAAGGGGTTATAGGAGTACGACGGTCAAAACCGTCTCTCCAGCAATCAAGATTTATGTGGCCAGGGGAGAGGGAGCTGCTGTCTATGGTGCGGAGGTATGGGGCTTCTCTGACAGTAATAGGCTAACTATTGGAGAGAAAAGTTTTGCGAGGGCTTTATGTGCTTGCCCTCCCAGCACTCCATTGATCCCATTGTTTCTAGACCTGGGACTAAAACGGATAGCTGATCTAATCATTTTAAGACCCCTTTTATATTGGGTAAGGTTATGGACTGTCCTTGAATTGGATGTATATAAGATCTCACTTCTAGAATTGCTAAAGTGCTCTAGATCAGCTACTATTCCATGGGTTAAGCACATATCTAGCTGGTTCAGTACTCTGGGCTTGGGAGATTATTGGGAGAATCCCCACAAACTTGAGAAATCTCATATTAAAGTATTGAAGCGTGTTCATTGGTCTCACGTACGGAACGACTATCAGTCGCAAATCCCATGGTCACTTAACCAATCTTTTTATCGATTTTAAATGGTACCCACAGTTCGAACCATACCTAGATACTATACTGGATATACTAGGTAAAGGACTATATGCTAGATTCCGCTTTGGGACTTTGCCACTGAAGACCTTGATGAGTAGATGGGGTTCAAATGCCACAATTGATATAGGTCCTGTGTGTGGTAAAACCTCCGAAACAGTTTAAAATTTTATGTTTTTTTGCTCTGCATATTCATCCCCTAGGTCCAAATGGATCCGTAATACTTGTCGGGAAATGAAAATAGGGAAATGTGCTTCAGCCTTGAAGATTTTAAAAAGTCATTGTTCCAATGTTTTAATTTATGCTGTTAGTAAGTTTTTACTGGCAGCATGTCGTATACGTAACTTTTATGTCAGTAACGAATCTTAAGGAAGATTAGATGGGATTTTTTAGATTGGGCAGCTTGGGTGTTTTCTTTTATTATTGTATAATATTGTTTTAGAATGGAACTGTACTATTTTTATATTTTATGATGATATTTATTGTTTGTATCGCTTTGATGGTCTGCTGATCGAATAAAGCTGGTGTTGATGATGATGATGCTGCTTTCGTGGATGGAAGCAGACTGCAAGTGACACTCAGGCAGAGAATGGCAGATTAAGACCTAATCAAGAGCCCTCTGTCAATAAGGATACAAATGAGTGTAAGTATTAGTTAATGATTTTTATACTACAAGCTCCTGGCAGATAGCTAAATCTGTTGGGCTTTCTGATCAGAATTTAGCAAGATAACAGTGCAAATCTTTGAACCCTAGAGTTTGTTAGAGGAGGGTAACAAACAATAACACCCATCCCTACAAAGGCAATCTGTGGGACTTCATGTAACAAAATATATAACTGCATACTTTAACATGATACCAAAACAACCCACCCTTAAAGGTCTATGGTGAATTAACATTTGTACTGCACTGTGAATGAATTAATGCTTTGTGGTAACTGTTCACAATAACAAAGTCAAACATTGGGCATCTCAACTATGTTTTTCTATGGAACCAACTGGGTCTATAGCGAATATCACTGGCTTATCACCATACCCAAGTCAGGCCTCATGTATTGAGGCTTTCCTATGAGGCAAATATCCGGCACACAGCCATAAAAATAGAAAGGAATACAAAATTACAGTTGGCTAAATGAAATCCTATCTCCTAAGAGGCCCAAAACCCTTGTCTACTTCAGTAGACTGATATTCCAGGTAACAAAACAGCCGTCTTTAGGTTTTAATATGAAGTTATAATAATCCACCCTTAAATTCCTCTGGAATATAAAATATTATAAAATATTGTTATCACAGAAAATACATTAGGCATTCTTCCTTTATTGTAACGTTTCATAACAAACATATCAGACCATATTGGCCATTATCACTGGTTTGCCACTATAACCAACTCATCTTGCTCTATTAAGAATAGGATTTTCCAAAACGGGCAATACACTCTTTTTTGTGGAAGTACATAACTCTTTATCAGAGGAACCAACATGTGGGTGGAACCTAAACCCCTCTTCTCAGTAGTACTCTGAATGATATTTTTTGTTGATCACATAAGATAAGGGAACAACTGCAATGTCAAGGCAGAGTTAAAAATGCATATTGTTTTTTATAGCCCTAGGCATCTCACGTAACTGCGCTAGGGACCATACCAAACTCATGATAAAGCCATATATCAGACTACAGGCAAGTGTAGTGAAATAACGCTTGCAAACAATCATAAAAAGAAGAAAAGTAGTATTACATCTTGTATGAACCAGAGCAGACACATTTCAAATATGTTATGTAAAATTATACCCCAGGGAAATCTCTCCATCACATTAAAAGTCCCTGGCACTAAATATCGGCGCAACCATTATCAAACCAAAAAAAGCAACTCTAGCAGCAGACAGACAGGACAGCACATTAAGAAAATCTTATGAACTGGAACATTTGCCATAGTTCCCCTAACGCAAGTGAAGACATGGTTCCAAGTAGACTTAGACACTTTCACCAGATACAATGTCACTGAGTAATATGTAGTGCCGCCCAGGGCTTTGATGTCAGTTCTTGTCCTCCCGCCTTCCGCTGTCATGCTGTAAAGATGGCAGCAGCCTAATTAATTGAAAACAATACAGTGCACAAAGCTAGCTTGGCACTTTACTGTGAGCAGAGTAACCAATCCACAGTGGGGAAGCAGGTGGGTCAGTATGCAATTTGGAGCAAGATAAAGCATCTACCAGAAAGATCATTAGCAAAGGTAAGTGACTTTTTCCTGTGATGGCTACATCTAACTACAGATCTGCCCCTTATGAAGGTACTGCCTTGGAGGTGGATCTGTGAAGAGATATGGCTAAATTGACCGTCATCACAGTAAGTAGACTAACCAAATATCCCTAAGCAGGCAGACAGACAGAACCGCATCTTCACAGTGGCAACAAGACTGCAGCCCCTTCTGAAATACCAATGTGTCTCATGGGGCACAGAAAGCTGGCACAGACATTTGTTACGCCCCCAGAGCACTTTCTGTAATGCAACCCTAGAACATTCAAAGGCTGACAAGGAAGCTCAAACAGCAATGGAAAAATCTTTGGAACAGAAGAAAACTTTCAAAGAAAGGCCATCAGATCCATGTCGAAGGGTGCAAAAAAATAAAAATAAAAAATAAAATAACTTATGTCAGAGCACATATCAGCACCCTATTTGGCTTGTGACCTCACATCTGGAATGAGTGTTGAAGTCTAGTTAGTTCTGTTGAATCATCTTCCAGTGCAAGATAACTATTGCCAATCTTTCAGACCCAAAACTGCAATAATATTGGTCTTACATCACCCGGAAAGTAATGGGCATGATCACTCCAGCATATGATCCGTCTTTACCAAATCTTTGAACATTAGAAAATGCTGCAGTTTTCAGCAGACCTGGTATCAGGCTACTTGCACACTACTAGCAAACATCCTACCAGCAATCACCCTACAAAGGGTAACTAGTATTGACAAATCCCCAAATATGAACCACTGGTGGTTTTCTGTTTTCTAACCTCACAGGTTAGAACTGAAAATTTCAAATCCACACCATGTACAGCCAGGTAAAATGATTCAGATTCCCCTGGACAATACTTATGGAGTTCTTGGACAGAAGGTGGTAAGGACTGAACTCAATTAAAGGCTACCTCATGAAGGAAGTCCACATACTGCCGTCAAGCATTAGGTTTACAAATTTCCCCCTTAATAACAGACTCATACCATTTCCAGCTCATTTCCCTATGTCTCTTAAACAACTGTATGTTATTTGCAACACCCCTACAACAGTTGCCTACCCCCATTTAATGCAATCACAGGCTCCTATCTGTATGCCACTGCTCCTATTCCTATCCATCTATGTAGTCTGACTGGTCTGGACTATGCCTTCAAAATGAACAAAATATTAATGTTTTAAAACATCTATTTGGATAGATTCCTAGTTTCTTCGGAAATACAATTTCCACTGTAAAGGACTGTTAGCCAGTGACTGATAAGCCTGAGGCAGGGCCCAAATCATAGATGTTACATCCCCAAGTGTCAACTCCTGTCACTGCTTTAGTCTTCTCCTGTCCCTGCATTCTTTTGTACCCTGTTAATGCAAAAGATGTGCTGTGTGGTAGTTAAGAGTAATATCTCTGGTAACACCACCCTGCAAGCTTTTAGAATCAAATCGTATTTTTCTATTGTATCCAAAAATCCTCAATTTGACCAGAAAATTATCCCTATAGAATTTAAACATGTGATTAGTACTCTACCTTAATCCCTTGGTGCCTGGTAACTATGTTCCACTTACTGGCCCAACCAGTCTCAGCAGGCTTGTAGAATGAGTAGTGGCATCACAACCGCAAAAACATTTTAGCAACCCAAAATCACTGAATTTGTGTACCAATCCGACTTCTGGCCCTCAGTGACTGAGACAGCCTTGCTGAATGTTATTGATTACATCTAGCAAATTGTTAACGGATGTATGGCTGCTTTCGTCCTCTTAGATTTGTAGACTGCTTTTGTCCCCATTGTCCACTCCATCTTCCAGATTAGATTAACTGGTGCGGCAGGTGTTGAAGTTCTGCAATTAAAATGGTTTGAACCATTCTTGAGTAACCAAGTGACAAGTACTGGACCCAGGTCATACAAATGAATACAATAAGCAACTGAGCTCAATCCGTTCAAGATTTCCCACGGTTACCTTACCTTTTTAACAAATGGGTTCACCCCATCTTTAAAATAATTCATATGGAAGACATAAAAGTATGCAGAGGATGATTAAATCAAAATAGATTTGTATGGGCCTGAGGATCAGTTTAATAAACCATAATAGTATCTCACAGACATCAAGGTGTAGGAAGATGCAAGAATACATGTTACAATGAGGAAGCCAGAAAACAACTTTTGATTCTAGGCACCACACAGCAATTGAATTCTGTTTATAACATATTACAGATATCTCCACTTCCTGGCCAAGTTCTATTGCCATTTAGCAAAATGGTCAAAACTGTAGGTGTTCAAATTGATTCTGCCTTTTCATGAGGACCCAGATAACCTCCACAGCAGCAACACGTGCTCTTCATCGCAGTCACTCAGGAATTTCTTCTATCTCAGACGATTAAATTTAGGTGGGCAGTGGTGAGCGTGAAACTGAACTCCAAATAAACTATGCAAAATCTCAACTAATGGGCATCACTAAGGAGAATTGATCCAGAAACTGGAGTTGGCAGATAAAACAGGAGTTAGTGTAACTGAAGGCCTAAGGAACTATAATCATATTTAAGCAAGAAGTCAAAGACTTCTTTGGCAACAGGTTGAGGACTGGGTCCACTATAAATGTGTATGCATCATATCATCGCCACCTGAGATGACCTTAAAAACACAGTAGACCGGAACGAGGTTGCTGCACTACTTGGACCTCTCAGCTGCCTTTGACACAGGTGACAATGATATCCTAATACAAAGACTCGAAAGTGAAAGTGAATAGGTTATTGTATAGTTACTTAAAACCATTACAAAGATATATGCAAAATAAAAGCAATAGCACCATTAAAAAAGATCAAAATATGCAGAGTAAAATCAGTAACATCAGCACATGTGTGAACTCAAAAGAAAAGGCACAAAATGTGCAACAGTGACATAAAACCATAATAGAAGGCGTTACGTTAAAATGTATTCCAGGTAATTAAGATACAAGTGTTAACAATCGTGTTGTCTGGGCAATGCACAAAAGTTCGAGATACAAGAGACCCGCAAGCTAAAATTAGGTTGCAACCTCGATCACTTTTCTTAAATAAAGTCTCAGGATTTTATCGCTGGTCTTGTAATTTTAAAGACAACAATCGACATAAGTGTGCCGGCAAGTAAATTAAGAAGCGGGTGTCAGAGGTCACGTTGACTAAACAATACTCTACAGTGCAGAGTGTAACCATAATATTTAAAATCATACAACTACAAGGTGCAACAATGCAAGCGATATCCTTCTAGCACAAGCCCCTCTAACTATATGCTTACTTATGCATAGGGTCGAAGGCAGTAAGGCTTTAAAAACTGACATACATGGAAAAACGTATCACTCTTCAGCGACTTTAATCTGGTGCCAGGGCATCATAAAGGCTTTGACCAGCCAGGACCATAAATTCACTATCCTGGACCAGGTCTTTTACAGTGACTGCTGAGTAAATAAATGTCTTGGCCTCATTCCAGGTTCCTATTCCATTTTGTAGAAAAACAGGTCCGAGATAAATCCGTCTCTGAGCAAGCAAGGCAGCAACATCACATGGATAGCAGTTTCTGGCAAGGTAGCACATAGACAACAGTTTTTGATTGCCTTGTGAATATTTTTCCAATGTGCCTTATATTCATTTATGGGCAAGGTTTATGGGCATGTCATTAGAATATTCCTAAAAGCTTGTTTCCCCAGGGTAACTTTAAAAAATGGCTGTAGGTGGGTGGCTTCATATGATTAGACTAAGCCCTCTAATCCATGCTATCTTTAATTTTTCAGAGATCCTGTTCTCTTGATATAGGTTTCCCCTATGCTTTTAGTGTCCTCTTTAGAGCTTCTGGCGTGAACAGGGTGTTGGACTTTTTTTCCTTGAATGATGGCACGAAGAGAAGCCCTAGACACCCAATGATAATAGTTTTTATTATATGTTTTTTTCCACAGTAAATGTCCATGTTGTCCAGCCCAAGTGCTAGGCGATTCAAAGTACGCCGTGTCCCTTTGGGGGGGATGCCAAAAGTCTTTCTATATGCCGATACGTGGCAATGTTCGAGTCTCGGTGAACATGCCTGGAAATGTCAGGTGGTTATGGCTCTCTCAAAATACCCCCCGCCAAGGATGCACCTTACATAATGCATAAGCTGTCTGCGATTTTTCGTTTTGTGCTTCGGCATGCCGGATAGGGTTTTCCTGTGTCAGACAGCCAGACCCGAGGTAATTATATTTACAAGTCGTGCTGAATCTGAGTGAGCCCAGTTGCCATTCTAGCTGTCTTTCTGTGGCTCTTTGCCCGAACACCGAAACATATGATTTTTGTGAGTTTACCTGTAAGGTGTTCTCCATATAAGCACGGAGTATCCTTAGCGTCCTTGTTAGGCCAACACAAGTGTGATATAGCAATACTAGATCCTCGGCGTATTGCATTTTAGGAAGGGTGTAGTGCAATAATTTGGGTGGAAATATTCGACCTTTCAACAGCACAGCACCCAGGTCGGCTGTAGAGAGGTTAAAAAGAGTTGGCCCTTTTTGGTGTATATTTTTCCAGTGGCGTGGCTATGTGTGATCCTAATGCGCACCCATGTATCCAACTACAGAGTCATAATTGCTGCCAATAGTTGCTTTGGAATGTCCCACTTCGCTAGTTTAGCCTAGAGAATATTCCGATCAACTCCATCAAAAGCGGAACTATAGTCAATGAAACAAGAGTAGAGCGGGAGCATATCGACTTCAGCGGCCTACCACCCCCCCCCCCCCCCCAAATAAGAGAGGGTGATCACATTGTCGATGGCTGATGAATTTAGTCTAAACTCAGTCTGATAGTTCGGGATGATATTACTTTCATTAAGCCATGCCTATTTGTGCAAAAGCACCTTCGCAAACACATTTCCATCGACATTGAGGAGGGCAATGAATCTGTAATTCTCAGGGGTGGTGCAAAGGCCCTTTTAATGAACAGGAAACAAAATGGAACCTTTCCAAGATTCTGGAATGGTAGATAACTAAATGCAGTCATTGATTAGGCTATGCATGTGTGGTGTCCAAAAGGCCCAGACATCCTTGAAAATGCTCCCTGGTAGATCATTGGGACCCAGTGCCCCATCTGCTCTGATGCTCTTAAGGAAGCTTGATGGCTCTTTTTTGAAGAGCATATTGGAATCTCTTCCAGGTCATCCAAAACTTCAGGTAGAAAGCACTTTATGGTTTTATTCTGTATCTCTGCACCAAAGTATAAAGTTGTTATATGAGCACACCACATTGTCCTTAACAAATGATTTGCTTCACAAGTTATTAATATCATTCCAGAATTCCCTGGAGTTACTTGGTGCTAGATGGAAAGTATACGTAGCCATTCATTCTCGGTTTGTTTGTTTCAGCTGCCAAACCGGTTTCTTACACGCTGTAATTATTGACTCCCATTGTTTCTAGGGCGTTGTAGTGTTGAATGCTGAAGTTAAAAAGGAGGCTAACGCTTTCCAAGATGCATACCTATTCTTTACCACTTGATCCCATTTGGTCCATCTAGTAGTTTGGCCTTTGTTACATGAAAGTGGCTGTTTGATCCATTCCACCTTCATGTATGTAGTTACCCGTGCACTCAATACTATAAATAGTGGGTAATGGTCACTTTCTGATCTCTGCTGTACTTGAAATGCAGTGAAGCAGTTTTGCAGATTCCTGCTTAAAAATATGTAATCTAAGGTTAAAATGTTCTTAAAGGTTTGAAGTCGTGTGCCATTGCGATCCGCCAAATTTAAACCAAACTTATGAACGTAAGCCGCTAACAGATCGCATGGGTAGTCCCTATTCTGGGGACCTGGAAGGTCCCCCACAATGATATACTCATAGGCAGGATATTCCTACAGAACAACTTATCATTTTGACCAGTTCTTTAACCTTTACTGGATGTACTGCACTCTGGGGGTTGATGTCAGGTTTACTGCTATAATATAAGTTGGAGTGCCATTTATTAACAGACCGTTAAGCACTGTTGCCTGCAGATCGTTAGATGGGAGACTAAGTGCAGTTATTTCCACTCGCAGGTCCAATTTTACATAGATGGCAAAGCCTCCCATAGGCCTCCCAAATAGTTTTTCCTTTAAGGCTTGTATATGTATTGCGTGAAACCCTTGAATGGCGATAGGCGCCTTCAGCCATGTTTCTTGTACAAAGAGGATATCCCCGGTTTGCAAGAATTCCACAGTGTTTGTTTTGGATACTAAGGGATAAAGACCGGCCATGTTCCAGCTTATCACAGAGTGTGGCTCTGTATGAAACCGTATTACACCCCCTTGCGACTTGGTCAGGCTGATCCCTTGGCCGTGAGCACTATCGGGACCCATGACCAATCTGCATGATCTACGTTTTTCCTAGTTGTTTGACGTGATAAATCTCTTGAAGGATCGTTTTCTTTAATGTCATTTGGATTATAATCCTTTTTTCCCCAAATTGGGGGGGAGGGGGGTTCTTACTTGCTTTGTCCCTCGCAACAAAATGGGCAGCCTTTTCCTGTGTCATTGTGCTGAATTTATTAGAACTGTTCTGAAGGTTTGTCTGACAGAACTGTTGTCTATCTGCCAGGATGTACAAGTACTTTTCCTATATCAACATGCACACATTAAATTACCACTCCAATAATTTCCCTCCTTCCACCATTATTTCTCTGATATCTTCAGAATTGGAGCATTCCGTTAGGGCTGAATCCTTGCAATTAGTTAATGCACTATTCTTAAACTTCACGGACAGCGGGTGCACTGCTGTAAAGTGCTTGAGTGATGGATTATCATCCAAGAGGTACAGAATGTTGGACCGACTTAATATATCCAAAGGCCCTCTTGTCTTATAGTGTGGAAAAAGATCAGGACAGTATTGGGTGGTGCAGGCAGTTGTACCAAATTATCTCTGTAAGTATTTGCTACGGAGAGTGACTGACCACCTTCGTTTTGAATTCCTGCACCCTCGTCCTTGTCAAGTCACCTTTGTGCACTGAGAGTCAGACGTTTTTTGACCCTGCACCTCCTCAGTGCATTTTTGCTCCACTGACTCCTCTGTAGTAGCCCTGCCTGGAACCTGGTGAAGTTCAACATATTTAGCAGACAGTTTGTGCTCATATGCGGCTTCAGAGGGCTGGAAACTTGATTGTGGTTCAGATTCATTGCCAATAGGGTCCACCACCTGAACATAAGTTCACTTAAGGGAGTGCAGAGCCTTATGTTGCCAGGGCAGGACATCAGTGTCCATTTTCACTTGCGTACCCCACTTGTTGCTTAGCTTTGTCAATTATTTTTTAAGCCACAGGATTCAGATTTAAAACGGAATAGTTCGCTGGGACCTCTTTGATGGTACCTATACTATTTACCTGACCATTGATGCATTCAATTGCAGTGCAACACATTTCATGGGTGTGGTATGAGATGCGTTGGGGGGGGGGGGGAAACTCAGTCTTCTGCTATTTTTCATAGCTTTTCTTAATTTATTTCTTCTGGCGGTGTGAGAATGAGCCTTTGCCCCTCATGCTTTTAAAATCCGCCCCACCTGCCCGATTTCCTAGCTGAGGGCCACTGTAAAGTTAATCAAATTGTTCCACAGGCCCTTTCTGCTGATTTTCCTGATTGCCAATTTTATCATCTTCCATATTGTGTATAGATGAATCCAACAGTAGACGATGCTCATTATGCTCCGGGCCAGCTGTCCTGTTAGGTTGAGCACTCTCTGAAACAGAGCCGTCTCTAATGTCTTTGCCTATAAAGCCTACATTCGCATGACCCTCCTATAGCGTTTGAGTGGTAGATCTGTCGTTGTTTGAGGCATCCAAATGCATGGTCTTGCAATGATTTCATAATGACAACAGTAGTTCTGTAATGTAGTGAGCTGATCAATAATGGCGCTATTTGTTGAATCATCATTGTATTTTTGGGTGAGCCAATGATCGACCTTCATGCTCAAATTGTCCATCTTGTTCAACGAGAAGACACACTGCGCCAGCACGTGTATTATTTCAACCTGAACCTCTAACTTATGTGAATGCCACGTGAGTGCCTTGACCACCACCAGTAAGTAAGAGTTAATGGTGGTAATAATGTGATCAGTTGTGCCATCACGAAGTGCTTTGGAATCTAGAGAATTGTCGTCTTATCAAATTAGAGAATTGGTGCACCCGCTGTTCCAATTCCATGCCCAGTACTTGTTCCCCAGGGTTGGCTAGTGGATGAATCGGTGTGCTTTGTGACTTTGTAAGGGCAACCCAGCTCCCACTTAGTTCTTCTCCAATTGTCGGTTGGTGTTGATTACATCCGATCACCCGCCTCCTGTGCGTGGTCTTGCTTGTATTGATTTACTATTGCCTTCGTTGTAAACTTAACTCCAAATTCCGATGGGGCTGACCTCAGCTCTACTGAATTTGAGGTGTGGATGGAGCCTTGGCTGTTGCTCTCGGTTTTCGAAGTGATTACAGTTGAGTTTGGTCTTGGATTGCACTCCTTCACATGACTACTGAGTTTGCTTTTAGGATTTATGACTCCCTCTTCCAGTGTTGAAAAGATCGCTACCATTTCAGACCCTTCTGCCTGTGCATTATTGCTCTGTAAAGTCAGAGAATCTGCCAACTCCACCATCTTGGGGATTATGGACTACTTTAAGCTGGTGACTGCTTCCTCTGAGGCTTTTATGTCTGAGCCAAAGCTCTGGCCTTAGCCCCAGCCCCAGCCTTACTTGACCCCTACACCTTGGAATAGCCATGTTGTCCAAGTTTTTCCTGGAGTTCCGCTTAGTACAGCTGTGCTGGTTGCCAGAAAATGTTCTATTCAACATCAGTGGTGAGCATTGGCCAGCCTTTCCTTCAACCCAGCACCACTCTCCAAGGCCTCGACAATGCAAGAGCCTGAGCCCAAGGACAACAGGAAAGGGGGTTCTGAGCAGGGCACAACAGCCTACCCACAAGCCACACCCAATCCTAGCAGGGCCGCTTCTGCAGGAAGGTTGGGCACACACCCTGCAGAGAGTGACTATGCCCCCACACTCAGGGAGCCTCACCGTTTACAGTGCCTGCAATGCTTCAAAGCTCAAAAGATGCTTAAGTAGCAGACAAACTAGGAGGATGTCTCTTGGGTGTTTCTCTGTATCTCTTAGCCTTGGCCTGGCGTGACTCACCTGAATTCAGCACTCATGTGAGGACTGCTCCCGATTATCCACCTCCAGTTTCTCCTGACTCAGTGGCGGTCACTCAGCACGCGAGCTCAGAACACAGCCGGCTCAACAGCTGGCTCAACAGCTGGGCGGGCAAGGCAGGTTTGGCATTCAGTGCATTACGGCATGGTTCAGCTTGGCTCGACTCCACAACATATACCATACAAACGTGAGTGGTTCAGACTCTACAGAGGAGGCAGAGAAGGGACTGCTCTCGATTGGACCACATCATACTATCAAAACAGAACAGATGTCATCCATACTCCCCCTTCTCATCCAAACCGTACTTCACAAAAGCAGGGGTCCCACAGGGCTGTATCATCTCACCCATGCTTTTCATCATCCACAAGAAGTCATTACTGGCAAAGATCAAGGAATTTCAGATCACATGCTACAACTAAGCAGATGACACACAAATACTCCTCACACTGGAAAGCCCCAAAGACATTGGAAACTCACAAATCTTCAGTTGCCAGAGCCATTGATCAGTGGTTGATATGGAGCCATTTCAAACTGAATGCTTCCAAAATGGAAATACTCACATGTGACGACTGGTAAAACTATGACCCACTTTGCACCGGGCCTGACAATCTGGGACCACCTCCTGAATGGTCTAAGGATGTAAGAAACCTTGGAATTCCATTTAAAAACCTTTATTGTATGATTATTTAAAATCTTTACAAAGATAATCGTTCCCAGTAAAGAGCATATGCAATGAATCATAATTACCATTGAGCTAAAACTAATTCAAGGCAGAAGTGATCACTTAAAATTACGACATGCGATAACATTTCAAAAATTAGGAGTTAAAAAAAGCTCAGCAGTGCAAATCAGCATATTAAGTAGCTATTTTCCGACAATACAATTATTCCCCGCAAAGGAGGCCGAGGCGAATAGAGCAAATAAAATTTGCAAAATCCCACATATGAGAAGATAGAACAGCTTTAATAGGGCAGAAGAGGTGACAAATTGCTAACAACTATTTACTAACAAAGACATTTTGGAATGCTTCACCCTTCTGCTTTTATGGGATGGTAAGTCTGGCTAGTCTTAATACTTTCATTCAACACCTTTTGTAGACGGTAAATACACTTTACAAATTTGGCCACATCAGATGGCTCCTTCAGGGTGAACACAAGAATCCTATCCTTGTTACAAGTTCTTACACCATGGCTTAAGAAGAGGGGTTTTATTAAAGTGCACTGTGAGCTCATAAGTGCCAGGCCACAACATAACAGGTTATTAAATAACTCTGTTTTAGATCCACAAAGCCTCAAGTTGACAATCATGGAAAGGGAGTGCCATTTTGGATTTATCTTCTTGATTCTGAGGGTCACCAATCTTGCAGCCATGATTTGTGTCTAGCAGGCTTTCCCAATCGCCCACTTTAAGTATGGCTGTGGAGACTGATGGTGCGGGCATTTATTGTAAGATGATGCCATTCCTGCTAACATGGGTGTGCTGTTTAATTTCGCCAGATCATTTGTCATGGAGATTGTTTTTATCTGCCTCTTCAGCACAGCTTTAATAGCTGTATGAGAAAGCGCCAGCTTATTTAATTCTGTGTGATGTATTTGAAGGGAGTCAAGCACTTTGGTTAAGTACTGCAACCAAGGGTTGGTTTTTGAGTCACAAATGGGGCGACGGGCTGATTTCAGTGTATCGGACAAAGCCTTGGCAATCCTATAACAGTATTTCATGTAAGAGCCCATATTGTCCAGCTTCTGTCCTTCCAGGCCAAGTTCCAATCTTATTAGACACCCCCTTATATATTGAGGCAGCTTGAACACTCTTATATGCTTTGATTTTATCACTGTGTTGGTGAGTTGCTCCAGGAAGGCTTCCTGGCCATAATTCGGTGCCAGTAGAAGGGATGTCCTAAGCACTTGCGGACAGGCATGGAGGAGGGGCATTCTATTAAATTGCTGAGTTGACATACAACTAGAAGAGTAAGTTTGGCCTTTGCTTTGAGATGGCACAGATGAATTTTAGAGGTTCAGTTTGCAGTCAGCAACACTAAGTAATAATATGGTCTGGCCCCTCTGATCTTAATGGGACCCATTTTCCAATAATAAATCATTTTTTTTGCCATCTCCCCAAAAGTTATTACTTTAGTCTTTAATGCATTTGCCTTCATTTTATTTGTTACGTTATAGTCTTGGACGGCAATTAGTTCTTTTTGGAGCCAATTCTCGAGTAATCTAGCAAAACAATATAATTTGCATATTGTAGCAGCGTGACTTTGAAGTTCCAGATTTGGAAACCTTGGAATTACCATGGACACCAAACTATCAATGAATGCCCAAGTGGCCAGATTAGCAAGATCAAGCTACATCACCATGAAATCTCTGTAACACATCTTTTCCCACCTGGGATTTCCATACAAGGTTGAAGCTATAATCTCTATTGTACTGTCTGAACTTGATTATGCCAATGGCCTCTCCCATGGATCCTCTCTATCAACTATGGAAAGACTAACGGATACAGAACTCTGCTGACAAACACTACTACATGTAAAGCCACAAAGCTTACATTTCACCTGCTTTGAGAGCTCTACATTGGTTACCAGTGGCTAGAAGATCCACCTTCAAGCTGCTTTGTACAACCCGCAATACATGGAAAGGATCACTTTTCATCAGGAATAAAATCATCAAGTACATTTAACAAAGAAATCTCCTCTCAAGAATGGCACCTCATCTGAAAACCCCACCATACAAAGAAAAAGACCATAGGTGGTACATCTTTCTCTGATCAAGCAGCCAAACTACGGAATTCATTACCCTCAAATAAAAGATCCACAGAAAACTATCTTATCTTCAGAAGACTACTCAAGGGTTGTTTCTTTCCTACATAACTACAATACTCAAGCACTAATGTACATGATATCCCTGTGTATGTAAACATTTATAATTTGATTATATGTATCTAAATGTGTATTTCTTAGTACAAAGATGTAAAATAACTATGGTTTTAAAATATATATTTTTTAGGTCTGCTTAAATTATTATATATGATTTGCGACACCTCACACTTTATTGACTAAAATAATAAACCCTTGTAAGGAAATGGCTCCCTGTTGCAATTACCCCCCACTTTTTGCCTGATACTGACCCAGGTAAGTCCCTTGTAACTGGTACCAAGGGCCCTGATGCCAGGGAAGGTCTCTAAGGGTTGCAGCATGTCTTATGCCACCCTAGGGACCCCTCATTCAGCACAGACACACTGCTTGCCAGCTTGTGTGTGCTGGTGGGGAGAAAATGACAGTCGACATGCCACTCCCCTCAGGGTGCCATGCCAACCTCACACTGCCTGTGGCATAGGTAAGACACCCCCGTAGCAGGCCTTACAGCCCTAAGGCAGGGTGCACTATACCACAGGCGAGGGTATAGGTGCATGAGCACTATGCCCCTACAGTGTCTAAGCAAAACCTTTAGACATTGTAAGTGCAGGGTAGCCATAAGAGTATATGGTCTGGGAGTCTGTCAAAAACGAACTCCACAGCTCCATAATGGCTACACTGAATACTGGGAAGTTTGGTATCAAACTTCTCATAATAATAAACCCACACTGATGCCAGTGTTGGATTTATTAAAAAATGCACACAGAGGGCATCTTAGAGATGCCCCCTGTATGTTACTCAATTGTTCAGTGCAGGACTGACTGGTCTGTGCCAGCCTGCTGCTGAGAGACGAGTTTCTGACCCCATGTGGTGAGGGCCTTTGTACTCTCTGAGGACAGAAACAAAAGCCTACTCTGGGTGGAGGTGCTTCACACCTCCCCCCTACAGGAACTGTAACACCTAGCAGTGAGCCTCAAAGCCTCAGGCTTCATGTTACAATGCCCCAGGGCACTCCAGCTAGTGGAGATGCCCACCCCCTGGACACAGCCCCCACTTTTGGCGGCAAGTCCAGGGGAGATAATGAGGAAAACAAGGAGGAGTCACCCAGTAGTCAGGACAGCCCCTAAGGTGACCTGAGCTGAGGTGACCCCTGCCTTTAGAAATCCTCCATCTTGATTTTGGAGGATTCCCCCAATAGGAATAGGGATCTGCCCCCCTCCCCTCAGGGAGGAGGCACAAAGAGGGTGTAGCCACCCTCAAGGACAGTAGCCATTGGCTACTGCCCTCCCAGACCTAAACACACCCCTAAATTCAGTATAGTATTTAGGGGCACCCCAGAACCTAGGAAACTAGATTCCTGCAACCTGAAGATGAAGAACTGCTGACCTGAAGCCCTGCAGAGAAGACGGAGATACCAACTGCTTTGGCCCCAGCCCTACCGGCCTGTCTCCCCACTTCGAGAAAAACTGCAACCGCGACGCGTCCCCCTGGGTCCAGCGACCTCTGAAGCCTCAGAGGACTACCCTGCATCTAAAAGGACCAAGAACTCCCGAGGACAGCGGCCCTGTTCCAAAGAAACTGCAACTTTGCAACAAAGAAGCAACTTTTAAAGACCACACGTTTCCCGCCGGAAGCGTGAGACTTTCCACTCTGCACCCGACACCCCCGGCTCGACCTGTGGAGAACCAACACTACAGGGAGGACTCCCCAGCGACTGCAACCCTGTGAGTAGCCAGAGTTGACCACCCTGAGCCCCCCCAGCGACACCTGCAGAGGGAATCCAGAGGCTCCCCCTGACGCGACTGCCTGCTTCTAAGAACCCGACACCTGGTAAAGACACTGCACCCGCAGCCCCCAGGACCTGAAGGATCCGACCTCCAGTGCAGGAGCGACCCCCAGGTGGCACTCTCCCTTGCCCAGGTGGTGGCTACCCCGAGGAGCCCCCCCCTTGCCTGCCTGCTTCACTGAAGAGACCCCTGGGTCTCCCATTGAAACCTATTGCGAACCAGACGCCTGTTTGCACACTGCACCTGGCCGCCCCCGTGCCACTGAGGGCATACTTTTTGTGCTGACTTGTGTCCCCCCCGGTGCCCTACAAAACCCCCTGGTCTGCCCTCCGAAGTCGCAGGTACCTACCTGCTGGCAGACTGGAACCGGGGCACCCCCTTCTCCATTGAATTCTATGCGTTTTGGGCACCACTTTGACCTCTGCACCTGACCGGCCCTGAGCTGCTGGTGTGGTAACTTTGGGGTTGCCCTAAACCCCCAACGGTGGGCTACCTTGGACCCAACTTTGAACCCTGTAGGTGGTTTACTTACCTGCAAAACTAACAAATACTTACCTCCCCCAGAAACTGTTGAAATTTGCACTGTCTAGTTTTAAAATAGCTTATTGCCATTTTTGCCAAAACTGTACATGTTATTTTGTTGATTCAAAGTTCCTATGATACCTGAGTGAAATACCTTTCATTTAAAGTATTGATTGTAAATCTTGAACCTGTGGTTCTTAAAATAAACTAAGAAAATATATTTTCTATATAAAAACCTATTGGCCTGGAATTGTCTGAGTGTGTGTTCCTCATTTATTGCCTGTGTGTGTACAACAAATGCTTAACACTATCCTCTGATAAGCCTACTGCTCGACCACACTACCACAAAATGGAGCATTAGAATTATCTCTTTTTGCCACTATCTTACCTCTAAGGGGAACCCTTGGACTCTGTGCATGCTATTTCTTACTTTGAAATAGAACATAAAGAGCCAACTTCCTACAATCCTTTTAAAAGCAATTGAACCGTACTGGATTTGGGACATCTCTCGGAATTGTCCGAAGAACAGTGTATGGATTGGGGCAGGTTTCCTGGGAGAGAACTTTATAATATATTTTCTTAAGTAAAAAAAAAATAAAGCAAAGGTTACAGGAACGTTAGTTAGGCTTATGTTTTAAACATACAACACCATATAAATTGACCTGTTAGAGTTATTTCAAGTTACTATAACTCATGCCCCTGCCATGCACAGTTATGTGATCAATAATTTTACTGCAGATGTTACAGTGACATTATCAAATATGTCATGAGTGCTCTAATTTGTGGTTTTATTGGCAGTGCATGGCGAGGGAGTGAGTTATAGTTACCTTAGGGCACAAGTTATAGTTACTTGAAATTACTATGCATTAATCCAACCACTACCATGCGCCCGCACCCTCCCCACCCCAGGCCAATCTCGGCAACGGTGACTCCATCCCCTGGGGCCAGGCCTAATTCTTTTTTGGTGATGAGGGCTGCCTGCCCCCCACCCCAGGGGACCCCAGCTCCCAAGGTCCAGCCATGTGACCTGGGTGCCTCCCAGTGCACCACGTCACAATGTTGGGGACCGCTGGGGGAGCTTGAAGGCCACCATGGTTCCAGCCGGCTCCCCACCTCCTCTGGGAGCCCCTACTGCGGTCACAGAGAGCGAGCTGCTTTCTCTGTGAGAACATTATTTCCTCTGTTTCCTTGCCTGCATCTCTGCAGGCAGGGAAACAGTGGAAACCTCCACTTGTAGTGAAGGAGAGCTGTTTGACATCCCTCCCTCACTGAAAGTGGGGTGTTTGCTCTGACTTGGTGGGAGCTGTCAAAGCGCCAGCCAAGTCAGAGCAAAAAGCTATGTCCCAGGTTGGGTACCCCGGGACCTAGCTGGAGCCAGCCCTGGGGGGCAGTCCCCAGGTCCATCTGTGACTCCTCGAGGGGGCCCCCTTCCAACGAAAATAGCCTCGGGAAGGTGATGGTCCTCAGGGGTCCGAAACTGTGGACACTAGGGCTGCAGGGGAGGGGGTGCCACTGCCCCCCCACTGCACAGCGTATTACCCCGGGGCTGGGCGCAGGGCTGTGTGCCCCCCCCCCCCCCCCACACATACCAAATTACATTGGACTCAGAGGTGGTGGTGGGGGGGTATGTGCCTCCCCCATACACACCGAAATCATCGCCTTGGGGAGGTGGCGTGCCCCCTCTCCTTATTTTTAACATGCCCCAGGACTTGAATCACTGCGAGCTTCATGAAAACGTAGGAAACTGGCTGGTTTGACCTCACAAGTGATTTACTTGATCTTGGTCTGTGGGTCAACTCCGATCTTTCTTTTAAAAAGATTATCCCCTTTTAAAACCGAAGAAAATCATATCTTTCTTACTTTTTTTTGGAGCATGGTGCAAGATTTTTTATTTTTTTTTAAACAGATAATTGGCAACTAAGATATATTAGATGCTGGGCTACTGGAATTATGTGGCAGGAAAAGACCAAATTATGAGGCAGGGTTGACCAATTTATGTGGCAAAAAAGTCCAGTTATGAATTTACAACAACAATAGCTCTAACTCAAGCAAATGCGAGACCCATTGCATTGCAAAAGTGTTTACTTTTTTTCCTGGGACTAGACTGAAGCCGATTCCCAAGGTGGCGGCCAACACTTATTGGTTGAAGTGTTGACAGACAATCAAGTATTTGCACGGGGACAGTCGGATCCGTGTTCCTATATATCTATATTTTTTAAACTCTTATTTCTCCAAAACCACTGCACTGTTTTATTTACACTAAATCACAAAGAGCTTGCTTTTCGGACCTTTTTGGTGCAATACCATTCAGTGGTTTGGGCTAAAGTCGTGTTCTAAATTTTGAAAAATCTCATTGACATAGAATGGGGAAAAAGTGTTTTTGGACCCCCCCACCTCCCAAACACTTTTCGCTTGACAGATCACCCCGAAACTTTATAGAAAGCAGCTGAACTGACCAAAGTATACGTTTTGAAAATTTTGTCATGGTGCCATAGTTATTTGCAAAACAGAAGTTCTAGTTAGTTATTTCAAGTATCTATAAATCATGACCTAAGGCAACTACAACTCGCACCCCCACCATTTGTTCAATTTGACTTCTAATGTTTCATCGATGTTTTATGGACGGTATAAAAGTTGTCATGAGTGCTGTAATATGTATGGTAATTAGCAGTGCACGGCGAGGGCACAAGTTACAGTTACCTTAGGCCGCTAAGTTATTTTTACTTGAAATAACTAACTAGAACTGCTGAATTTCACTGTTTTTGTACGAGTGAAATCTGAGTCTAACTATAACGTACCTGTAACCTTTTTTTTTTTTTTTTTAAAGTGAATTTCTAAGGTTTTTTTTTTTGTTTTGATTTTTAATTCTATTTCCTAGCTGTAATGTCCCTGTAACCTTTGTTTTTTTCAGGGAATTTCTATGTTTTTTTAAGAAAGTAATTTTAATTACTATACGTTAATCCAACTACCACCTGCAACCAACCTCCTATAACCACTCAAACTACACACGACCTATGTCCATGCACAGCAGGAGCTGGCTGTAGGGCCTATCTCTCTGGGTGTGAGAGGGTGTCTCTGGGTATGAAAGAGGCTGTCTGTGTGTGAGAGTGTGTATGTGGGTGTGAGAGTGTCTAATTGTGCTCCGATAGATGAAAGATGCATTCACCTCCACAAAGGATCGTTTTTCAATATGGAATCGCCAAGTAAGCACACTTGCTTTGCCTTCGCCAAGCCCAGGAGTTAGGGTAATTTGTCCTTTCCAGAAGTGGAGCTTCAACCAGGGCCCACTGTTATTCTATGAGGGGAGGCCAGGCGGCCCTCTTCCCCTACCTCATCCCCGGGCCAGCTTGGCGTTTCTGTCTTCCACAAGGGCACATCTGGCCTGCACATTATAAGTCTCATTATGCAGTGGTTCAAAGTCTTGAATAAACTCCCAGTATATCTATGATTAGTATCCTCTTTCCCAAAATGCAACAGCTTTTAGGGTAGCTTGGCAAATGTATTTTTTGTGTGATTTATTGCACCTGTAACCAAGTGGAGCAAGAACGCAGTCTAACCACAGTGATCCATGTAAAAAGACCTGTGCCACTGAACTACAAATCTGCTGCCATTACTGCGTACTCATGGCAGTAGCTGCTATCACTTAGAACAGGGTTATATTTTGAGTGTGCTTGCTCATCAGGTGTCAGCTTCAATAATGAACAGAATAGTATAAAGATATAACACCTCCAGTGAATGTATGTAATTGTGAAGACTTTTTTCAAGATACAAATTGCACAGGCAGAATATTTCATGGGTAAGATCATTAAAGCTGGCAGTTCTCCCCCAGGAACTTTTAAAGTGGTTCAAACTTTTGTTAAACCTATCACTTGGATTTCCAAAATACCTTAATCCCAAGAGATTTATGATAAATTTACATTTTCTTAAGGAGAAGGTGGATTACATTCAGTGTAGTTACCAACTCTTTCCTGCTCACCTGTCTCTAGTAGCGCTGTTCCAGTAAAAACTTCAGCTTCTCTCTCTTTGTTTTAAAAGTATTTCATTAGAGGAATCATGGCAGGCTATTCTTCAGTGTTGATCTGGGTCTTCAGCTGATCCATGTCCTTCCAGCTTCCTAGGCTCTGTAGTGGATATTATTAATCCCATCTTTAACAAAGTCGTTAATAATTTTCTAGATACACTAATAGGTCCCAAGGACTGGAAGCAGGCCACAGTAATGCCTTTGTTAAAGAAAATGAGGGCCGATCCCACCAAACTTCTTTAGACCCATCACTTTTACTACCTTGGGCTTCTAAAATGTTAGAGGAGTTGGTGAGTTTTCAGGTAAACAAGTTCCTGGAGCATTATGAGTTGTGACATCAGCCTGAATCTGTATTTTGCCAGAGACATAGTACTGATATAGCCTTGGCAGAATTTGTGGAATTCATCAAGTGCCGCTTGGACCAGGGTCAGAACATCGCATTACTCCTTTTGGACAGGTCAGTGGCACTCAACACTATCTCACATCAAACTCTTTTGACAAGAGTAGCAGACATTGGAGTGGGGGTGCAATCAGGCAAGTCACAAGCTGTTAGGCTGGAGCCTTTCCTTTCTTCTGCCAAAACCCTTAAAACTAAAATTTCCGCAGGGCTCATTTTTGAATCCTACTTTATTCTATGTATATGGTACCTCTGCCCTATATCATTGAAGCCTTAGATATTCAGGCTATTGCCTACGTGGACAATACCAAACATATGTACTCATTTGGAGATAGCTAAGCAGAGGGTCAAGAGACTCTTGAGCACTGTTTACTGAAGGTGGTGTCATGGATGAACCAAGATAGCTTGCGTTGCAATGCCTCTAAAACAGAGATCCTACTTTCTGCCCATTGGGCCTCTGGATGGTCGAACGACTTATGGCCAACAGCATTTGGCCCTCCTCCTATATTGGTATTAATGGTAAAAAAATAAAATAAATAAAAAAAATAAAAAAAACACCTTAGAGTTACATTTAATGAACAATAAGCTTTCCTTTCGTCCTCACATCACTTCTTTGGATGGATATGTTTCGCTCTAGTCCACACGCTGAGAGACATTAGACTTTGTTCCGGTGGAAGCCTGGAAATCTATTGTTAATGCAGTTATTACCTTTGGATTGGACTATGAATGCCTTATTTCTGGGTCTCGGTCTATTTGAACACACATGTGCAAGTCGTTCAAAATGCTGCTGCAGGGTTGATTTTGGGAGTCCGAAAACACCAGGCATTATAGCAGGTCGTCTCAAGGAATTACACTGGCAACCTATTGAGAGGACGATTGTTTTCAAGGTACTGGTGCTTGCTTTTCACTTTTTTTTATGATGGGGCGGCAAAGTATCTTTGTAGGAGGATTTGTCACTATATCCCTGCTCGCCCCCTCAGATGAAAAGAGGCATTGTTACTGAAAAGGAGTTACCTCTTTCCTGATGCCTGGCTTTTTTGTCTGCAAGGTTTTATGTTATTTGACAGCTAGTGCTTGCTGTTCAGCACCTGGATGCATGTGTGCCAGCAGTGCACTTTAGAAGTATTATTGTATTGTATGGGATGGAGCTTTACTTTTTTTTTTTTTTTTTAATCTTTATTTTCATAAAACAATAAAAATAAATAAAAAAGCGGCAAGCAGTTTTGCATACGAGTAGAGTTAAAGCACATAGTTAATATATAAAACTTTGCAATATACAGTTCCAGGTGTACTATGCACACGGCACTCCACAGCAAACAGCCAACTTCATATTGCAGTAATGTTTCATACGTTCTCCCAGCTTCAACTGAGTCAAAGCCCCCTGACAGAATGCCCCCCTTCATTCCCACTAGTGTTTTCGCTGTCCGTTGAATCTATACCCGATTCCAGATCTAGGAATGTTTCACACAAATCCCTCCAGTCTGACAGGTCTTCGGTCACCTAGTCATCCTGCCTTTTGAGCTTCATGTGAGATTTCTCGACCAGGAACCACTCTAAAATGTCTTTGTACCAGTGTACTATTTCCAGTGCCCGCTCCAACACAAGTTGTAAACGTTTGTATTTGATTTTACCGTCTTTTTTTAGGTCGGTGAATGTTACCTGGAAGGCAACACTCGGGGGAGAGGGCCATGTTCAAGCACGTGGTAACCGCTATGTCCACTATCACTTCAGGCCTTGAAAAATCATAACAATGTTGTTAGACCTGCAGGTCTTGTGACTTAAATAATGTACTCAACCAAACTGTAATGCTCTTAACCCATAAACTGGTTTCAAATTATGTAATCTGGGCAAATCTTAATTCACAGAGCCGCTATTTTCTTCATCACATATAACAGCACTTTTAAGTGTATTAGTGCAGCATGTCTACTATACAAAGAACTCCTGTTTGATTGACTAAATATTTGTTCCATGTATAATATAAATATAGCCATATATAGGATACACAAGACCCCAAACTTGCCTCTTAGACAGGGCCACTGGAATTACGCAATTTAGTGGCTGCAGCGATTTTCCCATAATTATAAATTTGTCGCATCTGCCACACAACCTACAGATTTTAACAAAACAAAAATGTTGTTTCTAGTTCGAAGGGTTCAAAAGTTACTAAATATGTGACATCTCTTGCCGCACAGTGAAAGGCCTTTTGCAAAGCTGGACTGATCACCTTTTTGTTGCTTATTGCTATATTTGGGAGTTAAATTGGTATTAATGAGGTGCACAGAGTGCCCAGTTGTATTACCAAGTCTAAAAATGTCAAAATGAAGTAATAATATTGCAAAATGTGCCACATTATTTGTCTTTTCTTGCCATATAATTTACTCAACCCTGCCACATAATTTGGACGTCTACTGTTGCATAATTCCAGTGGCCATGCTCTTAGTTCATTAACACCATGGTCATCGGGCAGGGCGGAGCAAGCCTGTTTCTATAATCATGGTTCAAAAACATCACTTTTAATGAGTATGTAACTAAAGCATGAAGGGGTAGTGTACTGTCATTTCCGGTCAGCACATTTTACATTTAAAAGCCTCACGATTTCCAAGTGACAAGCGGTATTACTTATACAACTACAAAGTGTACAATCAGTAATGTTTGGAAATCGAGTTTCTGCAAATATGTCATTTGGACATCGCCAAGTAAAGTGTTCTGATCTGTTTTGCTACTACTTAAATCTCTGCATTACACTTCTCTTCTGAATTACAAAAAGTACATTTGTAATTCCTGATATATTTTGAAATATTTGAACTATTTATTTACAAGCTATTTAAATGTGTTATAAAAAAAAAACTGACATCCTAAAACATTTTGTTTCACAAAGATTGTCAGAAAGATCACTTTACAAAATCGTCTAACTGTAGTAAGAGAAAAAGGTAAACATGATTTTTCAAAATAAGACCAGATGTACTTAACAAAAAGACAAACTGACATTTGACCTCTGTCCTGGAAGAGACAAGAAATGTGTCTAAATAAAAACAAGATTTACAGGCATCTTTATTGCTCATTTATTTCTGAATGAAATGAATACCTGTTCTCTTCCAGCTCAAGTTCACTCACCAGAAAGGACTGTAGGACCTAAAAATAGCTCGACCTGATAAAATCTCACTTGCCATAGCAAGTGGTCGAGCAGATATTTCAAGGCCTGCACTTGTCTCCAGAAGTTTTGGACTGGGCTATATTGCCATGCTAGGTGTAGAAAGGCGGCTCTGCTGACTCCAAAGTTTGCGCAGTTATCACTGTGGGATGGGGCCATGCAGTGTATGTACTAAGGGGTGAGTTAAGTCCTATGGAAAAAGTTGTAATGGACTAGCTTAAAGCAGACTTTACACAAAATAAATGTGTTAATTCACAAACCAGCGTCCAGTCTCCTTCATCCAGTGGGGCATCGAAGTCTAAGTCCCATGCTATGCATGCCCGAGGGAGCGACCCAGCTGCATCGGAAAAATCCAGGGCCAAGCATAAATTCTTGGCAAGCTTCCTAAAAGGAGATGAACCTCTCTCCAGAGTACAAGTCTCCAAGATGTGTGAACCCACCCTCCTGCCATGCCTGAAAGAACATGTTGTCCATCAACCATCTGATCAGTTTTAGTATCCATATCCCAAGCTGCCTATGGAATGCAGCCCATTTTAGAACATACTGTGCAAATCGTTGCCAGACTCGAGCACTGTGCCACACTACGTATGGAAGGTCCTTGGAAGTCCCAGCGCCCTCCATCAACAACGCTGGTAATTGTACGAGTTCTGCTCTGCCCATCAGTGGTCGCTTCTCCCAGTTCTCACCTGTGTCTAGCCATCCGGCAGCATGTTGAAGGTGTGGAGCATAATAATACAGGTCAAGAAGTGAGACTTCCAGCCCCCCATCCTCATACCTTTTCATAAGGGCCACACTAGTGCATCGGCCTGCTCACAGGAGCGAGATAAGGATGGAACCAAGCTGCTTGAAGATCTTGGATGAAAGTAGGCAGAATGAGTTCTGAAACACATGCAAACATCTCGGGAGCAGTACAATTTTGGCAATGGCCATCCTGCCCATTAAGGAAAGAGGTAATGTGTTCCAGAAGGCCAAGGATGACTGTAAGGCCTGTATGAATCTGCCCCTGTTTAGGCATTGTTGTAGTGCTCTGGTGTGTGCCACTTGAATCCCTAAATATCAAAATTGCTGCAGTTCTCAGCGCAGGCCCAAGGTCGGCAGCTAAGCCGCTGGTGTACCCACTAGTGAGGCAAGTGGGAAAACCAGTGGCTTGTTACGATTTAGGTGAAGTCTCGATATGTTGCCAAAGTAGTCAAGCAGCTGTAACAGCCGCTGTAATGTAACCCTAAGTGAGGAGAGATAAAACAGAGCGTCATCAGCATATAGAGAGATAACATGTTGGGTATCGCCAGTTTGTATGCCCAAGACCCGTAATTCTCTATATGCCCATATGGCCAACGGCTCTATTACAAGTGCGAACAAGAGCGGGGACAACGTCCTCCTTGCCATGTATCCCAAACCAGTGTCCATACCACCAAGCGGTAATGCCCCACTTGCTCAGTTCCACATATATGAGCTGGACCCATCAGCAGAACCTGGAACCAAATCCCAGGATCTGCAGTACCTGGACCAAATAACCCCATTCCACAGTGTCAAACGCCTTTTCCAGGTTTATAGATACAAGTTCAGGCTCCCTGTTTCGGTGTCCGGTCTCATGTAGAACATGCAGCAGATGTCTATTGTTCATACCTATGCTTCTTCTCGATATGAAGCCATATTGGTCCTCATGCACCAGCTTTGGCATGTGAGGGGACAATCAGTAGAGACTTACTGAGCACTTTTAAATCAGAAGAGGTCTATAAGCTGCTGGGTTGTCCGCTTCAACCCCTGGTTTGAGGAGCATGCATCTCTCACCCTCCCGCATAGTTGGGGGTAATTCTCCCGTCTCCAATGCCTCTAAGACGACCTCTAGGAGCCTTTGCACTAGTGTTGGCAAGAATGCTTGATAAAATTCAGATGGGAAGCCATCATTACCAGGTGTTTGGGACTGTGGGAGCATACCTAGCATTGCTCAAAGTTCCTCTAGTCCTAAATGTTCGTCTAAGGCCTCTTGTGTGCCCGCTCCAAGCTTAGGAACATCTAGTCCTTCTAACAAAGGGAGACATATGTGGTAATGTTTGAGTCTGCAGTATAAACCTGCTGTAAATGTGCAATGAATATTTCTACAATGTCTGCCCTGGAGGTAAGTCTAGTGCCAGCCGGGGAAACAAGTGAAGTTGGGACAGGTGGGGCCTGTTCCCTGAGACAGATCCAGGCTAGAAGGCATCCAGACTTAACATCCTTGCGGTGCAGTCGCTGTCAATATTGTTTAAAGTGTATTTATCTAGATGGCCCCAAATATCTATGATACGCCCACGTATGTTGTGTTCATCCCAAGTGAGGCCGTGCTAGGTGGGTGTGCCATTTGAACATTTGTAGGCAGTAGGTTCCCTCTACTCAGATCAGCTTGGAGCTGCATCCAGACCCCACAAGTTAGTCCCATACAATGCCCCTCAGGACTGCCTTAAGTGCTTCCCATTCAGTAGAACTATTCCCAGTGGAGCCCCAGTTGAACTTGAAGTAACCTGTCTGAGTCCGACAGCACCTCGGGCCCTCTAGAGTCTTCTAGTATACTGTTGGGCATCCGCTAGGTCCATGAAGCCGGTGCTGCTACCCCTAGTGCAACTGTACAACAAACTGGTGAGTGATCAGATAAGAAGCACGCCAAGTGTGAAATATGAATGTCTTCAAGTCTGGGAAACTCTGCCACCAGTATTCTATCCAGTCAGATATACGTATTGTGTGTGAGAGAACGACAGGTATATTGTTCTGATCTGGATGTTGCGGGAGCCATACATCGCCAACCCTCTATTTGACCATAACCTCCTGAAGGGCAGCTGTCATATTGGGTTTTGTGCCTGTCCTAGCTGGGGTCGTGTCCAGATAGGGATCAAAGATACAGTTCAAGTCTCATAGCCATAGCAAGGAAGTCAACTTCCTGAGTGAGCAGGTCTTGAACGGAGTGAAAACAGGCAGGATCATCAGTGTTGGGAGCATGTGTGCTGAGCATAATTATATTCTGGCCATCCAGCATTTGTATGAGGACATATCTGCCCCTCCACATCCGCCTCCATGTATGTGAGGGGAAAAGGGGACTCCTGGAGCTTCACATTTCATTGTGCCCCTAGCATAGGAGCAGGAATGACATGTTTGTCACCTCCATTTCTTGGAGAATCTTATGGCCCCTACATCATCTAGGAAAATCACCTGCAAACATAAAATATTAGTTTTGCGACACTTCAGGAAGGTAAGTAATCTCTTTTGATGTATGTGCCCAGCCCCCCTCATCCTTGTGGCAATTGTGTGTCATGCATCACCTTCTCTCCCCATATGCCTCCCATCTGTGGCTCAAAAACCTGAATAATAAACAAATAACGTAAACCAATCTGACCCCCACCCCCAACCGATGGACAAAACTAGTACAACTATATAGCTATCAATGCCCACCCATTGCAGGTGCCGCCACTTGCACCGCATCCCAGTCTGTGAAACAGGGAATGGCTAACTCTCAATTTCCAAACTGCATCCCGGTCAGTCGTTTTTGCCTATTAATGTCTCACGTTTTGGTGATATTTTTACTTGCTGTTACATCGCCCTTAAGCCAAACACACAGGTCAGTAAACAGAGTAGGCATCCTGTGTGTCCTAAATTTCGACTTTACTGCTCACTACACAGTTGCAGGAGGTGAGCGTGCATGCTGAAAAAAGAAAAACATCCCAGTATCCTCGCCACAACCACTTAAATACCAGGCAGTCTTACCATCGAGCTGCTGTCCCCTCAACAAGGCAGCCTCATGCATACTACTCGTTTACCCCGCAACCCCCTCCTCGGAAGCATCCATGCTGTCAGGCACAAAGTCCGTGGCCGGACTGAGGATGCCCATATTGGTGCCTGCCGATGATGCCTGTAGTTGTGCAATCTGGTTAGTGCCCGGCAAATCAATGGTGCATAACTGCATGGTCCCACCCTCATTGATCGTGACTTTGAGGGCTCAGGGGGTAGAGTGTTAGGACTGGTCGCTCCAGGGTGTCTGCGATCGGAGGGGCTCTGGGATGCGGTTCCCCCATGTCAAGGAGTGACTGGCAGCCAGAGTAGAGTCTGCAGATTCTCCCCTAATTTCAACCCATTCCCAGACATGCTCTGGCCGTTCAAAAGAATGAGCCTTTTCCTGGTGTGAAAGTTTTTGCTGGGTACTGGCGCATGTACCCAAGATTACGGGCCCTGAGTTTCTGCTTAACATTGAGGAAAGATTTTCTTCGTTCTTGGACTTGTTTCGTACAGTATGGGCAAATGGTGATTTTAGCATTTCCAAATAGAGGGACCGAGCCCTCCTGGGACAGCTGGAGGGTACAGCTCTGTCACAGTAATTTCATATCTTAGCAATGATGCCCTGGAATACCCCTGGGTGCGGATGCTGCACCAGGGCTCTGTGTGCTCGCTCCACCACAAACAGGTTGGACAGACCCTTTGGTGTAAGTTCAGTCTGTACTCAGTTCTCCAGGTATTGCTCCGTCAATTACCCTTATGTCCGCTCCGGGAATCCCAAGATACAGACGTTGCTTCGTCAGGAACGGCCCTCGGCATCCTCTCCCCGCTGCTCCAAGTCTGTTGTGAAAGTGGTCATCTGGAGTTTAAGAGTGGCGACTTCCTCCTTCAGCTCGATTATATTCATGCTGCGGATTTGACTTCATCAGCCACCTTCCACAAGTCTGTCCACAGGAGTTTGATGTAGCCATCCTCGATTTTATGTTCTAGTGTGGTGCGGGACCCCTGTACGGCTGCTAATAGTTCTGATCTGGTAGGTTCCATCTCACTTTCCAGTGCATCTTCGGCATCACTGCTGCCCGCTTGCCATGTTATTCTTTGTGTCGGCTGACGTGGCGTGGTATATTGCGTGATGGGCTTCAGCGCATGGGCTTTTGCAGCTCCATCTTTACCCATTTTTCAGGGCGTTTTCTGGGTGGGTGTATCTGAACACCAGGCGCCAATTCCGCAGCACAGACCAGTTCATATATGTATGACTTTCCTGAACAGGTCTAGGCCAGGGGCCAGGATGTCGGGTCTGCTCACTGTTCATCTCTGGCTCCCCATGGGCACGAGATGTCCTCGGAGCCCGTAGTTAACCTGGTCACCACCACTGCCCGGGGAGGAGGCCCACAGGAGTTGTATTATCTCACAGAGGTAGGTTCCTCTGTCAGATAGTTTCTGCAGTGACCCAGGCTCATTGCCACCAGGCCCACATCAATATATGCTGATTATATATGGCCCACAGGAGGACCCTCTAATGCAAGACACCCACAGGTAAATACAAGTGGTCAAGATTTGTGGCAGTTATCCCCCAGTTCTGTAGATGTAGGCTTTGTCGCTGATCAAGGCCGTCTGCAGAGTCCGTGCTTGTGGGCTACTCAGTTTGGCTGGTAGGGCGCTACACAGGGCTGGTGACGCCAGGGGAGGAGAAGTGCCTGGTCTGCCAGTGTGATGCTTCCACCTGGGCCTCACAACCTGTCAGGAGGAAAGGTATGTTGAACATGGCATGGCGCTTCTGTGGCAATGACCTGCTGTGCAACTTTATTGGCAGTATGTTTGTTGCAGAGGGGGGGATGGGGGGTTGGACGGGGGGAGAGGGGTCCTTCAACCCCCAGCGACTCAGGGCTCACTCCCAGGAAGTCAAGATGTATCGGATGCAGGTCCCTGGTGGCCTCTGTGCAGGCCTGAAATGTGAAGCAGGCCCTTCAATTTTAGTTCAATTAAGACATCTGTTAGAGGCAGAGGCAAGACTAGGCAGGTACCTGTGCAGGACCCCCTCAGTTTGGTGATGCGTGTGATCTAGCCCCGGTCTCAAGTTCCCCCCCATGGAATTCTGATGACCAGGAGTGGATTATCTCAGTGTAAACAGTCCTTCCTCCCTTCTAGAGTAACTCAGGCCGCACCAACCAACGGCTGTGCCAGCGATACTTCTGTGGGCCGCTAAGCTGCTTACTTGCCACCATGTGCTGCAGGTATTTACAGGTTCTGGCTGCCATCACTTCCCAGGTCCGCAACATGCAGCTGATCCAGGGTTGCCATATGCCAATGTGGGCCGCAATGCTGAATTTTCTAGCCAGGGAGGGTGAAGCTAATCAGGGCCTCTCCGATGCTGGTGGTCAGGTGCGTAGCCAATTTCCACCCCCACAGCCTTCAGAGGGCATGAGTCACACAGACGCTCGGGGAATGCAGCTCAGTCCCCAGATCATTAGAAGTCCGGGTGTGTTCTAGGGCACGGTTCACACTCAGGCTCAGTTCAATGAGGCCTAGTCTTTAGTAGCCACCCACAGCCGCTGCCCTCGCTGCGACTGGTGCTTTCCGCAACATTGGAATTCACTTGGTCTTGCAGTGCTGGGAACATGGGTTAAGTAGAATGCATGCAAAGTAGTTGCTTCTCTTCGGGGAGCTGCTGTGAGTCAGGCATAATGCTGGGGGCTGATGCCCGCATCAAGGCCATGCCCAACGGGACCCAGTCTCCACCTCCACTCTTTGTTGCGGCGGATCCGACAACTCATCTGCCATGTTCTGGATACCGGGGGGGGGAGGGGTCACAAGAGCAAGCAACCGCACCTTATTCTGCCCCAAGGAGACATGTGCTACGGTGATGTAGCAGGATTATTCTCTATTGCTGGCCGGGAGCTTGGAGGCTCACGTCCTATCGGCCATGTTCCCAGGCCACACCCACATGTAGCTTGACTGTTACCAAGAAAGGGCATCTTCACAACCGGTAATGCTGACATTGGGAAAGGGAGCTATGGTGTCAATTTAGGGCTGCTGAAATAAAAAAAAAAAGTTTTCACTTTTTTTTTTGGATCATATAAAAATTAGTGAGCTGACTTAGAGAAGAAGGTAATTTGTCCCTTTTTTGTCCTTTAGATAAGAAGAGTGGTCACTCGTATGAGAATGACTGATATGTGATAGTGGCTTAGACCAAGCATGAAGATCATAAAACATGGTAGAAACAATACGTTGACAGTTTTTTTTCCATAAGTATAGTGGGCCCGGAAATTTAGAGCCCTGAAAGCAAAAACAGAGTACTTTAAAACAAGCATGTTTCTGGGCTGTGAACCAATGGAAATCATGAAGATGAGTAAAGGTGTCTGAGTTCCTTGGAAGGTTCAAAATTAGACAAGAGGTCTTTACAAGAAAGATGTTGAAATGTCTATGTCCAAGGAATTGTCGTAGTCTAAATGAGATGTAGTGAGAAATTGTGTAACAATCGTACAGCTAGATAGTGGAAGAAAATTAAAAATGTTCCTCGCCATCTTGAGTACAGGGAGTGCAGAATTATTAGGCAAATTAGTATTTTGACCACATCATCCTCTTTATGCATGTTGTCTTACTCCAAGCTGTATAGGCTCAAAAGCCTACTACCAATTAAGCATATTAGGTGATGTGCATCTCTGTAATGAGAAGGGGTGTGGTCTAATGACATCAACACCCTATATCAGGTGTGCATAATTATTAAGCAACTTCCTTTCCTTTGGCAAAATGGGTCAAAAGAAGGACTTGACAGGCTCAGAAAAGTCAAAAATAGTGAGATATCTTGCAGAGGGATGCAGCACTCTTAAAATTGCAAAGCTTCTGAAGCGTGATCATCGAACAATCAAGCGTTTCATTCAAAATAGTCAACAGGGTCGCAAGAAGCGTGTGGAAAAACCAAGGCGCAAAATAACTGCCCATGAACTGAGAAAAGTCAAGCGTGCAGCTGCCACGATGCCACTTGCCACCAGTTTGGCCATATTTCAGAGCTGCAACATCACTGGAGTGCCCAAAAGCACAAGGTGTGCAATACTCAGAGACATGGCCAAGGTAAGAAAGGCTGAAAGACGACCACCACTGAACAAGACACACAAGCTGAAACGTCAAGACTGGGCCAAGAAATATCTCAAGACTGATTTTTCTAAGGTTTTATGGACTGATGAAATGAGAGTGAGTCTTGATGGGCCAGATGGATGGGCCCGTGGCTGGATTGGTAAAGGGCAGAGAGCTCCAGTCCGACTCAGACGCCAGCAAGGTGGAGGTGGAGTACTGGTTTGGGCTGGTATCATCAAAGATGAGCTTGTGGGGCCTTTTCGGGTTGAGGATGGAGTCAAGCTCAACTCCCAGTCCTACTGCCAGTTCCTGGAAGACACCTTCTTCAAGCAGTGGTACAGGAAGAAGTCTGCATCCTTCAAGAAAAACATGGTTTTCATGCAGGACAATGCTCCATCACACGCGTCCAAGTACTCCACAGCGTGGCTGGCAAGAAAGGGTATAAAAGAAGGAAATCTAATGACATGGCCTCCTTGTTCACCTGATCTGAACCCCATTGAGAACCTGTGGTCCATCATCAAATGTGAGATTTACAAGGAGGGAAAACAGTACACCTCTCTGAACAGTGTCTGGGAGGCTGTGGTTGCTGCTGCACGCAATGTTGATGGTGAACAGATCAAAACACTGACAGAATCCATGGATGGCAGGCTTTTGAGTGTCCTTGCAAAGAAAGGTGGCTATATTGGTCACTGATTTGTTTTTGAATGTCAGAAATGTATATTTGTGAATGTTGAGATGTTATATTGGTTTCACTGGTAATAATAAATAATTGAAATGGGTATATATTTTTTTTTGTTAAGTTGCCTAATAATTATGCACAGTAATAGTCACCTGCACACACAGATATCCCCCTAACATAGCTAAAACTAAAAACAAACTAAAAACTACTTCCAAAAATATTCAGCTTTGATATTAATGAGTTTTTTGGGTTCATTGAGAACATGGTTGTTGTTCAATAATAAAATTAATCCTCAAAAATACAACTTGCCTAATAATTCTGCCCTCCCTGGATAGCAAAACAAGAGGCAGCAACTTGGGTACTTTGCTGGACCTTAGAAAAGACCTTATTAACAAGAACTCATAGATCTCTGGAAGATGAAACAGTTGTGGTCAGTGGCCCTAGATTGGACAGCCACTAGCAAGTGGACCAAGAATACAAGAGCTTAAAATACAAAAATCTGTTTTATCGCAATTCAGTTCTAGCAGTTAACTTTCATCCAAATGGTAACGGATGACATCCATATGCCAAATTTGGCCCGAGTGCCAGAGACATTCTTAGAAATAGAAACAATAATTTGACTATCCTCTGCATAGTAGACAATCTCAAAACCAAGAAAGCGAACTAACAAGGCACAATGGGAAATGTAAATGATGAAGTGGTAATTCCTGAGGGACTCCACAAATGGATGGAGCAGCGAAAAGAAAGAAAGTAGACAGCTTGTGTTGTAGATGTCAGAAGAATAGACTCTGGGAAGAACAGAATAATTCAAGTGCTTTCCTGAAAATGCCAATAAAGAAAAAGGTGTGAGAGAAGAGTGGCATGAGACGTAGTATAGATTAAAGCTTCCAAGAGATCAACTATGACAAGTAGGGCAGAGCCAAGATCATCCTCAGATTGTCAGTAGCAGCAAGCAAAACGGTTTCAGAACTTTGACAAGCATGAACACACAAGCGACAAGAAACCAATTTAGGTGTTCGTTGCACTCTAAAAATACACTTGACTGACTGAAAGGCAACCAGAAAGGAACAGATTTCAATCCTTTCAGAAATCTATTTATTGAGTGTTTTCTCTATGAGCAAGGAGTTTAGCTAGCAGGGTAACTGTGAATTAGGGAGATAGTGGAAGGGATTGTGAGGGTCAGCTGAAGGCTTTTTCAAGCGAGGCAACACCTGCGTTTGTTTCCAGGTCACAGGAACCGATGACTGGTGAAGAGAGGCATTACAAAGAGTTATCAGGACAGACACTAAGATCTCAATCAATCAATCAATCAGGAATTTGTAAAGTGCAAAACTCACCAGTGAGGGTCTCAAGGCACAGAGCAGGGGAGGGCAGAGAAGGGGGGGGGATGGTGGAAAGGTGCTGCCACTGCTCCAACAGCCAGGTCTTTAGAAGTTTCCTGAAGGTAAGAAGGTCTTTGGTCTGGCGCAGGTCGGTGGGAAGAGTGTTCCACGTTTGGCGGCGAGGTGCGAGAATGATCTACCGCCGGATGTAGTTCTGCGGATGCGTGGGACGGTTGAGAGAGCGAGGTCGGTGGAGCGGAGATGCTGGGGTGTAGAACGAGAGTCGTCTGTTGAAGTATTCTGGTCCGGTGATGTGCAGTGCTTTGTGAGCGTGGATGAGGAGTTTGAAGGGGATTCTCTTGTTGACTGGGAGCCAGTGCAGGTTTTTCAGGTGGTCTGTGATGTGGCCGTGGCCCGGGATGTCCAGGATGAGGCGTGCGGAGGCGTTCAGAAGAGGCTGCAACTTGTCCAGGAGTTTGGCCGTGGTTCCTGTGTAGAGGGCATTGTTATAGTCCAGCTTGCTGCTTATGAGAGCTTGGGTGACTGTTCTTCTGGTTTCGGTAGGTATCCATTTGTAGATCTTTCGGAGCATGCGGAGGGTGCTGAAGCAGGAGGAGAGATGGCATGGTGTTGCTGGGTCATGGATAGTGAGAGGTCAAAGATGAATTGTGTGCGTAGTCGGTGGGAGTCGGAGTGGTTCCGAGAGTGGCAGGCCACCAAGAGTCATCCCATGCAGAGGGGGTGGAGCCGAAGATGAGGAAGATCTGTGAGGCTAATAAGAATAGGCAGGGGTACAAGAACTGAGGAGGGAACCTGATTTTATCCGTGAAAGAAATGAGCTGGTCTCAGTCTTGGATAATAGCTTAAAATCTTAAGCGGTGCCATAAAGTGCAGCAGAGATTTCTATCCAGGAGGCCCATGGAGGTTAATGACTGAACCTCAAAATTCAAATGTACTTTTTTAAGCTCAGTAAAGAAACAGGATCAACTAGTGCAAATTTCTTGGGAGGGGTAGGCGGGTTCACAGGATGAAGAATCATGGCTAACCAGGCAAAATGTAAATGGCAGGCGAGAGGAGCTTTCATCTCAGCAAGTGTTCTTGGTTGCTTGCAGTTCCATCCAACCACCTTAGTGGCATATGGGTGACTAGCTGTGTATCCCTCCCACTGAATGCCTAGTAGGAGTAGCACCAACTCAAATTTTACCATTCCTCCCCAACTCAACATGGAATAGTAGAGAAGGTCTAGAGTTCAAAAATATCTGGGGCAATCTGCCTGCATCTCATGCCTGCTTAAGGCTGGCCTCCATATCTTGTATCCCCAAAGGTTCATGGCATCTTTCTGGAAAGCCTTTCCCAGGATGGGGCTTCCTACTAAGAATCATGATGCTAGCCTCCCACCACTGAGGATGCAGGGTGGAGGCCACACTTAAGGGACAGCCCAGTGTCATGGTGAGAGGTATTTTCTGGGGTAGTCAGGAGCTACTGGGTAATGGTAGAGCTAATGTCATTTACCACCACAATACTAATGGAGAAAAATCTAAATTGCCAGTTACTTACTTTTAAGACTTGACTCTCTCGAGATAGAGAGGAGTAACAGTCAAGGCTTATTACAGGAGGTGGAGCTTAGGAACTCAAAATAAGCACAACGCTAAGTAGCACTAAAGTAGTGCTGTGCATTAAGGAAAGGATACAGACTTTAATAGCTGGTATGGTAAACAGTACACTGAAAACTAATCCACAAAGAAAGCCAAAAGGCAGTAGCACTTTCGGGACCTGAGAAACAACGTCACAAGTATTTACTACTCTTATTCTCCTTACACTTGGTGTGCATTAAGTATTGGTGGTGGGGGTTTCTATCTTACAAACCATTGTCCCCAGTCAAGATTTTATAGTGGTAAGGGCAATCATAGGTCAGGGACACTGGATGAAACAATAGCTACCTCCTTCTTCAACTAGCAATATTTCAAGAACTGTAGCAATAAGAAAGATGTTTCTAACAACCCCCACAATTACAGTGACCTCCTGTGGTCGGTGGGATTGGACCCATATCATGTTTTGATAAACTGTTCTCCCAATTCCACTGGACAGAAAAGAAGGTAGGTACAGGTAGGTTGCCAACAAACACAAAGAGCGCTGAAGTCAGAGCATACTCACTCTTCTAAAGGAAATGAAGCAGCTCCCCAACCCAGGAATCTTTACGTCTCCTCTGGATAGGTCACCTGTGGAGAACACATGGCTCTGGGACAGACTCAATCTGTCGAGGTATCCCAGCGCAGGTACTTCCAGTCAACTCGACATCTGCACTTATCTCATCACTCAGGCCATACCCGTAAGGTGCAATCCTCTTACACTCAGAGGTAGGTAGGTGTTCATTCTTGTCACATGTAAGCAACTGGGTGAATGAATAGGCTTTATAGGACTTAGGTCATATCTGGTGGGAAAAAAGTAATCATGCAGAGGTTGCGCTCCTGGTTTGCTTGTCTTCTCTTGTGAAGCTGGTGCATAGGCTTTGTTGGTGTTGAGTCAGACAGTGAACAAAGACCTGGCTTGAGGGACCACATGTATATTCCTCTGGTGACCAAGGAGGCAGCCTTCAGTCAGCCACAAAGTCTGCAATTTTTAAATGTTCTAAGATTCTTTCAATCAAAGGGGGGCATTTTCTCCACTACTGTTGGATAGTTTTCATCAGCTCACTGCCCTAGCACATTTAGACCAGTGCGAGCAACTCACATGATGTGGATTCAGGAGTCAAGGAGGCCACCACAACCCATGTAATGGAGAAAAGGAAACCTGGGCTGTCTAGATTTCCCCACCCACTTAATGCATCTACTTTACAGAAGGAGAACATAACACGTCTACATGCCAGGTGGCTTATCCAAGGAGCAGTCACTCTCTCAAAGAGCCTTGCGTACCTCCAAGACATCGGAGCCCATCTCGGATGTCTGAGGATGGTTAAAAAGGGAGCACATCTGGAGTGCTTGCAGCATTGGAGGGAGCACCTCCAGTGTGCTAGCAGGATAACCAAGCGCACTGGGAGAAGAAGAAAATAAGCGCTTGCAACACAATAGGTCTCACATTTACCCGAGTTGGAGCTATTGGCATTGTAAATGCATAACTTGGCTTCTTTACCACATTAATTGGTCAACCCTGACACATATTTCGGTCCTTTCTGCCACATAATTCCACTGGCCCTGCACATAACTAAAGGGTTAGTAGGCCTACTGGAATATCTTTTCAAACAAGGCCCTTCAAACACAAACTACTACCAGGTGCAGCACATTTACTTGGTAGATAGTACAAGCGACATTGCCCGCAAGCAAAAAAATAATAATTGTACTCCGAGAATACATGCTTACCGGATTACTGTCCCTTCGCTACAATCTGGGGAGTCGAACTAAACCCTTAAGATTTTTTCACAAGCTTGAAGAGAGCCATCTCACATGACATTAAAGATCCTGAGTCTCGAACTGAAATATTAGTTATAAAATATTGACCACTGTACAGCATAATCAGCCATAATCTCTCCTCAAGGTTAGTTTTATTAATACATTCACACACAGCTCAAGTTTCACAGACTGAAACGCGTGTAGTTCATCTAGTCAGGTTTCTGACTTGTATTTGAAGCTTGTATTACGTTATAAAAATAAAACTTCAAGTCATAAAATGCAAAGCAGAAACAAACTAACTGAGCTAATCACGCATCGAACTAGGGAGCTGGACAACTCTACGAATACTACTCCAAGGGCTGAATTCTAGCTTGTATCACTTTATAAAACTACAAGTTCCTAGAATGTAAAGCAGAAACAAACTAAACGCGTAAATCATGTTTCAAACTGGGGAACTGGAAACTCCAGGAATACTACTTCAAGGGCTGGCTTCCAACTTTAAGATATTACAGTTGGAATGCCCTCTTGAATAGTAGTGTATCGCAGTAAAAACACAGCAAAGCCAGGATTTCAGCAACTTACCTGTTTTCATCATGGACTGCGGCTACAGCTCATGAGCTGGGGTTGGCTGACTGCACAGGGTTTGGAAGCGGCCGAAGTGCAGAAATTTCAAAAGGCATTTATTAAGGAGTTCAGTAAAGTTGTAATATTGCTTAAACAAAATATCTCATTATTCCTGGCGGCCCAAAAAAAGAAGAAAAAAAAAAAAAAAAAACTCATCTTCAGAGCAGAAAATAGCTTTAAAGCGCTATGCAGATTTATGTTCGTTCTGGAGAGAGAACGTACATTTGTCTAGTGGAAGCTTGGAGTCATCATAAGGTAGCACAGGGTTAATATGCTGGCTGCAAAGAACATGCACTAGGCAAATTACAGAGTGCATCTAATGTAAAAAAATTGAAAATACCTCTGGCAATTATTGTTCTTTCTGGAGAGGGAATACTTTAGTCTAGTGGAAGCTTGGAGTCATCATAAAATAGCGCAGAGGATTAATGTGCATGCTGTACATGATGTAAAAATGTCGAATTAACTGGAGATTTTTGTTCTTTCTGGAAAAAGAATGTACTTTGGTTTAGTGGAAGCTTGGAGTCACTATAAGGTAGCGCACAGGGTTTATATGGCTGCTGCAAAGAACATGTACTAAGCAGATTAGAGCGCATATGATGTAAAAATGTCAAAATAACTTGCGATTAATGTTCTTTCTGGAGAGGGAACGTACTTAGGGGAGAGCCAAAAGAAATGACTCTGCTTAGGTAACAGTGTGAACAATGCGACCAGCGCGCTTTCTGCACTAGTTCACCAGTCACATCTACGTACTTTCATGTAAGGAAAATGTCTCTACATACCCATTCTTTTTAATCTCCGTCCCTCAACCTCCCCAGTTCCTTGGTTTACTCACTCAGGAGTTTCGTTTCTCAGTGCTGCTGTCAACAAACAAATTGAGTGCAAAACAGACAAAGGTCATGAAACAATACTCCCGGCTTCTTGCCGCCCCAAAGCACGCAATTTCATTATTCAATCATGGACGAACCTGAACTGATGACAGTTCGATCATCATCAAAATATCTTCATTCGGTCTAGATTTAGACCATAAAAGTACAATAAAAACAACATTACATACAAAATAGCAGATAATATGATCCATTACAGCCGTTTCCTCGATATAATTGTGCCAAATAGCTAAAAACCTTGCTAATATATTACCTCAAGACCAATATAATCATGTTTGAACACCATTAAAAAACACAAAGTTCAATCAACAACAGAGAGAAACGGAGGTGGTGGTTTTCAGTTAACAATGCAACGCTGACATCAGCGATCCTTGGCCGTTCGCCATCTTAGTCACTGTCCAGGTCCTGGCTGTAATGTTCGACTTCTAGAAGTCCCCACAAATTTGGCCTATATTACACTTTTGCTATGTAAAATGCTGCCAATCTTCTCTATTCGACATATGACTGACAATAGTTAAATTTTAATATATTTGCAGCTGACTACTGTAATAGTCTAGGATAGACTGCTGACATATTCCATTCAAAGAATACGAGTGGCACCACTTTCCTCTGATCCATCATTAACTGACAGTGAAGGGGTTAAGACAGGGCAAGCAAAATCATGGTACTTTTTTTTTTTATATTTCAAAAAGAACAGTGTACAATACACAAGTCATTAACAGCAAACAAAAAAACAGTATTAAATTCCTGTATCGAACACAGTATGCAAAACGAGTCCGAACCAGAGCTATTGCACCGCTAACTTTTCCAAAAAACAAATGGCATACAGTACTCCGAGGGTGCAGATAGCTGAAAACGTGAAGATGCATGGCCACTACACGATGGATCAAGGCAGTGACTAAAGACAGGCAGGGGGCTGTTATACCGCGTATCCTTTCATAGAGCATACACAGTATTTTAGATAGTGCATATAGCAAAAAAAGTACAAGTGCATAGCTAGTGCGAAAGAGATCAAGGCAACGGATAAACAACAGAACAAGAGTGCCAATATTCCTTTGTTGACAATCCATTAAACTGCGGATGCATGAAAAGAGCGTCAACAAGTCAAAGTACACATCACCTACACATCCTGAAATTTAAAAAAAAAAAAAAAAAAAAAAAAAAAAAAAAAGGGCATTCTTCCAACATTTTGATACTTGTTTAAGAGCCACTAAATTTCATCGATAATAGCAGGGATTCAATCCTATAAACTTCTAGGTTCGGGATTGGGAGAAAAGCGAACACTCAATAGAGCGGATGCAATTAGCGGGAGGCATAAATATCATATGGGTTCAGGTGAGCTGAGGCTTCCCTGATTACAGTCAAATCAAATCCATCCAAGTCAACCCCCAGCTACCCGAATCCCCTGCTTTTCTTAACATTAGTTCACACTCTCTATGCACTCAGTATTCGGCAGCCAAATCCGGACCCACCCTTCTCAGCCTTCTAACCTGTGCACTCGTAAAGATTTATTTCTAGATTGTATATTGCCAACAGCCTAGTCCTCCTTGCTGCAAACGTTCGGTGCTCTGAGTTTAACCAACTAGATGCAGTACACATTCGTACAACTGCCATGGCGATTAATACAAAATATGGCTCTTTGTTTAAAGACTCAATACCAGCAGTATCTTTAACTACCCCTAATAGCATCAGTGGAGTAGTAATTTGAACCTGTTCCCTGATAACCAATCTAATGGAGGTACCAACAATCAGTAAAAAAGAAGCCATTGCAGGACACGGAAAAAACGTATGCACAATTTAAGCCTCGTCTGTCCCACATCAATGGCAGCTATTATTGGATCTTCTGCTACATTTATACAGCTTAGCCGGGGTATAAAAAATATCAAATATGGTCTTAAAATGTTGGCTCTTTAACCAAGCTGTCAGCAATAATGTTCCTGCCAATATCTAGCGACTACTGAAGAAGCAGTCCTTCTGCCCCAAGTCTGGTTTCCCTTTTGGAGCTCCAAATCATCAGCCAGTTCATTTATTAACAAGCTATGGACTGCCCTAGCCTGCTTATCGATTGCTTCCACCAAGAGGACACGGTTAATTGAGAATTATTTCGTATTCAGTTTATTACCAAAATACAGAATCTGAAGCTCACCAAAAGAATACAGCTGCCCTTACTCAAAAATATCACCCAGCACAGTGATACCATTTTGTGCCAACCTTCTGCCAACTGTGTCGTGGAATACAGCAGGTATGGCGGGTGAGCCTCAAAGAGGTGTTTAATAACTAAATTTTGTGATCCCCTATAGCCTCTTAATTTGTCTCCATAGCCTATATGCCCCTTGTAAAATCTTTAACTTTGTCTTTTTATAATAGCTGGGTTCAATGTTTTTCGAAAGCCAATCCCTTGGCCTTAGTTCCCAGTATTAGCTCATAAATTGATGGGGCTTTCGCTAAGCTTAAATCACATGTCCTGCCTGTAATCAGGATACCCATATATTGTAGCAAGCAGGACCGATAAAGCCAGGTTCCAATGTCCCTTGAAGATACATTTTAAAGCTAAGAAATCCTTTGCCGGTATAACTACTGCAAGGAGGATTAGTGTCACGAGACCCCTGAAGGTAGAGTCTGCAATATAAGTGTTATGATGAGGATTACAGCTTCCAGGCAAACCGCAAAAACATAGTCCTCCCTACAAACCAAATTAACACTTCCTCCATGCGATTCAGCTATCCAGTTTTATAAAGTCAACCTCAACATATCCCCAGAAGACCACAGCCATCACTAATACAATGAACTCCAAGTTGATTAACAACAAATCATGAACTGTATGCAGGACCCTGAGGTTTGTGATTTCCCGTTAGAGGTGTGGGCCTAAATGTGTTACTGTGGAAAGGGCTTTTATCTAAAAAAAGGAGAGACTTTCTGCAGGCATCATATTTGATATTGTCTCACTTTTATAATGAATAAAGCACCAACATGAACAAACATCATCATCTTGGTTTCTGCTACCACCTTCACCAAAATACCACAGCAACCAAGAAGAAGTACTAAAAATAGCACCTACACTGGGTACAAGGCAATAAACCCCTGCCCCCCATCACAATACAATATGAAACTTAACTGTGACAGAACAACGCAAATGCCAGCTTCTAACCTACAACACATCACTAAAATACTAGGTCACTCATTCCACTATTCATGCAGAAAGGCCTCAGCGTAAAACGGTCACTAACTCCTGCACATAACGTTCATAACTAACTCAATGCCCTACAGAAAGACCCTAGCATACCATCAGTGGCAGTCTAAATGTCTTTCTTATAACTATAAATTCACTTCCCAAACATTGTCTTGATATTTTTGACTCCATCTCCTCCACAAACACTGATGCGGTTTTTCTGGCAGAACTATAGCTTAACAAGGCCTTCGCATCAAACAATGAGCTCCCAATTCAATTTTGGATGCTCTGTGTTCAATCTTCACAACCTCCTTGAAGGGAAGGGATGATCCTTACCCTCAAAAAAGGCTCTACATTTTCTTTTCAAGACGCCTTTATTTAGGGTCCCACAGGGCTGGTCATCCACTTTTAGAAACTCATTAGCAGAGGTTCAAGCACTTTTTAATTATTGAATACCCCAGCTTCTCTGCAATTTTAACACTTATGTGGAAAAGATGTCTATTCCAGAAACAACCATGCTTTTAGATTCACTTTCTGCACTAAACCTATCCTTACTGTTGGTCTCCACCACCCATACAACAGGTCATACCACTGACATAATTTTCTCCAACATAGTTACTCTGCATGTATCTAGTTCCGTTCCCCTAATCTTGTCCAACAACTATGCAACCCCTTATACATGTTCTGTCATCAAGCCCAACTGCCAGGCGCATCTTCTAAAAAAAACCTCACAAGCATTCTCTAAGGCAACTCAGACCAACCTAGAAACTCCTCTCAAGGATCCCCATCCCTCTCTGTGGACAGATTTACTCTGATGCTCCAAGAATTAACTCTGGGCTCTTGTTAACTTTTGATAAGATTGCCTCTGAAAACAAGCAGAGTCCCACATATGACAGAGTCAGCACTTTGGTTTGTGGACTCTTTACATACGTCAAAGTGCATTCCAGACGTTTGGAGATGAAGTGAAGAACTAATTGTGACCGTGACTCTATTAAAGACTGTTCTGTAAAAAAATGTTTAGTTATCAAAGGCTTATTCGGTCCATTCGAGACGCATTCTAAAGTAATTCAATCAAACAAGTGAAAAATGCTTACAGAGAAATTTCCTTCATCTTCAAATCTCTGCTTTTACCCCCTTGCCTTTCACCAGCTTATCCACCTGTCAAATTCTATTTGTGAGAACCTTTGAATCATATTTCCAAGATTAAAATTACTAAACTGTATTGTGTGGAATAGTTACCTATTGACGATTTTCTTTGCATGAAAGCACTTACTGCCAAGCCCTTGGGCGCCTCTCTAGCTAGTTTTTTTTTTCTACATGTCTACTTGGGCAGATACTGCTACCCTCACATCCTCAAATCAAGGTTACCTGTTAACAATTGAAATCCCCCGCACTCCACCCACACACATTTTTGGTACAGTGTTAAGACACCATATGCCCTATACTATGTCGGCTTGTTCAATACATCTCTCACGACAGCTATAGTTCCTGGTACGCGGAAACAAGCTCGGATTGTCCTTCTGCTGGATCAGCTCTGTGTTTCTTGAGAACATGGCCAATTATAGGCCTATATTCTACTTCTTGTTTTTTCCAAGATACTGTAAAATTGGACAAGGTCCATCTTTCTGAATACTTGGAAGCCAACTCCCTACCTCACATATCCCAATCTAGATTCCGCCCACAGCACAGTACAGAACCGGCACTGCTGGCAGTCTCAGAACACACTAACACTAGAGCGATTCTGGGTCAGAGGGCTCTACAGCCTTAATGTTGCTGGCATGTTTGCGGAGTTTGATACGGTCTTGCACACTAGTTTGCTGCAGAAGCTCAAGTCTTGGCATTTGCAGTTCTGCTTTAAAGCAGCAGTGTTTTTTTCTCCCCGTCAGTTCCTAGTTAGTCACTATGCCCCTTTTCAAATCGCCTCCTTCTGCACTAAATTGTGGCACCCTTCGAGGTTCGTCAGTGAGCCCAACTCTAACATATATATATACATATATATATATACACACATACATATATATATATATATATATATACACACACACACACATATATATATATATACACACACATATATATATATATATACACACACACACATATATATATACACATACATATATACACACACACATATATACATATATATACACACACACACACATACATACATATATACACACACATACATACATATATACACACACACATACATACACATGGCCCAGTTGACCAATTTAGTTCAGTCATTTGGGTACAAGGCTTTCTCTAATGCAGATAAGACAGAAATGATTGTGTCCATTTCCTACATCTCTGCTACTCAGCTTTCGTTCAAACAGTGCCTCATTTCTGTCATCAACTGGATGAAGGACTTATGTCCTAAATTAAACTCTGGCAAAAGTCAGACGCTCATCATTGCTAAACCTAATACCATATGGCCCCATTCTTTGTGGGCAGCCTGCTTGATCAACTGCCTTCCCCTTCTACCATGGTTCGAAACCTACGAGTCAAGTTGTACAGTGATCTTTCCTTGAGCTGAGATTTCGGCTGTGTCAGAGCACTTAATCTAACTTATTGTCCTTTCTGCAAAAAAAGGCCCTGTATACCTTAAAGAAGACCCAATGAGCCTGGTCGCTCCCACAGATCCTCCAGTGCCCTGTTCATTCAGATTACCAACCACATTTGTGCCACACTTTTGCCTTTTTGGCTGCCAAACTCTAGGTAAGCTTCATTTGAAGGTATGCGTGGCACCTTCATAAACCATTTCCCAAAAAAAAAAAACTCTAATCCTGATTTTTTTCACACCAACTAGACCTTTCTTCCTTTCATTGACTGCCCTGTCCTATCTGTCTTTTTTTAGCACAGAGACCAAAGCGTTAAATGGTCAGCAACTCAGAAGTACTGAGTACCTGCAATTTTTTCATCTGAAAGGTAGAGTACCTGCACTTCAAAGCACAAGTGCATTACATATATATACTTTTAATTTCAAACACTGACCTGGATGCTCTGTCCGGAGAGTTATAGCTCTCTACAAATTTTCATTCATCCCAAATGATCCTTTCAATTACCAGTATTTGAATAGACGCCTCAGAGATACTGTTCAAAAGTCTGGGCAATCATGGTCACAAAGGCCTAGAACGTTGAAAGGAGATCACCTCAATCAGTGGTTACTTGTGATGCCCATAGGGTAAAGATGAGGGGGGGGGGGGGCCTTGGGTCTGGAGATAGTTGAGACTCTTGAGGTTTAAGCGGGTCCACAATGATCAAAGAGTTTATTCAGAGTACACCAAGTCAGGGTGATTCTGGTGTGATCCCAGTAGGAGGGAGCAAAGTCAGAGGAATCTCAATGCATCTCTCAGATTCTGTTAATGTTCAGATGAGGATCTCTACATTACTTACACATTTAGGTTTATTTTCTTTATTTACTTTAGGTGCATATCCTTAGAATCTAAAGTATACAAGGAATTGATAAATGGAATACTTTAATTAATCTTATCCACTGATAATTTCTCAGGACTGCATCCCAGTCCATGGTTAGTTTATGCACTAGCTACTTCCGTTTGGACCCAGCCATATGCTAATAAGCCTTGACCCTGCTCCAAAGGGAACAGTCTAGCCTGAGCTGCCAGGCCACGTCCTCCCTGAACCAGAACACAAGCAATCCAGGATCGGTTTTGCCATGGTTAGGACTCATCATCCGGGTTTAGCCTGGTTCCAGTGGCACAGTGTACATGAGACTCTTGTCTGGGAATACCCGTCTTGCTTAGGGTGACACACTAAAGTATACGAACAGATGTGATTTGCCTATGTCTGGATCCAAACTGAGGTGGCGTGGAAGTAATTGCCAGTGGCTGAGATTAATTGAAGCATTCTGTTCTTCACATTTGCTGAGCACGTACCAAACATGATTAACAACCAAAATAATATTTACAAAGTAAGTGGTTAGCCTGAAAATCTAGCATGGTTTCAACCCTCGTAGACCGGAGTTGTACACCATTGTCCTCGATTTATGAAGTTTTTACCTACAAATCTTTGTTTTCAAATGTGAGTCTAATTATTGCAATGGAACCAAAATAGGGGTTCAGCACCCAGAACATATTATGTTATCACACGAAAGTCTAGCACTGGAAACCATGCCTAATGATTTGAAGGGAGACAGTCACCCTATTAAGTGTCCACCTAGTGGACTTCTGGAAAAGCTCATACATGTTTACTACAGGATCTCAACTGTCCACCTAGCTTCAAAGAAGACAGCAGAACAAGACTGCTTGCAGACCAGCTATAATTAAACATTTGGAAGACATCCAACAGTTCCTCTGTCTGTGCATCAACCATTCCCCTTTATTCCAAAAAACCCTCACTTAGGAAGAAATTAGCAGGTATTAGTGATTATCGGAAACTGTTACATTCTAGATGGCTCAACATGGAGTTCCGCACATAAACTACATATTAGGATTATGGGTACATTTAAAACTGTTGATTACTTCCTGCAGTCTTCTGAGCACTATCTTTTTTAAGCGAAGGCTATCAGTGTCTTTATTTCAAGTTATAACGGTTGTCCTATTTTCAACCAAGTTTGCCTTTTTAGTAGTTTAAGTAACGCAGTCCACAACTATAAAATCATTGCTTGGATATTATGTTCGGTATCACTCATCTGTTGATTACTTTTCAAAGTTATTTCTACATTCAGTGTGCAACAAAGGCCATTTAGCGAGTTACGTACCACGACAAAGAGAGCCAGAGACCTCAAGAGGCCATGTATAACAGGGTGGCCTGATTGTTGGTAGGTACGGAGTCTAAGAACCTGTAAAATAGTTTGTGTGACAGAGAGAACGAGATGAAATGTGGATATCAACCTGCCAGTGAGCAATAACTAAACTAGAGGATGTGTCACCGAGTACAAATGATAGAATAGTCTGTATTGAGGAGGCTGATGTGTAATAACAGAGATACCACCTCCTAAAGGAATGCTTCGGACTAATCTTCTTGGACACCATCCCACTAGCTTCAACAGCAGTGTATAGCTTAGTGACAAGCATAGCCCTGGTTATTGTCAATGTACAGATTGGACAATCTCTAATAGAGAGGTCAGTGAAATCCTTACAGGAGCGGGTCGCCCATTAGGGTCTACAAGGTTGGCAGATGTAAGGAGGTCTCGCAGGAGTAGATGGCCCCGCAGAGAAGTGGTGGGTGAGTGGGTTTTTATGGTCATAATAATCCATCCAAAGTCTTATTGTCTGTGGTTTCTTTGGGAAAAGATAAGGTCTACAGAGTTGATATAGCTCTCCCCATGTTAATGGTTCTTCTAGCATGGCTGGGGGAAGAACCTAAAGGTCGGATCCACTGGAGTAAGGAAGACTCTAAGTTCAAATGGCCTCAATGTTTGGTGGCTCCCTGAGTCAGTGGGCTTCTCTAGAAGTGGGAACCAAGTGTGTCTGGATACAAACTAGATGTCACCAATGAGACTTAAGAACGTCGAAATAAGGTGTGGGTTCCTTGTGATCCCTTATGGAAAGGGAGAGTGTGGCCGTGAGATGGACTGTTTCCATGAGGAGCTGGGTGAGTTCTGTGCTGGCTTGCATAAGGAAGGCTCTTGTCTAGAGTGGCACAATGGGTGACAAAAATGGGTTGGAATGGTACCCTAAGACACTGATGAAACTTTTTGCAGGCATTCCTCCCATCATCTTCCGTGTGTCCCACGACTGGGAGTCTGGGCGATTAGAAGACAGGTGGCCCCTGTGGGCTGTGTCTTCGGCCCAGAGAGGTCCTCGAATGAGAAGCTGCCTCAGATTTACTGGGTGCGAGGTCATCGAGTCTGAGAGAGACTTACAATTAGAGGGCGTGCCTCCTGGACAGAGGGATGCTGCATGAGGGAAGGGGTCCCCAAGGTAGAAGAGTTTTAGTGAGTGAAGATCTCAAAGTTATGTGAAACCTGAGAGTCTGGATTTCGACGAAGGTTTTTTTCAGGAACCAGGAAGTCTTGGGGTGGGGGACAACACACCGGCGAGGCCTTTGGCTACTACTCTGTCTGTCAGATTCAAATTTCCTGAGAGTGTTGATTTTGGATACCGCATTACGTTATAAGGACCCCTTCAGGCACCCCTGCCCTCCTCAATAACTCGGCGGAGAGACGTTGCACATTCGCGCTTTGCCTTTAAAAACACTCACCACAACACCTTCCTGATAACACGCAAAATCTGCAGGCGTTGCAAGCCTCTCCCTTTACAGCGTCGACTGCCACGTGCTTTAATAGAGTCACCGGATTGGTCTATTTATACGACCATCTTGGAATGGGTGAACTTGCTACCAATGTGAACGAAAAGGCAGTCGAAAATAATTTTATTAAAAGAAATGGGCAACCCAGACTCACTTAGGAAGGTGATGGGGATAGGACGTAGTGAATAGCGCTTGCTTGCCTCACTCCATGTCGTCACTGACAAAGTTTCCAGTGTGGGCTTTATATGTGGCAATAAACGCATTCTGGGAATTGTAGTTTTTTTTGCTTTCGTGTACCCAGTGCGACTAAGATGCTCCATAGCGTTCACTTGGGGGAAATTCCAATCCTGAAAATAGCGTACGTAGTGATATGGAGGGCGGTGATCCTAAATCGTGTAGCGGGGTTGATTTAGAGAGAATGGGAATTAAAGGGGAACTTGGTGAACGAGAACACAATATTACTAAAATTCTAAGCATCTGTGTGACGCCTTACCAACTTGAAAAATTAGGTACGTTTGGATAAAACTAAATAAATTACTTAAAGTGATGTTGAAATGGTGTGAATTGTTTTTCCAAACTGTTTCCTTGATGGGGACAGAAGAGATATCGGCGACTAAATTGATAATGGAAGTGAAGATATGGGACAATCAGGGTGGGGTATGAGGCATATGAGAATGTTACAACGAAAACAATTTGTAACTGGGTACAGATTGGGTAGGATGACGGGGGAGGGCTGAGGATAGGGATTAGAGGAAATGAGGAGATATGAAGGAACAGGGTGGTGTGACTGGCAGAGAGAATGAACGTCGAAGAGGGTGTATGGGAAGGTGGATGTAGAGAAAGCATGAGCAAGTGCGCGGATAAAAAGAAGGTGAGGGTGTTTGATGGGAGGATGGACGCTGGACCTGGGATGAAGGGGGGGGGGACTTCCTTTCATCATCTCTCTCTCTCTCTTCTAAGAGAGGGAGGTTGTGAGTGGGAAGGGAGGAGGGGGAGTAGAAGGTTATAGGGAGAGTGAATGACGGGGAGATTAAGGTGGCTAGGATGGGTGTATAGGGCTGAGCAAATGTAAAACGATCACAGTCCAAGGACAGCGAAAAAGAACAGAGCGCAAAGGAGAATTAAAGGGAGCCGACAGAGTATGAGGGGAAGGACAAAGGGTGCAAGAGGGGGATGATACTGAGTCCCCATTTCACCCGATCTGAAGGGAAGGGGCGACAACAGTAGAGGTGGAGAAGGGAAGGGAAAGGATACGTATGATGAGAAGGGGGGAAGACTGAGTAGGAATAGTGAGCGTTTCGGAGGATGAAGGACGAGAGGAAGGTTTAAGAGGGTGAGGATGATAAAAGGGGCACGGGCGATTGATCGGAGACGGATGGCATTGGTCTGGGAGTAAGAAAGATCGGGATAGGAAGGGAGACGGTGTGGGTAAGATGGAGGTCATGGAGGGAGAGCTTGACGGCATGAATGATGAAGGTGACCGAGAATATACGTGAAGAAATGCTGAGAAATGAATGAGGTTAAGAGAAAGGAGAAGAAATGGTTGCGACAGAAGGAGTGGAGTGGAGCAGGGTGAAGGGAGGGGTGAATAAATGATGGAGTATAGTGGAAGGATAGCGGAAGGGAGAATAAAGTAGAGGAAATAATGCCCGAGAATGGAAAATGAGAGATGAGGTAGAACGAAGAAAAGGGATGATGGGCAGGGTAATAAGGGAGGAAGGGCAGATCTGGGAGGGGGATTGGGCGTCTCCAACCCTGCTCCTTTCTCATCTCTTCACTGCGGCGAAGGATGGACTGTACCATACACAAACAGGTGGGATCGAAGCACAAGAATAAACGATAGCGCTGCCCACTCCCAGCACTGTTTACTGTGGGTCTGAATGGGAGCAACGTCGACCTGCCATGGCCAAGAAATGAGATATGGTGCTGGAGGCAATTGGACCCATGCACCATGTACCTGGTGTTTGCACCGCCCACCCCCGCCCGGAGATGGTACAGCCTGCCTGCTCAGTGGTCCTCACTCCTGCATCCCACGGGGCTCCTTAGAACCAGAGATGCTAGGGGGGCTCGCAGACGCGCGCCTCCTTTTCACCACTTTCTAAGCGACGCAGAACGGAGATCGCTCATCTCTCAGACAAGGGTGTTGAAGAGAGCGGGTCCCAGGCAGCTGTTGGATGCGCAACGGGGGTTCCAGACTCTGGGTTGTATGAATAGTCTTTTGCCAGAGGTCCCCGTCCTATCCTGAAGACGCTCAGTAGGGCGCCCACCGGCACACAGTACCCAATCAATGCTGAGGACAACAAACGACAACCATCTTATGTACCCAGCTCATTGCGAAGACGCCCAGTAGCGGGACACCATCTGCCTGAGGGCGTCTTCAATTGATGCAAAACACAATCGCGAAGACGCCGAAGACAGGAGCACTGTCTACCGAAAGACGGCACGTGACCCAACAACGCCTAATATTAGAGTGTCGTCTGCCAGAGGACGACTGTGCAATCCTTGAAGACGCCACACGACCAACGTTGTGTACTAGAGAACCGTACCTAAATCACCATCTCAACGCCCATCAGGGGTGCTTCGTCTATCAGAAGACAACACCCAACTCGCCCTGAAGCACTGCCTGTCCATAGACGCACCGTCTTGTGTCAGCGACAGGAAGGAGTCGGTTGATGTAGAAACACCCACCCAAGTGACGGTTGCTAAAAGGGGGCACGCTCAGCTCAACGAGACCCTGACACGGCGAGGAGACGGGGCTCCGCTTCCCCGAGGGGCTGTCGCCATTGCCAGCACGGAACCGTGACAGGTGAGTGTGGACGAAACACCAGTGAGGCCGAAATTCACCGTCGTCCGGCACCCCCCTCAGTCAGCCCACGTGTTGTGTCCTTCCCTACTGCTCCACATTTCATCCTTCCCCATTCCCATCCATCCCAACGTTCCATTTTAAGCAACGGTTCACAATCGCATCCTCCCACCACACCTTGCCCATCTCGCTTCCCGCATGCCCAAACCTCATCAATGGCACCCTCCCCCATGCCCCGCCCTTCCACTCTCTGGAACATCCTTTCTTCCCCTCCCTTTCCTCATGCATCCCCATTATCCCTTTCCTCCCCGCCATCCCACATCACTCCCCGCCCACCATCTTCCTCCAATCAACATCCGTCTCCATTCCCTTTACACCCCCAACACGACATATCCTTATCTCTCAGATCTTCGTTCCCCTTTCATCATTTCCCTAAACTATCTTTACCTATGCACATCTTTTCCCGTCCCCATTCCACAGTGGTACCCTGGCTGTCACCATGGAGATTATGACTGACTACTGCCGAACTTTTTGCGCGTGACAGGCAAGAAAAACAGGAATCCCTTCGGAACTGGCGGGTTCATACATACACAATTGACGGGTCTGAATGGCCCTGAATAATAAGGTCAAACTAGTAGCCACGGCCGTCGTGAACCCCTGCTTTCGCAGCGTCAGCGGGGGTGGGGTTCTTTACCGGCTTCTTGTGTCTGCAGTTCGGCAGATAAAAGCTGATAAACACCGCTATAAAGGAACGTAGCGTAAACGGGAGTAAGCAGGAGCGAAGAAGACACAAAGATGGGCAAATAGAAGAGGGAAAGATGGAATGGATATTGAATGGAAGGATGAAAGGCGGTATGGATAAACGGATGAATGAGTGGGCGGATGAATAAGTGGGTAGATGGATGAGTGGGCGAAAGAATGAATGCAGGAATAGATGGTCAGATGAAAGTATGGCAGAGTAAAAGTATGGATGGATGAGTGGATGGACAGGTGAAAGGAAGTCAGAGTAAAGGGATAGATGGATCAGCAGGTAAAAAGGCAAGCAAATGGATGGTAAAATGGATGGACACATGGATGAATGGATGGCTGTATGATGGATGGATGAGTGAATGGCAGAAAGGCTGGATGAGTGGAAAATGGGGATGATGGAGTGGATGGCAGAGTGGATGGATGGATGGACGAATGGAATGGTAGGATGGCATGGCCGGATGGAATGGCAGTATGGATGGATGGCAGGGTGATGGATTGATGGATGCCAGAGTGGATGAATGGATGGCAAAGTGGATGGATGGCAGAGCAGATGGATAGATGGACCTTAGAGTGGATGGCAAATTGGATGGATGGATGGCAGAGGGTATGGAAGGATGGATGGATGGCAGAGTGGATGGATGAGTGGACAGCAGGGTAGATCGATGGAAGGATGAATGGCAGATTGGGTCGATCGATGGCAGAGTGGATGAATGGATGGATGGACATACCAATGGATGGCAGGATGGATGGATTAGGGAAAGATTGAATGACGGATGAAAAAATTAATGGATGACAGAATGTAAATGTGAAATAGTGGATATCAGTGGGTGGGTGGAAGGGTGAAAGGATGGATGGATGGATAGATACTTGGATGGAAGATACAAGAGAGTACTTCTAAGAAGGGTTGGGCTTACTTGCCTCTCTTGCTAATTCTTTCTACTACCTTCCTAGTAGGGTCTAAGGGGAGAGGTAAGTAGTAAAGTTAATGTGGCCTTCTAAGTCTTGGACCATAATTACTCTAAGGTGGAGTGGGTCTCAAGGGAAAAGTAAGTATCCAAGTAGAGGTGGTTTTGTAGGACAGAAACAACGGGAGGCCTTGGTAAGGTCATCTCTCGTATGAAGAGATGGCAGCTACTCAAGGCAAAGGGGTCTTGTAGGATGGGAGGGATGAGCACTTTGGGTGAGGAAGGCTTGTAGGAAGGAAGCCCTTAGTACTCAAGGTTGACCAGTATTGTAAAAACACACATTAGTCTTACAAGTAAGAGGGCCTTGGGAGGAGGCAAACATACATACTCAAGGTGAAGTGGTGGAACAGGTACTATGAGTTATGGGATCTTGTAGAGAGGCAGGGATAGGTACTCAGAGTTATGGAATCTTGTAGAAGGGAAGGGGTAGGTACTCAGGGTTATGGGATCTTGTGGAGGGGAGGGACTCAGGGTTCTGGACTCTTGTAGAAGGGGAGAGATAGGTACTCAGGGTTATGGGATCTTCTAAAAGTGGAGTAATAGGTATTCAGGGTTAAAGGTCTTTTAGAAAAGAAAGGATAGGTACTCATAGTTATGGGATCTTGTAGATGTGAAGGAATAGGTACTCAGGGCTACAGGGTCTTGTAGAAGGGACAGGTACTCAGACTTATAGGATCTTGTAGAAGGAAATGGGTACTCAGAAATGTGGGATCTTGTAGAAGTGGAGGAATGGGTACTCTGGGTTATAGGATCTTGTAGAAGGGGGATACGTACTAGGGGTTATGGGATCTTGTAGAAGGGGAGGAATAGGTACCCAGGGTTATGGGATCTTGTAGAAGGGGATGGGTAGCTACTCAGGGTTATGTGGATCTTGTAGAAGTGGGGAAATAAGTACTCAGGTTACAAGTTTTCATGAAAAGGAGGGATACATACTCAGGGATAAGGCCTCTTGTAGAAGTGCATGAATAGGTACTCAGAGTTAAAGGGTCTTGTAGAAGTGGAAGAATCGGTACTCAGGTACAGGTTCTTGTAGAAAGAAAGGGTTGTTACTTCGAGTTCTGGGATCTTATAGAAGTGGAGGGATCAGTTCCCAGGTAAGGACTTTAGGAGGGATGTGGTAATCAACCAGGAGGAAAGGGGGCCTGTAGGAAGGTGATGTTTAGTAGTTAGAGAGGGGTATATTAGTCTTTGAGAACGGAAGGACAAGAATTGAGTTCTTCATTAGGTTAATCGTTTAGTTTATTAAGTTAGTCTTTCATAACAGAAGGTCAAGAATTGAGAACATTTTTTGTCTTGTAGGATGGGTATGGCAAGTATTAAGTGGAAAGGTACTCTACTCTTGTAGGATTAAGGAGTAAGACACAGGGGCAGATGTTTTAAGATGTACCTAGATAAACATTGTATTGGAGAAGTAAGTACGTATGACAAATGGGAGGTCGCCACACCTCTACTTTTTAATTTAAGGTGTACACAAATCTATAATATGTATAATATACAGTTTGATACTCTGAACATTTTGCAAAACATACCCGAGTGACCACTTTGCGAAGTTTGTGTTTGAGACACGGAGTGGCCATATTGGTTACTAGCATAACAAGCTATGTTGCAGACGGGTTTGGATCAACCTGGGGTTTGGAAAATAAAGACTGTGGGTAAGCCTTTCTGTGACTAATGACTGTAGACAGCCTATAAACCACTATAAATGCTCTGAAGCTCATAACACCTTTACCTCAATAAATTATGATATATGTAAATAAACAATGAAGATAAACTGAGTCAGTGTGTGCCCTTGAAACTGATGGGAGTAGGGGTGTGGCTTAGTCAACATGATGGGGGGGGGGGGGGGGGGGGAGAGTGAGCTTCAGATTTCTGAACAATCACCCTGGAACATCTTGTTAAAACACAGTATATGAGATTAATTCCTGAAGGAGTTTAAGGGGCAGCGAAAAAAAGAGGAGTGCAGGTTGTTAGGGGTACTTTAAATAAAATATTTTTCAAACTAATCAACATTTTGTAATGTTTTCAAAACAGACGAGCAAGAGAGTGATTTTTTTTGTCAGTGTGAGCATGTAAAAATCCCAGGTGAAATCCAACAGACACTTTACAGTACCCTACTATAAGCACTTGTACCCAACTATTAACTACAGAATACATTTTTTACGGGTGTATAACACCCCAAACACCCACCCATAACCCCCCAACCCTGTTTCCCAGTGAGCTACGTACATTAATGGGAGACTCATCAAGTTATTGAAGATCATGTCAGCTCTCCAGGCGTCCTTCGAATCTTTGAGCCCCCAGTGTTTAGATGGCACCATAGGAAAAGGACAGCATGCCAGGCCAGACTCATCGCCAGTGTCATCTTAAGGATTTTGGGCCACCCTCCCTGTATGGAACAACTTGGAATTTTATTACCCATTTCAAGCCCACATAATTATAAATAATATGTTAAATCTGAACACGATCATACAAAAACAGTTAAAATACGTATCGCCTGGCACCCCCCAAAATCCTTAAGGTGGCACTGGTTTTGAGACACAGAGTGAGAGGTAAAGGAAGGCAGTGAAGGAGAGAGGTTTATAGAAAAAATAGATTAGACGGAGGTGAAATAAAGAGAAAGTTCAGTCCCCATGAGGCCCCTTGGAAGGTGGGGGTCCTGGGAGACTGCTCACTTTGCCCATACCTGACAACGTTTCTGCACAGCAGTGCTTCATTAGGAGCTACCTAGCAACAGCAGCTCTTAAACTAGTCGTATCGCTTTGCACTCACATCACACAACACACCAGTGCAGGACATTCAAAAACACACATTATGAGACGTGCACACAACCAGTGCAGCACTGATATCTCGCTGATTTGAGTATCACTGATCTCACATCACTTCCAACCAGGGCGAACTGCACATTGCCTTAGACAGAATTCTTAACATGCATCCAGCACGAGGCAGACAATCCAGTACATGGCTCACCTAGTGGAGTAACCAGTGCTTAATTTGTGCTTGTTGTTGCCGGTGCTGAGCACCGGCACTTATTTTGGAGGGCCGGGGCTTATTCTTCTGTCTCAAGCATGTACTGCGAGCAAAAGACACATATTGGAAAGAAGGAGAAAGAGAAAAACGAAAAAGCGTCACAATGGGAGAAAGCAGAAAGCTGCAGGAGTGAGCTGAAGGGGGGAGGGCGTAGCTTTAAAAAGATTGAAGAGGCCCGAGATGGTTAAGGATTACGCTGCCTCAGTATTCCGTGTTCGCACATTTAATTGCGGCAGTCGCGTGTTTAAGAGGAGGGCTTTGGGCACCGGCACGTTTTTATTTACAAATTAAGCATTGGGAGTAACAAAGGCCCCCAGAAGTGCGTGGGTGAGAGCGGGGCGAGATTCAGCGAGCCCTCTCAGGTACCCTGCCTGAGAGCTCCTGAGTGATTCCGGTGAGGAGGGGTGCCCTCCATGCGCTTTGCAGGGTGCCCCCTCAATTTTCCTTACGCCACTGACTCCGCTCTGCGAAGGAATCCTCCCAAAACCTACAGCGCTTCAAGGCCAGACCAGTGGCACACTGGCCCTACACAACATCATTCTGGCACATACACACCAAAAGCACAAAGCACATCAAATACACACTCTTTACGCACAATGTAATATAAGGAAGTCACGTTTGTCATTGCAATGCAATAATTAACTACCAGTTCCACGAAATCTGCAATCTATGCCCTTTATTTCCTGCGGGTAACATGGAGTTTGGGGAGAGAATGGGAGTCTGTCCCCATACCTTTTGGATGTTTGAAAGGGGACAAATAGTATGTACCCCCGTATGAGAATCCCTACATAGGTATCCCAGCTGATGCAAGGGCGGCGCTGTGTCAGGCTGGTGGTGCATATAGGTGTCATGTATGTGCACTGCAGAGCTGCAGTTTTCCCCTTAAGATTTACTAAGCTTGCAGCCATCTTGGATACAAAATGTACTTCCTTAGGGATTCACAAGCTGTTTCTGGGCACTAGTACGTGTACAATACGAGCAAGCTGGAGGAATTGTGACCACTTATTCTGAGGCACTTCCTGTTTTCACATAGTTCGTGCAGGTTTTACAGAGGAGAGATATAAAGGTCTTTCTTCAAGATCCCTTTTTAACTCTCTCCTCTCTCGGGGATTCCATATATTAAGAGTTGTCTCTTCTCTATAGAATTGCCTAGACACATCGAAGGATGTACGAAAATGGATGTATTTAGCTTCCTCGGTCTCTTGCTTACCAGCGACTGTGGAGGCGGGAGCATTTTGTAATGCCCATCATTAGACCCTTCAGCCAATAACTGGTAAGAAACTTCGACTGGAACGCGATTACATGTGCTGCGTTTGGTTGCCTAGGGCAATCTTCTAGGGACTTCCTTCATCTTATCTGCTCTGATGAAGGGATACTATCAGGGCAGGGTATATCTTTAATCAGGAACTTTTATTTTACAGTACACCACAAACTCATGTTTCAACCTAGACTGGCCAACACTACCGCCCTGACCCTAGTGTTAATTGCAGAGGGGAAGACATCAGTAGATGGTTTTCCAGCCTGTTGATTCAAGCGGGAACCTCGCTGCCTGGAGATGAAGTATGGTGTTTCCATGATCCAAAGGGCATGGAGACCCTGTGGGTCAGCCAGGAAGGTCTGCTTGTAGCATGTAAGGGCTGAGTCTTGTCAGCAGCAGGCATCTCCTTCAGTGAGAGCCTTCCCCTGGCTGTTTGTGTGAACTGAGAAGGGTCAAGGAAGGAGCCCACATGTATACAAACGTGCACGGCCTGGCTCTGGCCTGTTCACCTGATCCCTTTAGGAGGGCCCTCAAAAGGGATATATGTTCTCCACAGGAAGCATCCGGGGCCCCGAGGGCCTAATTCTTGGACTTACCAGCACTAGGGTAGTTCTAAGACAACTCCCCAGGACACAGCTGAAGTGTGAGGGATTTGAGAGGCGAAAGGAACCCAGTTCTTATAGACTCTTCCAGTACAGTGAGCGGGAGATATGTCAGGTCACCACTGTTAGGGCAACCAATCCTGGAGGGTGAGACAAAATACAGCTGGGACCCCGAGCCGAGTTGGAAGTGGTTCCACCCTCACATCTGAGCTGCAGCCAGGTTTTCTTCCATAGATTCCGCCCCCGTGGATCCAAGAATTGCCCATATGTTCGGTGGCCTCTTACAGGGGATGCAGAGAGGTTGTACTCCACACCAGCTCATGCGGATCCAGCTACAGCAAACGCGGTGAATCGAGCCCCCTAGAGAGAAAACACAATTAGGGATAATGGAGATGGCCAGTCCCGAGTGAGGGACAAGAGCCCCGAGAAAACTATTAGCCTCTTCCCTAATTATGCGAGTGCGTAGCTTGAGCCATAGAGTGTGCCCTTGAGTGGGTGGCTCTCTATGTATGACCCGGCTATCCAGATTGCTATAGGATCATTATCTGAGTGGTAACACATCTATCAGCTCTCGGTAACTAGTGAGACTGTTCCTGCGAGCCCCCTTCGTATGAGAGAATTGGTATGAATAAAAATGCAAGGTTAGCACCCTGTCGATAGTGACTCTTATTACAAGATGAATGAAGGATCAAGTACGCATTAATGTATAAGTTAATGAATTGTAAATGTTTTGGGAGACCGCTTTGCATGTACACATATTGGGGGGGGGGGGGGGGTGTATGTATATATATATATATATATATATATATATATATATATGTGTATGTGTGTGTGTATATATATATATATATATATATATATATAAAGCCAGTTTCTCACTTAAGAAGCATGAATTCACCTCCTTTACCACAGTCCTGGCAGGCTTAATCAGGAATACGTCACAATCCGGTACTGCACAACAGACTTGTTAGGTGCTCATTCAATCTTTTATTGTAATATTTCAGCTGCCAAAGTGCAATGTTGCACACAAAGCATTCGCGTTTTGGCTGGACCGTTCAACTTTGCCATAGAGTAGTGCAATTCCTCAAAGCGGGTTCAATGTACTATCACATCAACATTAAAATCTATCAAAACTTGAGCAAATATTAAAATGCCACATGATCGTTTGTGGAAAGAAAAGAGAACAAAAAAAGTGAATTCATATTCTAATCCACTCTACAACAGACATGACCGGGAATTAATCAAGACTAATCCATAGCAATTATTCTACACCTTTCTAGGATCTCTTGTACCCCACTGCAATTTATACATGTGCATTACAAATCCTATAAACTATTAAGTACTTAGAACCGCTCCAATTCCTAAGGACTGTAGACTACCCGGACCTCAACAATTACTTATCAGTCTATATTCTATCTTGAGTAATAAGGTCCTGAATTGATTGACAATCTTGATGATCTGGGAACTAAATGCTGAACAATTAATAACATGTCATATACACATATTCTTCAATCACAAGTAAAGTACCTTATACTGTTCCAGCATGGGAAGAATGTTCGACAATTGGCAACAGATAGATAGATAGATAGATAGATAGATAGATAGATAGATAGATAGATATATATATATACAGATATTGATCTATCATTTTTATATCCATCACTTAATAGTACCAGTTTAGATTAAATGTTTGCAATTTCCTTCATTATACATTTTTAGAAAACAGGTAGGACGAGTCAAAACCCACTTTCTAGTTGAGTGCCTTACTTTTCTGTTTATCAACGTAGTGTATTACAGAACTATATGTCCTCATTGATCATAGAATTAATTTTTTGCTGATACATTTGCAGACAATACAATGGGGATGCCATAAGAAGAATAGTTATGTTGGTTAAAACGGACATTTCTTTAAGATCACCCAGCAGTTATTAGTCGGTTCTTTTTACCTCTTTGAATGATTTAATGATTTCCTGCTTAACTCAATTTTCATTAATAATGACCATCCTCTTTAATTTAAGAGGCTGTTCAGACCCATTTTATATATAATATGCCTTGTTCATTTGACTGTACACTTCAAACTCCATATCAACTTGAATCTGATCACATACATTATATAAATGGTGTTTGAGTTGAATACATTCAGTACTCTTAGTTATTTGTAAGAATAAACAACATTATTAAAACATTTGCCTGTGCTTAAGAACTGGCTGTGTGTACTAACTCAGTAAAAAACACATTATTCTAATCCTTGATATCTGGGGCTGCTTAGATGATTGCTCACTGAAAGTTGCTCCCATACCAGATGGCTCTCATGACATGAGTGGTGGCACTGGAATGTGAAAAATATTCTCAAGCAGACAGCATTTTGTAAAGCAAACACTACATGAGTCGAGTCAGTGCTCCACAACAAAAGTGTTTGAACAGGACACCACACCTCTGTGAAGGACTCCTCATCAGGGAGACGGACGTTAAAGCAACACAGATGGATCTGCACTGGAGCCGGTGACTCCGAGTGGGGCCCACCGGTGGATATTTTCTTGGGCCAGGACTCATTTTAATCTGAAGACTTTGGCCAACAACAACAGAGCAAAAAGCAGCAGATGGGAAAAAAACGAGGAGAAGAAAGACAGAAATATAATGGCAAAGAGGGAAGGCAGGGATCTAAAGGAACCTGCGAGTGTGGAACAGGGTCAGGGGAGTGAATTTGTAGGTGGAAGAGGCAGGATGTGAAATAAAGATCAGACAGCATTGATCTGGGTATCCCCTACCTTCAGCAGCGGTAGCAACAGACGTCTTGGAAACATTTGGGCCCTGGTACTTATTCTTTTACAACTTCAGCACTGGAAGCAGGTGACTCCTGGTACCAGAATAAATGATCTGAGTCTCACCTTCAGATGGGAATCTCTGAGTTGGAGAGACAGGTTCAAATGTATGGTGCAGGGGAGGAGAGGCATGATTAGGAAGGGGGAGGCACTACTTTGAGTAGATGTAGGACATCTAAGAGGACACTCAAAGAGGGCAGTATCCTACACATATCTCTTCCCCTGAATGTGCAGTCCTCAGCCAAGACCCGATAAACACTTTAAGTCTGGTTTAAGTTAGAGTTCAGGGTGAGGTGCCCAGTCCACCCAATAGAGTCCACTCTAGGCAGGTGATGGCCATAGTGCTCGAAAACAGACTAAAAAGCCTCAGGAGGCGCAACTCAAAGAACCCAGATTTACTGGGGTATAGGGAATCTTCTTCAAAAAGTGACGGTAACAGCTGTGGTCAGTGCCGTTCCCCTATAGGGAAGAGTACCTTCTAAGTAAGGAAGAGCCTCCACCATTACCCATAAAGACAGTATGATGCCTCCACCTCCCTCCCCACCCAGAAAGGGGGCTCGAAATCTTCCAATGGTGGCTGCTGTTAGATAGAATTTCTTCAGTAACACTGGACTACTTTTCTCGTTGCCAGCTACACAGGTTGCTATGGAGGAACGGAAACTGGCAGAACAGGTCAATATATACAAATTAGAATCAGAAATGCTAGGACTTCAGCAGGCAAGGCACTAAGTGAACAACTAATGAATTCAAAGTCTGATTAAGCAGTCAATACCCGGATGAACAGTGATTTGGAGAGCATGGCCAGCATTCTTTCTTGGGCATTTTCTAAACCCACTTTTATGTATGTTCAGCTGGCACGTCATATCTTTTGTCTGGTGGTCGTCCAGCTGTTAGGTAGGGGAAGGAGTCCTAGAAAGATGGCAACTGGCTAAGGTGGTTCTTTTTAAAGACGTATGACTGCATAACAGAACCTTGGGGAATCACATTTAATACGTTACCAGGGCAGACAGACTCTTAAGAGGACCGTTAGTATTGCCAGAAACATACACCGACCAATGGTAAGCAAAAGACTTACCTTTCATGGTTTTGTGGTTTAACAAGGAAATACAGAACTCTCTTTATTTTGGGCTTGAGAGTCTTTGAACATAGGACGGATGACTCAGCAAAAGTCATGCAAACAATTTTGAGCTCATTGCGCTGAGCTCTGCTAGCCAATGGAGAGCTCAATGGAGGAAACCATATTCTGTGACTTCCTGAGCTGTTGGAGGTGGTAAACATGACGAACCAGATGGACATAGATACTATTTGCATAGCCCAGTCTTGTAAGAAGCAGAGCTACAACCAAACTGACTCTTTGGTTGTGTGCCAGAAAAGGAAACAGATGGCTGAAGATGGGAAGAGCCTGAAGATTTTAGACTCCAATGTGCGGCTTCAATGGTGCAGGACTTTTATACTGAACACTGGGCGAACTGATTAAGGGGGGTTCTCTTCGACGCACTTTGGGGTCAATCCAGGTTACCTACAAGCAACATCTCCTTTTGGGAGTGATCTTTAATGTGTTTGTTATTATGCATCTGGTGATTAATTGCAAAGATACATCGAATCCGGATCTTCCTTCCTTCTAGCGCAGGAGTAGATAGATGACCAGAATATTCAGTTAATGAACTATTTGGCCCTCCGAGGGATCGATACAGTAGTAGGTGCGGCACTATTGGAGCTGCAAAATGGCTGCTCCAAGTTATCAAGAGGGCCGATATCTCCTTAAAAGAAGATGGCTGGTCCTACAGCAGGGGTGCGCCCTGAGTTTGGTGCTCCCTACTGTTGCTATTATAATCTTGCCTGGTGCAAATAAAATAAAAAAAAGGCTGACTTGCTCAACGCAGCATCGTGCCATGTTGCAGAGGCCAGTGTGACTGTCTATCATAGGATTTGTACCAGAGGCATGCCCATCTATTACAAATTTCTGGGCCTGTATTGAATGTGGAATGTGTCAAAAAATTTTTTTTGACAAAGTAAAAGATTCCCCCTTGTTCGCTTCTGCTTCAAATCAGCTTTAACTTTTGACATAAAACCCTGTCTGCTTATCTTACTAAATTGGGTTTTTGTCCAAAATATTCCACCTTTCCAGGGCAAAACACATTTGCGCTAGGTGGTAAATAGCATCCGCCTCTTTCCAGTAAATCTAAGCCCAAGTTTTCTACTTAAAGAGGTATCTTTTCTTGGACGTTGTAGGGGGACAAGTTAGCAGCAGGATATCATGCTAAAGTGTGACAGGGAGGGGTAAAGTCATAATCTCAGGAGGTTTTAGCATTTTTGTAATGACAGAAGAAGTTGGAGCTGTAGATGAAGCACAAGTAGTAGTCCATGTAGTTTTAGGTATAATGGTTTGAACTCTACCTTGAGCAGTAGACCAACCACTACAAGTAGGGCGAATAGTGGTGTTACCTTTAGAAGCAATAAAAGGAGAAGTACTTACAGTAGGAGTCTGAGCGGTAGTAATTCAGATTAGTTACTACAAGTATTATAGCCTAGTACTACATATCAATAGCAGTACAACTACTATTAGCAGCACGTATGCACTAGTACCTATAGCAACACACTAATAGTACTGGTACAGAAAGTACATATGGTATTAGTGTTAGAGTGTTTCCTGCAAAAACAATATCCTCCTTTCTTCTGCTGTGAATAACTTATCCGCAGTAGTGATTACACTACTACTGAACATCAAACCATCTCTTCTACAAGGAAAGGAAGCTCGCATGCCTGGGCAGAGCCTCTCAATACTAAAAAAAAAAAAACCTTAACTGGACCCAGTTGACCTAGCCAAAGAAATGTTCAGTCCTACACTTACCATTCCTAAGAAAGACTATTGAGAAGGTTGTCGCAAACCAGCTCCATGATAGGATCAAATCAAACACCCTCCTGCAGGACCTCTACCCATGTTTAGACCTCTCTTCAGCCACCAGTTAGCATATTTTATGACAACCCCTGACTTCTTGTCCTGCTTGATCTCTTCACATCCTTCAACAGCATCAGGTGCCAAGTCATGCTCGACACTCTAGCAATGTAAATGTGGTTAAACTACATTGTTCTACAGTGATTTGAGTTGCATTTGAAGAACAGAGCCCAGTTGTTTAAGATTAAATTCTGAATGTATCCCTAAAATAGGTGCGGTCTTTGAGGCTGCATCCCACTTGATAGTCAGCATCTACTAATACGTGAAAAACACACAGCTGTAACGGAGGATTACATCTGGCCACTACACTGCCCAGCAGAGTTATATCGATGCCACCAAAGCTTAGATGTCCTCAGTAATTCTCAAATTGAACCTGACCAAGATTGACTTTATAATTGTTGCTAACCCAAGCAAGCAGCATTAAATACAGGAATAACGCGAGAATGTACATAAATGGCTTCAGGCTACAGCTCATCAACACTATCAAGCTCCTGGCCTTACACAATCATACCAAACTTAGCTTTACAAAGCACATGACACACAAAACCAGGACCAGGTGGTGTCAGCTGCCCTTACTTTTTAGAGCGAATTCATTCGTTCCAGAAGCAGGCTTCAGAATGGCTATCTCTGCACAGGTTGTGGTCCACCTCAATTGAGGCAATGATCTACTCGCCAACATACCAGACTCATCTCACTTCAGAGAAGAGTGTCCATGCTCCAAAGTGTCTTTGCAAAAAGCTTTGGAAGTTTTACAATATAACTCCAGCTTTCAGAGACGTCCCCTTGTTTCCCCTGGCACCCCCATTACCTTAAAGACCTGATGGATCTAGAATACTATCAGGAATAGCACCCCAGATTGCCTGGCATGATAAAAACCTTTAGATGGCTGTAGGAAGTTGGCTCTGTATGTGCTATTTCAAAGTAAGGAATAGCATGCACAGAGTCCAAGGGTTCCCCTTAGAGGTAAAATAGTGGTAAAAATAGATAATACTAATGCTCTATTTTGTGGTAGTGTGGTCGAGCAGTAGGCTTATCCAAGGAGTAGTGTTAAGCATTTGTTGTACATACACATAGACAATAAATGAGGTACACACACTCAGAGACAAATCCAGCCAATAGGTTTTTATATAGAAAAATATCTTTTCTTAGTTTATTTTAAGAACCACAGGTTCAAATTCTACATGTAATAGCTCATTCGAAAGGTATTGCAGGTAAGTACTTTAGGAACTTCAAATCATCAAAATTGCATGTATACTTTTCAAGTTATTCACAAATAGCTGTTTTAAAAGTGGACACAGTGCAATTTTCACAGTTCCTAGGGGAGGTAAGTATTTGTTAGTTTTACCAGGTAAGTAAGACACTTACAGGGTTCAGTTCTTGGTCCAAGGTAGCCCACCGTTGGGGGTTCAGAGCAACCCCAAAGTCACCACACCAGCAGCTCAGGGCCGGTCAGGTGCAGAGTTCAAAGTGGTGCCCAAAACACATAGGCTAGAATGGAGAGAAGGGGGTGCCCCGGTTCCGGTCTGCTTGCAGGTAAGTACCCGCGTCTTCGGAGGGCAGACCAGGGGGGGTTTTGTAGGGCACCGGGGGGGACACAAGTCCACACAGAAATTTCACCCTCAGCGGCGCGGGGGCGGCCGGGTGCAGTGTAGAAACAAGCGTCGGGTTCGCAATGTTAGTCTATGAGAGATCTCGGGATCTCTTCAGCGCTGCAGGCAGGCAAGGGGGGGGTTCCTCGGGGAAACCTCCACTTGGGCAAGGGAGAGGGACTCCTGGGGGTCACTCCTCCAGTGAAAGTCCGGTCCTTCAGGTCCTGGGGGCTGCGGGTGCAGGGTCTCTCCCAGGTGTCGGGACTTAGGTTTCAGAGAGTCGCGGTCAGGGGAAGCCTCGGGATTCCCTCTGCAGGCGGCGCTGTGGGGGCTCAGGGGGGACAGGTTTTGGTACTCACAGTATCAGAGTAGTCCTGGGGTCCCTCCTGAGGCGTCGGATCTCCACCAGCCGAGTCGGGGTCGCCGGGTGCAGTGTTGCAAGTCTCACGCTTCTTGCGGGGAGCTTGCAGGGTTCTTTAAAGCTGCTGGAAACAAAGTTGCAGCTTTTCTTGGAGCAGGTCCGCTGTCCTCGGGAGTTTCTTGTCTTTTCGAAGCAGGGGCAGTCCTCAGAGGATGTCGAGGTCGCTGGTCCCTTCGGAAGGCGTCGCTGGAGCAGGATCTTTGTAAGGCAGGAGACAGGCCGGTGAGTTTCTGGAGCCAAGGCAGTTGTCGTCTTCTGGTCTTCCGCTGCAGGGGTTTTCAGCTGGGCAGTCCTTCTTCTTGTTGCAGGAATCTAATTTTCTAGGGTTCAGGGTAGCCCTTAAATACTAAATTTAAGGGCGTGTTTAGGTCTGGGGGGTTAGTAGCCAATGGCTACTAGCCCTGAGGGTGGGTACACCCTCTTTGTGCCTCCTCCCAAGGGGAGGGGGTCACAATCCTAACCCTATTGGGGGAATCCTCCATCTGCAAGATGGAGGATTTCTAAAAGTTAGAGTCACTTCAGCTCAGGACACCTTAGGGGCTGTCCTGACTGGCCAGTGACTCCTCCTTGTTTTTCTCATTATCTTCTCCGGCCTTGCCGCCAAAAGTGGGGGCCTGGCCGGAGGGGGCGGGCAACTCCACTAGCTGGAGTGTCCTGCTGGGTTGGCACAAAGGAGGTGAGCCTTTGAGGCTCACCGCCAGGTGTGACAATTCCTGCCTGGGGGAGGTGTTAGCATCTCCACCCAGTGCAGGCTTTGTTACTGGCCTCAGAGTGACAAAGGCACTCTCCCCATGGGGCCAGCAACATGTCTCGGTTTGTGGCAGGCTGCTAGAACTAGTCAGCCTACACAGACAGTCGGTTAAGTTTCAGGGGGCACCTCTAAGGTGCCCTCTGTGGTGTATTTTACAATAAAATGTACACTGGCATCAGTGTGCATTTATTGTGCTGAGAAGTTTGATACCAAACTTCCCAGTTTTCAGTGTAGCCATTATGGTGCTGTGGAGTTCGTGTAAAACAGACTCCCAGACCATATACTCTTATGGCTACCCTGCACTTACAATGTCTAAGGTTTTGTTTAGACACTGTAGGGGCACAGTGCTCATGCACTGGTACCCTCACCTATGGTATAGTGCACCCTGCCTTAGGGCTGTAAGGCCTGCTAGAGGGGTGTCTTACCTATACTGCCTAGGCAGTGAGAGGCTGGCATGGCACCCTGAGGGGAGTGCCATGTCGACTTACTCATTTTGTTCTCACTAGCACACACAGGCTTGTAAGCAGTGTGTCTGTGCTGAGTGAGGGGTCTCTAGGGTGGCATAAGACATGCTGCAGCCCTTAGAGACCTTTCTTGGCATCAGGGCCCTTGGTACTAGAAGTACCAGTTACAAGGGACTTATCTGAATGCCAGGGTGTGCCAATTGTGGATACAATGGTACATTTTAGGTGAAGGAACACTGGTGCTGGGGCCTGGTTAGCAGGGTCCCAGCACACTTCTCAGTCAAGTCAGCATCAGTATCAGGCAAAAAGTGGGGGGTAACTGCAACAGGGAGCCATTTCTTTACACAAGCCCCCCCCAGCCCACAGGCCAGGAGACTCAGCCAACGCTGGAAGAGTCTTCCTAGTCTGTCAGGCGAGGAAGAGTAGAGGAAATGGCTGGTTTTGTTGCAGGGCCTACTCTGCCTTACATCCTCCTGTTCAGGTCATTCCCTCTGGGGAACTGACCCACTTCCACAGTGATAGGACCTAGTCTGAACTGCCTCTTGTCTGTGCTTTTTATGTCTTCACCCATTCTCTCTATTTTGAGGTCAGAGGTATCCACCTCTGCTAATCTTATCTTAGCCAGGGTCACCCCTAGCTTACCCAAAGAGGTTACCCAGAGCTGGAGTAACCCCACCATGACCAACAGGGTCAGGGGGCCTAACTTGTTATTTGGCAGGGGGTCAGACCACCATGCCAAGGATAGTGCAGCCATAAAGGCTAACACCCAGCAGAGGCCACTGACAGCTGTCAGTGCCCAGAACCACACCCTTAGCTCTTCACCTACAAGGGAAGGGGCTAAGTTACAGACTTCTTTGGGTTCAGGGTGCCTGTCTGCTGTATTAGAGTGGGGGGTTACCACATCTTGTAGTAAACACCCTTCTTCCACTCTTTCTTCTGTTAGCTGAGGAGCCACCCACTCAGGCTTAACAGTTGCCTGACTAGCCAGGACTTCTTGTGGGTCAGGTTGGACTTTATCAGAGCCATTTTTGGAGTTCTCCCCTACTGGAGCAGAATCTCCTTGGCTTGCTGTAACCTTGGCTAAAGGTTGTCCACCCTTCCTACTCTGTTTTCTTTTTTTCTTCTTCTGGGGCCTGCTTGCATTTACTGCAGAGGCAGGACTTCCAGAATCCTTGGGAGAGGACTGGCACTGGACCAGTTCCTCTCTTGGGCTCTGACTAACCTCTGGGTAGTCATTTCCAAGGAGACAATCAAGGGGGAGGTCTGTACTGACTACTACCCTTCTCCAGCTAAGAGTGCCACCCACTTCTATGGGTACTAAAGCCACAGGCCTCTTAGTGACCCTGTCTAGGCTAACTCTTACCCTGGCAGTCTCACCTGGGATGTACTGGTTTGAGAGCACCAGCCTGTCATGCACAATAGTGTGACTGGCACAAGTGTCTCTCAGGGCAGTGGTTGGGATTCCATTCACCAGTAGGTGGTGGAAGTGTCTACTTCCCTCTGGAATCTCCAACTCACCTGTTGGGCCCTGTTTCCAGTTGAAGGCTATGAAGACCTCCTCATCTGAGGAGTCATCTCCCATGGCTACACTGGTTACCCCTGGAATTTTGTTCTGGGGTTTGTTTTTGGGACAAGAAGTGTCCTTGGTGTGGTGCCCAGACTGTTTACAGTTGTGGCACCATGCCTTAGTGGCATCCCAGTTCTTACCCTGGTACCCACCTTTGTTTTGGGTTGTGTCTTGGGGCCCACCCACCTGTTCTGGTTTTTGGGGGCCTACAGAGGACTCTTTTTCTTTGTTTCTAGTGTCACCCACTTTCTCCTGGGGAGTTTTTGTAACCCCTTTCTTTTGGTCACCCCCAGTGGAAGTTTTGGTTACCCTAGTCTTGACCCAGTGGTCTGCCTTCTTTCCCAATTCTTGGGGAGAAATTGGACCTAGGTCTACCAGATACTGATGCAACTTTTCATTGAAGCAGTTACTTAAAATGTGTTCTTTCATAAACAAATTATAAAGCCCAACATAGTCACACACTTCATTTCCAGTTAACCAACCATCTAGTGTTTTTACTGAGTAGTCTACAAAATCAACCCAGGTCTGGCTCGAGGATTTTTGAGCCCCCCTGAACCTAATTCTATACTCCTCAGTGGAGAATCCAAAGCCCTCAATCAGGGTACCCTTCATGAGGTCATAAGATTCTGCATCTTTTCCAGAGAGTGTGAGGAGTCTATCCCTACACTTTCCAGTGAACATTTCCCAAAGGAGAGCACCCCAGTGAGATCTGTTTACTTTTCTGGTTACACAAGCCCTCTCAAAAGCTGTGAACCATTTGGTGATGTCATCACCATCTTCATATTTTGTTACAATCCCTTTGGGGATTTTTAGGATGTCAGGAGAATCTCTGACCCTATTTAAGTTGCTGCCACCATTGATGGGACCTAGGCCCATCTCTTTTCTTTCCCTTTCTATGGCTAGGAGCTGCTTTTCCAAAGCCAATCTTTTGGCCATCCTGGCTAACTGGATGTCCTCTTCACTGGGGTTATCCTCAGTGATTTCAGAGGTGTTGGTCTCTCCTGTGAGGGAACCAGCATCTCTGACTATTATTTTTGGAGTCAGGGTTTGAGGGACCCTGTTCTCCCTAGATAGGACTGGTAGGGGGGAATTGTCCTCCAAGTCACTATCCTCTTCCTCTGAGTTGCCACCCTCAGAGGGGTTGGCCTTTTCAAACTCTGCCAAAAGCTCCTGGAGCTGTATTTTGGTAGGTTTGGGGCCCATTGTTATTTTCTTTATTTTACAGAGTGACCTTAGCTCCCTCATCTTAAGATGGAGGTAAGGTGTGGTGTCGAGTTCCACCACATTCACATCTGTGCTAGACATTATGCTTCTAAAAGTTGGAATACTTTTTAAGAAACTAAAACTGGTTCTAGAATCTAATTCAAACTTTTACAAACTTTTAAACTCTAAAAGAAATGCTAAACAGGATCTAACACAAGGCCCTAGCAGGTCTTTTAAGAATTTAGAAAACTTTTCAAATTGCAAAAATCAATTTCTAATGACAATTTTGGAATTTGTCGTGTGATCAGGTATTGGCTGAGTAGTCCAGCAAATGCAAAGTCTTGTACCCCACCGCTGATCCACCAATGTAGGAAGTTGGCTCTGTATGTGCTATTTCAAAGTAAGGAATAGCATGCACAGAGTCCAAGGGTTCCCCTTAGAGGTAAAATAGTGGTAAAAATAGATAATACTAATGCTCTATTTTGTGGTAGTGTGGTCGAGCAGTAGGCTTATCCAAGGAGTAGTGTTAAGCATTTGTTGTACATACACATAGACAATAAATGAGGTACACACACTCAGAGACAAATCCAGCCAATAGGTTTTTATATAGAAAAATATCTTTTCTTAGTTTATTTTAAGAACCACAGGTTCAAATTCTACATGTAATAGCTCATTCGAAAGGTATTGCAGGTAAGTACTTTAGGAACTTCAAATCATCAAAATTGCATGTATACTTTTCAAGTTATTCACAAATAGCTGTTTTAAAAGTGGACACTTAGTGCAATTTTCACAGTTCCTAGGGGAGGTAAGTATTTGTTAGTTTTACCAGGTAAGTAAGACACTTACAGGGTTCAGTTCTTGGTCCAAGGTAGCCCACCGTTGGGGGTTCAGAGCAACCCCAAAGTCACCACACCAGCAGCTCAGGGCCGGTCAGGTGCAGAGTTCAAAGTGGTGCCCAAAACACATAGGCTAGAATGGAGAGAAGGGGGTGCCCCGGTTCCGGTCTGCTTGCAGGTAAGTACCCGCGTCTTCGGAGGGCAGACCAGGGGGGGTTTTGTAGGGCACCGGGGGGGACACAAGTCCACACAGAAATTTCACCCTCAGCGGCGCGGGGGCGGCCGGGTGCAGTGTAGAAACAAGCGTCGGGTTCGCAATGTTAGTCTATGAGAGATCTCGGGATCTCTTCAGCGCTGCAGGCAGGCAAGGGGGGGGTTCCTCGGGGAAACCTCCACTTGGGCAAGGGAGAGGGACTCCTGGGGGTCACTCCTCCAGTGAAAGTCCGGTCCTTCAGGTCCTGGGGGCTGCGGGTGCAGGGTCTCTCCCAGGTGTCGGGACTTAGGTTTCAGAGAGTCGCGGTCAGGGGAAGCCTCGGGATTCCCTCTGCAGGCGGCGCTGTGGGGGCTCAGGGGGGACAGGTTTTGGTACTCACAGTATCAGAGTAGTCCTGGGGTCCCTCCTGAGGCGTCGGATCTCCACCAGCCGAGTCGGGGTCGCCGGGTGCAGTGTTGCAAGTCTCACGCTTCTTGCGGGGAGCTTGCAGGGTTCTTTAAAGCTGCTGGAAACAAAGTTGCAGCTTTTCTTGGAGCAGGTCCGCTGTCCTCGGGAGTTTCTTGTCTTTTCGAAGCAGGGGCAGTCCTCAGAGGATGTCGAGGTCGCTGGTCCCTTCGGAAGGCGTCGCTGGAGCAGGATCTTTGGAAGGCAGGAGACAGGCCGGTGAGTTTCTGGAGCCAAGGCAGTTGTCGTCTTCTGGTCTTCCGCTGCAGGGGTTTTCAGCTGGGCAGTCCTTCTTCTTGTTGCAGGAATCTAATTTTCTAGGGTTCAGGGTAGCCCTTAAATACTAAATTTAAGGGCGTGTTTAGGTCTGGGGGGTTAGTAGCCAATGGCTACTAGCCCTGAGGGTGGGTACACCCTCTTTGTGCCTCCTCCCAAGGGGAGGGGGTCACAATCCTAACCCTATTGGGGGAATCCTCCATCTGCAAGATGGAGGATTTCTAAAAGTTAGAGTCACTTCAGCTCAGGACACCTTAGGGGCTGTCCTGACTGGCCAGTGACTCCTCCTTGTTTTTCTCATTATCTTCTCCGGCCTTGCCGCCAAAAGTGGGGGCCTGGCCGGAGGGGGCGGGCAACTCCACTAGCTGGAGTGTCCTGCTGGGTTGGCACAAAGGAGGTGAGCCTTTGAGGCTCACCGCCAGGTGTGACAATTCCTGCCTGGGGGAGGTGTTAGCATCTCCACCCAGTGCAGGCTTTGTTACTGGCCTCAGAGTGACAAAGGCACTCTCCCCATGGGGCCAGCAACATGTCTCGGTTTGTGGCAGGCTGCTAGAACTAGTCAGCCTACACAGACAGTCGGTTAAGTTTCAGGGGGCACCTCTAAGGTGCCCTCTGTGGTGTATTTTACAATAAAATGTACACTGGCATCAGTGTGCATTTATTGTGCTGAGAAGTTTGATACCAAACTTCCCAGTTTTCAGTGTAGCCATTATGGTGCTGTGGAGTTCGTGTAAAACAGACTCCCAGACCATATACTCTTATGGCTACCCTGCACTTACAATGTCTAAGGTTTTGTTTAGACACTGTAGGGGCACAGTGCTCATGCACTGGTACCCTCACCTATGGTATAGTGCACCCTGCCTTAGGGCTGTAAGGCCTGCTAGAGGGGTGTCTTACCTATACTGCCTAGGCAGTGAGAGGCTGGCATGGCACCCTGAGGGGAGTGCCATGTCGACTTACTCATTTTGTTCTCACTAGCACACACAGGCTTGTAAGCAGTGTGTCTGTGCTGAGTGAGGGGTCTCTAGGGTGGCATAAGACATGCTGCAGCCCTTAGAGACCTTTCTTGGCATCAGGGCCCTTGGTACTAGAAGTACCAGTTACAAGGGACTTATCTGAATGCCAGGGTGTGCCAATTGTGGATACAATGGTACATTTTAGGTGAAGGAACACTGGTGCTGGGGCCTGGTTAGCAGGGTCCCAGCACACTTCTCAGTCAAGTCAGCATCAGTATCAGGCAAAAAGTGGGGGGTAACTGCAACAGGGAGCCATTTCTTTACAATGGCCATGCAAGACACTTAGCAGCAACAACGTCAGAATAGAGACCAGGACATGCAGAAAAGAAGACCTGATGCTAGGCCTTCTCTGTCTACTTTTCCAAGATTGCAGAACTCCATACCACTAAGAACACACCAAGCACCATTGATTCTCAACTTCGGAAAAGACTCTAGACAATGCAGGATTTATCAACAAAAACACTGCAGGTTTCCTGCTTCCCCTATCATGCCCTTCTACAGCCTACCATCTACACATAGCTAATCTGCTGCCTGGTTTCTGCTAATTGTCTGCTCCTTTTCCCTCTGTTCTGCTCGTTTTTGCTCTGTTTTTCACTCTTTTCTGTACCCCTTTCCCCTCTTTTCTACTCATTTTCTGTACATTTTTCCTCTTTTTTGCTTACTTTTTCATCCTTTTCTCTTCTTTTCTGCACCTCTCCCCCTCTTTTTTGCTTGTTTTTTTTCCACCTTTCCCTCTTTTCTGCTCGTTTTCTGCACCTTTTTCCCCCTTTCTGCTTACTTTTTGCACCCTTTCCTCTCTGCTGCTTGTTTTCTGCACCTTTGTTCCCTCTTTTCTGCCCAATTTTCATCTTTTCTGCTAATTTCTGCACATTTTCTCCATCTTTTCAGCTCGTTTTTGCACCTTTTTTGTCCCTCTTTTCTGCACCTTTTCCCCTTTTTTGCTCATTTTCTGCACCTTTTTTCCCTCTTTTCTGCTCGTTTTTGCCCGGTTTGCCCTAGCTGCTCTTTCTCCTCTCTTCCCCATTTCCCTCCTCCTGCTGTTTCTCACCTCCCACCACCCAGTGTTCTACCCCCCCAGGACATACTCAATGAGACAGTCTCCCGTCCAGCCTGACCAGTCACCTGGTTTCCTGCTCATCGTCTGCTCCTTTTTTCTCAGTTCTGTTTTTGCTTTGTTTTCTGCACCTTTCTTCCCCCTTTTCTGCTAGCTTTCTGCACCTTTCCCCCATCTTTTCTGCTTCTTTCCTGCCTCTTTTTCCTCTTTTCTGCTCGTTTTTGCACTGCTTGCCTTATCTGCTCCTTCTCCTCTCTTCCCCATTTCCCTCCTCCTGCTGTTTCCCAAGTCCAGCCACCCAATGCCACATCTCCCCCATCACTTAATGTGGGCAGCAGTGCGGTTGGCACCATGGCGAGCCAAAGGCACCCCACAGGCAAACCAGTCTGCTCATCTGCGCCAGGGCCGTGCCTAGCACCAAGAACCCTGGCCCTCCCGCCACCCACCGATACTCCACAAAGGAGTTCAAAGCCATTAATCTTGGGCGCCACCAAACTGCTGCACAACATCCCCTCGTGCTACCAAAGGACCCTTCACCTGCAGATCCTGCTGCTTCTCTTGCAGCACCAAGCCGCCACCTCACACAGGACCCCGCACCACACCCACATGGAAGGCTACAGTCAAACTGGAACCTCTCCAATATATCCTGATCAACGCTGATCCCTCTGCAAACAAGCCCCAGAAATCTCAGACACCATCATCTCCCTCTCACCAGATGTTGCCTTCATTACCAAAACTGGCTAAACCCCTCCTCGAACCTCAGCATCACCACCACAACACCCAACAGCTACAAGATCATACACCAAGAACGCACCAACAAACATGGCGGGGGAATTGCTATCATTTTCAAGAATACCATTCGATGCACTGCCACCAACAATGACACCAGATCCCCAATGGAACACATCAATTTCCAACTACAAACCAATGCCAAAACTACTCTAAGAGGCACCCTCGTATACAGACCCCCACGATCCGAACCAGCCTTCTGCTACACATCCCTAACATCATCACACCACTAGATTCTACTCAGTGACCTCAATTTCCACAGACAACCCCAACGATGTCAACTCCACCACTCGCCTTGAGAACTTGACCAACATAGGCCTTGCCCAACTAGTCAGCATACCCACACACATGGCCGGACACGCTCTCGACCCCGTCTTCACCACCAGCAGCAACAGTCTGATTCAGCCACGTCATAAAACCTTCCTGGTCCAACCACAGGCATCATCTACTTTACCACTGCCGACACCCAACACACCATCACCAGGAACCACAGAGCCGGCTACTGTAACTGGAGCAGAGTAACTGAATCACTGTGGACGCAGGGCCTCAGCTCATCCAAACCCAAAGCCTTATCCAACCTCGACCAGGTCATCCTGAACGTCTTCTGGATCACCAAATGTATCAACTCAGTTGCTCCGCTGAAACCAGCCAGAACCAAGAAAACCTCTACAAATGCCAGCTGGTACACTGTGGAGCCCAGAGCCATCAATGACAGATGCTACAAACTCCAGAAACAATGGTGATCCACCAGGAATCCCTCTGATAGAACAGCCCACAAAGCAGACCTCAGCAACTACCACACACAACTCAAGAAGGCCAAGAGAGCGGCCACCACGACCCGCATCGACTCAGTATCCAACTGCACAAAGAACTTTTAAAAAAATAGTCAAAGAATACTCCAACAAAGCAGCCTTAGAGAACACCAGCCACCCTTCCCAAGAACTTTGCAACACCCTCTCAGACTACTTCCACAGCAAGATCCCCACCATGTACAACCACTTTGACCCCCAACACACGACCTCCAACCTCAGCTCTCTCGATTCCCGCCCCCCCACAGCGCACAACAACAGCACGATCTCCACATGGGGACCACTCAATCCACCTCAGCCATCATGTCATCCATTCACTCTGGGGCAGCCACCGACCCATGACCCCACCACTTGTTCAACCTCGGAACCAACCTCATCAGCACAGAACTCACCAGCATCCTTAACACCTCCATCAACTTGGCAGTTTTTCCAGACAAATAGAAACATGCAGAAATCAAACCCCTCCTGACAGAAAGCCTTCGCCAACCCCAACGAACTCAAAAATTAGCGACCCATCTCCCTAATCCCGTACCTGGCCAAAGTACTCGAGAAGGCAGTCAATCAGCAGCTCACCAGCTACCTGGAGAAAAACCACCTAGTGGACACCTCCCAATCAGGTTTTCGTTCCAGCCACAGAAACGAGACAGCACTCATCGCAGACAAACAAAAACAGAGCACACCATGACTGCGGGGAAACCGCCACCTCTGATCCTCCTTCACCTATCAGCTGCGTTCAACACCGTCTCCGACCACACTCTTATAAACAGACTCCACAGCATCGGAATACAAAACTACACCCTCAAATGGTTCGCCTTCTGACAGGACGCACTCAAAGCATCCGACAGCCCACTTTCACTGTCGCACCCAGGAGCATAATTTGTGGCATATCCCAAGGTTCATCCCTCAGCCCCCCGTTGTTCACAACCTACATAACCTCCTGTGGTCAACATTGCTAGATCCCACAGACACAACATCATCTCCTACGCAGATGATACTCGACTGATCCTCTCATTTGCTAAAGTCCCCTCCATCACCAGAACCAACTTCTGCAAAGCCATGATCAGCGTAGCCAACTGGAAGAAGACCACCTGCCTGAAGTTCAACTCTGACAAGACAGAAGCCCTGATCTTCGAAAACACCTCCATATGGGACCATAGCTGGTGGCCACCCATCCCGCAGGCCATGTTCGCAACCTTCATCCTTGAAAGTGAGCTGACCATGAAGCAGCAGATCAACACAGTCGCCTCCTCCTGATTCCACACCATCCCCAAGCTCCACAGAATATTCAGATGGATCCCAGCAAACACCAGAAAAACTGTCACCCAGGCCCTTGTCCCCAGCCGCCTTGACTACTGCAACACTCTCTATGCCGGCATATCCTCCCAGCTCCTAAAGAGACTCCAGAGAATACAGAACTCCGCTGCCTCGACCTTCCTAGGTGCACCCACATCACCCGCCCCACCTCAGAAACCTCCACTAGCTCCTCACTCAGAAGAGATGTAATTTCAAGCTCCTCACACACACCTCCAAAGCCCTGCACGATCAACCACTGTCTACACTTCCACCAACCCACTAGACACCTGCTCTTTTCCTCTGGCCTCTTGCTCACACCCAGAATCCAGCGTAGCTGTAGCGGAAGCCGCTCTTTTTCCTACATCGCCGCCAAGGCATGGAACGACCCACCCCTCCCCCTTCGAACTGCACCCTCACTGGCAGACTACGGGAAGAGACTCAAGACCTAGCTCTTCGACAGAGATATTACACACCACATCGCCCAGCGTGATATTCTACATATCTTCATGTTTCATCTTAAAAAAGGGGTCTTGATGAGATTACATGTAAATGATTCAATGCAATGGGCCTCCTAATGTTGATATATTTGGGTGGTGTTGCCAGAGTTATGCCATTGTAAGAGAGATAACATTCATGTAGCATTTTCATTAATCAAGATAAGGATTGGGGTAGCATATTTTAGCTACACTAGGGTAAAATTAGGGCAGAGACCAAGGCAGTCAGAAGAAGTATTTCAAACTCCAGAGAAGTACCAGAGCTTCTTGGTAAGGTGATCACCCAGGGTAATTTTGGTGAACTCTTCTACCCTGTTTGGAGAAATATGACTTTCAGGTGCATCAGGGTATGAGAGTCCTAGGTTCTTATGGGTGATAGGGTAACCAGAGAAATATCTTAGCGAGCAAGTACATCCCTGTCAGTAGTTAAAGTTTTACCTCTAAGTTAATAGTATGTGATCCTGGCCAACCTCAACCAACTGACCTAGTTAAACTATTTTGGGACTTAAATAGAAGAAAACAGCGGTGATCCAATGCCGAGGGTTACCTAGTGGGTGTTGTGCAATGGCCAAAATGGTGCGAGATATAGCTGACCTGTACACCTCCTCTCACTGACGACCTAGACTAGAGGCAACACCCAAGAACACCCGAGAAGGTGTACCAATGTAACACCTGTTTGATTTGAGCTCGGGTTTTTTCACTACTCTCATACCTTTTCGAGTCCATTGCAAGTGGTCTTTGTCCATTTTTATGCACGCTTCTCTCATGTGCCAAGTGAAGTCTATATGAGTTGGAAGAGTGATTGTCATCACCCAGGAAGCACTTTAGATGAGCTGGTATTAACACACGCTGTGTTATTTCTTCGTGTGTGGAGGAAAAGATTTGTTGAGCTGAACAGAGAGGGAACACCTATAATGGTCCTGGTATTCGATATTTTAAGTCCAGGAAAATGACAGAAAACTCCAAAAATATTAAGACAGTCTGCCTTATAGTCTGATGAACACGATGCCTCTGATATGGGTATTGTAACTATAATGCTCCGCGTGCATAGCAGCAGTATGCATTAACCTCCTTGTGAGTCAAGTATTTTGTTCACAAGACTAATTATACTAACACGGAATGCACTGCTATTGTTTGGGCACTGGATAAGTCTTGGCTACGTCTATATAGAACCTGATTACACTGTTTAAGACTGGAGACTGAAGGGGCCATCCATGTAAAAGTCCGACACACAGAACATCTTAATATTTATCCATTCACCCTACAAGCAATCAGCTAGTTTTAGCAAATGTATGTTAAAGTTCTAATAAATGGATATGAAGAAAACGTGTTTAAATTGAACCCAGAGAGGACAGATTCGTATGGTCAGTGTGTAGAAACTAGTTGGTATCACAGCACTGGAAACGTGCCATTCCAAAACTGCGGATTGGATAATGGCTGTTGCGAGTTAGTGGTATACGATTTTGCTTGGTGGAGATAAACACCCTCCTTCCTTTCCATTACAGTCACGGGTAAGGCACAGGGAAAACATACCTATGCTTAAGGTGACCAGCTCACTCCGGGCCATTACAGATTCTGTCGCTAGTCCTGAACTTTTCACCTATGAGCTAGGAGACAGACTCCCACCGTCCCCCACACCCACATACGCAGTACAGTATCTGGCGGTGGTGCCTTCTCTTACTTCGCTTCTAAAGCTAGGAGTCCCTGACAATACAGCTTCATCCTCATTTCTTGATACCACTAGAAACTGATGACCTGACTTCAGGTAGCCCTGGATCACCTCGTAAAACGTCAGGACACACTCCCAGGTTAGTTGGGTGCCACAGTGGCATAACGAAACTGGAGCCCCTCTTGCAAAGAATATGGACTCACTTAGGCCAGGTATTGTGCCGAGGGGGCCCCTCTGGATTCCCCCACTCCCCACCCACACACACTCCCCCCCCCCCACCCCCAAGGGGATGCAGGGGCCTTTGTTACGCCCCTGGTGTGCAATACAAATACACCCAACATGACAACCTACAAATCATTGATTTCCGGTGTAGTATGGTAGTCCAATTGGTTCAATAAATGCAAAACAAGACTACAGCACCCAGAATGCATTAGGCTATCACAGAAAAGTTGATGACTAAAAACAGTGTCTGTAATGAGCTGCAGAGAGGGAGTCACAGTACTTGTACGCTCCCTTCTGCCTGTTTTCACTCAGTTCCATTAGTAAACATACATTGAGCAAGATGCAAGCATACGTCAGAGCTATCTGCAAGTAAACGTATCTCAGTACCCATCAACACACCCTCAAGTCCATCTGACAAGAAATTATTAAATACAAATTAGGGAATGAAGAGATTACTTTAAAAAGCTCTACGTCAACATATTGCAAACTCAAGTTGATGTAACTGGTTAAAACACATGACATGGCACGTGAGATCTGTAACAATGATATGTATTTATTAGCACTTGCAAGCAGCCTCCCAAAGTCTTCGGTGCTATGTAAAAGCAAGAAATACAATAAACAGTAATCAGATTATTACCACAAGAACATTTAGACGTCGTTTCTGTTTGTTGTAAATCACGTGTTCTCGCTCTCACACACAAAGTGAAACCGGCCTTAGAAATCACCCAAAGTGAAACCAATACTGAAGTATCTGGGTTAGCAACTTTAGAATATGTACTTTTCGCCAACGGTTAGTAAACAAAATGTGATGCTTATATTCTTATTTTAAAGAAGTGATAGTTGGGATACTAAGAAATTACAGCCATTAATTTATCTTAATAACAGGCCTTAGCAAGGTTAATCACTTTAACACTTTTACAAGTTTGTTCTGAAACAGTTGCCATTGAAATAAAGCAACCATGCTGGCATGAAGGCGATTCCTGGAATGAAATGATTTTTCTGACCCTTAACTCTCGACACCCTAGGCAAATATATTGGGGTGCCAGACTATAGGGAAGGCTGTGTGGTCCAGTTAAGTTTACTGCCTTGTTTACAGTAAGCAAGCCAAGACTAGTTTCGCGTACAGTGGTTCTGAAGGTTACCTAAAGTGACTGCCAGTGGGTACACTATTTGCAATCATTCCTCCCATCACCTTTTGTGTGTTTGATGTAACACTCTTTATGGCCAAGAGTATTTACAGATGTGGGGCCAAGCTACACCTGACTGAAGAGGCTCAGATGGGCCAAAACCAGTTTTATGTTGTTTGTGTTCCAGTTCAGAGAGGAACTGGCTTGGCTGGACCATTCCTACTGAAGCAGGACCAAGGCTGATTTGCATACGAATGGGTATAATCTGAGGTAGCATGAGGGACAAAAAAGAGAAAAAAAAAGATGGGTTGGAATGATACCCAGATCGATTTCCAGTAGTTAGATTATTTGTAAGCATTCCTCCAATCATGTTTTGTGAGTTTCACATTATCTCCTTGCCAGTATCCTGAAATAAATGGTTAGGAGTCTTTTAAGCAAGTCAGGCCACACAGAAATCTTACTTGTGGCATCTGTGCACATGCAGAATAATCCACTCTACTTTCTACACTCTAAATAAGTGATAGGACATCCAACTTAAATTCAACATATAAGGTTATAAAAAATAAATAAATAAAAAAATCCTTCCTCAAGCATTTCTTTTTTCAATCACAAAGTTAACAGTTAACATAAAATTTGATCTCAATGTGTTTCACGTCCAGGAACCTTCTTCAGGATTACCTTATCACAAATTAAATTATTCTGAAATGAAAACAATCAAAATCTATTAGTTTTCAAAGTTAACAAATCTCTTCAAACACAAATACTCTCCATAAAAATTAACCCAAAGAAACCCGATTCACTGACTCTGGCAGAAAGGGCGGGATTTAGGTAGCTGCTTTCTTTTTTGCCCCTTTTTCGACTCTTCCCAAAACCTTTTGATCACAGGCTCCAGAAGAGGCGCCTCTCACAAGCATAGTGTTTTCAAACTTTAGCACCTTGCACAGAATGAAAATTATACGTCAGAGAATCTTTTGCGATGATAAAACAGTGGTACCTAGCTTTCTATACTGTGAGTAGATGTTTCAAGTTAATTTTATTGTGCAACTAATGGGGAGAGTGGATACACACACAGCATAAATGAAACAATGAATGGTGAGAGGAGGGTAGAGGATATTGCCTTGCTTTTCATAATCATAATTGTCCACTGCCCCTTTTAGAAGGGGGTGGATGTTTTCAGATTAATCATTTGTATATTGTTGATTATTTTACTTATTTTCATCACGTAAAACGAGCATTTGGCAACGCCTAGTAGCCTGTTCTCTACAAGCTTGTGAGTTTAAAAAAAAAATACTTTTATATGCATGTGCAATAAAAGGGAAAGTGTAAAAGTATTAAACAGTAAAAATCACACCATCTAAAGGTGGTTTCCATATGTTTGAAAAAAAAAAAAAAAAAGAAAGAAAGAAAAAATGAATAAAAATAATCCATTACAAAAATAAGTAAAAAAAAAAAAAATATGTAACAAAATCAAAGAGCCCACCATCCCTGGCACTAAAGTGAAATACTTTTTAGGTGGTTGTGCACATGTGCAAGAGCAAATGCTACCTCTCAAAAGGGAAGAAAGCGATTGGCTGAAGTGGGTTGCCCCATTGGTACATGCTATAGACTTATCGAAAGAAAATTTTTAATGACTCTTGAACAGTCCAGTGGATGAAAAGGGTTGACTGAAAGTCCCTCTTTGTACAAAACAATCTATATTTTTTAATATGATTTTTGTGGAAACTTGAGGCTGGCGCGAAAAGGAGTCTCTGGGCAAATCCTATAACAACTTATGGAAGAGAGCTAGATATAGTCTTGTAGGCAGGAGGCTGAGGTGGAGCTCAAAAGTGCATTTTGATAGTGTGAGTGAAAAACAAAAGGAAACCTGTTCATCTTAACGTTCTACTGGAACGCACCTCGACTTGGAAGAGTGTTATATAGATGAATTACAAGAGCTAAAGGTCCACCAGAATATGTGTATATAGCTGCAATTCAATGCAATCTCTGACACCTATCAGAACATAAGCATAATCACTATAAACAAACACAAAAGTTCAGTTCTGCCCACAGAAAAAAGCCACTTTACGTGTACCAACCAGGCTACTCCCCCAGGCACCCCTTTTTGTTTTCAAATGTGCTTTTCTATCCTTAAAAAGTAAACCGCGTTTTAATTTTGGAAAAAATACATTTAGAATTGCAATAGGACAACGTACTGTTAAAATTGCTTTTCACATTTTAAGAGCAATAATATCAAGATTATTTGTTCTTGTATAGCGCGCAGTCAGGTCTTGGCTTCAGAGCACTAATAAACTGAAAATGACTACCAATGTCTGAGATACCTCGATGAATACCTGCACATCTCATGACACACTCACTTTAATATATCACAAATGCCTGCATTTTATATTATACATAATCACTTCTATTAACTTGAGGAGATACATTTATAAAAGATGATAGTATAAGATATAGACCTTGATGTATCAAGCAGTTTTACAGTTGCAAAGGTCGAATTTGAAACTATGACCGGAAAATGCCCTTTTTAAATGTACCAATCCCATATTGCAGTTCGGTAACATGTAAACAAATCGCAATTTAGGTTTTAGAATAAATATAGAATTGGTATTTGGAAGGGCCGTGTAAAAGACGTCCCTTCCAAATAAAGATTCTTTAGCTTATGTATTAATGTTTTGAGAGCAAATTCCAGTAGCAAAATTTTTTTTTACCACTAAATCAAAAGTGGTGGTAAGCATTCGGAAAAGGAATGGGGTACCAAATGGGACACCTTCTCTTTTGTGAATGTCAACAAAAACACTGCCCCTAAAAAAATATTTATAAAAGTATTAATTTTCTTTTTAAATGCATTTCTTTTTCCTTTTAGGAAATCAGGCTGTATTAAAAAATATATATTTTTTAAAGCAACCATAGACATGGGAAGGGGGGGGTTGCTGTCCCCAGGAGGCCACGATTTCTGTGACTTTAACCACTCGTAGGGGGTCTCAATATTTGTGACTTACCTCATGCATGTTAATGAGATAATGCGACCCACTACGAATCAGTATTTTATGAACTAACCTATTAATATATAGGTTGGTTCACCAAATACCAATGCATTCTGTAGAAGTCGGTGTGAAAATTGCACCCCTTCTACAGAAAGCATTCTTGTACTTTCCTATTAAGAAATTGTAGTTGCACATTGTTACTTAGTGCCATTTACAATTTCTTCATGGGAATCTTAATAAATCAGGCCCAGTCTCTTGTTTAGCCAGTCTTTGAATTCTTCATCTCTTTTAATCCATGGTAAGTATGACTGAATGCTTGATTTGATAAAAGTAGGATTATATTTTGACTCATTCACTGCTGCTTAGCAGCGAGAAACACATTGATAAACATGGATGTGTGCTGAGTATGATATGCATATAACTGTATGCATTGTGCACAATATCTGTTACATTATATATAAGTAGTTGGTACTTCAGCTTTGACTGCAAAATAGACCATTCCCACTAAAGATATAGTAGGGCTGTGACATGCATGTGGGGGCTGCAGGTGCCTCCATTACGCTCTTACATTTGGTAGCTTCACTGTGAGTCATAGCGTTCTGCCCCTTCACAAGTACATCCACAAACAAAGACGTTCCATTAAGCGTCAGAGACTATTATGGCAATGGTTGTTTTTTTATACCAAAAATATTTTTGCTCAGTCCAGGGTTCACCAAACTCTTTGTAGTTCAAGACTATTGGTGCCAGTTACCACTCCACCCCCACCCTCTGCCATTTAGAAATCATTAACATAGTGAGCTCTTTTTTAAGACGTACTATTTAATGTCTCTCTGATACTGATGATCGTTCTACTTAGTAGAAACTCACTTGGTGAAAGTGGTCAGGCCGGAGTCAGCCAATATTCAGTCAGTGCTCGTTGAATGCATCTAATGATTCAGCCAGACATGTCGCGCCCTTTCTAGCATTTTAACTCATCTTATTTGTTCTCCAGTAACACCATGAAGGGAGAGACCCCGGTGAACAGCACAATGAGCATCGGACAGGCGCGGAAACTGGTGGAGCAGCTCAAGATAGAGGCCAGCATGTGCAGGATCAAAGTAAGTACAACCTAAACCACATAGTGCCACTTGCCACCAGAAGCACTGTGACCACGGACCCCCCGCCACCACAGCAGTCATGTACAACACCCCACAGCTGGCATTCCTACTCTATCCCCCTCCAGAGCAACCTCTTACGTGTACTCCACAGCCAGCGGCCTTATATCTTTCTGCAGGTCAGACTCCTACGCCAACCCTCACAGCGAGCAGGACTACACTGCCACCAACTAATAAGTCCTACAGTGCCCCCACATCCCATGCTCCTACATCCCTTCCCAGTTTCCACTCCTATACCACCCCCTTGCAGCCGCTGCTGCTACACTGTCTCCCAAAGTAGGCGCTACCACACATGGCAAGCCCTTCTACCAGGCCTCCAAAGACCGTGCTTCTACATCACCAGCCAGAGAACAAACTAACAGTCTTCGCACTCAGTACTCCTACACTGCCAGCGCTTCTACACCACCGCACAGCACGCATTACACCACTGCCCTCACGCGCCTGGGTCCTACACCTTCAACCACAGCCAACACTTACTTCATCCTCTTCAGACAGCGATTCTTCATAGAGCCTTATTAGCTCAACATACAGTGGACCACCTGTTTTGTAATCACAAATCTGAACTGGTTCCATTTCAGGTATCTAAGGCTGCTGCAGATCTCATGACCTACTGTGACTCTCACACCTGCGAGGACCCACTGATAACACCGGTGCCCACCTCAGAGAACCCCTTCCGTGAGAAGAAGTTCTTCTGTGCCCTGCTGTGATGGCCCAGACAGAGGAGGAAGGGTCACCCGGGGGTTGCAGGCCAGACATCACAGTAACATCTTCCACCACCCAGCAAGGAGGGACCCCTCGCTTCTTTTCCATCACCATCTGGAATTATGAAGATTGCTTGTCCTAGAACGAAGTCTGCGAAAATACCACCAGATTGCTCTAGGGGCAGGAATGCAGAGAAAACTTTAGCATGGATTGTTTCACGGCTGATGGGAGAGGAAGGTGGCATCTGTTTGTAATTCAAAAAAATGTGTGATCTGTGCAGAAGGGCTAAGTGGAATAACAAAGGGATACACAGAAAACAGCACAAGATTGACACTATCCCTAATTCAATGGTATAGATCCTTCACAAAAAGTCTACTACAGTTCAGATATGCCCCCAAAATGCACCCTGGTCCAGCTTGTCAGCAGCTATTAGTCCAATCAGGGCCTCCCACTCTTCCTATCTGTAAATTATTTATTTATGGAGCAGTGTATGATGACTACTAAGACAGAATTCTTGGGATATGGCCTTTACAGAAGATGTCCCCCACTCAGCATCCTTACGGGATAAACAGCCTCCACTCTCTTTTAGCTAATCTGCATGTATCACAACTGCTAAACGAAAGGCACCTGCCATCCAAGCCAACACCCACAACAAGCATAGTCTCTGGGGTCATGCATATGCCACATAAAACTCGTTTCCCCATCTGTCAAGAAATTCTGGGTAAGCAATGTAGTGCACCACACTACTCCAGAGTCCAACCTCAGGCACCTTGAGTGATGCAACCATCGCAAGAGGATTCTGGACTATATAGCACAGTGACACAGAATACTTTGAAGCTCACACCTCAAGTATGGGAGCATGAAGCATAAATGAGGAAAGAAAATGCCGGGGATAGGGTGTGTTCGTATCTTTTGAGATGGGTGGTGGGCTTGCGCCCCATGAAACTTGTTCTATTGTGATAATTCTACTGAGAACTTGCACAGCTAGCTCAATGTATTAAAAAAATGAACATTTACTCACTCTACTCAAAGTTCTTGCGCAGCTCTCACCCTAACCATTCTGAGACCAAATCTTGAACCCATTCTCCTGAAATTTCTCTCAGGCAGAACAGTGGTTTGAGGTTGATCAGGATGGAGTAGGGAGCACTGTTTCCATTTCCAGTATTTTGAAGGCAGCTAGACCAGAGTACCGCTATTAAGACCCCCTAGCCTGCAATGCCTCAGACCCTGAATGTTTCTTGCAACAATGACCCTTTCACATTTTTAGGGTGCACAGGTAAAATAGGGCCAATACCTTCCTACAACCATTAGACTACACCAGTGGTCTCCATTAGACAATCTCCAAGACACTGGAACTACCTGGTGGCAGATCTTAACACACACAGTGTAACTCCATCCCAAATAAACCAGTTGAAATCACATTGAGGTGTCTGTGTCCTTGTGCTGGTGGGAGTGGGTGGTGGCATGGAAAACAGGTGTGTTTTGCAATGGAAGGAGATGGTCAGAAATCCATAACGGAGTCGTCCTCTGATAAACTCCTTTTCAAACTTAATTACATCCATTGGCGACCTTAGCTCCTGGATGATCTGCTCAGACATATTTAATCAGACACATAATTTTGGAAACCATTAATTCTTTGTGCAGTCACCTAAAACAGAATTACACACAACTGTTGGCAGTCTAACACAACCACAACACAAAACAAACGAGAGAGCGACAAAATACAGGGAACTTAACAAGACAGTAGGGATGTTATGGATAAGGGGTATTGGTGCCTCTCTCGGAATACAGCTGCCAAAGATGGCAGAATCATGTGCAGTTCAGGTAAGGACGGTAGCAAACAGTGTCAAGCGTATATATAAAGCTTAGCCCTTGAAAGTGCCAGGACCTAGCACAGACCAGAAACAAAGCTGTATGAAGTGAGGGATTTAAGTCACAGTAAGAGGCAAGTTAAAAAAAAAAAAAAAAAGTCTAGCTATGCAGAGTTTGGCTTTTTCAAGCAACATGAGGATCAGATGGATTGGTACATCTGGCAATGCCTTTAGGAGCTACTCCTCACCTCAGCCCACAAGGCTACCGCTCACCCACTTCAACCCATTAGGGTTACCAGGCTTGCCATATCTACCACCTTGCAAGGAGATGCTAGTAGGTGGAGGCTGGACTAATAATCCAGGCTCTGGGTGGAGGCTTGGATCCATTTTTTTTCTTGCACAAGCTGTTGTGCCTTGTTCTGCCCACAGCTCACCCTACATTTTAAAGCATGCATGGGCATATTTAGAGATGAAGAAACCTAGGTGTGCATGAGCAGTCATTACTAGGTATCAAGTCACATTTCCCACCTTCAACTTCACTGCTTCAGATACTATATTCAAATTTCTGCCAGCATTCATTCATCACAAAGCCTTCTCAAAGACTAGACTCATGACGCCATGTCAGCTACAGCAGCAGAACAGTTAGGTTACTGGCTATTTATATAGTGAAACATATTCCATATGCGAATACCCAGTTCATGGGAGCTTAAACCAGACCTCATTATGTAAATCGTAGGATTTCCTAGCAGTGGTCCTCTGTGGGTTGGGGATGATGGGGAGGTTGAGGGACTGGGGGTTCTGCGTCCATCCCCTAGCAAGGATTAGTGCAATTGATGTGGTAGTGCGAGTGAGTTATTTATTTAGTATAATACGAACTGCAACACTGCTTAGTGTGAAGATTTAAAAAAAAAAAAAAATGTAGAATTATTTAAGTCGGGTAGTCACGCACAACACGTAGATTTCCATAGTGTCAAAGGGAAAAAAAGGCTTCAGGACTCTTCCAGTGTGATGGGCATTTAATGGGAACAAGGGCATTGACGCTGCTTTAGAGTAGTCAACCACATATCCTGCCAAAAGTGCCCTGCACAAAGTTCCCCCTTTGGCTTAGCTCACCTGAGCCCTGCATGGTGTCACCCTTTACAGCAGAGGTCTTCAATCTGTGGGTCGCGACCCCCAGGGGGGCCGTGGAGTCCTGGAAAGGGGGTTGCGCATTCCCCCAGCCATTGTAAAATGCTTCTGCTGGATTTTTATTGATGGAGTCTCCTGTGCTGTGACATGAAGCTGCGCAGATAGCTAAAGAATCATTTCTGCCAGGGCGCCTGCTTCCTGAATGAAATGCAAATGTGAGCTACAAGTTGATCTGCAAATGGTAAAATATACAAAATGATTCAATCACTCAAAGCTTTGTGATGACAAAGATTTGTTCTTTTTGAGTGAGTGCAAAGAGTTAACAACTGGGCTGGTAAGTGTGTGCTTTTAATTGTATATACATAGTGCTTAATACCCCTGAGGATGTGTTGACGGGACAGCTATAAAAAAAAATGTATTACATATGGTCTGGTATTACTTAAATCTACATTTTGGAAACACCATTTCATCTTAAACCTTTTTTGTGCATTTTTTAGTGGCCTATCTTAGACAGTGCGTAATGCAAATATAAAATAATGACTTACATTTTCACAGTGCTTTCTGTCACAGGCTGTGACCTTGTGACATTAAAAATGCACAAGTCACTATTCTCCACTGCACCAACCAAAATTTAATTCTGTGTCTCTGGTTACACACAGACCTCTGCAGTGCATTAACTATTATAGGTTTCATAATACACTGAAGTGCATTTCCCAATGAGTAACGACTTTCTTTTATTTATTTTTCTTTTAAGCTGCCTGTTATTTTATATGTAGGTACCTGACAGTGAAAGACCTAAAAAAAAAAAACGGACAGAATATTTTGGGACATATTTATGAGAGGCTTTCGCCACCAGAGCATCACTTTTATTGGGCTCCGTCAGAACAAGCCTCTCAATCATACCTATGAGGCGACGCGCAGCCACCCTAAGTAGCTTTGCATGGCCTCATAGATATGGAGTAAGTCAAAGCAGCGCAAGCCGCTGCGTTGCCTTACTCTGTCAAGGAGGTGTTCCATGGGCGTTGCAGTGGGAGTTCCTATGCAACACCCATGGATTTTGACGCTGTCCAGGTTTTACAAAACAACGTAAACTGGAGCAGTGCCAAAAACTTACACAGACATAACGAGGAGAAATGTCTTCCTTTCTCCTACTTTTTTCCTCTTTCCATGTGTGTTGCACTCTGCTGCACACATGGAAAGAGGAAAACACCTCTCAGGATGTTTTTGTACGGGAAGGTGCCACTTCCTGGCCAAAAACAATCCTGCCTACGTTGGCGCAAGGCCGCCATTTGTGAGTCAGCGCATGGGGTACAGACAGGAATGCACTATATTTCATAAATACAGTGCATTCTTGCCCTTTTATATTTGGATAGGGCAATGTAGCAAGAAGACTTGCGGCACTGCCCCACGCCACTTTCTCATAAATGAAGACCTTTATTTTTAGCCACACCCTTGACCACGTCCCAACACTCACTGACCTGTGGTTTGCTAAACACGGTTTCATATTATTTCCTCAACGTAAAAATGATTTGCACTGAGAATTGGGGATGTTTATGATTGTCGATGAGGAGTAGCAGGTTCTAGAACTTTTTGTCAGGAGGGGGGTCCTTAAGCCTAAAATGTTTTGAGAGCGGGTCCCAGCATCAGTAAGTTTGAAGACCTCTGCCTTACAGGAACTCCAACTACTACCCTACCTGACATCAACCTGTGATCACGGTAGGGTGCAGCCTCAGTAATCACTACTTCCTCCTTCGGAATGTGCCACCCAAGAGCATCATTTTAGCAAGAAATGGTGATGGGAGGCTGGGTCAAAAATGCTTTGCATATTGTAGTAAAATCATAAAACTTTGGCAGCTAACCGTAAGCTGGAATTTTCTGACTTTGTCCAACTATAACAGTGGAATAGCACAACCTTGCAATGAAAGGAAAACATGACATATTGCAGATCCTGGAGTCTTGGGGGCAAGAGGGTGTTCGAGATCAGTGGCCAAAGAAGAACCTTTTCCAAAATATTACAATAATCATATCTCTTTATTGAAGTTTTTCTCAGTCAAACAAGGTGTTCCAAAAACAAATGCAATAGTGCTCCCAGCTACATCAGACATTAGCCCTGCACTCGTAGGGTGTGCACACCCACACAAAGGAAACATACTTTTAACTCCTGGTCCAAAACTCTGTACCTCGGTCTTCAGTCCTGAAGAGTCCTCCAAGATGTAAAGGATGGAAAGCAGGCTGTTGGGTAGACAAACGACAATGACTAAAGTGATCATGAGACCAGGTGACCCCCTTCCTCCCCTGGAATGCCTCTTTTGATAATGGTGGACCTTCAGTAGGAGGTCTATGGGCTAATGTATCAGGCGAAAGCATGCCATCAATCGGCAAGCCCTCAAGTGCACCCGGCTTATTTACAATATAAAACAGGGTGAGGTTCATTAAAACGTTCATTTGCAGGAATAGGGAATCAGTGGATCTCTCCCCCTGGTGCTCCTGCGTACGTCTCCAGCTTCAGTCCCCAGGAGACAGGAAGTGCCCTTTAGACGAGAGATGCTGGTCCATCCCAGAGAGCAAAATAAGGCGGAAGGCGGAGTGTGGTCCTCAGAAGAGCTTAATTATCGACTCGCGTGATTTACCAACTCCAACCCATTTAACTGTAGGAAAAAGAAATAACAGGAGTTATCAGTGAGGACAACCACATACTGCTCCACCCAAAACAAAAACAAATCTTGCTGTCTGTAACCAAAACCACCCACTCTCATAGTATCACATCTCAAGTACAGCTTCCAGTTCTGGAGGCAACATTTAGATAGTGCAGCCTAGTTCTAGAGGCCATAATTAGAGCGTACTATCTAGCTCTGGTGGCCTCATCTGTAGTAAAGTGTCCAGTTTTGAAGACCACAGCTCCAAAATTAATCTAATCACAGACCATCCAGAAAAGAGCTACTAGGACATTGCAAGAACTATTCTAGTCTAGTCTACTGGCATTTCGTTCGTTACTTTATTTCGGCAAATATTGCCATAAAAGTCAGGACAGGAAATAAATACGACATACATAAATACATTATACAATAAAATATAAGATACAATACATACAGTTGGCAAGAAGTATATGGATGTCCCCATGATTAAGCAGTATCATTAAGTGTATAAAAATATAAATAACAATTTATAAAATAATTAAAAACCAGAACTAAGAGGAAAGAGAAAAAAAAAAAAAAAATTCAACTTGTCGATAAAACAGTGCATCATATACCTTTGCAAGGAGGGGGATGAGCGGGCCACCTGACAAAGCGTTACAATTTGTGACCAAGTCGATTCCTGATAAGGTACACATTATATAGGAATCTGCTTGTGCCAAACACCACTAGTTGTGAAGTATTGGACTGAAATATGCGCACTGCTTCTTTATAGGATCTGACCCCCACATATTTACAAACGGGTTTGATCCACCGATCCCTTGGTTTCTTGTATACTGGGCAAAAGAAGAGTAAATGAACAACGTCTTCTTTAGCCCCTAAGGTACAGAGAGTGCAGAGTTCACATCCTTTTACCCCTCCCCAATTGCATGTGTAAGCATTAATCTGTAAGACCCCGTACCTAAACTGTAAATAAAGTGTTTTTGCCAGAGGAGGGCCGACCTCATCCAAAAATTGTTCGAATTTAGGTGTATCTTTTATGTTTAAAAAATTCAAAGTCAGAGTACCAATCGATGAACTATGCAATAGCTCTCCGTTGACATAAGACCAAAAAGTGTCCTTTACATTTTTCCTGGTACATGTTGTCATGTTCTGTGGAGCTTCCCATAGGTGTGATAAACCTAATCTCTCGTACCACTTAGATACATATTTTAACCAAGGGGTATTCATATGTCCATCTATCTGAGTTAGTTCAGTCAGTCCGTTCTTGTAATCACTCAACTCCGGGGTTACCCATAGCCTGACCCAATACAGCAATGGTCTTAATAATGCTTGATAGTCTGCTCTTTTAAGATTAATATCAAGGAAAACAGGGACTAGGGGGGTTCTTGTCGGTATTTTAAGTAGCCTTCGTACAAAATGGTTTTCCGTTTTTCCAAAGTTGTTATTGCAATGGAATCCCCAGAGTTCAGCGCCATAAAGGGCGGTCGATTGGGCCTTTGCTTTATATACTTCCAGTGCTGGTGAGATTGCTTTAGAGTAACTGGCTCCGTGTATTTTTAAAATAGGCATTGAGTTTTGTTTAAGGGCTAGGATGCTTTTATCCATCTGCCCTTTCCAGGACAGGTTACTATCCAGCATCATCCCCAGATAATTGAAACTCCCTACCTGTTCCAGTTTTTGGTTATCCAAGGACAGATTATTCCTGAGGGATTTCTTGGAGTTTATTGACATATACTTTGTTTTGGTAGGATTTATTTCTAGCCCCTTCCCCACGCAATACTTCTGGAAAGAATCCACCAAATTCTGTAAACCTCTCGGAGTTTGAGAAATGAGGATGGTGTCATCGGCAAATAGTAGTGCCGTAACCGGCTCGCCACCTAGCTTCGGTGAGTCATGTACACAATCCCTTAAATAGATTGGAATATCATTAACATATAGTGAGAAAAGTGTAGGAGCTAACACGCAGCCTTGGCGCACACCACGGTCTACAGGTATGGCCCTTGAGGTCTCACCTTCTTTACCCCACCTAATTTTTGCATAGTTCCCTGTGTGAAGCTTGATAAGTTCTTTAAGTAGTTCCCCAGGGACCGCCATGTTTCTTAATGTAGACCACAACAAATTGCGAGGAACAAGGTCAAAGGCGGCCCTTAGATCCATGAATGCCACATGGAGGCTACCCTTCCTTATGTTTATATACTTCCAACAGATGCACATGAACCTAAACACCTGGTCAACCGTACTTACTTTTATTCTAAAGCCAGCCTGATATTTGGTTAATATTTTAGTCTCTTCAATCCAATCTAAAAGCCTGTTTAAAATATGTCTGGCATATATCTTTTGAAATGAGTCTATCAAACTTATTGGGCGGTAATTACTTGGATCATAGCGATCACCTTTTTTAAAAATTGTCATAATTTCTGCCCCTTTCCAGGAATCGGGGATTGGTGTGCCTGCCACAATGGAATTACTCAAGTAATTTATGTAAGGCCCCCACACATCCACATCATATTTTAGAAGATCTCCGGGGATTTTATCAGGGCCTGGGGCTTTGCCCAATTTCACAGCTAATAAAACCTTATTAGTTTCTTCTAAACTAAAGGTTAATGGAGCAACACTTATCTCTGAATTTGTCTCATGTTACTCAAAGGGCAAATTCTCCTGTTTGTTAGCATAGAGCTTAGTGAAGTGGTCGCACCAAGTATTTTCATCTAGGAAAATATCCTTTGTTGATCTGCCCTGCTTATTTCCATTAGCGATTAAGTTCCAGAACATACTCTGATCCCGTAGCTTAGCTGGCATTTATAAACAGTTGCAGCAGCATGAAAGCAGTGGTAAGATTGGCCAGAGCACCCTGGGTTGACGCTCAGAGGCACAGTGGGAGCCTCTCCCTGCTGTTTGCAACCCAGCAACCAAGTACTGGGTTGAAGAGAGCCCAGTGCGCATATGTGTTTGGCCGTCCTGAGATGGCCAGCCAAATATACATGAGCACTCCCCCTCCATCCCGGTCACACCCCATGGCCCTGTCCCTTTTACTTTAAAACTATAACAGTTTATTATCGCTTTATTGTGAAAGGTTTGCAGCTGCTGCCTCGGAGGTGGGGGGACGACGCTCCTGCACCATAGCGGAGGAGCCACCGGTGTTTATATAGCATGTAGCTACCTGTAAGCATCCCAGCACTGTTAATACAATAAGGGTCAAAATGTAGAGCTGCAAGGATTAAAATCTATATAGCTTTCAAAAGAGACCGGCGAGGGGGAAAACAAAAGACTGTAGTAGTAATGATACATGGAGAGAGAGAGAGAGAGAGAGAGAGAGAGAGAAAGAGAGAAAGAGAGAAAGAGAGAAAGAGAGAAAGAGAGAAAGAGAGAAAGAGAGAAAGAGAGAAAGAGAGAAAGAGAGAAAGAGAGAAAGAGAGAAAGAGAGAAAGAGAGAAAGAGAGAAGTGTGGCTCCAGGAAGAGCACAATGTGGGATACAACACAGGATGCAGACTCAAGAGTAGCAAGGACATTCTTCACAAAAATCAAAGCAACTGTGTGGTAGAGTCCAGAGGAACTGTATACAATATCTACTTATCCGTGGGAAGGGATGCTTAATAAAAGTACTGGTCCTGTAAAAAAAAAAAAAAAAAAATCCACTTGTTACTTTGGTGCCATGTAATGAGGTGACCAATCATGGCAGCGTTATCGTATCAGAGCTCAGATAAAAGCCTTTCTGATTATGCCAGGACTCCTATTATAGCTGTCTCTGTAGTCTTGCAATACTCTGATATTGCCTCTTTTCTGCAAATTTAAACACTGGCGTTGAAAATAGTGATGCGGTTGTTTCAAAGCATGATAAATGTCTCCATCCTTGCCCTTTGAAATGAACCATCATTACAGATATCCTAAATGAATCAGCTGCAGACCCCAAAAAGTGTTTTGCCCTATCGCCAGTATATTAATTCTTTTCATCTGTCTTTGCTAATGACATTGTCATGTTCATTTATCAGTCTTTTTAACTCAGTTAAACCCAGTTCATGGTTTGTAAAGCTTATATATTTTCAGAAACAAATACGCCCAAAATAGTGCACATGAAGAAAATTGTTCTCAGGTATTGGGGCACTGTGGGATTATGTTCAATTTCACATCGACTACTAGTGCTTCAATCTATGGTCGACACCTGAAACGAAACCTTTATTACTCAGGAAATATCTGGACCCAGCTACCAGACGGTGGGATAATTCACAGAACGTGAATCCATAACAGGTTTGTACTGCAAAAATGAAGTCAGAATCAGGAAATGTTTTTCCACATACACAATCACCCAAGACATATATGCACATCGTCTATAGGTAAAGAGATGATCAGCAGCCTTGAGGAGAAAAGGCCCTGATTTATCACTTTTTCAGGGAAGCGCATACGTTAGTTCCTATGTACTACAAAAAAAATAATGGCAACTACTGCTGTCACCTAGATTTAAGGTTTCGGAAGCAGAGATTAAGTACAGGTGGTTTGTTACACTGAAACCTTTTTCAATGCTTCACAAGTCCATGGAATTCCCGGAAATGCTGGCATCATTCAGGTTCTCAGCAGAGATGCCAATCCTCAGCTGTAGTGCCAGACTCTCAACCAGGATCACTAGTCTGAAAAACCCAGGGGAGAGATAACAGTTTCAGGTATAAGATGGTGTCTTCATTCTTCTGATAATGAATAAGGGAAAGTTTAACCACCCATAGATAAAAAAACAATCTCTCATCCTGCAGCAAGAGTTCCATTTTCGTCCAACCTGTTGTGGAAACTTAGAGGTGCATAATGAGACGATTCTATCAAAGCCAAGCACCTAGCTGGAGGAGAGGTTGGAAGCCCCTAAAATTGGATGATAGCCCAGGTCAATCATATCCTTGTCTTAATGCCCCTGCACTTTTCATAGCTTGAAGAATAAAGTTCTTCTGAATAAGGAAGGGGAATGGAAATTGTCCCTCTTATAGCATCCCTTTGGTATGAAAGAAGAGTCTGATTTTCATCACCAGGCTGTAAACTTCCCAAGAGGAAGTGAATGTCTAAAGATGGAGTTATTGTACGTTTTTAGGTTTGTGAATGTTTAACGCAAACATGGCAGCGACAATAGGTTTATGCCCAACACAGTCAACTACATGCTTATACAGTAATGATGAACCCCTCCCCCCTTAGCATGCTTTGTTACATCAAGGGTGTCGCCAGAAAGAAACAAAAAAACAGCTTGGCCTACATTCCAAAAGTTTTGATAAATCTTTGTTTGCTTCAGTACCAGTCACCTCATGTTCAGAGAGCAACTCTTTCCATGCTTTCAGGTCTGACACCACAGATTACGTCATGCTTTACAAGCACCTCAAGCCCTCTTAGGCATCTCAGAACATGTCCTGGTGAAGACGAAATGGAAATTCAGGATGCCCCTAGGGGACCATACTCCAAAGAGAGCCACTCTGCTCTCCTCTTTATCGAAAGGTTGGGCCCAAGTGCAAAAGGAAACCAGTCACCAAGTCCTTTGAGAAGAGATCTGCAGAAGCTAGGTCCTGAAGAGGAAGATCAGACAGGCCTTGAACACCATGACTATAAGTAAACTGGACATTAAGTAGTAGTACACCCAGAACACCAATTAGTACTTGTGAAAGTCTGCCTTTAAGTAATTTGTACTGAAACCTCCATATTCTAGCCACTGAGCAAGAGAAGGCATTAGCATGTTGTGCCTCACATGCTGTGCAGACATTTAGTCCCCCCTGGAGTGCAAAGTAAGAACAGCAATCGTAAAAGATGAGAGTTCAGTTAAGAGCAGGACTACCTTGCACTCAGAATTCACAAATTAAAAATAATTGTCTAAACTGCTCTCATCAGGAGGAAAATCCTATGGGTATTTCCTTCTGCAGACTCGGAGAATGGAAAATAATTTAGCAAACCAACTGAAGTATAAATATGTCGACCAACCTCATCCACATTCATGAGTTAGGTTGCAAATTGTCACTCCCTAAACTGGATGCAACCACAAGGATGGTGGCCTGTTAGAGTCAGAAAACCACTAGGTCTGTGATCACAATCAAATAAAGTCAACTTTTATTTTTTTTAAAGGAAACTGGCTGCACGTAAAAAGAAAACGTTTAATATTAGTTTTTAAAGTGTGAGAGTTGACAGTGGTTTCCTGGACCACTGCCTATTCCCCAAACAACTTATTATTTACATTCACAAAGGGGAAAGGGTCCCAAGTTGACCCCTTTCCTTTTGAGAACCGGTTATAACAGCAACTCAAGAGTTGGTAACTTTCCAAAGACTTGCAACCATATTATGATCGCAAAACATATTACATACCGTAGCAAATAACGACTTTGAAGGGACGCCCTAAAAACGCCCCTTCCAAATAGCAGCTGATTATGCCTTCCTAAACATTAACAAATTGCAAAATGGGTTCAGCAGATTTAAAAAGCAATTTTAAAAACTGCAAGCCTGTGATTTTGAAAATTGTTTGTTTTGGGACCACAAAATGGATTTATACACATTTGTACATAAGGTTCTTAGTGTACTTGTGCTCACAATTAACTGACACCCGGGACAGTGTAAAGCACTGTCAAGGAGGCACACTTAGGTACTACCTGTAATAGGAGAAAGAGTAGATCCGTGTAAAGGTACCAAACATCACTGAACCAGGAGTGGCGTAGTTTTACCAGTTAGACCAGTGGTTCCCAACCTTTTGATTCCCGAGGACCGCCACTGAATCACTACTGGATGCCGGGGACCCCCAAGCAATTTGTACAATTTAAATTTCAAACATTAAAGCAGTAATTCACAAAAAATACACGAAAAGTACACACCAAACAAATACCCGAATTACTAAAGATATAATTATTTTATATTTAAAAAATATGAAAAAAAGATACAATTTTAATGGGAAGGTTGGCGCCGCATCTTGGCCACTAACTTTTCAATGTTTGGTTTTATTTGGGAAAGCTGACTCTTCAGGTCAGATGCTACATTTCCCAAGCAATTTCTGTTTTTATTTTTTAGGTACATAAGATCTGAGAAAGCTTTTTCACATAAACATGTGGTGAGGAAAGGAAAAAATCTTAAGGGCCTCATATCTCCACAGGCTCTCGGTCACATGCAATTCATTTGTTTTATAGCACCTCGCATACCAGTGTAGGGTGTCGGAGCACTTTACAGGGGACTAAAAGGTGTAGGATTTGTGTGTGATCAACACTGGTAGGCATTTCCTAAGAGTGCTTGGCCTGGAGAAGCACAAACTCTAGATTCAAAATATAACACAGTGGTTAGCATTGCTTTTAATAATAAGAATGTATTTCTACACAAGCAAACAATTTTTAGCAGCAAAAGGTTAATGAAAGACTGGGAAAAAACGGACTTTCTAATTTGTGCCACGCAGTTTGGATGCAACTCTGATGACAGTTCATAAGACTACCGTTGTAACTTATAAACTGCACAGTAACACAAGAATCTCTGTGACAAAAGTAGTAACCCACTGTGCTATGCACATAAAATACTTTTCTTTGCAGGCTACACGTTCTTTGCAGCAGGCATATTAACCACCTGCGCTTCCTTAGATGAGTCAAAACTGCCACTAGACAAAACTCTCTCTCCAGCAGGAACATTAATCACCAGAGTTATCTTGACGTTTTTATTTTTGCCGGAAAGCTGACAGTTGTACAGGCAACTTTGCAGTGCTTTTAAAACTGCTGCACAAATGAAGTCTTAAATATAAAAGCACGCACGTATTTCTGTCCATAAGCCCAGGCCTGCGGACCCCCTGGGAATGTGTCATGGACCCCTGGGGGTCTGCAGACCACAGGTTGGAACCACTGAGTTAGACCCTTTATGAACAACGAGAGGAAGCAGGAGGATTTTCTGACATATGGAATGGGTGTAGAGTTAAATTTGAATGCTTAAAGCAATGCTAGGTCTCTCTTCCAAGAGATGGGAGCTCGTTGAGGCCATTCAGTCTTATCAGCCCAAAGAGGGTTTGGCTTTTGTTTAAGTGCGTCGAAGACACTAGGAAAGGTTGCACACGCAGAACTCTGAATGTTTTACTCCTGGATTTCATGGGCAAGAGCCTGTGTTATTGTTTTGAAGCATGCTCCCTGTGGAACGGCAGGAGAGCACAGGTTCTGCAACCGGGTACAGTAATGAAAATGTCACTTACCCAGTGTACATCTGTTCGTGGCATCAGTCGCAGTAGATTCGCATGTTCTGCAATAGCTCGCCATCTGGTGTTGGGCCGGAGTGTTACAAGTTGTTTTTCTTCGAAGAAGTCTTTCGAGTCACGGGACCGAGTGACTCCTCCTTTTGTCTCCATTGCGCATGGGCGTCGACTCCATCTTCGATTGTTTTTCCCCGCAGAGGGTGAGGTAGGAGTTGAATTGTAGTAATAGTGCCCATGCAATGGAGTGACTAAGTATGCACCTATTTAAGGTTGAGATGATACATATATAAATAATTGAAGGTAACTTCCAAACTGCTACAGGCTCCCGGGGAGGCGGGTGGGCACATGCGAATCTACTGCGACTGATGCCACGAACAGATGTACACTGGGTAAGTGACATTTTCAGTTCGATGGCATCTGTCGCTGTAGATACGCATGTTCTGCATAGACTAGTAAGCAGTTATTTCCCCAAAAGCGGTGGATCAGCCTGTAGGAGTGGAAGTAGTTTGAAATAATGTTCTTAATACAGCTTGACCTACTGTGGCTTGTTGTGCGGATAACACGTCTACACAGTAGTGCTTGGTGAATGTGTGAGGCGTAGACCATGTGGCTGCCTTACATATTTCTTGCATTGGGATGTTTCCTAGAAAGGCCATGGTAGCACCTTTCTTTCTGGTTGAGTGTGCCCTTGGTGTAATGGGCAGCTGTCGTTTAGCTTTAAGGTAGCAGATTTGGATGCATTTAACTATCCATCTGGCTATACCTTGTTTTGAAATTGGGTTTCCTGCGTGAGGTTTTTGAAATGCAATAAAGAGTTGTTTAGTCTTTCTGATGTTTTTTGTTCTGTCAATGTAATACATTAATGCTCTTTTGACATCTAACGTATGTAGTGCCCTTTCAGCTACGGTATCTGGCTGTGGAAAGAACACTGGAAGTTCCACTGTTTGATTTAGATGGAACGGTGAAATAACCTTTGGCAAAAATTTAGGATTGGTCCTTAGGACGACTTTATTTTTGTGTAGTTGTATAAAAGGTTCCTGTATAGTAAATGCCTGAATCTCGCTTACTCTTCTTAGGGAAGTAATGGCGATGAGAAATGCCACCTTCCAGGTTAGGAACTGTATTTCGCAGGAGTGCATGGGTTCAAAAGGTGGACCCATAAGTCTAGTTAGGACAACATTTAGGTTCCATGAAGGAACAGGAAGTGTTCTTGGTGGTATAATTCTCCTAAGGCCCTCCATGAATGCTTTAATGACTGGTATTTTATATAGGGAAGTTGAATAGGTAGTTTGCAGGTATGCAGATATTGCTGCGAGGTGAATCTTAATGGAAGAGAAAGCTAGGTTAGATTTTTGTAAGTGAAGCAAGTAACCCACTACATGTTCTGGAGTTGTGTGTAATGGTTGTATTTGATTAATATGGCAGTAGCAAACAAACCTTTTCCATTTACTTGCATAGCAGTGCCTGGTGGATGGCCTTCTTGCTTGTTTTATGACTTCCATACATTCTTGGGTAAGTTGTAAGTGCCCGAATTCTAGGATTTCAGGAGCCAGATTGCTAGATTCAGCGATGCTGGATCTGGGTGTCTGATCTTTTGGTTGTGCTGTGTCAACAGATCTGGCCTGTTGGGCAATTTGATGCAGGGTACCACTGATAGGTCTAGCAGCGTTGTGTACCAGGGTTGCCTTGCCCAAGTTGGTGCTATCAATATGAGTTTGAGTTTGCTTTGACTGAGTTTGTTTACCAGGTAAGGAAGGAGAGGGAGAGGAGGAAAAGCGTAAGCAAATATCCCTGACCAGTTCATCCATAGGGCATTGCCTTGGGATTGTTTGTGTGGGTATCTGGATGCGAAGTTTTGGCATTTTGCGTTCTCCCTTGTCGCAAACAAGTCTATCTGAGGTGTTCCCCAGAGTTTGAAATAAGTGTTCAGAATTTGGGGGTGAATTTCCCATTCGTGGACCTGTTGGTGGTCTCGAGAGAGATTGTCTGCGAGTTGATTTTGTATCCCTGGTATAAACTGTGCAATTAGGCGAATTTGGTTGTGAATTGCCCAATGCCAAATTTTTTTAACTGCGTGGAGTGCGTCCCCCCCCTGCTTGTTTAGATAATACATTGTTGTCATGTTGTCTGTTTTGACGAGAATGTATTTGTGAACTATTATTGGTTGGAAAGCTTTTAGTGCTTGAAAAACTGCTAGAAGTTCTAGGTGATTGATATGTAGTCTTGTTTGATGTACGTTCCATTGTCCTTGTATGCTGTGTTGATCGAGGTGTGCTCCCCACCCTGTCATGGAAGCATCTGTTGTTATTACGTATTGTGGCACTGGGTCTTGGAAAGGCCGCCCCTTGTTTAAATTTATGTTGTTCCACCACAGAAGCGAGAGGTAAGTTTGGCGGTCTATTAACACCAGATCTAGAAGGTGACCCTGTGCCTGAGACCACTGTGATGCTAGGCATTGTTGTAAGGGCCTCATGTGCAGTCTTGCGTTTGGGACAATGGCTATGCATGATGACATCATGCCTAGGAGTTGTAATACCATCTTTGCTTGTATCTTTTGTGTTGGATACATGCGTTGTATGATGGTGTTGAAATTTTGAATTCTTTGTGGACTTGGAGTGGCTACTCCTTTTGATGTGTCTATTATGGCTCCCAGGTATTGTTGTACTCTGCGTGGCAGAATTTTGGATTTTATGAAATTGACGGTGAACCCTAGTTTGAAGAGGGTTTGTATGATATGATTTGTGTGATTTGAGCACTCTATTAACGAATGGGCCTTGATTAGCCAGTCGTCTAGATATGGGAACACATGTATCTGCTGCCTTCTTATGTGTGCTGCGACTACCGCTAGACATTTGGTAAAGACTCTTGGTGCGGTTGTTAATCCGAAAGGCAGTACCTTGAATTGGTAATGTATGCCTTTGAATACAAACCTTAGGTATTTCCTGTGCGATGGGTGTATTGGTATATGGAAATAAGCATCCTTGAGGTCTAAGGTTGCCATGTAGTCGTGCAGTTTTAGCAATGGCAATACTTCTTGTAGTGTGACCATGTGGAAGTGGTCTGATTTGATGAAAGTGTTCACTACTCTGAGGTCTAGGATTGGTCTCAGTGTTTTGTCCTTCTTTGGTATCAGAAAGTACAGTGAGTAAACTCCTGTGTTTATTTGTGTGTTTGGCACTAATTCGATTGCATTCTTTTGCAATAGTGCCTGCACTTCTATCTCCAGGAGATTGGAATGGTGTGTTGTTAAATTTTGTGCTTTTGGTGGTATGTTTGGAGGGAATTGTAGAAATTCTATGCAATAACCATGTTGGATAATCGCTAGAACCCAAGTGTCTGTAGTGATTTCCTCCCATGCTTTGTAATAATGACCTATTCTTCCCCCCACTGGTGTTGTGTGGAGGGGGTGAGTGACCTGTGAGTCACTGTTTAGTAGTAGGGGCTTTGGGGCTTTGAAATCTTCCTCTATTTCTAGGGAATTGCCCTCCTCTATATTGTCCCCGAAAACCTCCTCTATACTGTCCCTGGTAACTGGACGGTGTGGCTTGTGAGGTGCTGGCTTGTGTGCTTTGACCTCGAAACCCCCCTCGAAAGGGCGTTTTACGGAATGTGCTGTAATTTCCTCTGCTCTGCGGGGAGTAGAGTGCGCCCATGGCTTTGGCAGTGTCCGTATCTTTTTTGAGTTTCTCAATCGCTGTGTCCACTTCTGGACCGAACAGTTCTTTTTCATTAAAAGGCATATTGAGAACTGCTTGTTGAATCTCTGGTTTAAATCCAGACGTTCGGAGCCATGCATGCCTTCTGATAGTTACAGATGTATTAATTGTCCGTGCAGCTGTATCTGCAGCGTCCATGGAGGAGCGGATCTGGTTGTTGGAAATGGTCTGTCCTTCCTCGACCACTTGCTTTGCCCTATTTTGTAAGTCCTTGGGCAGATGTTCAATGAGATGTTGCATCTCGTCCCAGTGGGCTCTGTCATAGCGCGCAAGTAGTGCCTGGGAGTTCGCGATGCGCCACTGGTTTGCAGCTTGTGCTGCGACTCTCTTACCAGCTGCATCGAACTTGCGGCTTTCTTTATCTGGGGGTGGTGCATCTCCAGATGTGTGGGAGTTGGCCCTTTTCCTAGCTGCTCCTACAACAACAGAGTCTGGTGGCAGCTGTGTAGTGATGAAAACCGGGTCCGTAGGAGGCGGCTTATACTTTTTTTCCACCCTTGGTGTGATTGCCCTACTTTTGACCGGCTCCTTAAATATGTCTTTTGCGTGCCGGAGCATACCAGGGAGCATAGGCAGGCTTTGGTATGAGCTGTGGGTGGAGGAGAGTGTGTTGAATAAGAAATCATCCTCGACCTGTTCTGAGTGGAGGATTACGTGGTGAAATTGTGCTGCTCTAGCCACCACCTGAGAGTACGCGGTGCTGTCTTCTGGTGGAGATGGCTTTGTAGGGTATGCCTCCGGGCTGTTATCTGACACTGGGGCATCGTATAGGTCCCATGCGTCCTGATCTTGGTCACCCTGGCTCATGGTGGTGTGAGCTGGGGAGTGTGATGGAGTTTGTGCTGGTGAAACGTCAATCACGGGCGGAGGAGAGGGTGGTGGTGTAACTCTTTTCACCACTTTTGGTTGTGGTGCTTGTTCCGTCTGGAACTCCAACCTCCTCTTTCTCCTAATGGGGGGAAGGGTGCTTATTTTTCCTGTCCCCTGCTGAATGAAGATACGCTTTTGCGTATGGTCCACATCAGTTGCTTGTAGCTCTTCCTCAAACCTATGCTTCTGCATTTGGGAGGTTAGCGAGTGCTCTTCTGTATAAGAGCCTACAGCTGGGTCGCTTGCAGTTTGTTTCGGCATCGAAACTTTGTCTGCGTGTTTTTTCGGCTCCGAGGTGACTTTTTTCCTTTTCGGGGCCGAAACCTCTTGGCGTCGATCTGTTTCGGTGCCGCTGTCTCGGCGTCGAGCCGTGTCCACACCGGCATCTCGGTGTCGAGGCTTATCTCCAGCACTTTCTCGGTCCCGAGAAGGCTGCGTGCCGGTGTCTCGACCGGAGTCGGACGATCTCGGCACTGTTTGGGCCTTTTTCCGTGCCGACGGTCGGTCACCGAATTTATGGGTCGAGCCATGGCCTGGTGGCAGTGGCGTCCCCTGGGCCTTGTAAATGTTTCTCTGTGTGGTTTTCGACGTCTTACTCACGGTTTGTGTATCGTCGAATCCTTCGGAGTCTGAGTCTTGGATCGAGAAGGTACCTTCCTCTTCCTGTTCCTCGAACTCCCGTTGGGCTGTCGGTGCGGACGCCATCTGAAGTCTTCTGGCTCGACGGTCTCGGAGTGTTTTTCGGGACCGGAACGCACGACAGGCCTCGCAGGTGTCTTCGCTGTGCTCAGGTGACAGGCACAGGTTGCAGACCAAGTGTTGGTCTGTGTAGGGGTATTTATTGTGGCATTTGGGGCAGAAACGAAACGGGGTCCGTTCCATCGGCGTTCTTCAGCACGCGGTCGGGCCGACCAGGCCCCGACGGAGGATCGAAAAACTACCCCGAAGGGCACCGGAGCTCTTCGATCTTCGATGCGGTGTTGAATGTAAGTACGCCGACCCCGAACGCAACAATACCGACGAAAATCTTCCGAAATTAGCTAATTTTCCGTTCCGAAACTCGGAGCGACAGGAACACGTCCGAACCCGATGGCGGAAAAAAAACAATCGAAGATGGAGTCGATGCCCATGCGCAATGGAGACAAAAGGAGGAGTCACTCGGTCCCGTGACTCGAAAGACTTCTTCGAAGAAAAACAACTTGTAACACTCCGGCCCAACACCAGATGGCGAGCTATTGCAGAACATGCGTATCTACAGCGACAGATGCCATCGAACTGCTAGTTTTGCGAAATGGCGTCTGAGCTCCGAGCATCCGAGCTCTGAATCAGTAGAATGGTACGACTGCAGGGCTAGTATGAAGGTATGGCAGTGGTGGTTCCTAGGGATGGTTTAGATGCTGTTTCGTTATGTCAGTCTGCTTAGTGCAGGCTTTTCAGAACACTGCTGTTGCCACCTTTGGCTAAACTAAGGGCAGCAGGTAAAAGTATTCGGGGGGAGGGGGATTGGGGCAGCACAACATATCACTCAACTGTAGGCAAATGGAATTACTAGCATGACCCCATCACCAATCATTAGAGCGATGGCTATAACTGTAGAAGCAGTATATAGGTTTGCACCGAGAAAGAAAAGGGTCATGCTAGATAAGCTCAGCAGCCCTTTTTCATCATCATTAACTATACATGCATCCGAAAAACAGCCTTCTGCATTTTCAGATACTTAATATGCCCCAGAACATTTGCTGCTGCATTCCACTATGTCTAAGCTAGGAAGAAAAAAATAAATAAAATCCTTTCCTTGACCTGACTCAAGGGTATCTGGCATAAATTTTCAGGCCACACACAAACTCAATCAATCAAGGACTTGTAAAGTGCAGCTAGTCACCCATAGAGTCTCAAGCTGCTGAATGTAGGCATGCTGCTCTGTCGAAGAGCCAGGTCTTGAGGTCCTTCCTGAACTGCTTCAGTGATGCGGTCTGCCTGAGCTTGAGGGAGGAAGTGTGTTCCATGTCCGGGCTGCTAGGTAGGAGAAGGATCTTCCTTCTGCTGTACTTTTCCGGATCTTGGAGACGGCTGCAAGGGCGAGCTGGGAGTTACGGAGATGTCTCTTGGGAACGTAGAAGGTGAGGCGGTGGTTGAGGTATGCTGGTCCTATGTTGTGCAGTGTCTTGAAGATGTGGATCAGGAGTTTGTATGTGATGCGCTTGTTGACTGGGACCAGTGTAGGTCTCTGAGGTGGGAGGCGATTCGGCTGTGTTGAGGGATTTCCAGGATGAGTCTGGCTGATTGGCGTTTCTTAGTAATGCCGGCATAGAGTGCGTTGCCTTAGTCCAGTTTGCTCGTGATGAGCGTGTTTGTGACTGTCTTCCTCGAGTTGGGGGAATCCATTTAAAATCTTTAGCAGGAGACTGAGGGTGTGGAAGCTTTATGAGGAGACGGCGTTAACTTGGTGGGCCATCGACAGAGCAGAGTCCAGGATGATGCAGGAAACTGCTGAGGGTTAAGTCGTGCTTTTTGACCTTTTGTTAAATTCAACATTCAAAACTGATCTAGTCCGAGAACGGGACACAGCATGTCGTAAATGCAAACTCTTTAACCGTTATGGGGAAAAGGAATAGCTGAAACTAAAACCCAGCTGCCTATGCACTTTAAGCGAAATGTCTGATTTTGGACTAGAGCCCATAAGGAACACAGCTGCGTAGAGAAAGCAATTTGTTCCAGCAGACAAAAAAAGTTGCAGATTAGGAAAGAAAAGAACCATTAATGTGTATGCTTAAAATTAGTAAAGTTTTTCATAGATGTGGAAAATTTCAGTCAAAATTTATGAACTACTTATGTTAATTTCTGTGCATGTTCCATTGCAGGGTGTAATTACCTCCCTCTCACTCCAGATTAACCTCTTTCCTCTCAGCAGATACAAAAGGTCACAACCCAGCATACTGCCTGTTTGTGGTGAGGTTGAGGTTTCTAAGATCACGTACAAATCACCCAAATGTAATAAAGTCGCTCCCACAGTGTCCTCCCGTCCGAGACATGAGCAGGACCAAACCTGCTTATCTTCAGATACTGGGGATTAGAAAATCCCATAGTGAGCAGACGCAGCCATAAGACTGGTCAATAAAGAATGGAGCTTGGAAAGAGGTAACAGGGGCAACAAGGTGTATTTTGTTTCGGTTATAAGCATACCTGGCACTTGCAGATACTCTTCAATGAACCGGATGTATTTCTTTGCATTCTCTGGCAGGTCTGACGAGCTCCGGGCTTCCACCGTGCTGCACTTCCACCCTGGGAGAGTCGTGTAATCCACATCTACCTTATTCAGCACCTCTTGATTAGCTGTGGAGAGAAAGCATTTGAAATAAAGGTTTTGCTCGGATTCGTCCAGAACCCGTGCCCTCATACAACACCCAGCCTCACACCCAGCACACTGGTGTGGCAGAGGATGAAAACGCCTGCGGCTGCAGACCCGGCGACTCCCTGTTACAGAGCCAGCGAGACCCAATGGGAGTGCGGGCGCACAGACCTAGCAAGACCACAACCACAGAGACTACCACAAGAGTTAGGAAGCCTACGGGAGGACAGCAGCAGACACCGCAGCCACCCAGCTGTAGCAGTCGAATTAAGTCAACAGTAGCAGTCTCTAGCCTTCTTGTGGCCACAGAGCTGAACACATCCAGCCCTATCCTTGGGCTAGTGTTTCCACGAGCACAAATAAAGAGAAGGCTCAAAAAAGGTTATTGTTAAAAAAGCGTATATAAAAAAACGCTACAAGATATGTAGCTTGTGTAATGTAATTATTACCAGCTTATTAGGCAAAGAACAAGCAAAATGCAACAAGACATTTACGGTTAATGAAGCATCATCATCTTAGTGGATATAATAAAACATCGACCAATGGCCATTTTAAAAAGTGAAACCCCGACTTCTTGCTATCGCTGTCCCTGAAGAGGGAAGTGTACAAACAGAAAAACTTGCTTAGTCAATTGAAATCAAACAGTACTTTCTGCCATAGGATAGCAATGGTAACAGTATTTCAACATGGACATCTGCACAGTAACTATGCACGGTCACTGGACCTGCAGAAAAGGACTCAATCCCCTGCTTACAGTGGTAGTCTGAAAACGTCACGAGTGCTTGGAAGCAAGCTCAAGTCACGTAGCTAGAGTTCTTTAATAAAAAACAGAAGTCCTGGCTGGGCCTCCAAAAAGGTGGGCTATTTATTCCCCTCCCAATGTGTAACATCTAGACCTGGCTTTATCAAAATATGTTGGTGATAAGATATGAGCGGGGCCTCCAACGCCATAGCATTTCTCTAGGTCATTTTGTTTTCTTCAAGGCGCAAAGGACAGAAGCAGATTGCCCTGCAGAGCCCTTTTCAGTGCCCATTTGTTAGAGCTCTGCCTACGGATATCCGGATATGCTATTGACTTCCAATTACAACCACACACCTTCTTTCAGCAACCTCATATACTGACCTGGAAAGTATGGGATCCTTTTCCCATTCAGGCAGTACTCCACGCCTACTTTAATCTCTTCCAACCCATCCAGGATATCCAGCTTGGTCAGAGCAATCCTGCAGAAAAGATAAGATTTTTAGCTGGTGGCTTTCCTGATATTGTAAACACCCCTCTCCTACCACATTAGCACCAAGAAGAAGCAAACACTTAAGGGAACAGGCGGAGGGGCCAAGATGTGATGTAGAAGATCCATGCCAGGATTACACAACTCTGCCAAATAATCCTTTCCAAAGTTCTTTTTCCTGCATCCAGTCAGACAAAGGTGTGATGGAAACAACTTAGTAAAGCCAAGATCGGACTAGCATAACGTGTTTACAAAGATTTAGGGGAATCTGATTGGCTTAAGGGTAAACCAAAGAGTGTCAGCTTCGATGCAAATCTGTCACAAAGAGAAAGACCAAGGAGTAACACAGTTTCAAAACTGTCAGGAAGAGAAAAAAAAATCCTAAACTTTCTTAAAAGGGGAATTCCACGAACATCAGCTTTCTGATCTGGGGCATCAAAGCTAAAGGAGTCCTGGGAAAGAATATCCAAGTGACAACTAACTAAAGCAGAAATCTCTAGCAGTGTGGAAAGTGGAACTGATGGATTAAGATTAGACAAAGCTAGGTTTGTTTTGCTCTCGAGAACAAACATTTCAGTAACAGTCAGAACAGATGTGTCATGGTTAAAGTAGGTGTGAAAGCATTTGTGTAAATCGTCAGAATCTGGTCACTGCTGGTTGAGGCAGGCTCCAGCGGGGGCTACCTGCATGGAAACATGGAGCTGCCTGCGTGATGTCTAGAAAGAGGTGGGTCTACTTGAACATGCAAGACCACCACTGCATCAAAGTTTGGCTGCCTACATTACAGTCCTCCAAATCGGATGTAATAAGTCCTGCGAAAGAAAATATTCAGCTATCTTCAGTTGAGTTTGCAGTTGTGCTGAAACTGAACCCAACAGCCTGCTCACTGGCCACAAGTATAATACTACCGTACTTAAGATGAAGCATGGCCTCAGTCCACCTACCAAACCTCAAACTACATACCGACCCCAGCACGATCTCCAGAGGTCACTGTGCCAGCCTATGAGGTAATCTTGGCGGACATCACCTGCGGCTCAGAGACTGCTGGATTAAGTAAGTACAGAACTGAGGCGGAAGTGCCAACGGCAAAAGTCTCTCATGTGCTGTCCTCCGCTCCACGCTTGGCTGTGTATTGTCCAAAATACCACAACATTTATAACCATTTACATGGCTGTCTGTATGTTGTCTAAATTCTAAATCATGACATTTAGAACATTAGCTTGAGAATCCCTTTACAGTATGATTTCTGGTAATTCATTAAGGAACCCACCACATTATAAAATAGTGCATAACTCATCTTGCTTTTAAGGGTGAAAAGGCACCAAACTCTATCCCAAAACCCATCAATTATCGCAAACCAAAATACCAACCCATTAAACCCTACCCTACAACAGGTTGAGATGCAAATAAAATAATCAGACACCAACTGACAAAAATCAAAATGCTGGCGCTTGAAAGTGAGATGGGATAGACCATATTGTGAATTGAAGCAATCTTGCTAATGGTCATGACGGGTTTCGCCAAATGGCACAAAACATGGGAATGCCACATTTATGCATTAAACACCAAAGACATTGTTCAGGGAGACATGTAAACCACCAGTCTAAATCTCTAGACTATATTGCCAATGTACAGGATTCCTCTTTCCAAGGCCTGAAGGGATATAGGTGGGTGCCACTGGAATTATGGGATTGTGCGGCCGCGCAGATTTTCGCATAATTACAGATTTGCAGCATTTGACACATAATCCAACATCTGCCGCATAATCTGCAGATTTTAACAAACATTTGTCTTTGTTTCTAGTTAAAACGGTAAAAAAGTTACAAACAGTGCAGCGCATGCATTGCTGCACAGTGGAAGACCCTTTCCAAAGTTACATTTGTGTTGCTATATTTGGGTGTTAAACTGGTACTGAGATCCAGCAATGCCCAAACAATGTTAAATTTGCAAATGACAAAATAATGAAGTAATACCATCACAAAATGTGCTGCATTATGCCACATAATTTTCCTTTTCTTGATGCATTATTTACTCAACCCTGTCACAATTCCAGTGGCCCTGGGTATAGGCTGTACTGGAAAGGGTGGACTGTAGAAAGACCGTTAGGATCTGTATACAGGCAAAAAAGGGCTATCTGCACCAATGTACACAGAGGTGAGATGGCGGAGCTTCTGCACCTTAGTACAAGTACAGAACAGTGTGACAGAGCCACAGTGGAGGCTCTCTGTAGCAAGGCATAAGAATTTTGGGGGGGTGGGGGGCTTCCAATGTACAGCGGCATCTACAGCTCCAACCAGATACCCCTGAAGATTAGCACTTATTTCCCCATGTGCTGTGGACTGTGTGAAACTCATTCAGGAAGTCTCAACTGCCTCCTCTGGAATCCACAGTGCTTTTATCAATTGATGGCTACATGCCCCCCTTTCCTTGTTGAAATGACCATGAAACCACGCCCGCCATTGGGTGGCCAGAATTCTACATTTTGAACATGGCAAAGCCTTTGGATGGCTTTATTTTCCCACCAATGCTCATAAGAACTGGATAAAAGAGGTCCATCAAGGTTTAGTTCCTTGTAGTAAATGCACTTCAGAAGAAGCTTTGCTGCATCAGCTAGGAGAAATAAGATTGTATACGTTACTGTCCTCCAAGGCTTTGACAGCATGACGGAAGAAGCCCTCTTGCTCTGCCATCTGAGGAACACAAAAGCTACTTCTCCTCCTCCCTAGGTTATTAATGTATGTGTTGTTTGCTAAACCTGATGGTCTCTATTACACAGCCATCCATCAAGGATGCACACTGCGATGTATAGTATAATGCCCAGTATAAACATATTGGTTCCATGCTTTAAGGGCCCCAAGTCCATCTCAAAGTGATCATTAGTCTCCCGCTCCCAGCAATGTCATTATCTTCAGTAATCAGTGGGGGGCTCTTGCACCAGAATCTTTTTAGGGGCCCCAGCGCTCCAAGTTCCAAGATGACTGCATGACAGAGAAGCTTTGAGGATCAGGAGCATGTATCAGCTGAGCAGTGAAAATGAGGAGTAGGAAACAATGGGATCTGGGCTCTGAAAAGCAGTGTGGGCACAGATCCTGGGGTCTGATGCTCTCACATAGCATAAAACTCGCCACAATACTGGACTGCATTATTTATAAAAGCGGAACAGCAAGCAGAAACGATTCCAGACCTACCGTGGTGAGAGGGATGTCATGGGCTGGAGGCTGGGGTAGGCAATCACCATATGCTCTAGACAGGTCGTGAGGGTTGCTATTCCACCCCGATGGGAACTGGGGCCCTGTGTACACCAGGCAATATGTTGGGCCTGCATAGTTTGGTGAAGAACAAGGTCCAAGAGTGCTGATGATTGAATTACTATGGGGACGTAAAAAGCAACTTTCCAGGACCCCAAGATGGTGGAGCGCTTTAGCTTTAAGAGGCTGAGTCGACATAACCCAATCACAAGGGGCAATCGTCAGGCCTGATAAACGTAGAGAATGGGTATGCTTGTGTCCTTCAGACACAGCTGAACGACGTGCCTGGGGTCTTAGGGGCCTAAGTAATTTAAGAAACTGGTCCACTTTTTGCTCAATATGTTTGGTTGGAGATCCTGCATTGCACAGTGGAGGATGTTGCAGTTATGCTACTGTGTCTCAAAGTGAAGGCCACCCTCTCCCTTCACATCCCGGGTTACTCGATGCATAATCCAATGGCTCAGTGGGAATGACACCACCCTGGTGACTGCGGCATACCTTCCACCATAAAATGAGACTATAACATCAGTAGTCTACAGAATATCACTCCACTATGTGCTGCTGTTGAACGTCGCCGGGAAGGTCCTCTGTTCACTCCGGAACACTGTATGCAAATATTGGGAATTCAGATGCTACGCAAGCTAAACCATAGTTCGAGGTGAAGTGCTGGAGACCGCAGACGTTGAATGAGGTCAGGGATCCTTACAGCAAATGAACCACCAGGCAATTATGAGCCACCTGGGCATGATGTCAATACTGATGTGTCCAACAAAGCCTAGTATCAATTAATAACAAAATCAATGCATTCAAAAATAGAACTGATGCTACAGCCTTACAAATTGACTAAAAAGCAGGATGGAAAAACAGTATATCAGTTGCGTGAGGATGACCTAAGAAAATGCAACAAGAAAGATAGTTGACTAAGGGCAATGTACTGTATCATCAAAGCGAAGGCTTGGAGTGTCGCCCAAGAAGAAATAACTTCAGGATTTGGGAAATCGACAGAAGTAGTCAGAAAGGAAAACTATGAGCTGAACACAGATGACCAGAGCTTCTTTAATGACTTCTGGAATCAGGTCTGCTCACTATTCCAAGGCAATTATCTGGGAAGTGGACTTTAACGTGGCGCTGGAAGCCGAATAGGACAGAGCGCACACTTCTGTGAGATACACACTAGCTGCAAAGACATTTCAAGGAACCCTGTCTGACCATGATCTGATAAGTAGCTGCATCCTGCACAACGGGAAGGCAAATACACCTCTTCAGTCAACATGTGGGCTCACCTGAGCCTCTGGGTGGGTACGTAGAATATTTGCCCCTGGACAGGTGGTGGAGCACTTTGTGAGGACCCTCTCGAACCAGGCAGTAGTGCTTTTAAAAATAAAGGTGTTTGACCAATAAATTCTATCCTGTGGAGACTATCTCTAAATACACTGCTACATAGGGTATTTAGGGAGGAAATAAAAAAATAGATCGTGAAATACTTTGCACATTCTATAGGATGTGTAGAGGAGATGACCGATATTGGGTGCCTTTGAAGTGGTCATGTATGGCCACTGCATAGCTAATCAATATGAGGTGTTAAAGACCCTTAGAGAGCAAATATCTCAACTGGGATGCGAAATTAGAAAGCTGGAATCTGAGTGATCAGCTGGAGAGTGCCCTGCGCTAGAGGCAGAAATAAGAATCAAGATCTCAATAGAACGAGGTGGTGGAAAGGGAACGGCGACACCTGGTAAGTACGCTCAGGCTTGTGGGTTTGAAGGTAAGCATCCTGATAGATAACTAATAAGAAAGGGCAGCCATGGGCAGCCAATAGTAATACACACACATAAAAGCAGATGGTAGCCTTTAGACATTAAGAAAAGATAACGAGGGTGCTCAACTACTATTCAGTTCTCCTCTTCTCCAAACACTCTGGTGTTTCCACAACTAGTGATGTTTAGTTAGAAGGTACCTTTATTGCACAGTCAGAAGATTCCCAGAGCGTATTTCTGGAAGAACCTCATGCTGTGAGAGGTGAACGGGAGTTAAGGGTCTGCCGACTGGTAAAGCCCCCAAAATGAAAGGGCTTCCATTCGAATTCAACAAAAAATTGCGGAGTTGAAAGCTCCACATGTCCTGCTTATCTGTGCTTGAGAAAGAAGTATTACTAAATCACCCTCCTAAAGCTGGAAATTCCACCAGACCATCGTGACTCAAGAGCCCTTTCTCGCTCATAAACTGCAACACTAAGATTCTGGCTAGAATTGTTGCAAACAGGCTACTAACCCTGATGCCCAGCTACATGATCAGGCCAGATTAATTCTGGGCCTATCCACTTCACACAATCTTCTTACTCTTTGCTATCCTTCACCAACTAGACCCACAACTGAATGCGGCAGCTGTGTTTCTGAATGCCACAAAGGTGTTTTAGTCTTTACATTTCTCCCTCAGCCAGGCTCTGTATTAATGGCTGGAATTTGGACCCAAAACGAGTCACCAGAGGCACGCGTCAGGGTTATCCACTTCCCCGATACTATTTGCCATTGCTCTCAAACTGCTGGCTGACAAACTGTGCCAGGACCACTCTAAGAACGCCTTCAGATGACTTTACGTGAAAGATCCGTACAAAAATCTCAGCCCAATCCTTAGAAGTTCCTAAAGTTTGGGCCATTATCAGGAATGTAAATCAATTGAAGAAAGACAGTCTTGTTCCCCTTTTACCCCAAGTGTGCTTGACTTCCCCACTGGAGAGGTGGAAAGGTACAGTTAAATATCTAGGCTTCTGGATTAGCCTTTATAAATAAGTTATACGAGTTAATAATGGGGCCACCATTACCAAACTCGAAGATCAGATATAGAGATGGAAAGGGATGCCCATATTTAAGGCGGGGTGCATTAGGGTGATCAAAACTTTGATACTTTCTAAACTCAAATTACTTCATCAATATACCTATCCCTCCTCACCAAAGTGATTTTCTACACCCTGAAATCCTTGCTAGTTAGACTGATTTGGGGGGTAAACAAGATTGATTAGCTTGGGGAACATTTACCTTACCATATCATATCATCAGGGAGGATTTTCTGCTCTGGATGTGGTGCTTTATGTTGTTTGCGCACAAGACTACTCAGCTTAATGCTGGTTCTATCCCAAACGTTACAAGGCTCAGTGGGGGTGGACAGCTGCTTTGCCAGCCCTACCTCACTCTCAATGCTGCTACGTAAAGAATTCCCTAGGCGAGTAGCAGAGATGAATATCTTGAATAGCAGTATTTAGGCTTGGGTCAAATTGGAAGTCAGGGGAAATGTCAAAATACTACGCTGGTCTGAGTTTGCCTAATGCAGCATGAGGGGAGTTTTTAAATGGAAAGTGCGGTGCATGTGGCATGAGTGACAAATCAATATTAGGCCTGAAAAATTGGTAGCAAAAGATACTGCCAATAAAACGGAAATGTAATTTGCATGCATCTGGTTTGTTTCAATTAGTGTGTGTGTGTGTGTACACACACACACACACACACACACACACACACACAATATTACCTAGTGGTGGTCGCCAGTAGGTCGTTATAGTTAGGACCATGTTTCCATAGCAAAAGCATTTTTTTGACTTGCCTATATCTTTAGCGCTGTTTGTGGGGAAAATTTTGTGAAGATTCTTCAAAGTGTGCCCGTAATTTCTGTTGCCCATGGAAAGATTCGGGGTGGTATGTCAAGTGTGGGGAGCTTGATTGGAGGCCAACACTTTAACCAGGAAGTGTTGGTAGCCATCTTGGGACTCTGCTTCAGCCGGGTCCCACAAAAAAACTGAACAAAAGAAAAAGGGGGCAGGGTAGGAATACCCCAACCCCAAGCCTTGTTCTTGGGGTACCAGAAAGACCCCGGCAGGGCATTTTTAAAAACATTTTTGTTGCAATATCAAATTTATGAATTTACAGCAAAAATAGGGGGAAACCCCCCCCCCCCCACAAGCGCACTCTCCCCTGCTTGTTTTTAATTACACCCCTGGGGTGGGGCTTGTCCCACGGGCATACCTCCTTTATTAAATTTAAAGGAAAGGTGCACAAGTGGCCCCTCTTCATGGGCATTTTTATGTCCTGAGGACCACCACCTCGCCAGGGCTTTTATTAATTATGCGCGGGGGCCTCCGGGACCCACTGGCTACCACCTCCCTGGGGCCACAATGTAAGAAATAAATGGGGGGTGGAGGAGGGGCACAGAGCCCCCCCTAGGTCCTGGGGACCACCAACCCCCTGGGGCAGGGCCAGCCTGTGAAACCAAAAGAAAGGGGGCTCCGCTGCACCCCCTCCTGGAACCATTAATGGCCCTTGGGCCCACTGCTGTCCCCCAGGGACAGCTCCTGCTATGTCTGGGGGTGCCCACCCCAAGAACATAGCTGTTTGCTCCGACTCGGCAGGAGCTTTGACAGCTCCAATCCGTCAAGTCAAAGCAAACACAAACTCCAATCCCAGGAAGTGAGAGCTGTCAAACTGCTGTTTACAGATGCATCAATTTCTCACACACACACACACACACACACACACAGACAGAGACAGAGAGCTGCATGTTTAGCAGCTCGCTGTGTGTGCGAGCAATGCCGGCTCCCGCAGGAGGCGGGGAGCCAGCTGGGACCATAGAGACATTCAGGCTCCCCGCACAGTCCCTAAAGCTGCTGACTGGTAGGGCACCCAGGAGACATGACTGGGCCTTAGGGTATGGGCCGGTTGTGGCCCCAATGCTCATTTCACAGAAACTAAACCTCACCAGGAAGCACTTACAAATATAAACCCATCAGGTGACCCAGCTGAAGCTCCACTTCTGGAAAGGACAAATGATTTGAACTCCTGGATTGCCGAAGGCAAAGCAAGTGTGTTTTCTCTGCAGTTTCATATTGAAAAACGATCTGAAGTCCTTTGTGGAGGAGAATGCATTGTTAATCCATTGGAGCGCAATCTGTATGTGACTGACTGTGAAAAGCGGGTTTTTCTTGTACTCTCCGGGTGGGAGCAGAGTCCATGGTTCTCCCTTTAAATGGCTACTAGTATACAAATGTGCAAATCACCTGGAAGCTCCGCCTCTTGGCCCCACCCCATCCACCTTAGTAGTATGAAGGTCTTCCACATTTTGCCAGGATGATGGACAGCTTACCTAAGGGCCCCCAATACATTTCCCATCGATATTGGTGGTGCATTCCTATATCCGAGGAAGGAGGACATCTTCACAAAACAAAGAAGTGCTTACTTATATAGATATGAGGAAGGACCCTGGTTTGGTGGAGATTTACGAATGTTTAGCATTGTTGGCCTCTCTATTAGAGGAATCATGTCATCACATATTTCTGGATAAAGACGCACCAGGAGCAATCATGTTGCCAATACACACACAAGGCCACTGGTGACATTTGCTTGCGCTCCATTATACAGCTGTAGTGTAGAATATGTACTGGACATTTTCCAAAGGTAGAAAGAACTCAACTTGGATAGTTATTTTGTGCAATACTGTGGGCTCTTATTGGATAAAAGGGCAGGTGGGGTTTCTCTGTGGCCGAGCCACTCACACAGGTTACAGACACTCACGCACACACACTCATGCACCCACTCACAAACCCACTCAGACCTAGAGACACTTATGCACTCACACATGCACTGTCAAAGGTTAGTGGTTACAGTTAGGAAATAAAATTAAGTAAGCTTTAGAAATTCACTTAAAAAAACCAAAGGTTACAAGGATGTTATAGGTAGGTAACATTTAAAAAAAAAAAAAAAAAAAAAAAAAAAAAAACACGAAAGGTTACAGGGACGTTAAACTAGGCTCACATTTCACCGATACAAAACCCGTGAAATTCTGCAGTTATAGTTACCTGAGCTAACTATAGCTAATGCCCTGCAATGCACTGCTTATGACCTCACCAGGCCTCGAAAAATCATAAAAAATTTACTAGACCTGCAGGTCGAGTAACTTGAATAAAGTACTCAACTAGAACTGTAATGCACTTGACCCGTAACGGGTCTCAAACTGTGAGATCCAGGCACATATTTTAGTTTACAGAGTCACCTTTTTCTTCATTCTCACATGAGAATACCTTCAAATTTCTGAGCTCAGCATTTCTGCTGTACAAAAAAAAAAAAAATCTTTGTTTGATTAAACAGACGAAACGTTTGTTCCATGTTTAAAAATAATCTAGCCCACATATAGGGGACACATGGTCCAGGACTTGCCTCTTAATTTACTAATATTATTGCTACCAGGGCAGGAGTGTTTCTGGGTTCATGTTTAAACACTCACTTTTAATAAATATACTACTAAAGCATGATGCGGTCGCACACTGTCAGTTACAGACAGAAAATGTCCAAGAAATGTCCAAAAACCTTCCCACTAACTTGCAGCTTTACTGATAAAACTATACGATTTATTAACAATCTGTGAAAATCTGGTTTGAGAAAACATTTATTCTTTGCACATCACCAAGTAAAGTCTTCTTATTAGTTTTCTTCCTATTAAAATGTTTTTTCATCACACAGAAGTACAAACAATGGGCTTTCACAACTACTGAAATGTTTGTACAGTTGACTTGGCTATTTAAAATTGAGTGTGTTAGGAAAAACCTGACAAAACCCTGGAACTCTGCAGTCAGAAGGAAAGCTAATTGAAAGACAAACTGACTTTTGACCTCTGTCTCTGAACACAGAGCAAACGTGACGAGAACAAGATTTAAACGCGTCTTTATTGCGCCTTCACTTTCCGACTGAACAGAACACCTCTTCTTTGCCAACTAGCTAGAAGAGACAAGTAGGTCCAAAAATAGCTTGACCTGATAAAATATTACTCATCGTAGCGAGTGGGTTATTAGATTTTTTGAAGCCTGCTCAAATATTACATCACTCATGACATGGTCAGTGACATCACTGATGACATCGAGAGACGCACTCACACATCCCTCACTCACCCATACGTCCATTCACACAGATGCTTATTCCACAATACAGCCACTCACACACCAACTCATTTAACCAAACAGCCACTCACCCATACAGGCTCTTAGTCTCCCATACAGCCACTGACACACCCACTCATTCACCAATACTCACTCACACAGCCATCATTCACCCACACTGCTACTCGCATACCTACATATAAACCCATACAGGGACTCCCACATCTACAGGCACTAAGATATCCACTCACACACATATACAGTCACACAGCCACTCAATATATTTTTAGAAATAGTATCACTCATTAGTAATACAGAAGTACATTTTAACTTTTGTAGTACCTTGGTATATATATGCTTATTACTAAACCTTTCAGAAAACACTCACTATGTCATCAGTGATGTCATTTCAGAGGTCAACAAAGCTGTCACTGACCATGTCATGAGTGATGTAATATGTGAGGTCATACGCAGTGGCATAGGTTAGCTCTAGTTAACTGCTGAATTTCACTGGATTTGTAGGAGTGAAATGTAAGCCCAACGAGAACATCTCTGTAACCTTTGAGATATATATATATATATACCCACACACACACACACACACACACACACACATCTATTTCATGAGATATGGGTCTTTAAAATTTGGTGACCAAGGGATGAATGTTGTTTCAGACAAGTAGGAATATAATGTAAGAGGAACCAATAGGACCTCTCACTAGTCCCAGAGTGAGAGAACAGCAAATTAATTTTTATGACAAAGGACCTCTAACTTCGGGACTAGGTTCTTTTTTAACAAACTTTTTGGGGAATCTGGGAACAAGTTCCATTTCTGTGATTTGCAAGATTGATGGCAAGCAGACAGCCACCTGGGTTCAAATTGACTGCCGCCATCTGCAAGCATCCAAGGCAGCTGGTAAATTATGACAACGAATAGACAAGATTGTAACAAGTTTGATACTTTAAAGCTTCCCGTCTAGCGTTCTCCTGGCATTTGTGAGCGGGAGAAACTGCTTACAGGTCACATTAGATTCCCAAAGGTGTTCAGAGATTGCCATAATCTTATTATAATTTTCACTATCTTACTTTATTTTCCAGTGCATAAACATAATTTTTTAGAAGATAAAGCTGCAAATGGGCATTAATCTTATTTACTTTATTGTGGTCATCTGTACACAATCAGAGGCTGTCAGACATGGGTTCTAAAGGATAACTGTGCTAAACACTGACTACCGAAGGTTCAGTCTAAACTAACGAAAGAGCGTGGCAGGTCGACACCACTGAAAGAGGAAGGCAGTCTGCATCACCGAAAGATCGAGGTGGTCTGCATCAGCAAAAGAAGGAAGGGCTGGGGCAAGACAAGAGTTCGCTAAAAATCATAAAAGCAAATAAACCAATCTACTATCATAAGGCACTCAAGACAACTCTCTAACATTTGCTAGATCTACATTGGAAAGATTAGAGAGCTTGAAAAGGTCTATTGTGCAATTTCGGTTAGATGCAGGCAAAATGGCTGAGTTTCAACAATGGAACAGTGTATTTTTTTTTTTTTACTTGGCTTACCAGTCAGAATCGGCTGCCACTAGGGCTTTAATCCAAACACTGATCCACACTTGCTTTTCTTGACCTCAGGGACCAAGCTCAACTTCTGTTATCAGCTATAAGCAGTTCTGTCTCGGAGTATTTTAAAATGCTTAAGGATTGTACAATATCAGGCAGCAGTAAGTGTCATGCAAGCGATTAAGCTGATATATAAGATTACGACTGTTCAGACACTCTTAGCTCAGGGGAAAGTACGATTTGTTTCAATTTTGAACCCTTTTCCCCATAGGTTAATCCACAGAGCAGCACCTTCTTACTTGAAGGACGGGTGGTAATTCTACTGGTATATTTATGTCTGACATTCCAGGGAAAGCAACCGTTAGTGGTCCAGATGAACACAAACTCCTGATGAAATCCAGAGAGAAGGGACAACCTCTTCTCCCTTGTAGACAAGTGGCCTTCTCGTCAAAAAGCACCTTCATGCGCACTTTTTACCCTTTGGTAAGATCAATATTTGTTCTTGCCTCTGGGGTTGTCAGTGGTCTATAAATACTAATGAGACAGAATGGGAAGAATGAGCTGTATAGAGTGCACTGGGTGGATGCTCCATAGGCACCAAAAGGTTCTGAAGAAAAGTCATCATTTTTTGTCCCTGCCTTACAGAGGAGAAATGCTTACGCGCTGAATCCATTGATCATGTGGGCGTATCTGACGAGCACCAGGTCCAGCCAACCACAACGCCGCTTCCTCCCTGTAGTCACCCCGAACTCCCGGCCATGCGATTGCAGCAGCTCACCAATGGCCTGCGGAAAGATGAAGAAAAAAAAAAAAAAAAAAGTGACCAAAGATCTTCATGGGTACGTGGTCCATCTCCCACAAAGCTTTTATGCAATAGCAAAATCTTGAGAGAATAAACAAACACCATGCGACCTTCGTGTTGCACAAGATCCCACGCCCTTCCCCTAACCAGACATGGACAACAGGCACTCACGTTGCTCTGCTCTGTCGGGAAGGCTCCCACTCCTACCCGGGTAGTATAGGCCTTAACCACCCCATACACCTTCCCAATGTATCGCGGTGGGATACCCAGGCCTGTACAGACTCCGCCCACTGTACAGTTGGAGGAGGTGACAAAGGGATAGGTGCCTGCAAGAAAGGGGGGGAAACGGGATTAAGGAAAACAAGCAAGTTAAAAAGATATTTAAAAAAAACTAACACATGCACTCACCATATAGAAGATATATCTCAACAAGCAAGACAAGAAATTACGTTAGAAGTAGAAGGTCGAGTAGTGGGTCTCTTACCAAAATCTATGTCTAACAGAGCAGCGTTGGCCCCCTCCACTAGGATCTTCTTTGCCGGTCCATGCAAGGCTTGATACATAAAGTAAACACCATCCTTCACAAGGGGTTTTATCCTCTCAGCGTACACCTGGAAATCAAACGCAGTATTACTGAGCAAGAGAAATACGTGGTGTGAAGGACTGACGAGTGCAACATAGAAGGTGGAGTTTTTCCACACAAAGACCAAAGGTCCTCGATACCTAAATTTGCCCAAGCCATTTACCCATATTTTATCAACACAGATGTACTTTAGGAATATTAGATCAGTACCAAGAGTAGCTATTTTAATAATGCTTTTGTGATTTAGTCTTCCAAGCTATATGAATGCTCTTTATGATCTGTTCCGAATGCAATGAGGGTCTGTTTTTTTATACTTTAGTAGTCTTACCACAGCTGCTACTACTCAGATTTTCTGTCTACTTTTAGGATTCATTACACCAGACTGATGCCCATATAACATTATAGTTTAAATGACACCAAGAAGCGCATCCATTTAACAAAAACAGTTGACACGCCAGCAATAAAACAATTAAACACAGGGAACTACAGTATCCAACAAATTAAATACAGAATTCGTACTTCTTTAAAGAATGTTTTGTACAGCAGTTCATGAAGTCCCAAAAACAGGGTGGTGCATATTTAAAAGGCTCCAAATTGCTTAATTCCAATCTGCTCTTGTGCTTATACAAAAGAGGAATATCATATAACTCTATCATACTCCTTGAAAAAACTGTACTCCATGGCAAATGGGTCTCTCTCTCTGTATACATGAGCCTAAACAGGATGAAACACGGTTTGGTGTAATGGTACAGAATCACCAATTTGATCTGTGGACCCCTGACGTGTTGCAAAGTCATGGTGTTTTCTCAGAGATAAGTAGGGGGTTAAAAGACTCAGCTACAGCAATAACAAAATACATTTTAAAAAAGTGCCCAGTTACACCAATTTTCTCTCTGAAGAATGCGATGAAAAAGGGATAGCACATGTACTCAATAAAAAGTTAAGCTAAGACCCAGAACACTACTAAGTTTATTTTACATTTTTAGGTTTCACCTACCAGGCAGCTTTTTGCGCTCTATAGCCAAAACCCTTTTGTGGACCACATCAAAAACGTACTGAGGGTTTAAAGCAGGCCCATGGCTGACCACTGGTTGGCTTTGTCACACACATTTGTCTACTTCCCGTTCAATGGCTTGTCTTCTTGTGATGTCCCTCCCATGGAGCGTAGCCTCTTTATTACCCTTGTAATTGGTTGACTTGTGTCCTTCCACTGCTCACATTTAGGTAACTACTTTTTTTCCTTAAGCAATCCATGAGCGTGCCTCTGTTCTCTCACTTTCATTTGTGTCCTGCTTAACTAAGTTCAAATACAACCCACTGGATGCTTCCCCTTCGTCTGCTCCACCATTGCTTCCCTACGACTCACTGATCTTCAAATATATTAATTTCATATCACTTTGTTTTTTGCTATTTGCCATTCGGGTTGGGCTCACTCCATCTAACATTGGTTAATTAAAAATAAAGAGAAAATAAATGGCCCTCACATCCTTGCTTAGGTGCGCACATACACATAAGTTGGCCAGCAACAGCGGTTGTGTCAGAGCTTCCCCCAAACACCTTTTCTGACGATGCTGCACAGCATAGGGAAAACATATTAGCACAGCTAATAGCTCAAAAAAGAAAGACCTATTCGGTTTGCCAGTACTCGTTATAACATGGGACTCTATGACCAGGTGGTTTAAATGGCAAAGTCTAGCTGGCAATGAAACCACTGTCCTTCCACTCTGCAGTGGCAGGCTGGAAGACATTTTGTACCTTGTCACACGAAGGGTGGCACAAACGGTGCTGCGGTCCTAGTGGATACTCGGTCTTACATGCCCTGTGTACCATATACTAGGGACTTATAAGTAGGTCAAGCCTTGCCAGTTGGGTGTATCCAATTCGACATGCAATTTGTATAGGTTTAGAACACTGGCACAGAGGTATAGTAAGCAGTCCTCAGTGCAATCTCAGAGTTGACAAACCACAGGCATCAGTGCAAAAATGTGGGGGTGAACATGCAACAAGAGGCATTTCCTTACGCAAACTAGTTACAGTGTTGTGACAGATTGCAACCACCAGACAGGTTTGGCCAAGATCCCCATGTTGCTACTTTACACACAGCACAACAAAGCAAATGTGCTACAGCAAGAGGGTTTCAGGTACACTGGAGGGGAAAGTGGTTCAATAGTGAAGGGATTGATATTGTTTCAAGTCACATGAAGGACAAAGGAGATGCAGGTTATCAGATTCACAGAGAGGGGACGGTATCCTCTAATTCATGCATCATCATGCACAGTCACACACACACACACACACACACACACACACACACACACACACACACACACACACACACACACACACACACACACACACACACACACACACACACACACACACACACACACACACACACACACACACACACACACACACACACACACACACACACACACACACACACACACACACACACACACACACACACACACACACCCCCCCCCCCCCCCCCCCCCCCCCTCCCCCCCTCTGGTCTCCTGCCCCTCCACAGATCATACATACAGTTATCACAGCATAATGCACCACACACATTTCAGGAAAGTGGGAGCTTCAGTTTGACAGGACAGCGGTGCAGATTTTATGTTGGGAGAGTCAGTAGACAGCCTTCTTCCCAGTGGCGAAGCTAAAAAGACCATTACATTTGTAATGACAATCAGTTGCAATCCAATCATTAAGCCCATGGCTTGGTAGAAAGGGGAAAACCAACCATCATTTACCTCATGGCTTGGTAGAAGGGGACAGCAAGCACCCTCAAATATTGATGGGGATATATTTTGGATGCACCCTCTTCCCAGTACAGACAATGCTTTGCTGTCTATCACCACCATTCTAGTCCAACTTCAGTGGACTGTCAGGCTAGGGGAAAAATAAAAAATAAATAAAAAAAAGTGTATAGCCCAGGAAAGAAACATATCCCATGCCATGCTAATCCTTTTGCCCAGGCCATGTACACCTCAGTTCAGACCTTAGTAGATTTATTCCTGTCCAAGAGAGCCCCAGTCGCCAGAGTGAAAAACTGTTTTAGAAAGCCAATCAACATTCACCAGGGAATTCCCTGTCTTGTACTCCTCGAAGCCCAGTCCTTGAAGAGAAATGGGATTTTTGGCCTTTCACAGCCAAGTTCTCTTTTCAAGATAACAGCTTACAATTGGCGAAGTCCACAGTGCTCTCTGCTGCTGCCAGTACTGGTCCACCTCTTTAATCAGAAGCAACAGACGACTTTAAGGTGTAAATAATTACATATGTTCCAAAAAAGCATCCTGTCAAATCCCTTTCAGAGGGCAAAGGTGGTTGAAACCTTTTACTCTTCATGCATCCTGGGGCCCGCTTACTATGGGTCCTGAGCAACCGGCCAAGTACCCCTTTTGCACTTGACTCGGTGGTAGCTGTGGTGAAGCAGTCAAAGGATCCCTCAGGGGCAAGTGTGTAGATATGTGTTAGTGAACACAACACAACTCAAAGTGCACTCAGCAAAGCCAATAAATGAATGTGACGTCAAATACTTGTGTTTGAATGACAAGGAAGTCTACTCATTCAAAGAGAAAACAACATTCGTAAGTAATAACACAATCCCTTTGAGGTTTGGACTCTACTGTTTGTCTGGGAAATACCAGTCCCACCGTCTTCCTTGTAATGTGGTCAGGGTTATTCCCCATTCACTTATGTGCACAATGGGAATGCTCACTAGCAGGCCTAAATCAAGAGTGCCCCTTTTAATCTTAGGAAATAGTCAAAAATGTCTATGGTGCTGCAGCGAACCCTCTGGGGTCCAACAGGCCCGATTCAAGTCTTATTACCTCCAGCTGCAAGGAAGCGTTCAGGGTGTTCCCCGACTGTGGCACTAGCAAGCTCTAGTCCTGTTTGGAAAAGTGAGGCTACTCGCAGTACATGTGGCAGAATCTGGCAGGTGCAGACTCTCCTCAGCAGCGCTGCCAGCTTCCTCAATGATCGAAGATGCTTACAGCTTCTGTAAGCACTGCAAGTACATTTCTCCCATCCTCCGAAATCCCCAGGGTCAGTCAGGGGCCAATCACGATGCATGGGCTCAACCAGAAGGTCACAGCTTTTACTTTCTCAGGCAACAGCCCGAAATTGACAAAACTCAGTACCGGTTTGCCCTCCTGGTATATGGGGGTTGCCGTTAAGGCATACACAAGTCTTGGTGGTGCAACTGTCAGCACAATCCCTTCAACGGTGGCCAACTCAGTAAAGCCTTTGGGGTGGGGGAGCATATCAGTCCTGCATAAGGGTAACAATGGAGTCAGTGCTCAGCCTTCTTCTCACTGGTCCAGCAGTGTGGAATTCCTATAGTCGTATATATGTTGTTTGGGGGTCAAGGGCAACAAGTTTTCATTTGTCCTTGGGACAAGTAGGCCCAACCCCCTTCAGCACAAACCTTTGGCTGGCAATTCATAGGGAAGGGATTGTCTGCAGTTGAGGTAATATTTGTGTCCATATGTTAATGCTGTTTGAATTTGTATGTATGGTTCATAAAGCCTTTATTATTAGGGTGAGCGCTCTAAATGAATGTTGTAAGGTCACACTGCACTACCGACATAGTTTCCAGTAAAATAATTTTTTTTTAAAAAGCGTGCACACGTTTTGAAAGTTTAACAATATGAGACTAATGCTCTATTAGATGCAAATGTCTGCAGAAGCTTGTAAGCAAGATTCATGATTCTTTGCTCTCAAAATAAAATGTTCCGAAAAAAAGATTTCTGCTAATTACTGTGAAATGTTAGGTACTATTTCTTTGAAGCATCCTTTAATAAACTGTATTGATGCATGCTAGTATTTATTTAAAAAAAAAAAATGAAGGTATCCATTTTCAACAAGATTATGGGAAACATGAAAATAAACGAGCACTGGCAAAGTCAACTGATCTGACATTGGCTGTCAGTCTTGGTTTGGTCAATGTGTGTCTTGTATTGACACTGCATTTGTAACACTTTATTGTTGTGGGAGCTGCCAGGCCCTCACCACTGTAACAAACATTGACAAAAAGCACACAAAAAAAAAAAAAAAAAAAAAAAGTTTTCTCGCTCAAAAAGCACACATTGCCAGTGTTTGGCACTGATCAAAACTACTTTGTGTGCCAATATGCTCCTTGCGGAAGAGCAGATTGCCGTCACTCACAGTAAAGCCGGTAGATAGAGAGAAAAACTGAATTTTAATAAGAATAAAATGCCTTGGTTGACACCAGACCTAATTAGGGGACCAACTCTTAAAGAAAGTCACAAAAGCACACCCATGCTATATGTCTTTGAATTTGTGGCTTTCATGATTTAAGAAATTACAGAACTAGACCAGGAAATCATACTCCTAGAACATATTTGTGAACTGTATTTTAGCAAAAGAAAATATGCATGTGTAGATTTGCTCATGCAAAAAAATCTATTGAGTGTTTACAAGTCCACTTTCCCTCCAACCACTGCTTCCCAACCCTGGAAGAACTTCTACTTCTGCTCTTGTCCGGAGTAAATTCCCAACCTTTCTCAGTATGGGAAGAGATTAGAGAAGAGCTGGTGAAAATTCTTAAAATATACAAGTTAGTAGGTTTGCACAGACTCAACAGCATTACAGCCCTGAAACTAATGTTTACTGCTTCTTCCAGCCCAAGTATATAGATTAGTGGAAATGTGGCAAAATGAGCAAATTGCCATAGTAGGGCTTGGAATCTCTAGTATTCAAGCCCTATCGTAGTATGAGCCCTGGCATAATCAGAGAAGCTATTATCAGAGCTCTTACATAATGAGATTGTTGCCATACTTTGTCAGCGCACTACATGGAACCTAAGGGACAAGTTGATTTTCTTTACAGGACAGGTAGATTTAAGAAGCAACCTGTCCCATGGACAAGTGGATACTTTGAGTTCCACACCCCTGCAGGTTGCATAGGGTCTCCTCTCAGCAGGGCTCCCCACAAGCCCTGGCTCCTTCCAACGCTCTCTTCCTCACCGGTCTTGGACAACAGGTAGGCAATGGTGCTCCAGGGCAGTATATATATAAAAGCATTTTAAAAAAGAGAGAGGCAGAGTGTGAGTGTGTGTTTCAGGCTTTGGTGCCCAGTCCAGGTCACAGGCAGAAGTCTTGCAGAACTTTCCCCTCTCACACAACCCATCTGACAGCTTTGCAGAATGCAAATTTTGGGGTCCGAACCTCTACTTCTAATAATCCACTTCCAGACACCAAATGGGGTTTGGGTATTTGATGTTGGGAGTTCTGGCTCCTTTGGTTCGCAGCACTCGTATTTCTTTTCTTTCCTCTTGAAAGGCTGTCTGACAAAGCAGGAAAGTCTCTGAAGTTGACAGACCAACAACCTGGTTTCAGCCAGTGATATGTATCAAAAGTTTAATCTAGGGCTCCCAGCCCTACTCTTTATGATTCCCTTTTCAGCCCCATCTCCTTCCTGAGTAGCGTTCATCAACTGACAAATCAGTCTTTTTACTTTTTTTTTGCAGGGGGGGAAGGGGTCTGCGGGTGTTCCTCTACTCCTCATGTCTTCACCAAACAGGCCTGGGCTTCCTAAAAACGGAACCCCAGGGTCCCCATGTGATTCACATTTGCACTCAGTGTACATACACAGCACACATACTACCACGTCCATGTATTCTGCCATACCCGGTGCTCATACTTCCAGCACACTCGCCATGAGGGTGCTCCACAACACTTAACCCTTCATGTATTGTACTTCTTGCAACCACACATACACTCAGCATATGCTTCCATTGAGCACACACTGCACAGCACTACACATTGCTCATGTAATGTATTCCTCACAAGCATATATACATTCAGCACATGCACTAACAATGCTTGTACTTTCCTGCCCTGCCCCCATCTCAGGCACACCCATCCAGCGATGTCACCACTCCGGGGCTGCGCAGCACTCACATCCAACTTATGTAGGCCAAGGGTGAGTTTAGCACACAGCTTAAGAACTTTTACAAAAGGTGAGGGAACCTGTGGGCATTACTACAGTGACAGGTTAAAAAAGGACGTGTTCACTCCAACTAATCATTACACTGTATGCTGTCACCACCACGATCCTGCTGCATAACTCCTGGTGTAGTTTTCCTCCATGTTGGACCTTGCCTTTTTTACAGGGTTATCCCCAAACTTTTTACCTTCATACTCCTATTTTTCTGACCTGCTTTTGGACTCTGGGCACTTTACCACTGCTAACCATTCCCAATGTACATAAGCTCTGTATAAAATGTGATGGTGATTGGTTTCTCCAAGCTTGGCATATTTGATTTACTGGTAAGACCCTAGTAAAGTGCACTATATGTGCCCAGGGCCAGTAACTCAAATGCTACTAGTGGGCCTACGGCACTGATTGTGACACCCACAAGTAGTCCTGTAAATATGGCTCAGGCCTGCCGTTGAAGTGTCTGAGTGCAGTTTTAAACTGCCATTTCGACCTGGCAAGTGCACCCACTTCCCAGGCCGAAATCTTCCCCTTTTACTACATGCAAGTCACCCCTAAAGTAGGCCCAAGGAGCCCCCTGGGCAGGGTGCAGTGTATCTAAAAAGGTAGGACATGTACTGGTGTACTTTACATGTCCCGATAGTGAAATATTGCTAAAACTCAGTTTTCACTATTACAAGGCCTATCTCTCCCATAGGGTAACACGGGGATTGCCTTGAAATCTCTTTTAAGCGTAATTTCCGATTGAGAGCAGAGACATATGGAGTTTGGGGATCTCTGAACTCACAATTTAAAAAAATACATCTTTTTGTGAAATTAGTTTTTGAACTGCAAGTTTGAAAATGACACTTTTAGAAAGAGGGCATTTTCTTGCTTAACCGTTCTGTGCCTCTGTCTGCTGAGTACACGTCTGGGTCAGGATGACAGTTGTGCTGTTTGTGCATTCACTCTAGAAAGTCACACAAAGGGAGCCGAGGTGTGCCCTGCATGTCCTGATGGCCCATCACCATGCTGATGGGTCTTCGTGAGCTGCAGTGGTGGGAGAAGCAGACACCTGAATAGGGCTGGGCCTGTCCTCAAACAAAGCAATCTCCACCCCTTAGATTGTCTGGTGCAGGTGAAGGCAGGGTCTTGTCCACTAGAAAGCCGTCTCTTTGAAGTTTGCCTACTTCAAAGACAGAACTGGACCTCTGACACCACATAGTTAGAATCCTTCTGGACTGAGGGAATTCTGCAAGGAAGAAGAGCTGGATGCTTTAGGAGGGACGACCACTCTGCCTGTTTCTTTGTTGTGCTGGTCTGCAGCTTTTGCTTCTGTCTTGGGAGTGAAGGGACTGGACCTGGCTTTCTACATACTGTTTCCAAAAGTTCTCCAAAGGCTTGGACTGAGTTTGCCTCCAGGTAAGAAGTCTGAAGGACATCATCTGCCAGTCCCAGGGCTCTTCTGCTACGAGTCATAACTTGCCAAGTGGTGCCAACTCCAGTCCCTGGGCCCTTGGAAGAGCAAGCTGGTGATCTGAAGGAGAAAATCCATGCATCAACATGGAACACGTCTGAAGAATCGACGCAGCGCCTGTCTTGATTTCGCCACACACTGTCCCATGTGTGCCATTTTTTTTTTAACCGACCCCGCACCAAGGACCCAAGGCCGCGTGTCCAGAAATCAACGCATCACCTTTTCTGCGAGGAAACAATCAACACATCACCTCCCCTGTGCAGAAAGGAAGCAACGCATTGTTTTGCTTTTCCGGCACCTCACCTCCCCTGTGGCCCGCATCATCTTAGTTTCTGACGCATCCCAGGTACTTTGTGCTAAAGAGATACACTAATTAATTGCTATGGATTAAGACATGAATAAACTTTTAAAAAGAGATATTTTGACTTGTGTCTGTTGGATTTTTTTCATTTTTATCTTATTTTACTCAGATAAATATTGGCTATTTTTCTAAACTGGTGTGGAGTGTGTGTGCGCGGAGTGGGTGTAGTGTGTGTTTCACACATTGCATCTGAGATAAGCCACACTGCTCGTACCAAGCGGGTAGGCAGGTGCTATCTTAGCGGTGGGACTCCTTTACCCCTGACTAGAGTGAGGGTCCCTACTTGGAGAGGGTGCAAACTACCGCCAACTAGAGACCCCATTTCTAACACGCCACTATGAGGGTAGTGCTTTGGCCGCTTTTCCTGGTCAAACAAGACCACAGTCCAAGAGAAAGGCCCATGTCATGGCACACATGCATGATTCACATTTGTCTATGACCCAAAAAAAAAAAACATAATAATAGTAATAATAATAATAATAATAATAATAATAATAATAATAATAATAATAGGGATATAGACAATAGTACAGATGGGCACTCAGGGAACGGTACACGTCTTTTACCAAGGAGAGAAAACTTTTCTGTACCAACCCACCTTACACAATGTCACTGTGAAAGGGCACACAACAGTAGTCTAAATTATTTTCTTTAGCTGTTTGTGTCAGGCCAGTAAACAAAAACAAAAAAAAAGGGGGGGGGGTTGGGCGTGGGAGTGTGCAAACAACTAGGGTTCTATAATTGTCCACTGAGTTCCTGTAAAACATGACAAGACCTAGAAAGGTTCTTATGTGCAGGTGGGGAATAAAGGACTTCCCAGGTCAGGAAAGCATTGGCTTTTGCTTCAAGGAGCTGATTTTTTCCAGTGCCCAATTGGTGCTCAGGGTACGCCACAGAAGACAGACCAAATCAGCACTTGACTGTATTAAAAGATCAGGTTGGCCTTCTGCGGTGCAGACAAGACGAAGATGCCCTAGTGATTTCTTCCAGCACTCACTGTAGACTGTTCTGTCCAGATAGGAGACAACATATCCTAGCCAGTCAGCATCTGGTAAAACAGCCTCTGAAAAGCAGCTTTGGCATTCTCTAGTCAAAAAGCAGAACTCTGAATTGTTGGAGGCCCTATGATATTGATCTATCTTCTATGCTAGAGCAATATTCCAGGAGTCACGAGACAAATCAAATACGCAGGTGTACAAGGCCGGCCCAAAGTATACATATCCACATGCACATCATCTTGTGGAAATAAATAGGTATTTATCCCTGTCGCTGTATTGAGAATCAGACAGTTGATGCAGAAGAACAGAGCCATCAACCCTCACTTGGGCAACAGAAGCACTGGGGCATAACCAGCCAGTTCCAGATCTGCAGTAATTATCTGCGGGTCTAGCATCTTGTTTACCTACCGCTTAGCAGGCCACAACCCTTTGACAGACTGTCAACTGCGCTATTCAAAAGCAAACTGTCCCAATGGCTACATCTAGGATACACACACAAGCCAGCCCAGGAGTCAGGGAGAACAAGTAGGCTAAGTGGCCAAGAACTGCCCTACACTGTCACCTGTGCAGCTGTTAGGAACTGAGACTAAAACCCTTCATCATGCTTTCTCTGCTACATGTAGCAGATCAAGGAGGGGCGCACGGTCTCACTTTTACCTATGAAAGTACATTAAGAGGGGCGATTCTTTTCGCCCAGAGATACGAGCTGAAATGATTTATGAGGAACACCATGCCGGGTTACCTGGTGGGGACCAATATCAACTAGTTAACCTCATCAGTCATCTTCATGGGATTGTGGGTTATACCATTAGTCTTCGAATGCCTAAGCACATATCTGCATGAAGCCCACTGGTAGATTCCAAACACAAAAGTATCTTCCAGTCTTACTCCCTGCTCTCATAAATCCAGGAGACAGGTTACTTTGTTTTGTGAATATTGACAGCAGAAGTGTTATTCAACTGATGACTCATTTCTCGAACTGTACCCCCCCCCACACCCCATCTGTCCAGCCAAGCTCTTTACTTTACTGTTTTCCCAAACGAGCTCAAATTTAAATCGCCGTCTCCATTTCCACATCCTCTCCTCTTCTCTTGCCAGAGATCTGCTCTGCAGCATCCTCTAGGCGACATGTTGCACTGTACGGACCTCAAAAATACATTAAAGCACCAACATTTCGGCGGAGGAGATTTGTGTAAACATCAAAGTGAGTTCCGCTATTTGTAAAATAACTCGGGGTATGTGTGTTTGCGCTTCTACCTTTTTGCACACTACATATGAAAATTACGGTTTCTTCCTAATGCGGTTTTCTCATCATGCGTTACAGCAGCTGAATTCCATCAGCTTAACCCAATACAAAGCAGGACCGAACGAACAGAAGTGTTTTCTTCACAGATCACCTTTTTTTTTTTTTTTTTTTTAAACTTAATGGTGACAGTTCACCTCTGCTTTATGAAATACCTTGTCATCACTGTGGTTGCCACTACTAAGATTTTATCCATCTATCCTAAACTCCATTACACTGGATAGATGGCCATTTAACATTTCACTTTAAGCTGTACTTAGGTAAGCTCGGAAGCTAAGAAAAGAACTAAGAGCAAAGACGTCCCTTTAGCTGCACCCGACTCACCTTCAGCTGCTGTAGTTCCCCTTCCACATCGATACTCAGCGTCGGATACATGTTGAGGTACTGCTCTGCCAAGACCTTAAACCTAGAGGAAGGAAAGACGCTCAGTTTATCCATCAACCCTCCACACTGCAAGTCAATGGGATGCTACGGCTGACGTGGGTGACTAGATCGGGCTTCAAGGCCCAGTGAATGGGGTATGGTCAGTGATTTTTTATTGTTTGATTGAAAGACTGTGACAACTAGTGCAGGCCATTGGTTATCTTTATATGTCCTGAAAAAACAGGAGTAAAAGAAATTAAGTAACAGATTTCCTCCTGTACTATGGGAGAATTTTGAGTCATGGGGTCCGAAAGGTCCAGGAACATGCCAATTAACTCACTTTTTGGTGAACTCTTCAAAGTCGGCGAGCAGGTCACAAATGCGAAGTCCAGTGCGAGAGGCCTTGGAGGAGTAGACAGGCCCAATGCCCTTCTTTGTGGTCCCAAGACTGCAAACAAACAAAAACATATGCTAGTAGCCAAAGGCCTTTGCGCAGGGCTTATTTTGTGCCGGAGATTTCCATGCTCAGCACAGGCACTTATTTCACAACATCAGCACTTATTTCTCATAGTCCACCAGAAGGTGGCGCTATACGTTAATTTTAAAGCAGAGACTTAAACATGATTTACAATGTCAGTAATAGTACCTCATCCAGGCCATTCTTGCAGCTTTGGGTGCTACTGAATATTCCAAACTGTGGCAGTTGTTGGAGTGTGAGGGTTAGCAGACAGCAGTAGCACTAGCATTTGGCAGTTCTAGCAGGGGCTTTGGGCCCTGCAAGCTGCAGTAGTCTGTCAAAGGCCCTGGCAATTATCTCCCTCCCCCCGTTCCTGTTGTCATCCTTAGCTCAACATTTTCTTGAGACACAGAATCCTGTAAGCATGTGCCTATGGTGTTTAATAATCTGTTTTCAGCTATGATCTGCATTTCAGTGTACCATGCTTACGTGGGCAGGGTGCCACTTTCACAATTAAGCAATGAGTTCAATGGCTCAGGGGCCCAAGTGTGGGTTTTACATCTGTTTAAAGGAGTGCTCTAAGGACTGCAGTAACCAAGAACCATGGGTTTCGAAGCTGCAAACTGTATCACCTTAGACCAGAGGTCTTCAAACTGGGGGGCCTTAAGTGATCACAGGGGGGGCACCAGACTCTGTTTTAAGCAGAAGCATGTTATTGCATCTTTCAAAAGATAACAGTACTTAACTGTAATGTTTAAATGGGTCTAGACATATTTAAACATTGCCATATTTATACAATAATTGTGCAAAATTCTGAGGAGGGGGCCCAATGATTTTTATTTTTCAGTGGGGGGGGGGGGGGGGGGGCACAGCATTAAAAAGTTTGGAGACCTCTGCCTTAGACCAAAGGATAGGCCCACATAAGCAGAAAAATATGTGCCCAATTTATTGCGTAAACCCAGGTATGATGTAAAACACGTCATCAGTGTCAGGTTACCTTTTGTAATGTCTTGCTCTGGATCAAATTCCTGTGATGATGAGGATGATAGAAATATATATATATATATATATATCTATAGCCCCAGAAATGAATGCAAATGCCCACCACCTGCAACCACCAGCACAAATTAAGCAACAGAGAAAATAATGAATGGTGCTGTGCAGGACACCCTTTCATTCAAGCAATTTCCCTGGTCTTGGTGGCTCACTAGCCAGACACCCACTCGACAGAAGGCTAAGGACTAAAAGAAAATTCAAGCTTCTGTTGGAATCTGAAAGGGCACTGTATTAGGAACCCCAAGTTGGGAACCCCGAAGTTGTAACTCCTCACACTTAGGACCTGGATCTGAAGCCTAGTGTGTCCTACATTCAAAGGAAATCTGAGTTCCCGGGCTTGACTCACTTTTTGCCGGCCTGCTGCTGCCGCTGCTGCTCCTGGATTCCATCAGCAGCTTGGTGGAAGTCAAAGACTAGAAGAGAAACCAGAAACTTTACTGTAGAGTGCTTTAGAAGCCACAAAACCCAACAGACCAAAGCAAAATAGAAAAATAATAATAAATAAAAACTCTAGCGTAGTGGTTCCCAACCTGTGGTCTGGGGACCACTGGGGTCTGCGAAGCAAGGGGGTCCACGAATGCTTAGAAAATTAAATAATCTGAACAGATTAGGTTCCCAGCTTTAAGTAATGACTCAGTGAGGTCCCCGGTTTCCAATGGTCAACAGGGGTCCCCGAGTTCCAGTAATGATAAAGTGGGGGTCCACAGAAATCAAAAGGTTGGTTCTAGAGCCTATTCTACCTCCCACTTGGCCTCCTGCTATTCCATTCACAAAGACTTAAAGGACCAGCCTCAGCATTCACTTACCTATGTGTGCTCTGTCTGAAATGACTGTCCGTGACTCCCAGCCTTCGAGCCCTGTGAAGAACAGCTAGAGTGAGCAGAGGAGAGACATCACACAGTGCGATGAAGTGGTGCTAAAGAACATGAGTGGGCGTGGATTAGTCACTCACTCCTATCACTAACTCACTCACACACACAGATATGCAGCACTCACCTGGCCCCTTCTTACAGTTCTTCTCCGCTTCTTCAAAGAGCCCAGGAAGATGGATCACAACACCGTTGCCTGAATTCAGAGCGAGAGAAAGGTAGTGTCAGGTCAGCAAGTCTACGAGACAGTCCAATAACAGGACAGAGACACACAGTAATCTGGCTCAGGTCAAAGGGACTACCCTGAGAGCCTAGACCTGCAACACTCACACTTGCTGCTTGCACCCACAGAGGAAGATAGTCTTTTTTTCAACTTCTGGGAACAGAGAGGTCTCAGATTGTGTTCTCTATCTCTACTCTCTTCCGGAACAGATACCTCTCAGGCCATGCTTTCTGCCTCACACTCCTCTGATCTATTTCCCCCAACACTGCGGTCTCAGTTGTAAAAAACAACACTAAGGGCTATATTACAATGCCCATTGCGCAGAGTGGTTCAGCCAGTGCCCTGCAGCATCATCAGGAAAGGGCAGAAATGCACCATATCTACAAGATTTCTGTCCTCTCCCCCCTGCAATGGCGCACAAATTGTTTCCGTGCACCAATGCAAGCACCCTTTCACCATGGGTGCCTGCATTGTGGGGAGTGATTGTTTTTAAACAGGAAGGGACACCTTCCTGCACAAACACAATCAATGGAGGTGATTTTCTCCTATATGTGCTGCAAAATGCAGCATGCATAGCAAGAAGAAAAAAAACGGGGGTGGGGGTGTTTTGAAGGGGAAGACCTTCCTACCTGTTGTGTAACTCTTACACCACCCCTGGGGTAGCGTAGACTTTTGACGCATTCCCAGGTTTACAAAATCTTGTAAATCAATCTGGAAATGCGCCAAAAGTCAATGGATGTTGAGTGGGAACACCCACGCAACAAATGGAAAATGCCTCCCTGACACAAAGTAAAGCAGACTTGTACTGCATTGCCTTATGCCATATTCACAAGGCCATGTAAAGCAATGCACTTGCAAAAATGGGCCTAAGGGTCTCATTTACAAGAACCTGACGCATAGTCATTGATGTGTCAGATTTCTTGTGCCTGCGCCACTGATGCACTGTATTTACTATACAGAGCTCCATGACGCACATTTTTGACAGACATCAGAAATTCTGACGCATCTGTTGACAATAAACTGATGCTTTGATGGAGTTGCATTGTTAAAGTGACGCAACTCCAACAATGCAGGGAGAGTCCCATAGAAAAAAAAACTACCTCAATGTTATGCCTACTCAGAGCAGGCGGTAACATTTTTACGCAGTGAAGTCGTAGAATGACTCAGTGAAAAGTTGTAAATTTCACTGCGTCATTTCTACATGGCTTTTCCTGAGGAAACGTCTACCCTGCATACATTATACTGGGCGCAGGTAAAATGTGACACAGGGCTTCACAAACTGGCGCACTGGGCCCAATGTGTCAGTTTGTAAATATGAAGCAGTGTAGTGCATGGCTAGTGCCAACGCTGCGTACAAAAAATAAAAAAATAAAAAAATTGTTTGCAATGCAACAGGTCTTGCATTTGCTCGAGTTAGAGCTACCAGTGTTGTAAACTCCTAACTGGACTTTTCGTGCCACATAAATTGAAAATTAAAAGTAAAACAGTTTCACATAAACGAGCCGATTCACAGCGCCAAGGCGGCCATGCGCATCAGCATGAAGAGACACACAAAACGAAAAAGAAGTTTGCTTGCAGTTAAACATATCGGCAAAAGTGAAATTAGCCATGTAACAGGGGCGATAGCAAAACCTCCTCGAGGATGGACAAACGTAAGCCATTTACCAGTGTCCAAGAATTTTTGAAGGGCAAGCCCACAAACAAGCGGTAGTGATGGGAGTGATGTGGGCGTTGTTAACAGCCCAGATACATATCAGCACGTCGGAAAAGCAGTGCTTGCGCACTGCTATGCTTGACCTAAAAAATATTATGCAGCGGTGGCACAAAGGGCTTATAAATGAGGCCCCTAGTGCCCCAAAATCTGATGTCACACAGTGTTCTCTGCATCTAATACCAGAGAGCAAAAATAAACGCATCTCTCATGTTCTCACCTCCCCGTCCTAGAGACGGAGGGTGTTCCAGATCTGTAACACGGCACTGCCCCTGATCATAAAGGCAGATAAATATATATTTTGGTTTGGCATACAACACTATTTGCCCCAACCTATAAAAAAAGAGGGACAGGGCTTGTCCCTAGCATAGCACCATTCCCCTCTCTTCACTCCCACAGACAAGGGGGGGGGGGGATGGGGTTGCCCGATCTTTCACAAAGGCACACTGACTCTGCTCTTCGGTACAGACAGCAAGGTCTTTGATCCTTGGCACACACTTATTCGAGGGAACAAATGGTTCTGAAGCATCACCACTCTTTCGCACCTTCTAAAGGATAACAAAATGCGCTGCTCTCAGCTGGAGGAGGTCATATGCACTGTCAGTGACAGATACGGGGGGAGGGGTGGTGCGTTCTGCAAAACTGTATTTTCTGCTTCGAGGGAACTGACACTCAATTCAGCCTCTTGTAGGGCTTACAACTAGATCCTTAAGGCATTGCTCTTTTTGCATGCGGCCGGGTCCTCTCGATCATGGCAATTGTGCATCGACACGAAGACAACACAGGGTGGGTGTCAACATTTTAGCTCAAGTCACACACACAAAAATGACAAACATAAAACATGCAACACACAGCTCTCTGGATGCTTCAAATGGACAAGAAAAGAGTTCCTCTCACCGATGAATGAAATGGCTTTCCTATTCAACACTCCGCTGGGCAGCAGGTGGAAGTCATATTCCACGGAATCCACGACCACTGTGTGTCCAGCGTTGTTACCCCCCTGATCAAAAAAGAAAGGCGATTTTACTGTAAAATGTAAAAACAGTCCACTTCACGCCAAAACAACTAAGTGGCCCGGTCAGTGGCAAGCTTCTCATCCTATACAGCACTTGTGCCAGTTAGTCAGGGTCCATCCAACTCAAGTGTCTGACTGCTGCCAATGGTGTACAATGGGGGCGGGGGGGGGCTGTTTTCGTGGTGCACCAGGTGCAGTGGCACGGGAGCCCAAAAGTCCACTAAACATTTTGTATGACTAGTTCATAGTACAAACAGCGGTCGGAAGTGGTGGCATTTCCTTACTCTCACTAAGGTCCATCACATACAGGTTACGCCGCTGCTTCGTCTTACATCTCACCTAATAGGTGCAATGTTTTAGTGACGTAGTGTCTGAAGAAACCTCTTCCACTTTAATGTCCTAGTGAGCAATGTCGATACAGCGTCCGCCAGTAACGATGTAGTATTTAATCACTTACAAAATGTTGATAATGCATTATGGATAGACCATAGTTTATCCGCATTGTGCGAGATATGTATTACGAGTTAATGCAGCAAAATATGACTTCCAGCCGTAAAAATTGGGTTTATTTTATCTCTGCCAGCCATTAAAATGTGAATTCAATTTAAAAAAGCGTCCTTCAAAAGGACTAACTGACCTTCACATTTATCCCTCAGTCAATAAACTCCCACCTCTGTGATGGGCGGTGCTTACCGTCCCCTGTAAGCGGGCTCTTACCTGACACCTGCAGACCAAGTCCGCGTCCATGGCAAGCAGATCGACCACCTTCCCTTTGCCCTCGTCGCCCCATTGCGCACCCAGCACTACGGTCACCCGGTTGCCCCCGTCGCCACCCTCCAGCGTCCCGTTGGTAATTCCGCTCAGAGCTGCCATGCTGCACTTAGAGAGCAGGAAAGGGCGCCAAGAACCGCTTCCGCCCTCACCAACATGGCGGAGACCCACTTCTGCCCCCATCAACGTGGTGGAGGGACTTTTTCCGCCATCACCAACATGATGCCACAGAGACCCACTTCCGGTCTTGTTACGCTTGCAGTGTTCCGTTGCAGTTTCGCTCCTGCTGGATTTTTAGTGTGGACCCATAATAGTATTTGCCTAACAGTGACCTGGTAACACGATTAGGCTGCTACATTCTATAATTTAATTCATACTAGTATCTTAAATCATTCTGTCTACAGGAACTTAGTAAAACGAGTGTTGTAGGCATTTTATGCTTAAACAAACTTGTGTCCGGCTCCTTCAGATCTGATTTTTAAAGTCTAAACAAAAGTAAACTTCAGTAAGCATACAATTTAAATATAGTTTTTACACACATGCCAACATAAAAAAAATAAAAAAAAGCGGTTGATTTAAAATACATAATAGTGAGAAACTATTTCTCCCATTGACTTCTAATGGAGGCAATTTCATGCGGGAGACAGCCAAAATAAAAACGGTTTTTGCTCCCAAATCGGGTCTATTTGCATGTGTGTTTTAGTCAACTGTGAAACGAGTTTAAAATATCTCCAAACTATTGGCATTTTTCTGCATCATAGATACGGTCTAGTACCAGGTGCTGACTGAACAACAGAGACTTGAGACTTGAGTTCCAACTACCCAAACAGGGGATTTTGCTCAATTCACCTAATCATCCTATATATTACAATGTGAAACAAGCGTGCACTCGGTCTCTGAAAGTACTTGCCACCATTCCAAGACCAGCAGGCATTGGCATAGCCAATGGTTTTTGCCTATTGGCTTTCTTTAAGTTTGTTTTAGTTGTGTTGTGTACAGCCCTGCCAAGTGTCACACATCTCGCTTTAGAATAACACTTTTTCGGTAACTTTCCCACATTATCACAATGCCTGAGATTGTCACACAAAAGAACTGTGTCCTGAAGTGTGATATAAAACCATGTAGTTCCAGTTTCTCACTTTGCTGGGACGCATCAACATGAGAAAAGGGTGTCATTTCTAAAAATGATCTCTTGATATGGATGCAAGTGTCTTAATTCAATCACAATAAAGTGTCCCTCAAAGTGTCACACATAAGGCTTGAAATGCCATACATAAATGCGCAACTCACAAGGGAATGTCACACATAAGCAAACTGAAAACTTTTGAGCTATGACTGTATAGTACAGTTTGGCTTGTCATTATATAGTATGGTGTTGTGTGGCCTACCATTATATAGTATGGTATGGCCTGTTATTTTATGTCAAAACCGGAGGCTGTTATTATGCTTCTCTAATCTTGCTTTAATTAGGTAGCAGCAGTCAAGAAAACTACAATTCCCATAAGGCTAGAGTACAGATAGCCAATGGGAGTTCAAAACGTATCGTAAGAAACACCAATCATAAAGATAGGGACAGTATAATCACCATACTTGACTGCGACCAGCCCTCTTTTCTTGCTGCTCGCAGTCAAGATAAGTACACATTTACACCTTTACTTAATAATAATGCCGTTTTTGTTTGCTTGTTTACATACTTGTACTTAGTCGTGCGCCCGTTCGCTTTATTCCCCTTTGGTTTCACGTGTTGTGCTGCACGCGCCTTCTCGAGCGCTCGCATGCACCTTTAATCTTTCAACAGCTGAACGGTCGCTTCACATTACGTTCAGTAACTTCCTCAGACCATTTCTCAGTTGGTTGCCTCATATACTTTTCCTTCTCGCTCACTTCTGAGGCAAGAGTTCTTTGCTGTTTCTCAGCCTTCCTCTCCGTTTTCCTGAAGAGGAACAGCTCTAGACTCTGCCTCCCGCCCTTCTGTCTTTGCCCACAGGTTTAGTCGCACGCTGTGTTTTCACTCTGTATTTTCTCCTTTCAGGAGTTAACTCTTTCCACACTAGAAAATAAGTACTTGCTCATTTATTTTTTCAAATGGAATTAGATAGCTCCCCTGTGCTACCCACAAATAATGAGGATGACGTTTTTGATCAGGACTTCAGTGCCTTTATTAATAATTCTGATGACAAAAAACCTAGAATCCTCCATGAGGAGTATGGTTTCAAAATCCTTACTGACCTATTCTGCGGGGGATAGCAGAAAAAGTAAATTTAAGGATATGCCCTTCTCTCAAATCCCTCATTAAGGTCACCCCTGATGGCACCGCTTTGACTGGTGAAGCTTCTTCACCCCAGATTGAGGACGTGATTCCTGTCTGGTCCCTTCAAAGGAGGGGAATTCCAATTTTTCTTATTGAAAAATGTAAGTCTAAGACTAAACATGTATTAAACGCACCTAAAAAGATTGTGATTTCACACACTTCTGATACAGATGATGATATGGGTGACATGGGTGATATAGATGACAATTCAGACATTTGGGGATCTCAGAATCAGTCCCCCCTCTTCCTAAAAAATACAAATTAGATTATTCCCATTCAAACCCCTTTGCAGCCAAAACCATTCTAGTCTCTGACGGCAATCCTATGTTTGACCCTTCCCTACTTCACCATCCCAATTCAACAGAGTGGTTTCCTTCTTCTCACATGGGAGATTACATCGCTTCCAGATTAAGACTTCTGCTAGACAAACAGACAATGGCTAAATTAAAATCTGAGTGTCCTAGACCATCCCTATTTTCCAATATCACCTCTACTCCTTCCATTCACCAACCTCTGCTTTCTTTCTTTTCAAAATTTGGAAAAGATCCCCGTAAAGGGGTGGATAAGGCCTGGTCTAACTGCCAGGACAAACTATTGGATTTGGTGGGTTCCTTGGCCTGTATTTTTGATATGGCGGAGTCAGCCAGAATAGACAATGCAGGCATTGGTCCTCTAGATCTTTCTTCATAGATTCAAAGAGCCTTTTGTCTCCTGGGAAATGCAAATGCTGCCATTACTCATGAGAGGAGGAAAGGTCTTTTTTAAAGCTAGATCCTAAACTAGCTAATTTAGCAACTCTTGATCCAGGCATCAAAGCAAATGGACTCCTTTTTGGAGACTCTTTCATTAAGGATCTAGGCAAATACATCTCTACATTTGCTTCCTTTGACAAAGCACAACAATTCCTCAAAAAAGTTTTCAACCAACGTGTTTTTGCAAGGGCCGGTACAGGCAGAAGCCACTCTACCGGCCGTTCCTTTAGTTCACAAAGATTCAGAGGCTCCTTCAACTCTGCATACGGAACGCAAGCTTTCAAGCCCCAATTCTACCCTCAAAGAGGCAGAGGGTACCGCGGTCGAGGACAACATGGCTTCAGGAACAATAATTTGCAAGGTAGGTCCTGTTTCTGACCTTCCTCCAGTAGGTGGTCGCCTTCAATCAGTGGCAAGAGATCAACAGTCTCCATTTCACAGCAGCCCTGATGGGGATAGGTGATTTCTACAAGAGAGCAGAGGGCTGTTTTTCAACATCGGTCATAACTGGACTGGGTGCCTTACACTCTGCTCACCAGGGTCCAATTTCAAGGATCTCCACTGGGTCTCCCTCCCTCCAGAAACTCTCCTCCTCCTCACAGGGCACACTGGTCTTGACAGGCAGACAGGAAGCTTATGCTCCAGACATGGGCAAGTGTTCTTGGCTCTTGGGTGATGGCCACTCACCCAAGTGGGAGACTGGCTGACCATTTCCCCTGTCATGGTCCGAGCAGCAAGACACCTTGGCGATTTCCCTTCTCCTGAGGAGACGGTGTTGTTCAACAAAAAAGAAACATATGTGGTTTAGTGTCTGCCTTCGAAGTTTGTATTGTGGATGTCATGTCCTTTGAAGTGCTCTCTCATATACACAGCCCTTTGTCAAATGGACAGTCTACCATACCAGGAAAGATTCCTTTTCTGAGTGAACCACAACACACTCCCAGGGAGTAACTGGGGTTCACACCCGTTTGTCAGCCTCAACTGAAATATGCCCCATAATGGTTCAAAGGACTGTCTTCCTCTCTATCAAGATTCTGTGGTAGAGTCAAACATATCAGCCCCACCCTATCCTTGACAATGCACCCAGGCCCCACTGACCAGTAACTCTTTTTGGAATCAAAGAGACCTCTGATGTGCACAGAGGATGCTCTGTACCTCTTCCTTTAGTGTGTGTGTCCCACCCTAGCCCTAACGTAAGTCAGCAATACACATCTACCTGTCTGGGAGTGCAGTTCTTACCTATTAAGCCTCGTCAGGCCCTAGGCTTCCAAAATGGAACCCACAGGTGTCCATATTATGTACCATTCACAGGCACACACATGCAACCTAGCACACACATGCAAGTTTCACACACTGGCCGGTGCTACACGCAATCTATGTTGGCCAAGTGAGAGTTATAAAGAGAGCCAAAGAACTTTACACAAGCAGGCTATTAGGCCCCACTCCAATGACACAGTTAAAAAGCCCTGTACACAGTTAAAAAGCCCTGTTCACATTACTGATCCCACTGAACACAAACCAGGATGCTTCCAACTCCGTGCTTGTGTCACAACTCCAGACAACGGCTGTAGTACTCTACCTTCATAAGGGCAATACTTAAAGCACCCCTCCAAGTCTAGGCAGATCACATTACCACAAGAAAGGTAAAGGTCATGCTGCTCACACACATGCTCTGTATTTGCCCATGACAAAAAATCCAGAATTCATTAGAAGGAATCCAGATATCGATGCAGCTGGGGCACTCAGGGAAGGGTTGTAGGTCCATCACCATGGAGGGACATTTTTGTCCCAACAGCATGAAACCATTTGACAACGGACTACAGATGATGAAAAGCAAGAAAGAAAGGACCAGAAACTAGGCCTTCTTCCGCTCTCCAGAAATCTAGAGTAACACCATGTCAGAAAGGAATTGAAGACCTATATCTCCAAAGTTCACTACATCATCAGTTTATTGTAAGAATTAAACTAGCACTTGCCTTGCTTTAAACCATTGTATGCCATATCCTAAGGTTCATGTCCACCATTCAGTGCTTCATTGTTCTCCAACTGGGTTTGATCTATCCAAATAGCACTACATACATTCACCACCACCGTCCGTAAATATTCTGCTGCTTTGTTACTTTGCACATTGCTTCTAGTTGAAATGCTTCAACTGGATTAAAAGAATTGAACATTTCCCAAGATGCCTACTCTTAAGTATATCATCATGCTACCCGCCCTAGTGCATAAAAGCTGCAAATAAGAACACGCTGAAGGCAAGACAGGACTTTTTCAGCCTTGTGAATCCGAGTAGATTGCTGAGAGTGCCGTGGCAATATTTGCATATAGCTCAATGTTTGAAAATGAAGACTTGCGTACCGAAATAGTGGTGCATTTTTGGCAGTATTTTTCTTTTTTTTTCTTTACACTACTCAGTCCCTCATACACGGAAGATACTGGATGCAAAAACGTTTTTGTTATGACCAAATGGACTGAGGAGCAGCATCACACGTGTATGCAAGTCCCTATGTTTGTTTGCTGACTGAGGATCCGGAGGGGTTGGCATTTTACAGTGCTTTGTAAATATACAGCTGAAAACATGAACAATGTATAATCAGTTGCCAAGGCTGCTACATCATTTGATAAGATTGTAAATCCAACATTTTCACATTATGCCGTTTTCCAAGTACCTACACGGTAGCTTTATGTGTTTTGGGATTTAGTTAGACAACCGAGTGATAGACTCCTTTGAGTGATAGGGCTACGTCAAAAGTGATACTCCTTTTATCTTTAACAACTGCCGTCCTTGGGACCATGACATGATATGAATAACAGTTGGCACCACACGATCTTTAATCATGGAATACATTTTTACCCACACTATTTTGGTGAGACTGCATGCTAGACATCGCTCTGTAAATCTTTGTTGTTTTTCATGACTGAGACTTCTGGTACCCCTTGGAGTCTAAGAATTATGTGGGAGTAGTGCTTGTAAATAAAATAAGCAAGGTACCCCTAGTTGGTGGCCACCATGTGTTTATGTAACTACTAAGGTTATAGAGTGCTCCATAAGATTAACTGGTAATAAAAAAAAGCTTCTGCCTATCATTCCATGCATGCCCCTCCTGCACTGTTCTCCACTGACGTCTTCCTTCTGAAACCCTTAGAAAGCCACGTTTATTTCTGTTTTGGATCCACATAACTCCCAATAAAGCAGTAAGAGTTATTTGTGTTAATCTTCCCTGGATGAAGCCAGTTCCAGCACTCAAGTCTGTAGCCTCAGAGGTGCACCACCTAAACAAAGGAAAGTGGCCAAGGTCTATGTGCCCGCACAACAGAGATGACCCAGAAGCGTAATGAAACTGGAAGCCCCCCCCTTCACAGAACATGGAGGGGACCCTCTCCGGACTCACTCAGACCAGGTGCTGTGCTAAGGAGGGCCCCTGGTACTTGGGGGCTCCCCCGCACCGCGGGGGCTGCTGGGGCCTTAGTTACACCCCTGAGATGAGCTGCATACACATCTCGTGCCTCCTGTATCCCGATCTGTTTGAAATAAACACACTCAGAAATAATCAGTGGTTTCTAAAATGGCTCTCATTCAAGTCTACAAAATCAGATGGACATTACGAGATGCCTGCAATCCCAGAGGAAGCCACAGTGACAGTGCACCTTTGTTGGATAATTGCCAAGGAATTAAGCAACATCTAGGGCCTCCTGAGGAGGAATACTGCCCTGTGCAACTATACATGGCCATTGTTTTTAGGTTGAGCTTAAGCGTTTGCCCTTTTGTATACTTTTAACATACGTCTTATGGCTTAAAGCAATTTTATTTGTTGGTTGCAGCGTCCTTTAAAAATTCTTGCTCCCTAGTGGTCAGTTCTGCCTTTTTCTCCCTCCTTTTTCTGTTTCAGAGCAGTTACCAACTACTGTATTATTCCACTTTGGTTTCTTTATCTTTTGCTGTGACAGACTACTTTTGTTATTTCCTTATTTCTCCCTTTTCACTGTGGGTGTTTTAGGCTGGTAGCTGCCTGCGTTTTATTGCAGCATTCCGTTCCTGCCACCTCGTCCCATGTTGCTGACATTTGTTTTGACTTTATTCCAGTGCTGTCCTCGTTTACCTTTTTGCTCCTGGAACATTTGCTCCACCTTTAAATACCACTGCCCAGCATTGTTGATTTCTGTTTTTCAGTACAGCCCAGTGCACATGTTGGTTTAATCTTGAAGTAAGTGTATATTTTCAAGAGAAATTCTTCGGTGCTTAAGCTCACTAATTCCTCTGTAGGTGTTTTGTGTGTGTATATGTAACATTAAAATAAGCTTCTTTTACAAAAGAAACACCCAGTGCCTAAATGTTTAGCTCACAGCTCTCGAAAGCCTCAATCTGCCCTTTCTCATAGAATTTAGCTAAACATAGAAGCAATGATGTGAAACTTACAGAGCCAACTTCTGGAGTCTCTCTCTCCAGAACCCCTCCCTGCCAGCCCTCATGACATACACACACAGGGTGTAGGAAGTTGGCTCTGTATGTGCTATTTCAAAGTAAGGAATAGCATGCACAGAGTCCAAGGGTTCCCCTTAGAGGTAAAATAGTGGTAAAAATAGATAATACTAATGCTCTATTTTGTGGTAGTGTGGTCGAGCAGTAGGCTTATCCAAGGAGTAGTGTTAAGCATTTGTTGTACATACACATAGACAATAAATGAGGTACACACACTCAGAGACAAATCCAGCCAATAGGTTTTGTATAGAAAAATATCTTTTCTTAGTTTATTTTAAGAACCACAGGTTCAAATTTAACATGTAATATCTTGTTTGAAAGGTATTGCAGGTAAGTACATTAGGAACTTTGAATCATTTCAATTGCATGTATACTTTTCAAGTTATTCACAAATAGCTACTTTAAAAGTGGACACTTAGTGCAATTTTCACAGTTCCTGGGGGAGGTAAGTTTTTGTTAGTTTTACCAGGTAAGTAAGACACTTACAGGGTTCAGTTCTTGGTCCAAGATAGCCCACCGTTGGGGGTTCAGAGCAACCCCAAAGTTACCACACCAGCAGCTCAGGGCCGGTCAGGTGCAGAGTCCAAAGTGGTGCCCAAAACGCATAGGCTATAATGGAGAGAAGGGGGTGCCCCGGTTCCGGTCTGCTTGCATGTAAGTACCCGCGTCTTCGGAGGGCAGACCAGGGGGGTTTTGTAGGGCACTGGGGGGGACACAAGCCCACACAGAAATTTCACCCTCTGCGGCGCGGGGGCGGCCGGGTGCAGTGTTAGAACAAGCGGCGGGTTCGCAATGTAAGTCAATGAGAGATCAAGGGATCTCTTCAGCGCTGCAGGCAGGCAAGGGGGGGCTTCCTCGGGGAAGCCTCCACTTGGGCAAGGGAGAGGGACTCCTGGGGGTCACTTCTGCAGTGAAAGTCCGGTCCTTCAGGTCCTGGGGGCTGCGGGTGCAGGGTCTTTTCCAGGCGTCGGGACTTAGGTTTCAAAGAGTCACGGTCACGGGAAGCCTCGGGATTCCCTCTGCAGGCGGCGCTGTGGGGGCTCAGGGGGGACAGGTTTTGGTACTCACAGTCGTAGAGTAGTCTGGGGGTCCTCCCTGAGGTGTTGGTTCTCCACCAGCCGAGTCGGGGTCGCCGGGTGCAGTGTTGCAAGTCTCACGCTTCTTGCGGGGAGTTGCAGGGTTCTTTAAAGCTGCTTCTTGAAACAAAGTTGCATTCTTTTTGGAGCAGGTCCGCTGTCCTCGGGAGTTTCTTGTCGTCGTCGAAGCAGGGCAGTCCTCAGAGGATTCAGAGGTCGCTGGTCCCCTTGGAAGGCGTCGCTGGAGCAGAGTTCTTTGGAAGGCAGGAGACAGGCCGGTGAGTTTCTGGAGCCAAGGCAGTTGGTGTCTTCTGGTCTTCCTCTGCAGGGGTTTTCAGCTGGGCAGTCCTTCTTCTTGTTGTTGCAGGAATCTAATTTTCTAGGGTTCAGGGTAGCCCTTAAATACTAAATTTAAGGGCGTGTTTAGGTCTGGGGGGTTAGTGGCCAATGGCTACTAGCCCTGAGGGTGGGTACACCCTCTTTGTGCCTCCTCCCAAGGGGAGGGGGTCACAATCCTAACCCTATTGGGGGAATCCTCCATCTGCAAGATGGAGGATTTCTAAAAGTTAGAGTCACCTCAGCTCAGGACACCTTAGGGGCTGTCCTGACTGGCCAGTGACTCCTCCTTGTTGCTTTCTTTGTTCCCTCCAGCCTTGCCGCCAAAAGTGGGGGCCGTGGCCGGAGGGGGCGGGCAACTCCACTAAGCTGGAGTGCCCTGCTGGGCTGTGACAAAGGGGTGAGCCTTTGAGGCTCACCGCCAGGTGTTACAGCTCCTGCCTGGGGGAGGTGTTAGCATCTCCACCCAGTGCAGGCTTTGTTACTGGCCTCAGAGTGACAAAGGCACTCTCCCCATGGGGCCAGCAACATGTCTCTAGTGTGGCAGGCTGCTGGAACCAGTCAGCCTACACAGATAGTTGGTTAAGTTTCAGGGGGCACCTCTAAGGTGCCCTCTGTGGTGTATTTTACAATAAAATGTACACTGGCATCAGTGTGCATTTATTGTGCTGAGAAGTTTGATACCAAACTTCCCAGTTTTCAGTGTAGCCATTATGGTGCTGTGGAGTTCGTGTAAAACAGACTCCCAGACCATATACTCTTATGGCTACCCTGCACTTACAATGTCTAAGGTTTTGCTTAGACACTGTAGGGGTACAGTGCTCATGCACTGGTACCCTCACCTATGGTATAGTGCACCCTGCCTTGGGGCTGTAAGGCCTGCTAGAGGGGTGTCTTACCTATACTGCATAGGCAGTGAGAGGCTGGCATGGCACCCTGAGGGGAGTGCCATGTCGACTTACTCATTTTGTTCTCACTAGCACACACAGGCTTGTAAGCAGTGTGTCTGTGCTGAGTGAGGGGTCTCTAGGGTGGCATAATACATGCTGCAGCCCTTAGAGACCTTCCCTGGCATCAGGGCCCTTGGTACCAGAGGTACCAGTTACAAGGGACTTATCTGGATGCCAGGGTGTGCCAATTGTGGAAACAATGGTACATTTTAGGTGAAAGAACACTGGTGCTGGGGCCTGGTTAGCAGGGTCCCAGCACACTTCTCAGTCAAGTCAGCATCAGTATCAGGCAAAAAGTGGGGGGTAACTGCAACAGGGAGCCATTTCTTTACACAAGCCCCCCCCAGCCCACAGGCCAGGAGACTCAGCCAAAGCTGGAAGAGTCTTCCTAGTCTGTCAGGCGAGGAAGAGTAGAGGAAATGGCTGGTTTGTTGCAGGGCCTACTCTGCCTTACATCCTCCTGTTCAGGTCATTCCCTCTGGGGAACTGACCCACTTCCACAGTGATAGGACCTAGTCTGAACTGCCTCTTGTCTGTGCTTTTTATGTCTTTACCCATTCTCTCTATTTTGAGGTCAGAGGTATCCACCTCTGCTAATCTTATCTTAGCCAGGGTCACCCCTAGCTTACCCAAAGAGGTTACCCAGAGCTGGAGTAACCCCACCATGACCAACAGGGTCAGGGGGCCTAACTTGTTATTTGGCATGGGGTCAGACCACCATGCCAAGGATAGTGCAGCCATAAAGGCTAACACCCAGCAGAGGCCACTGACAGCTGTCAGTGCCCAGAACCACACCTTTAGCTCTTCACCTACAAGGGAAGGGGCTAAGTTACAGGCTTCTTTGGGTTCAGGGTGCCTGTCTGCTGTATTAGAGTGGGGGGTTACCACATCTTGTAGTAAACACCCTTCTTCCACTCTTTCTTCTGTTAGCTGAGGAGCCACCCACTCAGGCTTAACAGTTGCCTGACTAGTCAGGACTTCTTGTGGGTCAGGTTGGACTTTATCAGAGCCACTTTTGGAGTTCTCCCCTACTGGAGCAGAATCTCCTTGGCTTGCTGGAACCTTGGGTAAAGGTTGTCCACCTTTCCTACTCTGTTTCCTTTTCTTTTTCTTCTGGGGCCTACTTGCATTTACTGCAGAGGTAGGCACTCCAGAATCCTTGGGAGAGGACTGGCCCTGGACCAGTTCTTCTCTTAGGTTCTGACTAACCTCTGGGTAGTCATTTCCAAGGAGACAATCAAGGGGGAGGTCTGTACTGACTACCACCCTTCTCCAGCTAAAAGTTCCACCCACTTCTATGGGCACAAAAGCCACAGGCCTATTAGTGACCCTGTCTGGGCTAACTCTTACTCTGGCCATCTCACCTGGGATGTACTGGTTTGAGAGCACCAGCCTGTCATGCACAATAGTGTGACTGGCACAAGTGTCTCTGAGGGCAGTGGCTGGGATTCCATTCACCTGTAGGTGGTGGAAGTGTCTACTTCCCTCTGGAATCTCCAACTCACCTGTTGGGCCCTTTTTCCAGTTGAAGGCTATGAAGACCTCCTCATCTGAGGAGTCATCCCCAATGGCTACACTGGTCACCCCTGGGATTTTGCTAGGGGGTTTGTTTTTGGGACAAGAAGTGTCCTTGGTGTGGTGCCCTGTCTGTTTACAGTTATGGCACCATGCCTTAGTGGCATCCCAGCTCTTACCCTGGTACCCACCTTTGTCTTGGGTTGTGTCTCTGGGCCCACCCACCTGGTCTGGTTTTTGGGGGCCTACATGGGACTCTTTTTCTTTGTTTCTAGTGTCACCCACTTTCTCCTGGGGAGGCTTTGTAACCCCTTTCTTTTGGTCACCCCCAGTGGAAGTTTTGGTTACCCTAGTCTTGACCCAGTGGTCTGCCTTCTTTCCCAATTCTTGGGGAGAAATTGGACCTAGGTCTACCAGATACTGATGCAACTTTTCATTGAAGCAGTTACTTAAAATGTGTTCTTTCATAAACAAATTATAAAGCCCAACATAGTCATACACTTCATTTCCAGTTACCCAACCATCCAGTGTTTTCACTGAGTAGTCAACATAATCAACCCAGGTCTGGCTCGAGGATTTTTGAGCCCCCCTGAATCTAATTCTATACTCCTCAGTGGAGAATCCAAAGCCCTCAATCAGGGTACCCTTCATGAGGTCATAAGATTCTGCATCTTTTTTAGAGAGTGTGAGGAGTCTATCCCTACACTTTCCTGTGAACATTTCCCAAAGGAGAGCACCCCAGTGAGATTTGTTCACTTTTCTGGTTACACAAGCCCTCTCAAAAGCTGTGAACCATTTGGTGATGTCATCACCATCTTCATATTTTGTTACAATCCCTTTAGGGATTTTCAACATGTCAGGAGAATCTCTGACCCTATTTATGTTGCTGCCACTATTGATGGGTCCTAGGCCCATCTCTTGTCTTTCCCTTTCTATGGCTAGGATATGTTTTTCCAAAGCCAATCTTTTGGCCATCCTGGCTAACTGGATGTCCTCTTCACTGGAGTTACCTTCAGTGATTTCAGAGAGGCTGGACCCTCCTGTGAGGGAGCCAGCATTTCTGACTACTATTTTTGGAGTCAGGGTTTGAGAGACCCTGTTCTCCCTAAATAGGACTGGTAGGGGGGAATTTTCCTCCAAGTCACTATCTTCATCCTCTGTGTTGCCATCCTCAGAGGGGTTGGCCTTTGCAAACTCTGCCAACAGCTCCTGGAGCTGTAGTTTGGAAGGTCTGGGGCCCATTGTTATTTTCTTTATTTTACAGAGTGACCTTAGCCCCCTCATCTTAAGATGGAGGTAAGGTGTGGTGTCGAGTTCCACCACATTCACATCTGTACTGGACATTATGCTTCTAAAAGTTGGAATACTTTTTAAGAATCTAAAACTAGTTCTAGAATCTAATTCAAACTTTTACAAACTTTTAAACTCTAAAAGAAATGCTAAACAGGATCTAACACAAGGCCCTAGCAGGTCTTTTAAGAATTTAGAAAACTTTTCAAATTGCAAAAATCAATTTCTAATGACAATTTTGGAATTTGTCGTGTGATCAGGTATTGGCTGAGTAGTCCAGCAAATGCAAAGTCTTGTACCCCACCGCTGATCCACCAATGTAGGAAGTTGGCTCTGTATGTGCTATTTCAAAGTAAGGAATAGCATGCACAGAGTCCAAGGGTTCCCCTTAGAGGTAAAATAGTGGTAAAAATAGATAATACTAATGCTCTATTTTGTGGTAGTGTGGTCGAGCAGTAGGCTTATCCAAGGAGTAGTGTTAAGCATTTGTTGTACATACACATAGACAATAAATGAGGTACACACACTCAGAGACAAATCCAGCCAATAGGTTTTGTATAGAAAAATATATTTTCTTAGTTTATTTTAAGAACCACAGGTTCAAATTTAACATGTAATATCTTGTTTGAAAGGTATTGCAGGTAAGTACATTAGGAACTTTGAATCATTTCAATTGCATGTATACTTTTCAAGTTATTCACAAATAGCTACTTTAAAAGTGGACACAGTGCAATTTTCACAGTTCCTGGGGGAGGTAAGTTTTTGTTAGTTTTACCAGGTAAGTAAGACACTTACAGGGTTCAGTTCTTGGTCCAAGGTAGCCCACCGTTGGGGGTTCAGAGCAACCCCAAAGTTACCACACCAGCAGCTCAGGGCCGGTCAGGTGCAGAGTCCAAAGTGGTGCCCAAAACGCATAGGCTATAATGGAGAGAAGGGGGTGCCCCGGTTCCGGTCTGCTTGCAGGTAAGTACCCGCGTCTTCGGAGGGCAGACCAGGGGGGTTTTGTAGGGCACTGGGGGGGTCACAAGCCCACACAGAAATTTCACCCTCAGCGGCGCGGGGGCGGCCGGGTGCAGTGTTAGAACAAGCGGCGGGTTCGCAATGTAAGTCAATGAGAGATCAAGGGATCTCTTCAGCGCTGCAGGCAGGCAAGGGGGGGCTTCCTCGGGGAAGCCTCCACTTGGGCAAGGGAGAGGGACTCCTGGGGGTCACTTCTGCAGTGAAAGTCCGGTCCTTCAGGTCCTGGGGGCTGCGGGTGCAGGGTCTTTTCCAGGCGTCAGGACTTAGGTTTCAAAGAGTCACGGTCAGGGGAAGCCTCGGGATTCCCTCTGCAGGCGGGGCTGTGGGGGCTCAGGGGGGACAGGTTTTGGTACTCACAGTCGTAGAGTAGTCCGGGGGTCCTCCCTGAGGTGTTGGTTCTCCACCAGCCGAGTCGGGGTCGCCGGGTGCAGTGTTGCAAGTCTCACGCTTCTTGCGGGGAGTTGCTGGGTTCTTTAAAGCTGCTTCTTGAAACAAAGTTGCAGTCTTTTTGGAGCAGGTCCGCTGTCCTCGGGAGTTTCTTGTCGTCGTCGAAGCAGGGCAGTCCTCAGAGGATTCAGAGGTCGCTGGTCCCTTTGGAAGGCGTCGCTGGAGCAGAGTTCTTTGGAAGGCAGGAGACAGGCCGGTGAGTTTCTGGAGCCAAGGCAGTTGGTGTCTTCTGGTCTTCCTCTGCAGGGGTTTTCAGCTGGGCAGTCCTTCTTCTTGTTGTTGCAGGAATCTAATTTTCTAGGGTTCAGGGTAGCCCTTAAATACTAAATTTAAGGGCGTGTTTAGGTCTGGGGGGTTAGTGGCCAATGGCTACTAGCCCTGAGGGTGGGTACACCCTCTTTGTGCCTCCTCCCAAGGGGAGGGGGTCACAATCCTAACCCTATTGGGGGAATCCTCCATCTGCAAGATGGAGGATTTCTAAAAGTTAGAGTCACCTCAGCTCAGGACACCTTAGGGGCTGTACTGACTGGCCAGTGACTCCTCCTTGTTGCTTTCTTTGTTCCCTCCAGCCTTGCCGCCAAAAGTGGGGGCCGTGGCCGGAGGGGGCGGGCAACTCCACTAAGCTGGAGTGCCCTGCTGGGCTGTGACAAAGGGGTGAGCCTTTGAGGCTCACCGCCAGGTGTTACAGCTCCTGCCTGGGGGAGGTGTTAGCATCTCCACCCAGTGCAGGCTTTGTTACTGGCCTCAGAGTGACAAAGGCACTCTCCCCATGGGGCCAGCAACATGTCTCTAGTGTGGCAGGCTGCTGGAACCAGTCAGCCTACACAGATAGTTGGTTAAGTTTCAGGGGGCACCTCTAAGGTGCCCTCTGTGGTGTATTTTACAATAAAATGTACACTGGCATCAGTGTGCATTTATTGTGCTGAGAAGTTTGATACCAAACTTCCCAGTTTTCAGTGTAGCCATTATGGTGCTGTGGAGTTCGTGTAAAACAGACTCCCAGACCATATACTCTTATGGCTACCCTGCACTTACAATGTCTAAGGTTTTGCTTAGACACTGTAGGGGTACAGTGCTCATGCACTGGTACCCTCACCTATGGTATAGTGCACCCTGCCTTGGGGCTGTAAGGCCTGCTAGAGGGGTGTCTTACCTATACTGCATAGGCAGTGAGAGGCTGGCATGGCACCCTGAGGGGAGTGCCATGTCGACTTACTCATTTTGTTCTCACTAGCACACACAGGCTTGTAAGCAGTGTGTCTGTGCTGAGTGAGGGGTCTCTAGGGTGGCATAATACATGCTGCAGCCCTTAGAGACCTTCCCTGGCATCAGGGCCCTTGGTACCAGAGGTACCAGTTACAAGGGACTTATCTGGATGCCAGGGTGTGCCAATTGTGGAAACAATGGTACATTTTAGGTGAAAGAACACTGGTGCTGGGGCCTGGTTAGCAGGGTCCCAGCACACTTCTCAGTCAAGTCAGCATCAGTATCAGGCAAAAAGTGGGGGGTAACTGCAACAGGGAGCCATTTCTTTACACAGGGCATTGCTTATCTCCTTTACTGGGGCCATAAATCTCAGGCTTCTCTGCTATTCTTAACTTCATTAGAGCTTTGTTGAAATGTGAGGCAAGAATGCTTGCAAGACTTCATTCTGTTAACATAAAAAGAAAATACTTTTCCAGCCTTATTTTCCAATTTCTGTTCAGACATTTACACAACTAGAGGTAGTGCAGTCATCTTCTCATCTCCCCTCAAGGGTTTGCGATTTCTGAAGTCAATAGCCATCAGTGACCACCAAAACATGAAAGGAAAAGACAAAATTATGAGGCAGGGTTGACCAATTTCTGTGGCAAGAAAAGTGCAGCTCTGAATTTACAATGCCAATAGCTCTAACTCAAGAAAATGTGAGACCTATTGCATGCAAATGCTTGTTGCAGCTGGGATTACTGGGCCACAAATACCAGTCCCAGAAACCGTGAAACAAAGGCTGAGGACTGTGGACAGAGGACCAGGCCAACCTACGCCCAACACCTTCTGCCTTTGTGGCGAACAGGCAACACTTTCCCAGCACTGGCATGACCTGGTGTGCCCTTTCCCTTAGCCCGCCCCACAGTATCCCCCTCCCTCGAATGTCAATTACTACCTCCTCAAAACAGGCGGTACATGTGAACATACAAGGGCCCGTTATTCGGCAAAGAAGATGGAATAACATATGGAAAAGGTCCCAATACTACTGGGTATGCAAGTTATTTCCAATTCTCAGTGAAATAAATTGTTATGTCCGTTATTTAACTCAGCTCACTGGCCAAATTGGAGATTTGAGCCCCCTGGCACCTTTAGCCCAAATAAAAGATAATTGGTAATGAAGGACCCGAAAGGAAAGTGCAATTTTGAATTATTGGTTTCCACCAAAAGTTTTAAATCTGAGTTACCAGTTAGCTTGGTTTCAACTGGCACAGGCTATGAACATCAGATAGAAATTTAGCTTCTTCAGATTTCACATTTTGATGTTGAACAAGCTTTGAACACTGGTTTAAAGAAAGACTGAGTCCAAAGGTAGGACAGTTTGGCTGCCATCTGAGATGGAGGAGGGAATATTTTTTCAAGAAATACGAAATTCTTGCGGGCAATGCTTAAAAGAGGAGAGGAGGGAGGCTTCTTGTGTCACGGTTTTGGGCAGGTCTGATCAGGACTTTGGTTGGGACACCCCTTGAGGTCACTGAATATTCTAAAGAGGTAGTATACTGGGGCAGAAGAGCAGCTAAAGGCATACACGGAAAGGACAGCTATGGACAGGCACAGGAAAGTAAAAGCAGAGCAACCCTTGTGTGAACAAACAGGAAATAGATTACTAATGGACAAACACGCTGGGGTTGTACACAGAGTAAGGCGCAGAACCTCCCACAGTGACAGGGAATGTCAATGCCTCTGTGCAGTTTGCTCTTACAGATAGTCACCCTGCCAGCCCCATAGAAAGGAGGCAGCAGAAGTGATTCTGTCTCTGGACCCTAGAGCACAAACAAGGAAAGTACTTACATACACAAGACACGCTCTTGTGGGTCCAGATGGAAACACAGTGGCGATTCCTGAGAAAACAGCAATAGCACACTGTCACTGTTAGGCACGAAAGACAACGTATAACACTGGACAAGGATGGGGGCTGGAATTGCCTCCTGGAAACCAGGAGCCAACCCCAGTACAAGGGAGGACACTTATACACTGGTGAAGACTGATAGAACACTTACCAGACGCAAATAACCAAGAAGAAACAAAAACAGAAAGGAACAAACTAAGAGGCAGAGGCAAGAACTAGGAACAGGCTCAGGCTGAAGCAAAGATGGGACTGGGACTTGAAAACAGGGCGCAAACGTCTGGCTGGGACAAACAGAGACAGGACTGGGAAACTGAGAGCAGGCTCTGGCTGGAACAGGCAAGGACAGGGCTGGAATACAGGGAGTAGGAAATGAGCAGTAAACAGGACTGGGAAACAGAGAGAAGGTTCAGGCTGAAACAAGGCAGGAGCAGGGCAGAGAAACAGGGAGCAGGCACTGGAAGAAACAAACAGGTACAAGGCTAAGAGATAAGGGGCAGACTCTGGGTGGAACAATCAGGAGCAGGGCAGAGAAACAGGAAACAGGATCAAGCAGGAACAGCACAGGAACAAAACTGGAACACCATCCGACAAGGGGTCTGCAACACAAAGGAATCAAACTCCAATGCACGACAGGGATCTTGAGGAAATGGCTGCTTATAAGCAGTTCCAAGTTGGGCCTCACAGGAGAGGTCTCAGGTGTGTGTAGTTTCAGACACTTGCAAGTCCTGGAGGAGAGGATCCAGTGAAAAGGAGCAACTAGACTTCTCACATAGAAAACAATGGGAAACAGAATCCGGCTTTCCTGACTACCAGGCTGTGCGTTATGGGATTTGCAGTCCCAGGAAGCAAATGTAGTACTACACAAGTGTACCATGGAGAAAAGAGAAACAAACAGGAGTCAGCAAGGGACTCTAGATAAGTGTTTAAGGTGATTCCCAGGCTTCCGACAGTCCCCTTACAGCGCCCCCTAGAAATGGGGCGACAGAGTTGTAACATCTAGGTGTCTAGCCTTGTTTCAGGGCCAGGTATGCTGCTGCTGTGAGGACCTTATCTCATGATATATTACTAGAGCAGACCAATATACTAAAGCCCTGCCTCACCCAAGATCCTGTAAGAGAGTAGAGTGAAGCCCTCCTTCATGTGTCAAGAGAAAAGCATAACTACAGTAAGCATGTACATAGAGGCAAGTGCCTCCCAAACAGTCTGACCTTGGGCTCTTTTCCCTCCTGACAGTGCTGTTGCAGTCTTCTGTTCTGCTGTCCAATCATGAACTCCAGTTCAAGTAGTACTGGAGTGATCCCCCTGATGGTGGACTGAACTACCCACTGGGGATCATAACCCGGAGAGACCATAGCTGGCTCATGCGAGCCTGTTCTTCAGCTCCCCTTGTTTCCTGAAGCTCCCTGGCACTGCCCCAGCTGCCATGTCCCGCCCAACTGTTCTGCTGTCCATGCCACAACCCCTTACTTCTGAAGAATATCTGAGTACCCTTAGCAGGCATCTACACTCTTGACTGGTGAAGATCCTTTTCCATACTCTTGGTGATTGGAGAGTCACCATTCTTCTGCATGAAGCACAAACCACCCTTTTCAGCAATGGTGAACAAAGTTCGGCTGAACATTGCAAATGGTCATATCCAGTTACAAATCAGATGCTGCAGTTTGGCTAATTTCCCCAACAACCCCTAGCTCTGCTTTTGCAATTCCTCTCGAAAGTGCATGTAGCGATAATATAAATCGTGTGTGTTGCTTTAGAGCCCTGCGGAGAGACACTGAACATTATGAGCTATAGTAACAGGGTATAATTTGTTTTAATGTAAACACCAATTCACTTCTTTTTTACACAAAAGAAATAACACTGTGTGGATATTATATTTATTTTGAGATATTTCTGTGCTAGCTGAATTAAAACGGTCCACCACACATTAATCAAAAAGAGGAAGTATTTTTTTCAAATCAATCTTTATTCCATTTCGAAAATCATAGAGTACATGCATCAGCAGGATTGAATTCTACTTTTTCCATTACTACCAGCATGAAAAGTACAACAAATTGTGCAAGAACTGTTTCGTACAATTACCTGTGGGATTGATGATTGAGGTCTATTTGTTGTGCAAATATAATTTTGGAATCAAACTAATTTAATATCGTCAGGTTTTACAATTCTTTTCTTCAGGGTGTATGTCTTGACTGTTCAGCCTCACTGCTGCCTGAAAGTGAAATGATTAAGTAAAAGATACTTGGCAATTCAGTGAGCTTGCAGTGGTACATGGCTTTGCTAGCTCCAGGGACATAGGAATATGTATCATGAGGCTGACTAGTTGCTTTTGAGCACCTAAGGCCCAGGAGGTCTAGCATGATGCCACTCTTGATAAGTTTGAGATACTGTCAATCTAATTCACATGCTAGATTTTAGGTCTCGGCTAGACAGCGCTTACACTGTCTCTTCGAGACATGTCATATGTATGTTGTGGGCTTAAGTCCGCCAATAGGCTTCAATTTTCGGGCACCATTGTCACTGACCTTTTCTTTCTCTCCATTTGTTCATGGCATGCATTTGGCATGCCTCTTCCTGTCTTTCGCCTTCCCTGAGAGCAGGGACCAAGTATTAATATCCATCACCATCTGCCATTTTAGCATCTGCAATCAGATGCTACTGTTTCATTTAATCTGGAGCACCTGAGATGAGCGCTTGTGGTTTACCAAGCTTCGCTGTAAACAGGGCTGTAAATCTTGTTTATTGACTTGTCCATTCCTGTCCTCGTGTCTCTGAACAGCAGCACCTACATATGCCTGCAAACAAATTAATACTGGCATTTTCTAACTGCACGAGTATCAATAAAAACAAAGGCTTTTGGATTTTATAGATGTTTTGAAGTAGTTGAAGAAGTGTAGACACACACCATAGCTTTTGCTACTCGACGAGCACTTGTGTGTTCAGTCGTGCTGACCTTCGTTGCTGTAAATTGGCCTGTGAGTTGTATTCTTATCTTGTCACATGTGCTGTGCGTTCTGTAGGAAGCTAGCTATCTATGTAGTGTACCAATGCAAGGGGGCACTAAGCAGATAGTCCAGGCAACCCTTATTAGTTTACAGGGGTTACAATAATAATCTCAAATGCTCCCTTTGGGCGAGTAGTTTAGACTTATCAGAGGGTAGTGCTAGACATTTGTGGAACACACAGTGTCAATAAATGAGACACACCCTCAAGAAGAATCTCAAAACCTATTTAGAAAAATAACAAAGATGTTTATACTAATTTAGACACAAAGATTTTCAAGATGAGGTAAGTCATTTTCGAGTTACCAATATTTTTAAACCTAGGTAATACAGCTGTCAAATTTGAGGCATGAGACTCAAAAGCAGTAATGTTATCCTACGGAGAAAACATATACTGCACAGTCACTAGCAATCAACTTACAGGGTAGGGGCCTAGGTCTCTAGAAACACCAGCAGATTCGGGCAACTTGCCCTGGTGTATCCAGATGGAGAGGTAATCTAAGCGGTGTTAGCCTCAAATGCTTCACTTTAAAGTCAATGGGAGCAGTAACTGGAAGAAAAGGGCTGCAAGTGGGGACTGGGTGACCAGTCTGGCTGAACCCACAGAGCGGCTCGGTTCTTGACGAGCTCAGCTCCACAGAGACACCGTCGATTATCTTGAGCCCAGGCTGGGGAGCTCAGGTGCAGCGATGTTTTGCCAGCAGGCCCCGAAGTTAGAGGCTCCCACTTCTAGAGGTCGACCTGGAGAAGGGAGAAAACAAGACAGCAGGGCCACTCTTAATACAGGCCTCAGTGATGCTGACAGCCCTTGTCGGTACATCGGTCCTGGCGGCATTGGGGCACAGGCTGGGCAATAAACAAGCCTTGGTGCTTGCAACCGGCCAGGGTACTCTGGGTATTGGTGGAGGGAGGGTCCAGACAGGCTCAGTTTTTCAAAGACAGGCGAGGTCGACGGTGCTTCACTCTTGGACACTCATGATCCTCTTCCTCGAATGATGCTTCCTCAGTGGAGCCAGTGATCAGTGAAACAGAAGATGGGACAGTCATGGTTGATACCAGCTGGTGCAGGGAAGTGTCTCCTCTACTCCAAGGGAGGTGCTGTCTGGCCTTAGTATGCTGATTTACTAGCCATCCAGCTGGAGGAGGTGATAACACCTTCATCCCCAGCAGGCATTGTTCCTTGCCTCTGAGAGCAGGTGCTCTCACCTCCAGGGGGTCCCAAACTTACCTGTTGTGGCTGGCTGGTCGGTACCAGTCAGCCAGCACACTAGAGGACTAGTACGTTTCAGGGGGCACCTCTAAGGTGCACTCTGGGTGCATGTCATAATAAATCCAATACTGGCGTCAGCATGTATTTATTAAGATGAGGTGTGTGATACCAAACACCATCAGTTTCAGTTAATCCATTATGTAACTGGGTAACTCGTAATGACCAGTCCCAAGTACATGTCTTAATATGGCTTCTCTGCTCATTTGCAAATTTCATTGATGGTGCCTGCTGGTGTAGGGAAGTGGTTTCTCTGCTCCAAGGGAGATGCTGACTGGGGGGCGAAGTGCGGGCAGTCCTCCAAGGGTCTGAGCGGATGCACAGCTGCAGGACGAGTTGGGTCTTTGCAATTGTCAAGAAAGAAGCAGGCAGGCAGGGTTTTGCGCCAAGTCCTCAACTGGTCCACAGTTCTTGCGTCTTCGGCTCTTCTTTGTCCTTCTTCTCTTTGTAGTCAAGCAAATCAGAGTTCCTGGTGTCAGGGCCACCTAAATACTCAATTTAGGGGTGTTTGGGAAAGCATAGGTGTAAGGAAATGGCTCCCTGTTGCAGTTCCCCCCCACTTTCTGCCTGATGCTGATGCTGGGACCCTGCTAACCAGGCCCCAGCACCAGTGTTCTTTCACCTAAAATGTACCATTGTTTCCACAATTGGCACACCCCTGGCACACAGATAAGTCCCTTGTAAAAGGTACCAGTGGTACCAAGGGCCCTGTGACCAGGGAAGGTCCCTAAGGGCTGCAGCATATGTTGGGCGACCCTAAGGGACCCCTCACCTAACACATGCACACTGCCATTGCAGATTGTGTGTGTTGGTAGGGAGAAAAAGGAAAAGTCGACATGGCCTCCCCCTCAGGATGTCATGCACACAAAATACTGCCTGTGGCATAGGTAAGTCACCCCTCTAGCAGGCCTCACAGCCCTAAGGCAGGGTGCACTATACCACAGGTGAGGGCATAGCTGCATGAGCAATATGCCCCTACAGTGTCTAAATCTATTCTTAGACTTTGTAAGTAGAGTTGTGGCCATATTAAGTATATGGTCTGGGAGTTTGTCAAAACGAACTCCACAGCTCCATAATGGCTACACTGAATACTGGGAAGTTTGGTATCAAACTTCTCAGAATAATAAACCCACACTGATGCCAGTGTTGGATTTATTAAAAAATGCACACAGAGGGCATCTTAGAGATGCCCTCTGTATTTTACCCAATTGCTCAGTGCAGGACTGACTGGTCTGTGCCAGCCTGCTGCTGAGAGATGAGTTTCTGACCCCATGTGGTGAGGGCCTTTGTGCTGTCTGAGGACAGAAACAAAAGCTTGCTCTGGGTGGAGGTGCTTCACACTTCCCCCCTGCAGGAACTGTAACACCTAACAGTGAGCCTCAAAGGCTCAGGCTTCGTGTTACAATGCCCCAGGGCAGTCCAGCTAGTGGAGATGCCTGCCCCCTGGACACAGCCCCCACTTTTGGTGGCAAGTTCAGGGGAGATAATGAGAAAAACAAGGAGGAGTCACCCACCAGTCAGGACAGCCCCTAAGGTGTCCTGAGCTGAGGTGACCCCTGCCTTGAGAAATCCTCCATCTTGAGTTTGGAGGATTCCCCCAATAGGATTAGGGATGTGCCCCCCTCCCCACAGGGAGGAGGCACAAAGAGGGTGTAGCCACCCTCAAGGACAGTAGCCATTGGCTACTGCCCTCCCAGACCTAAACACACCCCTACATTCAGTATTTAGGGGCTCCCCAGAACCTAGGAAACTAGATTCCTGCAACCTGAAGACGAAGAAGGACTGCTGACCTGGAGCCCTGCAGAGAAGACGGAGACACCAACTGCTTTGGCCCCAGCCCTACCGGCCTGTCTCCCCACTTCGAGAAAAACTGCAACAGCGACGCGTCCCCCAGGGTTCAGCAACCTCTGAAGCCTCAGAGGACTACCCTGCATCTAAAAGGACCAAGAAGCTCCCGAGGACAGCGGCCCTGTTCAACCAACTTGCAACTTTACAACAAAGAAACAACTTTTAAAGACCACACGTTTCCCCCCGGAAGCGTGAGACTTCCCACTCTGCACCTGACTCCCCGGCTCGACCTGCGGAAAACTAACTCTACAGGGAGGACTCCCCGGCGACTGTGAGCCCGTGAGTAGCCAGAGTTGACCCCCTGAACCCCCACAGCGACGCCTGCAGAGGGAATCCAGAGGCTTCCCCTGACCGCGACTGCCTGCTTCAAGGAACCCAACGCCTGGAAAACACACTGCACCCGCAGCCCCCAGGACCTGAAGGAACCGAACTTCAGTGCAGGAGCGATCCCCAGGTGGCCCTCTTCCTAGCACAGGTGGTGGCTACCCCGAGGAGCCCCCCCCCCTTGCCTGCCTGCCTCATTGAAGAGACCCCCGGGTCTCCCCATTGAATCCTATGACAAACCTGACACCTGTTTGCACTCTGCACCCAGCTGCCCCTGTGCCGCTGAGGGTGTACTTTCTGTGCCTGCTTGTGTCCCCCCCGGTGCCCTACAAAACCCCCCTGGTCAGCCCTCCGAAGTCGCAGGTACTTACCTGCTAGCAGACCGGAACCGGGGCACCCCTATTTCCATTGAAGCCTATGCGTTTTGGGCACCACTTTGACCTCTGCACCTGACCGGCCCTGAGCTGCTGAAGTGGTAACTTTGGGGTTGCCTTGAACCCCCAACGGTGGGCTACCTTGGACCCAACTTTGAACCCTGTAAGTGGTGTACTTACCTGTGAAACTAACATTTACTTACCTCCCCCAGGAACTGTTGATTTTTGCAGTGTCCATTTTCAAAATAGCTTATTGCCATTTTTGCCACAACTGTACATGCTATTGTGATGATTCAAAGTTCCTAAGATACCTGCGTGAAATACCTTTCATTTAAAGTATTGTTTGTAAATCTTGAACCTGTGGTTCTTAAAATAAACGAAGAAAATAGATTTTTCTATATAAAAAACCTATTGGCCTGGAATTGTCTTTGAGTGTGTGTTCCTCATGTATTGCCTGTGTGTGTATAACAAATGCTTAACACTACCCTCTGATAAGCCTACTGCTCGACCACACTACCACAAAATAGAGCATTAGAATTATCTCTTTTTGCCACTATCTTACCTCTAAGGGGAACCCTTGGACTCCGTGCATGCTATTTCTTACTTTGAAATAGTACACACAGAGCCAACTTCCTACAATAGGGTAGTAGCCAATACTTACCCTTGGGGTGATGAAACCCCTACATGGCCACTTCCTGTGGGAAGTAGGCATAACCGTGACCCAGAATTCCTAATTCCACTAAAAACAAGATAGTGTAACCGTTCTTTTGTGGCACGCATCAGACTGCCTACCTTTGGGGTGAGACTATCCTGGTAGTACAGCACACCTCCTTGCATAGCTAATTTCCTGCCTGTCCTGGTGCCATATGGGCCTCAAGGCAGGGGGTGACGTCCCCCATTCCTGGGGGAAGCCAAGCTTGCATATCAAAGGCGGCAGAGGCTTTGAAGCCTCTGGTCTTGGTATGATGATTTACCAGCCATCCTGCTGAAGGGGGTGATAACACATTTCTCCGGAGCATGAATTGTGTCTGGCCTCTGAGAGCGGGGACGTTAATCTCCAGCTGGTCAGAAATTTGTCTGTGGTGGCAGGCTGGTCTGTACCAGTCAGCCAGCACACTAGAGGACTAGTAGGTTTCAGGGAGCACCTCTAAAGTGCCCTCTGGGTGCACGTCATAATAAATCCAATACTGGCATCAGTATGGACTAGGTATTTGATGCCAAAAACTATAGGTTTCAGTGAAATCATTATGTAGCTGAGTAACTCGTAATGACTAGTGCCCTGTACATACCTTAAGATGGCTTCCCTGTTAATTAGTAATATGTAGCAATAAAACTAAACATCACAGGGGCATATCTGCTCATGAAGATATGTTTTCACATGTATTATAATGCACTGTGCCTTTAGGCTCTAAAGGCCTGCTGTAGGGGTGACTTACATATAATACAACAGTGGTCCAATCAAAAAAGATCTGCTCAAAGGATCTGGTTTAAATAAATGAATGTCACCTAAATGCTTCTCAAAAAAGCCCCACCCCATCTAGCTCGAGGGTGGGGGTAGATATTCTTTCTCAAAACGAGCAAGAATTTCTTATATTTGTAGTAAATTTAGCATCACCCACAAGAAAAACACATTTAAGTGTATAACTTTTTCTGTATTTTGTAAAACAACAGATGTAAATGCATTATATAAGGTTGCTCCAATGAAATACGTAAAAAAGTGCTCAAGAAAAAAGTGCTTGTGTGTGAAGTAGTTTGGATGAAGAAAGAAAAAAATAATTAGATCTGTTACATATATCCTATTTGCACAATAGCCTGTTTGTGTCCATTTATTATCCAACATAGATACAGTCTCATCTACAAAAAAGGCAATCATATCATTTATAATTGACCCTCTGTGGAGCCAATTAACAATCCAGGCTGTAAGAGTTGTTGACGTTTTGACCTGGCAAGGTGTGGAGGTGGAGCCAATCTAAGCCTCAAAGGCAGGTCTTCATCAGGACAAGATACCCATTTAAATTGGGGAGCAACCTGGAAACTTTATCCAATGTTGAGAATGTGGAATTAATCAAACGTTTAAGCGAGAGCCATTTGGGTGCTTGATGTTGGTAGAGTTAATCCAACCTGTAACGTGAATGAATGGTGTTTGGAGTAGAGTAAGATTCTTTTTTAAATATCCAAGGAGCTATGATGGTGACAATTTAACTGGATACTTTGTTACAGAAGGAATGCCTTAATACAGTAAACTGAATAGAGGCCTGAGTAATATTTAAAAAAGAATCCTAGTGTACAGCATTGCGTCACAAATTTATCAACAGACGGTTGCTGCAAGATTATGGCCCTTATTATGAACTTGGCGGCAAACACCACCAACCGCTGTGCTGACGGCCAACAAAAGACCGCCAGTGGCGGGGGAATGCACACTGCTGTATAATAATGCCAAAAAAGGCATACCACCAAAAAATTGACAACCTCCACCCACCGCCAGGGCCAACAACGGTGGAAACGCTGTACACATCACCCCCGCTACCGCCACACATACAAACCCCCGCCCACAAATCAGCGCAGCGGTCAGTGAATGTCGAACAACCATTGGCGGTACTGACCACCGCATCAGCAATGGGAACCGCCAACAACAAATGCACACATTGGCAAATTTGAAAAGCACACACCTGACCCACATCCACACCACTATAAAACACACACGTACACACCCCACAATCCTTTGCAATGCAAATAGCACAACAGATATTGACACCTCAACAGGCATACACTGAACCAACCATCACACAAGCCACACACACAAAACCACCACCAAAACTCAAACACTGCACACCCGCCATCAGAAACCACACTCCCAACCACACAACAGCATGTCACCAACTCACCTACAATACACCACCCACAACACACACCATGGCACGCCCTAAGCACCCCCGCTTCACCGACAGGGAGCTAAGGACTATGGTGTACGAAATACTCAGGGTCGAGCCACAGCTATTCGGGGCACAGGTGCAGCAGACGCCCTTGGCCAAGAAGATGGAGCTATGGCAGACCATAGTCAACAAGGTCAACACTGTGGGAAACCATCCACGCACAAGGGATGACATGAGGAAGAGATGGAACGACCCGCAAGGAAAGGTGCGTTCCATGGCATCACAACACAACATTGTGGTACAGAAGACTGGCGGTGGTCCCCCCCCCCTCCTGCCCCGAATATACCGACTGGGAGGAGAGGGTCTTGGCCATCCTGCACCCGGAGGGCCTCACTGGACTCCCTGGAGGACTGGACTCGGGTAAGTCAACTACAATACCTTAACAGTCACCACACATGTGATGCATGTATTACCCCCATCCCACTCACTACCACCACGCCCCCATCCCCTGACCAGCCCACAAGACACAGACACTCCTATCCATGTTTCCTGCATGCCCACAACCCCCCATACAAATAACTATCCAGCCCCCTGTGCCCAGTCACCAAATCATGCATGTAATGTCAGGAGCACTACAACACCCAGAATGCACTGCCACACCCCCACTAAATGCATCAACAAGAACACAAAGGGATCCTGCATGCTACTACCTAGGAATGTTACCACCAATTACTGGTAAGCAGTGCTGCAAGGGACAAGAAAGTGCAGGACACCCACATCTCTATTCCCTCATACGCAGGCCCCACCACCCATGCCTCCTGGACGGAGTTGTCAAGGAGTGCCAGTCCTCCACCTGAAGACGAAGGCCCCACTCAGGAGAGTGCAGAGGGATGTCTGGACACACAGAGGAAATCCCTGGACCATCCCACAGTCCTGGACAGTCACCCTACAGAAGCTCCACCCAGGATACCACTGACACCCCTACAACTCAGCCACCACCATCAGCTCTGGCCCAACACCCCACACCAGTGTCTCCAGGCCACATACTGTCTGCCCACATGTACAGTGGCCCGAGTCTCCACCCACCCCCAGGCAGGATGATGAAGAGCCCAGTGCAAGTGGGACTGCCATACCTGTGCAGGGGACACAGGCACAGGGGGTTAGGGCCAGTGGGAGGGTATCATTGGCCCAGGAGGGTGGCCCAAGGAGGGTTGCTGCTGCCCAGGAGGTCATTGCTGAGGTCCTGGGACCATACCACCATTCCCAAGACACGACAGGCCAGATCATGGCCACGTTGGAGGAGAATCAGAGGCTGCAGGTAGCACACCACCGGGAGGCCATGGAGCAATGGAAACAGCTCAATGCTAGCATGGCCTCAATTGCAGGGGTGCTGCACCACCAGACCAACATCCAGCCTGAGCCCTCCACCCACCTGCATGCCCCTTCCACTAGCCAGGACACTGCCCTGCCATCTACATCGGCAGCAGCTACTGGACTGGTGTCACTGCCAGAGGACTCACAGGACACAGGCACCTCTTTCCCTGCAGCCCAGGTTCCCCCTCACAAACGTGGCCTCCGACCCAGACATCCCAGTGAAGCACCACCCAAGACCAAGTCCACTGCCAGGAAGTGACTCTGCCTTGAACCGTCTCCCTTGTGTGCCACTGAGCTACCTTGTTGACATGCCACTGCCATTTCACCATCTTCCAATGGTCCCCTGGACTATGCCCCTGTGCTACCAACAGCTGTGGAAATGTACCTGAGTATATTGTTCACCATGAGCCCACTCCTTTCTACTGTCCCATAACTCATGTATGTTCTATCTTCAAATAAATACACTTGTACACAAAATAGCTGTTCTTATGTAATATTAGTAATCAAATGTTCATGTGTTTGTATTAGCCAGTTTCCATCATAATGCCGCTTTTATTGCAGGAGGGGGTCTAACAGACCGTAGTGCTTGAAGTTTGTCACACTGTACATTCCATTGCTGTAACACACATCTGTTTCTTCATTCCTAAAGTTGCCACATCACTGGTAAGGGACACCACAGCACTTAGTACACGTCACCCTGAAACAATGCAGTAAACCCATTTGTATCATAGAAAATGTACCTGAAAGTCACGGGAAGTATAGCCAGATTAGCTGGGTTCTGGAGTTGATGTCTTCCCCCTCTTCTTCTCCATCATTCTTATCCATCCTGTTAATTTACTCTTGAGGGTATGAGGGCTATGTGGGTACCATCAATGGCACCTATCACATAGGAGATATTTACAAAAGCATAGAATCCTGATTTGATAGTGGTAAGATTAGTCCTTTGAGGAAACTGGACATAACTTTGCAGGTGTTGCACAAATGAATTCAAAATATTTTACAGGATGTGGCTGAACATTGGCTGAGATACACCGGCTGCCACACCCACTGTCACTTTGAATGAGCCTGTGGCCAAAAAATGTAGCACAGATAGTACCTGCACAGTTGTAGAAATGGCATGGGGATTCCTATTAGCTGGCATCAGAACAGGCTCCATTTGTGCACAGAGTTCCAGGACTGTATCTCGATTCAGGTGGTAATTGATGATGATGTGATGTTCCTCCATGGTGGCCAGATCTACCAGGGGTCTGTAAACAGATGGAGCCCTTCCTAGCCACATGGGTTTGTACCTATGGGGGAGGAAGAGAGACACATTGAGTTGAGACATACACTTCCATAACAAGGTTCCACTATTCATGATGTACATGCAACACAATTGCCCTCACACAGACACAAAGACATGGTAATCCTGTCAGGGTAATGTGTGGTGAGGTGTGTATGTTTTATTGCATCACAGTGTAGGCACACTTCCCACCATTATTCTATGAGGAGGACCAGCAATCATAACAGTACTCGACGAAGGGGAGAGGGAATGGAGCCATGGACTAGGGCCCTGGCCAGACTATGAAGGCATGGTGGATGCAAAATGGCAGCCCCCTGCCCTACAGATAGTGTAGTGTAGGAAGTGACCTCATTCCACAGGCGTTAGTCGTCATGGAGGTAGGCAGTAGTCACCGCCATGCACCTGATCATTGGATAACATTGTTGTCAATAGGGAAGCAGGGCCAATCATGATCACCGCCGGCGGTGATGGTGCACACCGGCGCAGTATATACCGCTATTTTGCCATACCCTTGTCACTTGACTCCTGCACCTCGAGTAGGGAAGAACTCCACTACATGTGCTGCTGTGTCCTGACTCTGCTCCTTGAGATGGTACGTGCCACCACCCCTCCTCCCAAAACACAGAAACACTCACACTCATCCACTCCACACACATCCACCATACATAAGCACACTAAACAGGCACCTGCATCCAAGTCCAGCACACCTACACCTCGTACCACCACTCGCTCAACCTCCACTCCCAAACCCAGCTGCACCTAGAAAGCTTTTCTCTCCTGTGTTGAACTGTTTGAACCCACTGGCCCAACCCGTCTTGTCCCTAAACGTTCTCTTGGCCTCCACAAGCCCAATCCTTCCTCTTCAAATTCCTCTCCAGTTCAACCTACCCGTTCCCGTGCCCCTTCCCCAGGGAGGTGGTCCCTTTGCCACCCCCCGCCGGTCCAGGCCAATTACTCCTCTTCCAAGGGCAAGCCAAAACCCTTTCCACCTCCAGAACCTACGCCCAAGACCCCCTCCCTCCAAACCTGAGTCCCCACCCAAACCACCCCCTGATCCCTGAGGTGCCTGGCTGCCCCATTGATTCCCCTTCTCAGTGGAGGATTTTTTTCATTGTGGGAGTCAAGTGTGGGCTATATTTTCCCTACCAGGACTTGAATATAGACTGGCCTATTGCCTTGTTTGGTTATTTATTATTCTTTCTCAAAATACATTTTATTGGCCAGCAGACCTGTTGATGCTATATTGAGCCATTGTGCAGCGTTTCACTGTGGGGCTGTGGTGTGCACAGGTGTGTTCATTGGTGCAGGTATTTGTTGGCTTGTGTCTGGTAAGTACATTTTGTTAGGGTATGTATGGCTTGGGGTGGTGGGAGGGGTTGGGTGTGCATTGCGGTGTGGGTGGATGTGTAATTGTGCCCTTTCCTCCCATATGTGCTAGGCTGCGGTACTTACCATTGTCGTCTTCATCGGCGGTCACGGTCCTGGAGAAATATGGCAAGGAGAAGCACTGGTATTATTTCCATCTCTCGCTCCACGTCGACATAGGCGTGTTCTGTGTGCCTCCGGAGAGTGTTTTCCTTTATATGGGTCATTTCTGCCAAGCTTTGCGTGGCGGTGGTTCCCGCCCCGGAACTGATGGCTGTGTGGTGTTTCATTATATGGTGGGTGGGTTGGGCCTTTCCGCCGGGCTGAAGATGGCCTCTGCCGTCATCATCAGAGCTATCAAAATGGCGGTGAGTGGATGGGCCATTGGCTGTTTCTCATGTGCTTCACTGTACAGCAGTGTGGACAACCAGCCTGTTGGCGGTAGTTACCGGGTCTGCTGAGGCAGACAACATTAAATTTTAGTTACAGGTTGGATTATAACCACCATCATCAAGGAGCCAGCCGGTGCTCGCTTAAACTTATGATTAATTCTGTACATCGACAGGTTTCCAGGTTGCTCCCCAATTTAAATGGGTATCCCGTCCTGATGATGACCCGCCTTTGAGGCTTAAATTCGTCCCACCTCTACATCTTGCCGGGCCGAAACATCAACATCTCTTTCAGCCTGGTTTGTAAGTTGGTTCCACAGAGGGTCAATTATGAATGGTACGATTGCCTCTTTATGGATGAAACTCTACCTATTTGGATAATAAATGTACACAAACAGGCTATTGTGCAAATACGATATATGTAACAGCTCTATTCATTTTTTTCTTTCTTCATCTAAACTATTTTACGCATGAGCACTTTTTTCTTGAGCTCTGTTTTATGTATTTGTTTGGAGCAACATTATATGTATATAATGCATTTATAGCTGTTATTTTTCAAAATATAGAAAAAGTTACACACTTAAATGTGTTTTTCTTGTGTATAATGCTACATTTATTACAAATATAACAAATTCTCCCTCATTTTGAGAAACAGTATCTACCCCAATCCTCGAGCTAGACGGGTTAGGGCTTTTTTGAGAAGCAATTGGGTGAGATTAATTTATTTAAACCAGATCAATTTACAGGATCCTTTTTGATTGGACTACTGTTGTTACGTATCACTTGCTACCCAGGTCCTGTGGATTGTTTTTGGGTGACCCCATTGTTATGTAATGGTTACATATACTACATGCAGTGACTTTGGCATGGCACACAATGAGTGTGCCATGTCGTGTTTTCACTCGTGGTTTGCACCATGACACACAGCCTGCAGTGGCAGTCTGCATGTAATTCACATGGGGATCTAATAGGGTGATATAATGCATGCTACAGCATTAGAGACCCCAATAGGGACCCTTTACCATAGGTACCAGTGGGGCCATTTACTAGGGACTTACGGGGTGCTAAAAGGTGTGTCAATTGTACACAATTCAGCATTTAATTTTTAGGGGAAAAAACACTGGCACTGCAGCCTAGCTAGCAGGCTTCAGTGCATTGTCAGAGTTGAAAACCAGCATCTAGTAGTTCAAATGGGGGCAAAAAGTGGGAGGGACATCTGCAAAGAAGTCCAGTTTCCTACACATTCAAAGACAAAAGCCCAGAAACTGGATTACCAGGGTTCTCTTCTTTTCTTTCATGCCAGTCACAGCAGATTCTCTACATTCTTTCTTTGTTTCAAACTTAAAGCGCGCTCCTTACACCATTGTCAATCTTGACGGTTCACTTTTTAAATGCTTTACCTGACACGTAATAAACTGGCTTCTTTACCAGATGGGACTGCTCTTCAGCTTTGCCCGACTTCCTGTTTGTAAGGTGCATGCATCATGGTGGAAACAGCCGCTGGTGTTCGTCTTCGGCTCTCCCAGCCTCTTAGCTCGTTTCCTCCTCACTCTGCCTCCTCCCATTGAGTAGAAAACAGGCCTGCTCCCGAAAGAACTTTCTTGTAGTGTTTAAGAATTTCAGTGTATCTATACAGTATCGCCACATACTTATGGAGAACTTAGGAACTGTGCAAAGCAGAATTGTCAATGTTGTGCTTTTTATATTGTATTGTTCTGAGTTGATTACATGTTTTTACCAATCATCTGCTTCCCGGCTTTTTCATTGACTTGTCCATTCCTGTCCTTGTGTCTCTGAATAGCAGTGCCTATATGTGCCTGCAAACAAATGAAAATTGGTATTTTCTAGCTGCAAGAGTATTGATACAAACAAAGGCTTCTGGGTTTTAGAGACGTTTTGAAATAGTTGAAGAAGTGTAGACACACACTATAACTTTTACTACTCAATGCTTTCATGTGAACGAGGTTCCCACAGTTCTGAAGAGGGCACTTGGCATAGAGTTAAGGGGTGCTGGCAAGGGAGGCAAATGCTTTCTCACATGAATGGCTTGTTTTTAGGTGCTGCCTATGTTGTCAGAAGCATTACTGAAGCGTAGCTAAAACCTTGACCTCATGCAAATGAACAGAGTGATTAAAGTGATTTCAATAGGAATATGGGCACATTCCAACACATGCAATAAACACAGTAGGATGGCAGGATGGCTCAGCGAGTTTAAGGTCACAGTTGAAAGCTATAGTGATCAAAAAGTCAAGAGTTCAAGCCTGAGGAAGATAATCTGTGCATTTCATCCTTCTGAGGTCGGTAAATTCAGTACCAATAGATATTGGGTGACAGTAGCACCATTACATTGGGTAATAGTATCACATGTTATTTAGAGGGCTTAGAAATGGCACAAGTTTGCTACATAAAAACACCTTCTTGACATAGGATTTGAAACAAAGGAACACTGGGCCTTAAGGGTGATGAACAACAGGCATTAAAATTGTCAAGTTGCATTTATTAGCACGATTGTATACTGTAAGGTGATGTTGGATTAAATATAATAATGGATTAAGCACAAATCTGGCACCTGGCATTGTAGACTGTTTAAAACTCTGGGTGGGTTCTCTCAAACTTTCATCCTCAAAGGTTGATCAAATTAGTTACCATTAAGTTGGATAACATTAAGGGGGTCATTACATACATGGCGGTCTGGACTGCAATGCCGGCAGTGGCGGTAACTTTCGCCAACAGCATGGCGGTCCAGACCGCCATATAATGAACGTGGCAGAACCGCCACGGATGAAGCGCTGCCACCGCCAGGCTCCCGCTGCCTGGTGGTGGCGGCGTTTCTGATCCGACAGGGCATCGCTGAAAGCAGTGCTGCCCGCCAGATAATGAGTCCGATTCCACCAGCCTTTCCCTGGTGGTCTACACTGCCAGGGAAAGGCTGGCGGAAACACTGTTTCTACCTACAGGCCCAGTTGGATGTTCGTAATGTGGCCGGCAGGGGGTTCTGCGCGGTTGCAGGCTTCTGTTGACCGTCAGCGCCGATCCCGCCGAGATCGTAATGAGGGCCTAAATGTGTTAACTGACAGTGACCCTCGCCAGAGTGAACTTGCACTTTATAAATCTTGCATTTTTCTTTTAATTACATATTTACACAGCATAGTAAGAAAACACACGCACTCAACAATGAGTAAAATTCTGAAATAATATGAGATGTAAACAGTTCCAATTAATATGTCTTGTTTGCTGCGCAGAGGACAGCTAAGTGTTTATTCTTTTTACTAATTTCTGTATTTTTTTAAACTTTGACTTGCCTTTGGGCTCTTCCCGGATGCTTGTTGCTTTGTTATGTATGCTGTGTCTGTATATAATCCACCAGGTTGTGGAAGGAGGTATGAGAGCTCAATTTTAATGTGCAAAACCATGCTCCCCCAGCACTCAGTGCTGACATAACGGCCAACACCAGCTACACAGCGGCGGCTCCTCCATAATGGTGGAGGAACGTCGCCCCACTGCTCGGCACCAACAAATGAAACATAAAATGATAATTACACAATTGTATTATCAGTTTATTTTTTATTCCCTGACTTAGCCTTGCAAGTCTAAAGAGGGGCTGGGCCAAGGCAGGGAGGAGGAGTGATGGGTACTGTAAGTGTGCATTTCGGTTTGACCGGACGTCTTAGGACAGCCAAACAGACATGCATATTTATATTTCTCCAACCCAGCTGTGTCGTACAGAGGGTGGAAAAAAGGCACAGGCTCCCTGCTCCTGAGCGAGCATTAAACCAGCCTACTCAGGTGAATCCCGGTGCTGCTCTCATGCTGGGTAATAGTATGAGAGCAGCTTCTGGATTGGGTGCAGAGTCTGGGAGCCTGTGCTGTGTGGTCGCCAGGAGCAGAGGAGCACTGAGGTAGCCAGCAGCGAGACCGGAAGAGGCAGCTACGTTTTTTTTATTATTGTTTTCTCCCTGCTCTGCCTCACCACATTCTGTTGCCAGCAGCCGCCACTGCAGCTACGGGACCGTTCTTCTGCCGAAAACCCATATGTCAATCTCACCAGCCCCAGCGCCCTGCACGACTGCATTGACATGGGAAATAGTTCTCACATTGCCAACTGGCTTTGTCAATGCTTGTCCTTAGAGGTTGTGAATGCTGTGCAATTGCCACTCAAATTGATTTGAATGAGAGCCTATTTTATTTGATATATTTGAATCTTCACTAGCTCAATCAAAATCACAGCCTATCTTTTCAGGTTGGCTAATTCCTGGACGAATCCCTTATGCAAAGTTTTGGCTACTGTTAACATTTGAGGTGCCTGATTTCCAACAAAAAAGTAGTAACTCCGCACCCATAGAAGTACTCCTTGAAGGGGCACAAGTTTACTACTTTTCGTAACTCATAGACTTTGGAATTAGTGAACGTGGAAAGCTACCAGGTTTCCAGGCATAATAGTGGCAATATCATGTGACATTTTGGTGATGTGACATTTTTAGATCCTTCTATTTCCAAAGTGAAAATTGTACACACAGTATATGTGTTTTTTAATTGGGAATGGTGGCTTTGAATTTGTACCTTTATTTTCTCTCGCAGGAAAATATTTTCTGTGCGGAGAAACAGTTTTCCCTGCACTACACAACATTTCGGGGTGCTCAGTTCCTCTTTCAACTCCTGAATGGGATATACTCTCATCAGTTTGCTGGAGCAAATCTCTGACAATTTCAAAGGTATGAAATGTTCAGAGAGGCGTTTGTGAATGTTCACAAACTCACCAGTTGGTGGGCATAACAAAATATTAATGCTGATCGACCCACTACACATTCTTTGCATAAGGTTTACTAATGCATAATTGTACAGAGTTGTAACATACATTATGAATTAGTAAATGCTATGTATACTGTGGTGGATACTTGACAGGCATGCGTTTTCGGTCATATATTTATCTTAGTTGACTGGGCTCGCAGTGTCAATATATTATGGGATTGATGATCTATATATAAGTTTTAATATTCCCCTTCCTGCTTTTCTTTTGTGGATGGTGGAGTGCAACATGGGACAGCAGGTCAAAAGAACACAACAACCCTCCTGTACTTTTATTCTTCATATTGCAGAGCTAGACTGGGAGCTAAAAGCAGCCCTGAATAATGTTTTAATCCCAGCTCCTTTAGGTGCATAGAAAGCGCAGCAAGACAGTCTGGCCTTCTTCAGGAAGGTTTGGGTTATACCACCAACAAAATCCGAAACAAATTTGGGAATTTAAAGTTCATTTATTAGCACAATTTGCAGAAATATTTATTGTATTATAAAAACAAAGTTGGAAAGGTGCACCCACCTGTTTCCGCCCTCTCATGGGTGCTGTAACCCTTGGTCATGTCGCCCCTCCACCCTGCCGCCCACCGATTTGTTTTTTTTGGGAAATTTGAAATTTACACCACCCAAATGTCAGTATCTAAGCTATGCCCCTGTGTAGCTTTGGTGTCTGGTATGTAAAGCAAAGTCAGATAGTTCTGCATTAGTTTTGGAAGTGGCCTTTTTGCAGGGTCACCCCAAAACGTTTTGCCTTCCTCCTTCTCTTTTTCTGACCTCATTTTTGCTGGCTTTAGGACTCTGCGCACTTTACCACTGCTAATCAGTGCTAAAGTGCATATGCTCTCTCCTTAAAACATGGTGACATTGAATCATAACCAATTGGCTTATTTAATCTACTTGTAAGTCCCTAGTCAAGTGCACTACATGTGCCCAGGGCCTGTAAATTAAATGCTACTAGTGGGCTGCAGCACTGGTTGTGCCACCCACATAAGTAGCCCCCAAACCATGTCTCAGGCTGTGCCTCTGCAGTGCCTGTGTGTGCAGTTTCACTGCCACTTCGACTTGGCATTTAAAAGTAATCGCCAATCCTTAAACTCCCCTTTTTCTACATATAAGTCACCCCTAAGGTAGGCCCTAGGTGGCCCATAGGGCAGGGTGCTATGCAGATAAAAGGCAGGCCAGGAACCTGTGTGTTCTATATGTCCTGGTAGTGTAAAACTCCTAAATTCGTTTAACGCTGCTGTGAGGCCTGCTCCTTTCATAAGCTAACATTATGGCTACCCTCATATACTGTTTGAGTGGTAGCTTCTGATCAGAAAGGGGTAGGCAGGTCATATTTAGTATGGCCAGAATGGTAATAGAAAATCCTGCTTACTGGTGAAGTTGGATTTAATATTACTATTTTAGAAATGACACTTTTAGAAAGTGATCATTTTTCTGCACTTAAATCCTTCTGTGCCTTACAATCCACGTCTGGCTAGGTTCCGTTGACGGCTCCCTTGTGCATTCACTCAGACAAACCCCAAACACAGGATGCTCAGCCTCACTTGCATACATCTGCATATTGAATGGATCTTCCTGGGCTGGGAGGGTAGAGGGCCTGACACTTACATGCCAAAGGACAGAAGCCTGCCCTCACACAAAGCACTGCCAGGCCCCCTACTGGGACCCTGGCAAACAGGATTGAACTGAAAAGGGACCTTTTGCACGTCTAAGCCACTCTTTGAAGTCTCCCCCACTTCAAAGGCACATTTGGGTATTTAAACAGGGCCTCTGCCCCTACCAACTCAGACACTTCTTGGAGAAGAGAACCTGAACCAGAACCTGCAACCTGCCAAGAAGAACTACCTGGCTGCCCAAAGGACTCACCTGACTGCTTTCTGAGAAGGACTGCTGCCTTGCTGTTGCCCTGCTGCCTTGCTGCTCTCTGGCTGTGCTGAGAAGTGCTCTCCAAGGTCTTGGATAGAGCTTGCCTCCTGTTCCCACCAAAAATAATTCATTTCTGCAAGAAGAACTCCCTGTGCGGCGAAAATCGACGCACAGCCTGCCAGAAATGACGCACAGCCTGCATCGCGGTGAGGAAATCACCGAATGCCGAACCAGAATGCTGCAGCCTGACGCACGGCTCACTGGATCGGCGCAAAGCCAAGTCATAACGACACAACCCGACTTGCTGAGAGGAATCAACGCAGCACCTGCCGTGCGGTAAAAATCTCCATGCAACACCCACCGGATCGACGCAGCCCCTGTGACTTCGTCCTGCCAGCGCCAGATTTCAAAGCATCATCCCTGGGGCGTCCAAAAACCCTGCAATCCGAAGAGGATCCAAGACCGAGCGCCAGAAATCGACCAAAGCCTTCCCTGCGTCAAAAATAACCGACGCATCGCTGTGTGCGGCCCGAGAAATCAATGCACCCCTCCCTGTTTTCCATGCATCTCCTCCTCTGGAGTTCCTTGTGGATATTTTGTACGCAAACCAGGTACTTTGTGCTTGCAAGAGACATTTGTTGCTTTTAAGAGACTAAAGACACTTTATATCATTTTACAGTGATATTTCAAAATATACTTATTGCATCTTAATCGTTTTGACCTACATTTATCCAGATAAATATTATATATTTTTCTAAACACTGTTTGGGTTATTTTTGTGGTGCTATACTGTGTTATTGCATGATTTATTGCACACATACTTTACACATTGCCTTCTAAGTTAAGCCTGACTGCTCAGTGCCAAGCTACCAGAGGATGGGCACAGGATAATTTGGATTGTGTGTGACTTACCCTTACACGAGTGAGGGTCCTTGCTTGGAGAGGGGGTAACCCGACTGCTAACCAGAGACCCCATTTCTAACAATGAGCAATTGTTATGTCCTACTGTTCTCTCTGAGGGATGCCCAGTATTGTGCCAGGTCCTTCACAGTGTGATTCTGATGCATGCACTCAAGCACATAGGTGTGGTGCATATCCTTCTAATGCATCTGGTCAAGTTGTTTGTGTTACCACTAGTGTGCAGGGAGATCATGTTATACAGAACACTACACAGGCTGGTCCTGCAACCCAAGGTTTCAAACCATGCATCTTGAATTAACAATAAAGAAGCGGGTAGGACTCGGGGTTCCTGTAGGAAGTTGGCTCTGTATGTGCTATTTCAAAGTAAGGAATAGCATGCACAGAGTCCAAGGGTTCCCCTTAGAGGTAAAATAGTGGTAAAAATAGATAATACTAATGCTCTATTTTGTGGTAGTGTGGTCGAGCAGTAGGCTTATCCAAGGAGTAGTGTTAAGCATTTGTTGTACATACACATAGACAATAAATGAGGTACACACACTCAGAGACAAATCCAGCCAATAGGTTTTGTATAGAAAAATATATTTTCTTAGTTTATTTTAAGAACCACAGGTTCAAATTTAACATGTAATATCTTGTTTGAAAGGTATTGCAGGTAAGTACATTAGGAACTTTGAATCATTTCAATTGCATGTATACTTTTTAAGTTATTCACAAATAGCTACTTTAAAAGTGGACACAGTGCAATTTTCACAGTTCCTGGGGGAGGTAAGTTTTTGTTAGTTTTACCAGGTAAGTAAGACACTTACAGGGTTCAGTTCTTGGTCCAAGGTAGCCCACCGTTGGGGGTTCAGAGCAACCCCAAAGTTACCACACCAGCAGCTCAGGGCCGGTCAGGTGCAGAGTTCAAAGTGGTGCCCAAAACGCATAGGCTTCAATGGAGAGAAGGGGGTGCCCCGGTTCCAGTCTGCGAGCAGGTAAGTACCCGCGTCTTCGGAGGGCAGACCAGGGGGGTTTTGTAGGGCACCGGGGGGGACACAAGCCCACACAGAAATTTCACCCTCAGCGGCGCGGGGGCGGCCGGGTGCAGTGTTAGAACAAGCGGCGGGTTCGCAATGTAAGTCAATGAGAGATCGAGGGATCTCTTCAGCGCTGCAGGCAGGCAAGGGGGGGCTTCCTCGGGGAAACCTCCACTTGGGCAAGGGAGAGGGACTCCTGGGGGTCACTTCTGCAGTGAAAGTCCGGTCCTTCAGGTCCTGGGGGCTGCGGGTGCAGGGTCTTTTCCAGGCGTCGGGACTTAGGTTTCAGAGAGTCGCGGTCAGGGGAAGCCTCGGGATTCCCTCTGCAGGCGGCGCTGTGGGGGCTCAGGGGGGACAGGTTTTGGTACTCACAGTCGTAGAGTAGTCCGGGGGTCCTCCCTGAGGTGTTGGTTCTCCACCAGCCGAGTCGGGGTCGCCGGGTGCAGTGTTGCAAGTCTCACGCTTCTTGCGGAGAGTTGCAGGGTTCTTTAAAGCTGCTTCTTGAAACAAAGTTGCAGTCTTTTTGGAGCAGGTCCGCTGTCCTCAGGAGTTTCTTGTCGTCGTCGAAGCAGGGCAGTCCTCAGAGGATTCAGAGGTCGCTGGTCCCTTTGGAAGGCGTCGCTGGAGCAGAGTTCTTTGGAAGGCAGGAGACAGGCCGGTGAGTTTCTGGAGCCAAGGCAGTTGTTGTCTTCTGGTCTTCCTCTGCAGGGGTTTTCAGCTGGGCAGTCCTTCTTCTTGTAGTTGCAGGAATCTAATTTTCTAGGGTTCAGGGTACCCCTTAAATACTAAATTTAAGGGCGTGTTTAGGTCTGGGGGGTTAGTAGCCAATGGCTACTAGCCCTGAGGGTGGGTACACCCTCTTTGTGCCTCCTCCCAAGGGGAGGGGGTCACAATCCTAACCCTATTGGGGGAATCCTCCATCTGCAAGATGGAGGATTTCTAAAAGTTAGAGTCACCTCAGCTCAGGACACCTTAGGGGCTGTCCTGACTGGCCAGTGACTCCTCCTTGTTATTCTCATTATTTTCTCCGGCCTTGCCGCCAAAAGTGGGGGCCGGGGCCGGAGGGGGCGGGCAACTCCACTAGCTGGAGTGTCCTGCGGTGCTGTGACAAAGGGGTGAGCCTTTGAGGCTCACCGCCAGGTGTTACAGCTCCTGCCTGGGGGAGGTGTTAGCATCTCCACCCAGTGCAGGCTTTGTTACTGGCCTCAGAGTGACAAAGGCACTCTCCCCTTGGGGCCAGCAACATGTCTCTAGTGTGGCAGGCTGCTGGAACTAGTCAGCCTACACAGACAGTCGGTTAAGTTTCAGGGGGCACCTCTAAGGTGCCCTCTGGGGTGTATTTTGTAATAAAATGTACACTGGCATCAGTGTGCATTTATTGTGCTGAGGAGTGTGATACCAAACTTCCCAGTTTTCAGTGTAGCCATTATGGTGCTGTGGAGTTCGTGTAAAACAGACTCCCAGACCATATACTCTTATGGCTACCCTGCACTTACAATGTCTAAGGTTTTGCTTAGACACTGTAGGGGCACAGTGCTCATGCACTGGTACCCTCACCTATGGTATAGTGCACCCTGCCTTAGGGCTGTAAGGCCTGCTAGAGGGGTGTCTTACCTATACTGCATAGGCAGTGAGAGGCTGGCATGGCACCCTGCGGGGAGTGCCATGTCGACTTACTCGTTTTGTTCTCACTAGCACAAACAGGCTTGTAAGCAGTGTGTCTGTGCTGAGTGAGGGGTCTCTAGGGTGGCATAATACATTCTGCAGCCCTTAGAGACCTTCCCTGGCATCAGGGCCCTTGGTACCAGAGGTACCAGTTACAAGGGACTTATCTGGATGCCAGGGTGTGCCAATTGTGGGATCAATGGTACATTTTAGGTGAAAGAACACTGGTGCTGGGGCCTGGTTAGCAGGGTCCCAGCACACTTCTCAGTCAAGTCAGCATCAGTATCAGGCAAAAAGTGGGGGGTAACTGCAACAGGAAGCCATTTCTTTACAGTTCCCATATGACTTTTTCAGTCAGCAAGGGGCTTGATCGACACCATCCAGGGGTTGCGATGAAATCCCATTGCATGGGCAACACAAATAGCTGGATGCTGATCTCAGTTTGAAGGAAATGCACATTGGGCAAGCCGCTGTGCAAACTTGAGCTCTTCCCTCTTTCTTCTGGCGGTAGTTGGTGGTGAGAGGGCCAGCTTTTATCAATGTTGTCTAGAATAGGGCTGAACAGGAGCACTGTTCAACATTTCCACAGTAGTCTATGTTTAAGGGATTGATCCATGTGCCATGAAGGAGGACAGTTCCAGATCGGGTAAATACGATTGTAGTGTATCCAATGGTGTCTATATTGAAGTCACTTTCCTTCTAAAAAAATGAAAAGGGATTTAATAGCGTTAGCTTGTTTAAAGAAAATCTTGAAATCTGGTTGTTAGTGTGTGAGGGTATAGAATGTTTGGTATATTGCGTAGCTGGTGTGTGTGCGCAGTTGTTATTTGCTGCAAAGTATTGTGATGTAGGAGAGGGATGAGAAATGTGAGGTGTCTTTTGAGTCTCCTTTGTTACTTTTTACCAGCAATTTGTGGTAGGTGTGAGCTAGGGAGAGGATTAGAAGGTGGTCTGAGTGCCTGAAAGGCAGCTACAGTTACTTTGTGTGCTGGGCCCTGCATTGTGAGTGAATTTTGAGAGGAACTGCAAATGAGTTGATGAGACTGAGATGGCGTGGTAGCCCATAAGTGAAATGTTATTAACATGAGTGGGAGATGTGTACTGAACAGATAGAGAGGTGCCTGTAGAGGTACTGCAACCAGAGCTGGAAGTCAGTGATAGAAGACAGTGTGATGGATTTGGAAGGCGAGGGGTAGTGTTTCTAGGGGAAACAATAGAGGCCATTTTGGGATTGGGTTCAGAGATGGGTACCGAAAGAGCGGGTCACAGGTGATCTTTATAAAAAGTAGATGCTAGGTTAGAGGAGTTTGTGGTGGTAGGAAGCTGAGAGGTGTTATCCGAGAGGTGAGAAACAGGTTCAGGAGAAGAGGATGAATGCAGACCAGATGATACAAGACATGTTGTAAGATGTGGTAAAGTGTGACGTGTACCATTGTCGGAGAGGAGGCTAGACGTGATTATAGGATCATTAAGTGGATTGAGGTTTGCGTGTAGAGAACAATTAGGGATGAAGATGAGTGGGGTAATTGTGTATCTGGATAAGGGTGCTTGAAACCAGGAGAAAGAATCGGATTTCTCATCCATAATTGTGGGGTTTGAGGTTGAGGGTCTGCAAATAGAGAGTGTAAAGAGAGTTAGATGAACTCTAGGACAGGTTCAGTTAGGAATATAATAAGATGAGTGGGAATGAGACATATTGAGAGTGTACAAGGGTAGTAATTTGGGGGTTGGAAGTAGAATGTAAATGTAGTGAAAATGCAGGTTTGGTCTGCAGGAATGTATTTCAGCTTCAAGGAAAGGAAGTGTGGTATATTGTGAGTCTGGAGGTGAACTGGGGCTAAATCGCAGGATGTGAGACAACCATGTCTTGAGGGAATATGTAGTAGGTGTGTGGATTAAAATAGTATGATAGCTGGTTGGACCTGGGGCAAGAAATTAGACCAGAGTGGTGGGAGTCGCTATGACAAGGAGGTGTCCCACGTGAGGAAGTATAGTTGGCTTGAGGTTATGTGAAGTAATGTATTATAAACGTATGAAAGGAGATGATGTTGGCTCTAAACTTCTATGTGATTGCAGTTAACATAGTATTAGGCTGAACTCTGCTGAAGTTAAATTAGAGTACAGTAGGATTGTTATGGAGGATACAGTATCACTCTCTGTAGTAGCAGGTCAGATTCCTTCTCAGGTGCAGAGTTAAATGGGCTAATGAAGCAGCTACATGCTTTAGGTCCAGGAACTTAGAAAAAGACATATTTAGGATGGACCAGGGAGATAAGGTACTAGAGCATGGGTACTCGCAAACATTTTCCCCGGGGCCAAAAAGTTTGGTCTGTGGTGTTCCTGGGGGCCGCATTTTGATGCTAGGGCAGTGGCGGTTGGGTGGGGTGGCTGGGGGTATTGATGACAAGGTAGGTGTAGAAGAGGCAAAGAATATACATCTAGTGGCTGAAATACACAATAGGAAACCAGAAAACCTGGAATAAATCCCGGCTTACCCACTTTTCCAAATTGTGTGATCCTAGGCAATTTTTTTATCTCTCGGTCCCTCCTTTCTCTGCATTATCACATTTAAAGGGACCTCGAAATATATGATTCATGGTGTATGCTGCACAAAACTTGCTTCTATGTTTGATTTAATAAACTATAATGTGGTTCATGTATGATAGGAACCCAGGCCACCCATAAAGTGCACATACCAAGTGACTTGCCTCTTTAATTTACTATTGGTGGTGTTCTCAGGGTAAGGGGAAGAATTAATGTTTCCAAATTTATGTTTGAAAACTATCACTTTTAAATGAATACATCTCAATGCACTGATAAAATAAATTGTACTAAGGCGAAAAGGTTCTGCATGTTAACTAAATACCCTTTTTTAATTTTGAAGCGACTGTCTTAGTTTTACACATATGCTGCAAGATGTCTTTAAAAATGAAGGTGTTTCTAAAGTTAAGTGCAGGAGTCCCTAGTTACTTCCTTTCTTTAACACCAATTAAGTTTGAAATAAATGATTGTGTGCCTATTTAATAGTTTTATTGTTAGAGCGGTCGAGCAAACAGCTGCCCAGTGCTCCTGTTGCCTAAGGGGCCGCATGTAAAGGTCAGAGGGGCCGCCTGAGGCCCGCGGACCGTACTTTGAGTATCCATGTACTAGAGTATTATAGTTGTGTAATACTAATATACAACACTGCAATATTAGATGAGTTTTGTTTACTTAGGAGCCAACTTGGGGAGGAACCAAGAGACTGGCAGTAGTCTTTATGCTAGTAGCTCTATGAGGCCTATTAAGAATGGGACACAGGAAGGAGAACAGTGACTTCAGTTGTAGTAGTCCCTGTTAGCAGGTCTACAGGGTCTACTCAGAAGCAAGACTTGAGTAGGTGGAGGTCTCTATTGTATTGAGTGAAATACCCACCCAGAGGCAAGAGTAGGACAGGTGCTGTATACATTCTTTAATTCATTTCTCACCTAAAGAGAGCATGCATGGTTCAAAAACCTTGCTTCCATATACCCTCCCACTTAATCTGAATTATCTGGACTATGACACGAGGTGCAGTTCAAGCTAAAAATGGTTATAGGAATACCTTAAATCTGTTTATTCAAAGGGTCCCATATAATATGGTTGTAAACAATTCAACAGGATGCTAAAGTGGAAATCCAGTAGTTCCTGCATCTCTCGTAGGCTAACCTATTTCGGCCAAATTCAAGCCTGCCCAATGGGTAACCAAGCCTTCTTCAGGGCTACTAGACCCCCCTACCTATGCTCTACTAACTCCAGGGGCGTGTGTGCTAAAGGAGGCATAAGGCTCTCCTGCCTGATCCCTGAAGAGAAACATTACTTGGTTTACTGCCAGGCTTCATCAGCTTGTAGGGAGTGGACACTTCCTTGTTGTCACACTTACACCAAGGGAGTAGCTTTACTGATAATACCTAGATTGCTCTTCTCTTTCACGTTGGACCGAAAAAATACACTCTTTAATTCCATTAACAGTAAAGAATTGGTGGGACGGTGTGGGACTCTCGCCTTAGGGAACCTATATTTGGCACACAAAGTGGCAATAATTATTAAATTAGAAGTAAATATGTATGTGTTTAGAGGATGGTGTTATTTTTCCTCTTGATTGTTCCGCTGCTAAGAAGGCCAAATGAGGAAGACACCACGGGAAGACAACCTTAACCTGTCACCCTTCACCTGTACATCCAAGCTGGGTGCCCTCGGAGGAAGGATTAAAAGGGCATTGTTGAGAGGCAAGCATAAACACTTAAAAAAAATAGACACAAAATATTCCCAGCTTGGGTCGGAACCATGGAAGATATTCAGTAAGGCACAAAGGGGTTTATTACAACTTTGGAGGAGGTGGTAATCCGTCCCAAAAGTGACGGTAAAGTGACGGATATACCACCAGCTGTATTACGAGTTCCATAGGGTATAATGGACTCGTAATACGGCTGGTGGTATATCCGTCACTTTACCGTCACTTTTGGGACGGATTACCACCTCCTCCAAAGTTGTAATAACCCCCAAAGTGTACCACAAACAATTTTCAGTTGATCAAAAATTGTTGCCTACAGATGTACAGGATTACCTTTTTTTGTTTTTTTTGGTACTTGGTATTGGGGAAGAAGGTAAGGGATCGGAAAGTCACCTAGAGGTCAATTATCAGACGTATATGTGCCTTTTCTCAGCACTAAGATGGCTGTCTCCGGAGAGGAGGGTTTAAACTGGTTTTGGTGGTAAGGTTATTCTGTATAACCCTTCTCACAAGGCAAAGAGGCCAATCAGAATCCACCTCATACTTCTAATGAAAGAGTAAGTGTAGGAAGGGGAAGAGCACTTGGTGACAAAACAATCACATTCTAAAACGATCAAGCAATTGGCAATGCAGGCAGGTCTGGCTTAGTCCTGAAAGTGCCTCTTCGGTCAGTGGTGAATTAAGGCACTCTACCACTCATTCCTGCGCTCATGGATCCATTCATGTACCTGATGACTCATTCTTGCATTCAAGCATTTACCAATCCATAATAATCCATACATTCAACCTCAACAAGCATATGCAAGATAAATTAAAAGAATAAAAGTGGAAAAAACATGCAACCACCTAACTGTGTAATATGTACAAAATTAAAGTAGGCAAAGTGACTTACATCCTGTCCTATGGGGGGCCTAATAAGAATTCAACCCCCCCCCCAAAGTTCATCAGAGTGGGAAACCACCAACAACACCTTTGCCTACTATGGTAATGTATGAGATTATGTGTAAAATATTTGTATTCAAGCTTTAAGAGTGTAATAAAACATTCTTAAAGACCTACTGTCTTTAACATATCCTTTTCCCAACATATAAGTCAGGCCTAATGCCTTTGTTGTAACTCTTTATAATAAGCAGATCAGACCTATGGCATCAGGCATAACCTTTCCTAATAAACCAGTAAGGTAACTGTGACAATCCTTAATGTGTAGATTTTATCATATTGGGTCACCAAAGCCAAGCCCTTGCCTAATACAAGAATATCAGAGATTCCATATAACCAAAAACTCGTCTTCTGGCTTTACCTCAGAATAGTAACAATCCAATACAAAAGTGCAGTAAGCAAAAGAGTATACAATTAAAAAAAAGCCCCAAAAAGAAATCTGACAGTGCATATCTTCTAACCCCGGGGTTTGTCAGAGTAAGTGAACAACACCACAACCCTTGCCAGTTACAGTAATCTGTGAGACTCCATATAACAACATTCCTGTCTACAGGCTTTAGAATAATATTAATTTACCCTCAAAGGCCCCTTAGTTTTAACAAATGCTTTTTTAAAACCATCATGTTGTCATGAAATTGCAAATAAATACAAAATTACAGTTCGTAAAACAATATACCACCCTTCATAAAGGGGTTTTGTACAGTGAAAATCTGATCCATCCAGGGGTTGTCAGAGGGAAAGACCAACACTAAAACTCTTGCCTATAATGGAAATCTGTAATGTTCCATGGAACAAAATATCTGTCTACAGCGTTTAACACAGCGTAATAACAATCCACCTTAAATACATATTGGCTTTAAAGTATGGTCTTCACAATAAATGTGCCAGGCCTACTCCCTTTGTCACAACTTTTAATAATTAACAGATTAGGTCTATAGCCTTGACCATTAGCTTGTCTCTATAACCAATTCACTACTGTTTTGACGATAGGCGTTCCCACATACAAAAAGTGTAATACAAGCATCCTTTTTTTGTGGAAGCCCACAACCTCTGCCCAATCAAATTCTGTACTCAGAGCAATCAAATGTGGGCAGGTCCAAAGACCCTCTTGTAGTACTAGTAGTGCTTCTTCAAGCTCTTTTTCCATTGATCGCATAAGGTATGTCAACAGCTGCTCCATTAAGCAGACCTAAAAATCAACCAGTCAATGCATTGATATACAGTAGGCAAGCAGAAACATGCTTTGTTAAAATAGACATAAAAAGCACAGATTTACTTGCAGCCTAGGTCAGAACCAGGGAAAGCCTTAGATAAGTCACAAAGGTTGGCCACAAGCCGTATATATATATTGATCTATATGTACATAATTACAGTGCTAGATTCGGTAAGAAGGTGAGATTGGTGTGTTATTGCAAATTATGATTACATTAATTTATTTATTCCATGATGTCGTTCTGAATTAAGTGTTCAAAACGTTGCCAGTCTAGGTCACTGCATTTGCAAGTACTGTGTAGTTTACATTAGGCTGTCGCTTATGTGGAAAATTGGTCTTCATAGTTTACTTAAGTTTGCCTTGCTGAAAGTGTATTTTCCAAAAAGATCAAGTGAACTAGAAATTAGTGGGGTGTGATGAGAATGCACACGGGAAGCCCTAATGAATCATGTCTATTTAGGACATGTTGGCAAATGCTCCAGAGTAGCTTGTACACGGTTCTGGTTCTGGTGAAATTAAATAACCTTTTTGGAATTAACAACTTCTGTAGCTGCTTTCACCCTCTGTTCACTATCCTGCTGCAGGCCTTCTGCAGTCCAAATGGTTCTTACTTTACAAGTCTGTACAAAAACAGGAGTATGGAAAAGAAACACAGTTGGTGGATTGAATTTGGGGTGAGAACGTGTCAAGCCACCCAAGAAGCAAACACCAAAGATTTTGGAAATTTGTGGTAAGCAATGGAAGCTGGAACGAAAACCAGGACTCCTTTGGTGAAGATTCTCTTGGCTCTTCTCTGCCACTGGATTGACTCTCAGTGACATCCTTAGGGTTCTGGCCATATGTATTCTCTTTGGAATTCCAACGTAGAGGTGCAGGCAGAAACCCATTCCATAGGTAAAATGAATATGTCAGTATATGTGACCTCAGAGGTTATCTTGCTTATCTTATTCAATGCTATCAACTTTGTTAAGTGTTATCACACTTTAAGGGAGCAACCCTGAAAACCGATATAAAAGCCTGGTAGTTGCAGTCAATAATAAGGCCACTGCCCGATCCTTTCAACTACAGGCCATTCACTCTGTGATGCAAATATCATCGTCTCTCATAAAATCATACTGGGAAGAGGGAAATCTTTATTGGAGGGAATATTACAGTCACAAGGGCCCAAGCTGTCTTTCAAAGGGGGGCATTTTGTTGTGTTTAAAAAGCAATGATGAGCTTCTATAAGGTGAGCTGAGTGAGTCTCTGGTAGTTTTTTTTTTTATGATCTTTATTATAATCACATAAGATGCATATGAAATTAGTATTGATTTGTAGTGTTTGGCTGAAATTGGTAAACATACAGCATGACGAAATTGTGAAAACAGTCCCTAACTGTCTCCCCACCATTCCCATGCTCTTGTACAGCGTGCCTCATACAGTAAGACATAGCAAGACTAATCTAGGATAAATACAGTGTCCATATATGCGGTGATAGAATGCGGAAAGACCCAGTTCCCAGTCTCAAATCATGCTGGCAGCACTACAGGCGACCCAGCTGTAGGAGGATGCTTCAAGTCAGATAATATAGCCAACCAGGCTCTTAGATGATCCCCAAGTTTGTCATCTGTACGGACAAGGCTCATCCGGATTTCCTCTGCCGTAGCCCACTCTGAAAAGGCCCTGAGCCAGTCTGTAAATTTCTGAGGAGCCACGCCAGGCCAACTTATAGCCAGCAGCAGACCCAGGAGGACAAACCTCCTACTAAGTTTCCTGGTGGGAGAGGAGGGGATCAGACCATAAGTACCTGTCAGATGTCAAAGGGTTTACGCCAACCGATGACTCTGTTTAGTTTGACTATAACATCCTGCCAGTAGGAGGTGAGTACTCTGCAAGACCACACCATATGTATAAAATCAGTGGCAGGAATTCAACAGTGGGGACAGGAGTCCAAACAGGCGGGGTATTTAGTGTGTAAGGTTTTCAGGGAGAGCTACGTCTCCTGAATATAGTTATAATGAATTCATTTAACTCTGGCATTGGAGCTGACCATCTGGACCCCCTCATGTGTCCGTGCCCACTCTCTCCCTGACAAAAATACTTCCAATTGCTCCTCCCATTTTGGTCTGCATCGGAAGGGTGCCACCGAGACGTTACTGCTTATCGTTCTATAGATACATGGGAGACCAGCCAATGACCCCTGCCATACCCAGCACGGTGATCCTGGTAGCGGAGTCATCAGGTGCATCCAGAAAGGAGAGCCAGAGTTCATCAAGTGCTGCAGGAAATATTTTGGTTTATTAATGATATTGTCCCTCCCCTATGTCAAAAGCTTCCACAACATCGCTCCGAGGGATGAATTGCCTATCAGGGTATAGATTGCCTAGCGTGATACATCCCCCATATTTCCACTTCTGGACGATCATGGACTGTGCAATTCTTCTAAATGGGTGCAGGATCCACATTGGTAGATGGTCTGAGGCATAAGGGGCCCGCCGGAGGACTCTCCTGACCACTCCTTTCCATGTCCGAGAAGCCTGGCGTATAAGATAAGCCATGTCCAATGGAACCTGGGCCCCACTCACCAATAACACAGAAAGAGTATGCACGTCATGAGAGCCCTTCAGGAGGTTCTTCTCCCATGTGTCTGTTGTGCCAAGCCAGCGAACCGCGTGTTGCAGCTGTGTTGCCATGTAATAGAGTTCTATATGGGGTGCCTCTGGCTCTCCAAGGTCCCCGGTCCTTTTGAGGGAAAGCAGTCCTACAAGTTTTTGTCTGTTGGCCCGAAGTAGATCGGCAATAAGGCTGTCAATCATTTAAAAGAATTACAAATAGCATCAGGGGGTCATGTAAAGGGTTCCATGAAGCGTATATAGACATATGGGGGGCACCACAATTTTTACAATGGTAATTTTGCCCATGAGTGGGAGGGAAAGATCCCTCCAGAATCTCACAGATGCACAAAGAAACTCCACCATTAAGTTCCAGAAACAAGTCTTTAGTATGTGCCAGTTGGATTCCCGGGTAGCGGGTGTTATTTCGTTTCCAAGGGAGGCCTACAGCTGGGAGCAGCTTGTACGGGACCTTGGCCAGGGATTCCAATGGGAAGAACTTAGATTTACTCAGTTTGACATGGAGACCCAAAACCTCCCTGAACTCTTGCATCACATTCAGGAGTATGGTCATGGAGTACAATGGCTCACGTAAGTAAATCATAAGATCATCTGTTTAGAGGGAGACAACATGAGTGGTCTACCTGACAGTGATCCTCAGGGAGGCCACTGTTCTGCGTAGTCTTTCCACCAGCGGCTCCATCATGAGTGCAAACAACAGCTGCGATAAAGGGCACCTCTACCTTGTCTCCCTTTGGGGAGAGTCAGAAACAACCCCCCACTGAGCGCACCCTAGCACACGAGGGGCCAAATACAACAGTTGGACCCATTGTAAAAAAGTGGGACCTATCCCTGCCCTGACTATAGATACATCCAGTCCAAGGAATTGAACACCTGTTCGACATCCAACAGGGCCAGGGCATATGCATTATTAAGCAGGTGCGGCTGATGATAAATGTGGGAGAGCCTCTGTAAATTGTGTAAGGCACTTCTCTTCTGGATGAATCTCGATTGGTCTGTGTGAATACGGATGGAGAGGCAGTGGAGGAGATGACCCACCAGGATACCTCTAAGGATCTTTACATCGACATTTAAATTAGGAATGTGTTGACAGGCAGTGGCCACAGTTGAGTCCTCGCCAGGCTTGAGGATCATCACTATTAGGGCCTCATGCATCATGGCTGGCAGGTAGCCTTTCCGGAAGGCCTCCTCATGTACCTTTAGGAGTTTATCAGCCACTTCATCTGCATATTTATGAAAGAACTCAATGGGGAGGCCGTCGCTGCCTGGTGTCTTCACTGTCCTCAGTCTTCGGATCGCTGAGAGAATCTCCTCTCATGTGACAGACCTGTCCAGGTCATTTCGATCATCAATGTCAAGCCACAGAATATTGGTAAAATATACTTCGCTATGAGCGGGTCTTCGCTGCAGGGGTATAGCAGGAAAATGTTTTGTGTAAGGGATGTCTGCCATTCCATATGTTGAGAAGGCATAATTCCCTCACCATGTCATGAAGTACTTCGGCCAGTTGGGGTGTAATGTGGTGTGGAGTTTAGGTGGGTCACGGTCTGGAGAGCCGCTGAGGACACAGTTGCAGTCTCCCGCCAGTATAATGTCGGCAGCGAGGTAGGGAGAAGCCGCCGCTGCAGCTTTAGAGTAGAAGTCGAGACACTCAACGGTTTGGGGTATAAACATTCACCATACAGACCTCTTCACAATCCAGGGTCCCAAATAATATGACGTATGGACCTTCTGGATTCAGAATACGACCCCTATGTTAATAATGGATCCCGGGGCAACCATATCAGCGCACCCTGGGCACAGCCGGAGTCATTGGTGACATACAGTTGTCTGTAGTGTTTCCAGAGGCTGGGTATACAGGCTCCCCATATATGCGTTTCTTGTAGAAATGCAATGGACACATATAATGTTTGAGATAAGCATGTATCCTTCTGCGCTTCTCGAACTGGGCCAGACCCCAAATATTCCAGGACATGAGTTTAATCGTATGGGCTGGTACAGCCCTGGCGGGGAAATATCTACATCTTTGGAAGGTGTCCACAGGAGCGGGTGAGGTTCAGTGACTGAAACCGTAGTGCACAGGAGCAATATAACATTCCGCAACTGTAGAAACGTGTAGATACAAAACCGGTACCCAACCCCCCCCCCAGGGCAGCAGAACTAGGGCCTCCCACCACCCAACTGTCCTGGTAAAAGCCAGCATCGGCCACCCTATTTACCCAAAATGAAAGAAAAGCAAAAATTGAGGTAAACTATAACTTTAGTAACCAATAAACTTAGTGCTCTGCTAGAGGGGAGAACGTAGGAAGGGGTGCTGGGCCACTGGCACTCAAAGTCCCTGCCCACCTGCCTCTTCCGTGAATGAGGGGGGGCTCCCCTTCTCAGACCCTCCCCAGCAGCAGTCCCAGTCCACCACGGGTTCCAGCAGTCAGACAGGTGGTAACCCAACCAATGCTGTCACTAGCTGTGTCAGGATCACTGCGGCGTTGTTTAAAGGAGTCACGTGTCCAGGACCACCTCCGTGGCTGCGAGTGTTCCATCCGGACAAACTAAGATCGTCACGGATCGCTGGGTGTCACCGGTGCTTCTCCAGTGTCCTTTCCGCTCTCATAGGCAGGCTGATTGTCAGTGTGCACTTGGGAACGACCGGTCCTAGTATCCCGATCCCCAGGCAGAAGTCTGCGCTAGGGTGTCTAGCCAGTCACAGACTGTTTGTCAAGTTCATGTCTCTGAAGCGTTGTTTTTCAGCGATAAATGTTTTCCGTTGCTCCTGAACTCCTTGCGTCTAGTCTGGAAAAATAGAAATATGTCTGCCCTGAAATAGAGAGGGCCCCTTTGCCCAGGCAGATTGCAGGGTAGCATCTCAGTCCAGGAAATTAGAAAGGCAGGCATTTATTGTTCTTGGTGGGGCCCCAGGTTTTTGCCGCGGAGCAAGTGCCCTGTGGGCTCTTTCAATCGTGAAGAATTTGTACAGTTTTGTGGGAAGAAGGGCTGTGGTAATCCATTCTTCTAGAACAGTTCAACAGAGGGCCCCTCTGCCTTTTCAGGGAAACCAACAAACTTTAGATGACCCCTACCAGAACGTCCCTCGGAATACTCTACACGTCTATCCAGACGAGCTGTCAGCCTCTGGAGATCCAAGACTGTGGCATGTAGTTCACGGACCCCTGTTGAAGGGGATCAACATGCTGTTCAGCCATGGTTCCTCTCTCCGCCCCCTTCCTCCGGTCAGCACGAAACAGGCTAACATCGAGGGCGACCAAGTTGCTTTTAGTGGCACGAGGCCACATGTACAATCCTTTTTGCCAGTCGCAAGCGCACGGATTTGCAGAATTGGCCCATTTGCCAAAGCAAAAAGGATTTTGGCATATACCAAACCCAAAGAGCAATTCAGTACCCTGTAACTGAATCACAGTTTGGGATTGCAATTCGGTATTAGGAAGAGGCGCGTTGAGGGTGTCCCTTCCTAATACCGAAATGCAGTGGTATGCGTGAATGTTTTGCGACCGAAATGCAATAGCAAAACATTAGCATTTTATCACCAATTTCAAATTGTGAATGTTTCTAAAAGCAATTTTAAAGATCAGGCAGTGGTCCGTGGGACAACTGCCTACTCTTGAAAAATGAAAAGAAGACTTTTCATTATTTTTTTTAAATGCATCCCCTTTTCCTTTAAGGAAAACAGGCCGCATTTAAAAAAAAAGCTTTATTGAAAAGCAATCACAGACATTGTGGTCTAAAGGCCCCAGCGGGCCACTATCTCTGTGACTTTTGCGATTAGCAATGGGCCCCAAAGTGAGCCCTACCTCATTAATATTCATGAGGTAGGTCTATTTGCGACCCACTGTGAATCTCAAATGAAACTCAAGAGAGTTTCAGATATTTGAAATAGTGATTTAGGATCTTTCTATTTCAAACTTTTGTACATGTGCCCCCATGTTGTCTCTTGAGGCTTGTATTGCTACTAGCAGGTCTGCTACTACCCAGTTCCAGCTCCCGGGCACTCCCTCTCCCCTTCCTTACCAAGATTGTCAGGCTGTAGCTTGTGCTGGTAGTTGACAATTTTATTGGAATGAGCAGGTTTAGCGCCTCTATCCTTAACCATGATGGCAGGGAGTCCAGGTCGCCAAGCATAAGGGCCAGGCATCAGGTAAGTCTGCAGTCACCTGCAGGGGCCCCCCTGTATAATGGAAGGGGGCCAGCATCACCAACTCAGTAGTGACAGTCCTCTGCGATCCAGATCGATGTCTATCAGGGCAGACCGCAGGGTCCAGAACACCCCCACGTCTATGTCCACTGTCTGGGGTATGTTTGTGGGTATGGTGCAGCTGCTAGAGGGTCAATATCCAGATACAGGAGCCTTCGGGAGACTCAGGCAGCGCCCCCTCAAAAGAAAAGAGCCCCTCTTGGTTAGCTCTCTTGGGTGACCGACCTCTGCTCCGAGCTCGCAGGCACCTGGGGGCCAATCTGGGAACATCAGGAAGGTCTCTCAAGCACTCCTACCGTTAACAGGGAAGGCTAGATTGTCCCCCTAGTCCACCCCCAAGTAGGCAGACAGCATCTGGGCCCTGCGAGCCTCTAGCGCAAAGGAATTTCTAACCAGAATCAAACACTGCCGCATAGGTCCTCAGGGCAGTCCAGGGACTCAGCTGAGGGACCAGCAGCAAGGTCCCTTCAGCAGCAGAAAAAAGGGCCGTTGGGGGTCAAAAAGCACACCATGTTGGGCAGCTCAGAAGACCAGTGCACAGGGTTGCGAAGGAGACGGGGAGGCCAAGGCCGGAGACTTGGCCCAGCAGCAGTTGAGGATAAAAAGGGCAGGGCCTCAGAGCTCCGGCATGTCTCCCAGGGCTGGGCTCTCAGAGGTGCAGTCCTTCGAGCCCTGGTCCAAGGTCTGATCCGCCCTCACATACGCACATCGGGCCTCTTTGGTGCCCACCCAGGGGGACTTAGATGCAATGAAAGGCCTCAGCGTCACGCCGCTAGCCGCATGGAGCACGGCCTCCATCTTCCTCGGGTGAGAAGCAGCACTTCCCTAGGAAGGGCCACGGTCAGGAATAGCTCAGCAGGACCCACCACTGTGGGGGGTGCTGTCGTAGAATGTAGCGGCATCTGTAGGTATGCTGCCTGGTCCCATTCGCATAGGCAACACTCCTGGCCGGGTGCTGGTGGGGGAAGAGAAAGACGCGGTGCAGTCAGACCTACAGCTCACCCGGGTCGTGACAAGGTGACCTTTGGGGGACCCAGGTAAGCCTCCTGTCGGCTCCCCAAAACTGTGCCACAGATGGAGCGCGTGCCTGTGGGGGAGATGGAGATCAAATCAGCAGTTATAGTACTGAATTTGAGCAAGAAAATGAAATATTAATGCAATGCTTTTCCCTAAGGTGGTTCCCAGCTTTATTATCTATTCACATATCAGCCGGAAATGAATTGCAGTTGTTGATATCAAAGTAAACAGAGAGGCTGCGAACAGCATGAAACGTGGGCGCGGAACCACAGAGAGGATATGGCCTGAGCTGCTGACTTTAGAGCTGAGGAACCAGGCGTCAGTCTCCACACTGGCTCAACAGCCAGTGATTCCGGGCAAAATCACTTAGGGGGTTATTACAACTTTGGAGGAGGTGGTAATCCGTCCCAAATGTGACGGATTTACCACCAGCCGTATTACGAGTTCCATAGGATATAATGGACTCGTAATACGGCTGGTGGTATATCTGTCACTTTACCGTCACTTTTGGGACGGATTACCACTTCCTCCAAAGTTGGAATAACCCCCTTAATGTTATGCAGAAGCATGTCTGTTTAGCACCTAGAAGGCCCTACATGCTACACATGCTGGCCAGGGTCCAACGAAGGCCTGTGTATAAAACAAACGGATGCACAGTATCTTAAGGAAGAGATGTGGCCTTTGAAACGGGAATCCAGTTCGGATGGTGTATGCAGGTACAAATTAAGATGGCAGGATCACTAACAGAAGCAAGATGTTCAAGTCGAGGGTGCAGGAGTGCGGGAGGAGAATTTGTAGGTTTCATGGAAGAAATTCGGTCACTAGGGAAACAATGTGCAGTCCATTCGTAGCAAACATAGCACTACATGCTTCTAATACAGACGCACAGGGGCACACAGAAAGCACAGGGAAGCAGTGCATCTTCAGGGCGCTAACTCAGTCTGTGGAAATAGGGGGTTGTTTACACAGTCGTATAAATATTTTATTCGGCATATATGCCATCAAAGTGCCAACATAAACACAGTAAAAATACATAAAAGACCTATTTTCGAACAAGCATTGATAAAACATTATTCATAGTTAACATATACATAGTCCATGCACAGGTTAACAACATTCCAATAAAAAGTTAAAAAAATAAAATAGAGATGTTGCCCAATTGCGAATAAAACTACATTTTACTTATACAGTGGGGAGAACTCTTCGTAAAGCCATCACCCCATTTCTGGACGGTAGATCCTATGATGATAGGCAGCTGCACCCAGGGCTGTTCTTAACCGATTTCAATTAAAGTGTCCCTAACACATCATAACATCCAATCTTTAAATTCGTATTGAGGTAAAGTAAATAACGTTAGAATACCACTCACCAGTGAGCCCATTCAGCTGGAAGAGCTGCTCTCTCAAGGCTCGTCCTCTACTACAGTTTTTCCTCAGCAACAATACAACATGCTCTTCAGCCTTTCTCGAGTAAAACTGATCTGAAAGTCAGACTCACGTGATGCCACACTCTTCCTTCAGCCTGCCCCTTGGCATCAAAAACCAGACCATCAGTGGAAGAGAGTGAAGGAGGAGGAGTTCACACTTAGGTGGCACCCACCTACTCCTTCTGTTTCCTTTTTGGCCTGCTCCCCCCAGCCCTTTACTAGAACAGTAGCCCGTATTTATACTTTTTTTAGCACCGCATTTACGCCGCTTTTTGACGCAAAAGTGGCGCAAACTTACAAAATACAATTGTATTTTGTAAGTTTGCACCACTTTTGCGTCAAAAAACGACGCAAATGCGGCACTAAAAAAGTATAAATATGGGCCAGTGTTTTTCTGACCCGCCCAGATCCACAGATTAAACGCCCAAATGTGAGCGTATTCCCTCTAGCTGAACTTTTCCACACGTATCTATGTGATGTCACTGCCCTGGCATGTGCCTGCAGGGTGCCGCCTTTTTTTTTTTTTTTTTTTAGTTTTATATAGCGCGAACATGACCCAAAGGTATTGGCGTGCTTTACATGAGCACCAGTTACATCACACAAGGACACATTCATTTGTTGGTAGGCACAGGGAGATTAAGTGATTTGCCCAGAATTACAGGATGTTGAGCCAAGGCCGAGACTTGAAATTGGTTCTCCAGCTCCATAGTCGGCAGCTCTGTTACTTACACCACATCCTCACTTGACACGTGGTCAGGGCTCTCCAAAACCACCACTAATCCCTTGCCCAGAAAAACACTCTCTAGGCTGAGTTATCATGAGCTAGGCTGCTCAAATTTTCTTCCCCTCCTTCCCATTTTTGGCAGGGCAACGTCCCTCACACTCTTGAACACCAGACGCCCCTGATTGTGTGGAGGCCCTGCAACTTTTGTATTGTATTATATTGTGCTGTAATGACATTCATATAGTGTGTCATACCCCTAGAAGGCAGACTGTTAACAAGACCCCAAATGTACCTGGAGTACTGCTCAAGAGGAAGGAGGGAGCTTAGGAGTAGGGACAGAAAGCCATATGAAATAGAAATGTCAAAGGAACAATAAGGGATAAGTAACTGAGGGAATAGAGAGGTGGAAAAAAACAATGGTGAGGGAACATATAGTAAACTGAAGCAGAAGTGAAGTAGTTTTTACCACCGCTGTTGCCAGACAGCTTGCTTCTGCACATAGTTGTTTTTTGTACAATCCCTGCCTCAACTGACCCAGACAGAAGTGCTACTGTTATTCACAAGTTTGAATCCAGGAATTTCCCTCCAATTGAGTTCAAGCTTCAACAATATGTCCAGCCTTTCCACCACAAAAGGCACAATCCCGAATTGTTTTGCTCTGATTCTTTTCTTCAGTGCGTAATGATTTCTGGATATGTCCGAGCTCCATTGGTTCTTCTTTGGAGCTCTCTTCTTCCTTGACTGATTCCCATCTGTATTCCTGCAGGATTTCACTTTGGAAATGATCTCTTGTCATGACACTGCAGATTATGTTGAATGTCAATGTGTAAGGTTAGATCTACCAGAGAAGCTGATGTGGTAGGTCTATTAACCACTAGTAAAAAGGCCTCTTTTACTTCTTCTCTGAGGCCCTGGTAAAAACACTGCCTCGTCAGTCCAAGTGGCATGAGCCACCAATTGTTGTAATGACTGATGCATGAAACTAAGGGCCTAGTTTGGCGGTCCGTGGACCACCATGGCAACAGCCGACTGCCATCGGCTTTGTGGTCGGACCACAGTATTATGATGCATGTGGTTCCATAGACGAAATAATGCAGCGGTCCAGGGAGTGCAGACCGCTGCAGTGGCAAGGCAGGTCAAACAGGGCAACGGAGCCGGTATTTCTGCCAGACACATTATGATGTTGCCTATCGCCAATGTGTCCATGGCTGTCCAACCACCACGTCCTAGCAGGTGGAAACAGAGAGCCTAAAGGATGCAACTCACCTGCGCGGTGTCACATGTCCTGTGCTGACAGGGAGCCCATCACACACATCCTGCCGCTGCTGTTACTCATAGATGGAGCTCAAAATCCATGCCTCCATGGACACAACTGACAGTAAGAACACACACCTACCTGTGTCATGAAGCTCAACAATAGATCGTTGTGCCATCATCCACATGATTTGGGGTTTATACCAGGGCACCAAGTACACTTGACTTTGTGTCCCGGGCTGTAGTCATTCACAAAGAATGACACATACAAAGCTATTAAATGCCCCCGTTGGGCAGGTCACTGTCATTGCACCACCACACTCCACAATAACATGTCTGTTCATCTTTGGCACAGAGACAGTGAACTGTATAGAACATTGTTTCACACAACAGCAACACCACACCAACATCACATCTACCAATTCAAGTGACACCTTCACATTGCTCACAAGCAATGGACTGTCATCAGATTGAAGACACATATGTATGGATGAGTTCTATCCTTGGAATGCAAATACCCCTCCCATGAAATATCCCTGTAATGGACCCACACATCACCCACATTGCAATACCATGGAAGGTCAATGGGATGCACAATATTTTAAGAGACAAATATCCAAAGCTCACAGCTTGAGACAGTGTTTCTGGTGATGGCCGGCACTTATTTTTTTGCCTCAAGCATTTACTGTGAGCAAAAGTCACATATGCGAAAGACAAAAACGAAAAAGCGTCACAAAGGGAGAAAGCTGCAAGGGTGAGCTTAAGGGGCTGGGAGTGGCTGTAAATAGATTAAAGAGGCTCAAAATGGCTTTAGGATTACTCTACCTCAATGTTTGGTGCTTGCACATTTAATTGCCGCAGCGGTGTGTTTCAGAGGAGAGCTCTGGGCACTGGCACGTTTTTATTTACAAATTAAGCACTGCCTAAATCACCATTTGCACAGGAACTGGCCCTCCATGTAATTCAGGGACAAACTATAGTATAGCCAAGTGACATGCCTATCTGCTTAATGTGTAAGTGCAAGTCAAGAAAGCAAATACAACAGCAATAGCTTGGGTCACACATATAGATGAAGTAGCTGCAAGGTACACGGATCAAAATGGTCACAAGGCCAGTCAAATGCAAAGGAAGGTAGCACAACTGAACACCCTCCATGTGTGGACAAACAAAACTCTAGCTTCCACACATGAGACAAATGTAAAATCCATATCAGGGGGCAAATCTACCACCATACATCCTGACATTGGCCAACACAAGATGAAATACTTACCATAGCAAACATAACAGAATGCAACGACTCCCCAAGTGGGTTAACACCCATATCCATACAGTGTACATCTACCCCTGTCTTGGGTGACACTAGCACCACCCACAAAGTCAGATATTGCACACAACAGCAAATGGATCAGCAATCAGGGTGAAACACAGACAACTGTAGGCATACAACATACGTTACTCAGGAACAACAACAACAACATAGAAAAGTAATGGCAGGACAAATGTGTGCTCAACAAAACAACAACTTGGGTTTATTACCTTCAAATTATATAGGTCAAAGGCAATTGGCCAATCCATATGCTCATAACTGTGCCCAACCTTGACTCCAATCACTGCCAGGAAACCTCCACAGGAAGGGGCATCAAGTGGACAGGCAGGCACCTTAGGGATCATGCTTGGGTGGGGTGGGGTCAGATTTGGGTTGGGTGGATTTGGGTTTGTGAGCTGGGGGCATTTTCTTTGGAGGGGTGCACTTCTTCTTTGGTGAGGGAGCGGTATGGGTTGCTTGCAGGGAGGGCAGGTGTGACAGGGGAGGACTTTGATGTGGAAGAGATGGGTTGAGATGTGGGTGGGGGCCTCTTGGGTTTGAGAGGATGGGTGGAGGGAACAGGGGAAAGGGCAATGCCAAAAAGAAAACTCTTCTTGGGAAAATGGGTAGAGTGATCAGAAGGGGTTGGGGATTTGGATGGCGTGGGGGCACCTCTGCTAGTGCAGGGGTGTTCTCACATATAGGTACTATGCACCTAGCCCTCAGGGTCTGAAGGTTAGATATATAGGTGACATATAAGTGACCCGGTGCAGTGAAAATGGCTGTGAAATAGTGCCTACACTATTTCACTCAGGCTGCAATGGCAGTCCTGAAGAAGTGTTTGTATGAGCTCCTTATGGGTGGCAAAAGAAATGCTGCAGCCCATAAGGATCTCCTGGAACCCCAATGCCCTTGATACCTAGGTACCATATACTAGGAACTTATAAGGGGGTCCAGAGTGAAATATGTAGTCAGTAGACAATAGTGACAAATGTGGACACAGAGAGAACATAAGCTCTGGAGTTCTGATTAGCAGGACTCCAGTGACACAGTCAAGCATACTGACAAAACAGTAAAACATACTGACATGTAGGCCACAAACCATAAGCACTGGGGTCCTGACTAGCAGGATCCAAGTGACACAGTCAAAACACACTGACAATCAGACAGAAATTGGGGGTAACATGCCAAGAAAGATGGTACTTTCCTACACATAACATGTGCAATTCCAAGCAAAGGATGACATGCACATATATGTGAGGGGATACAAAAATTATCCAATTAACACAGGTAGACCATGTGGGAAACATCAGTGTACACATTTTGTCAAAAGAGAAAGGGACACATGCTAACATGTAGGAACAAGGACTGTTGGCAACAGTGATGGCACATAATTATGTCAAGGGACATTCGTCAACTACCAAGGGAAAGTGTTGATCTGTAGCAGCACCCAAAGAACAATGTTTGCTCTGTCACATGTATGATGGTCACCTTCACATGACAGACAGTAGTGAGGCACCAACACTCATCACACACTGAAGACAAGTGGCCTCTGGGGGACAGATGCCAATTTACTCACTTGACCAGACACATGGCTGAGGACGGTGATCTATCACCTCTTTTTCTTTGGGCTGTAACACTGAGGAGTTATGGTCTGTTGCGTAGAATTTAGGCCCACTACAACAAGCATTACCTGAAGGATCAATGTACACAGCCATGTGTTGTCCCTGGAGAACAATATTTTTGTTGAGTGTACTCGGTTGTGTCCTAGGTCCCTGGACTAATAAGCAAGGCACCTCAGTATGCACCAGATTCAATACCTACACAAACAGTTACTCAGTCGTCAGGGGGAGATGTTAGAACCTAACACATCAACTTGGCTGTGTGACAGGGAGGAATATGCCCTATACTCACCCCTTGTGGCTGATGTGCTCCCTTCAAGCGCCCATCAAGCTCTGGGTACCACACCACCAGAATGTGGGCCGTTAGTGGGGTCATGCTCCGACGTGCGCCCCGCCCACGTTGATAGGACAGCCCCAGCTGGACCATCGTGATCTTCTGGGCGCAGTGTGTCAGGTCCTCCCATCTCTTCTGACAGTGGGTGCTCTGCCAGCTAGGGACCTCCATGGTCCGCACTTTCGGGGCGATGGCTCTCCAAATCTCTTTTTACTGATGGGCATTGACCTGTATGAATGCAAGAGACAATTCAAACGATTACAAACACACGTTTTTGGCAAATAGTTGTGTCACACACATGTCAGAAATACCAAGCATAAAATAGGCAATTTGTCAACACACCACAAATGTAAAGCACTCGTGCCAATAAGTACAGGAACATGACTACACACTTTTGGACTCATATGCAGACAAACCCACTACCTTTCTCATGGGCTACAATGACTAAGCAAGCCTACTAACATCAGGTAGTCCATGGTCCAGCAACATGCACTGTGATGTGAGCCACAATCAAACATTACACACCAATGTGGCTTCTGAAGGGTAAACTCCTTAGGCCTGACTGGAAAAACACATTTACACTCTGCAACATTGACTCAATGCACACAGCCCCTAAAGGCAACTACCAAAGTACTGACTTCACTCTTATAATTTAGTGACAATGAAAGGGCTGGCATGATGGGTACGGAAAATATCTTCCCTGTGCAGGTGTGGACATGTGGCCTACCAAATGCAGACCCTTGCCAATTCAGAGTGGGTTTCTGTGGTATGTACCTGTACCACAGAACACACCTTTGAACATATGTTTCTAACCTACAGAGATTGTATCCAACATACATCTGTTTGGTACAATTTCTGCTATGTAACCAAGCTACTGAGTCTAATGTCATGGACTCCCCGGAATGTACACACTGCACTGTGGGTTTGTCATTTGTGCAATAAATCTGGACAGGACAAATATGACTTATATGAAAGTGACAACAGAACTATGGGAGTAAAGGGCCTGCCATGAGTCAACGACACACATCGACAATGAAACAAAATGCACGTATTTGACTAGTCCTGTGATTTACCTCAGTACACATTCCCAATCTAGTCAATTGGACTGAGGCATTTGGGTACGTTTTGCCATTAGAGCCTCATATTGGCCGCATGACAGGATTTGAAGGTCTTCAGGGAGTGGGCACAGTGCCACTGTTGCATAGTCACAGTGACTCTCCCACAGCCCGGACTATGGGCCAAATGTAAGAAACTCTATTTAGATTCTTTTGCGATTCCCGGGGGGTCGATAATAGACCTACCTCATTAATATTAATGAGGTAGGATGCAATTTGCGACCCACTGAGATTTTAAAATATCACAGGGATGGTGGCCTGCTGGGGTCAGCAGACCACCATGTATGTGATTGCTTTTAAATCAAGCAATCTTTTTATTTTTAAACGCAGCCCTTTTTCCTTAACTCCTTGGGTGCTGTGGACGTAACGGTTACAACCTCGGCTGCACCCTCGGGTGCCGAGGATGTATCCGTTACGTCCTGCACACGGCCAACGGCGAGCACTAGCGCTCCCCCTGTGGGCCTCCCACCCCGTCCGCTGGGCAGGGATGGAAGGGGAAACACTTCCCCTTCCATCCCCAACAACCACTCCCAGTGACATCTGATGATGTCAGTGCTCAATCACACACTGACATAATCAGAGGTCGCCCCGCAGCACGATCAGAACAGAAATGCTTTCATTTCTCTTCAGATCGGGGGTATGTGAGATCGGAAAAGCATGAAAGGAAAGGAAAGCCTTTCATGCGAAGCGATCCTGCTGCAGAAATGCCCACTCAACACCAGGGTGTTTGTTTTGTTTTTGTAATTGGCATGAGGGGAGCGACCCCTTGGACAAGGGTCGCTCCCCAGGGGGTCAATTTATTTTAAGGCCATTTCTCCCCTCCTTGGAAGCAGATTGCGCCTATTTTAATTAGGCCGATCAGCCCCTAAAGGAGGAAGAAAACACAAGACACTGGAGATAATATAAATTTTCTTTACAGGTGCAGAGCAACCCCTTACGTAAGGGTCGCTCCCCTTTGGGGCAAATTTATTTTAGGCCATTTTAATTAGGCCGTTCTGCCCCCAAGGGGGCTAAAAAAACACTATGCACCAGGGATTTTTTATTTGTTTTTACAGATGGGGAGAGACCCCTTAGGCAAGGGTCGCTCCCCTGGAGCAATTTTATTTTAGGCTATTTCTGCCCAACTTGGGTGCAGATCGGCCTATTTTTCTTAGGCCAATCTGCCCCCAAGGGGGGAAGAAACCACTAGACACCAGGGATTTTATTTGCACCAATGTCACAAAAGGGGAGCGACCCCTTAGGCAAGGGTCATTCCCCTGGGGGGCAAATTCATTTTATGCCATTTCTGACCCCCTTGGGTGGCAGATGGGCCTATTTCTATTAGGCCTATCTGCCCCCAAAGTGAGCAGAAACCACTTAGGCACCAGGGATTGGTGTGTGTGTTTTGTTTGGGGGGCAGCCCCCTGGCCAAGGGTCACTCCCCATGGGGGCACATTACTGTTGGCCATTTCTGCCCCTTTGGGGGCCTTTTTTGTAAGGACCATCTGCCCTCAAGGGGGGAAGAAAGCCCACCAGACTCCAGGGAAGATTCCTTTAAAAAAAAAAAGAGGGTAGGGTATGCCCATACTCCCACCCCACATAAATGGGGACAAAGTTGTTCTGCCCTCTGGTGGGCAGATGTAGCAATTACCCCTGATCTACTCCCTTGCGGGGGGGGGAAGGGAGCAGAAAGCCTACTAGATGCCAGGGAATTTAAAACAAATAAAAAATAGTGGGGTGGTGGCCCCAGTATGGGCATGGTTATGCCCCCACCCCAACTGAATGAGGTATCAGACTTTCAGCTCTCCCCCTCACACTAAAAGATCTTATCCCAAAGGCAAGCAAGAGGACATTTCATTGTTTTGGGTTTTGGTTTTACATTTGGGCCATGAGAGCTTGGCTAACTCTCAAAATTGCCTCACTTGGAATGGTGAGGGCTGCACTTTTTGGACTTTGGGATGCTGCCATCTAGGAAAATCTAAGAGACCTACACACATCTGAAAACTAAACATCTGGGTGAGTCCAGGGTGGTGTGCTTCACATGCACCCACACCATTTTCTTACCCAAAATGCCCTCCAAACCTCCAACTATGCTTGAAATCACACATTTTTCTCACATTTTTGTGGTGGAACCTTCCGGAATCTGCAGGGATCCACAAAATTCCTACCACCCAGCATTGTTGCATCTATACCAATAAAAATTCTGCCCCACTTGTCAGCCTAAAAATGTTTTTTTTCCAAACTGCCCGTTTTGACCTGCTTTGGGTTCCCCCTCAATTTCGACATGTTTTTGTCTCTTCCCTGTCACAGGCACTTGGCCCACCGACACAAGTGAGGTATCATTTTCTTGGGGAACTTTGGGTGGTAGAAAATTTGTGCTGGTGCGGTGATCCCACACAGAAATGTGGGGAAAATTTTATTTTTTTGCTAAATGTGGGGTTTGCTGAGGATTCTGGGTAAGAAAACACTAGGGGATCCACACAAGTCACTCCTCCCTGGACTCCCTCAGGTGTCTAGTTTTCAGAAATGTGTGACTTTGGTAGGTTTCCCTAGATGGCAGCTGAGCCCAGGACCAAAAACGCAGGTGCCCCCCCCACCGCAGAAACAGGTAGTTTTGTAATTGATAATTTTGATGTGTCCACATAGTGTTTTGGGGCATTTCCTGTTGTGGGCACTAGGCCTACCCACACAAGTGAGGTACCATTTTTATCAGGAGATGTGGGGGAATGCTGGGTAGAAGGAAGTTTGTGGCTCCCCTCAGATTTGAGAACTTTGCAGCACCGAAATGTGAGAAAAAAGTGTTTTTGTTGCCACATTTTGAGGTTTGCTAAGGATTCTAGGTAACAGAACCTGGTGGGAGCGCCACAAGTTACCCCATCCTGGTTCCCCTAGGTGTCTAGTTTTCAGAAATGTCCAGGTATGGAATTTTCCTAGACGCCGAATGAGCTAGAGGCTAATCTCCACAGATAGGCACTTTGCAAAAAACAGGTCAGTTTTCATAACAAAAATTTGATGTTTCCATGTTGTGTTTTGGGGCATTTCCTGTAGCGAGCACTAGGCCTACCCACACAAGTGAGGTACCATTTTTATCGGGAGACTTGCGGGAATGCTGGAGGGAAGGAAATGTGTGACTCCTCTCAGATTCCAGAACTTTCTATCACCAAAATTTGAGGAAAAGGTGTTATTTTGCCACATTTTGAGGTTTGCAAAGAATTCTGGGTAACAGAACCTGGTGAGACCCCCACAAGTCACCTCATCTTGGTTTCCCCTAGGTGTCTAGTTTAAAAAAATACACAGGTTTGGGAGTTTTCCCTAGGTGCCAGCTGAGCTAGAGACCAAAATCCATAGCTAGGCATTTTCCCAAAAACATGTCAGATTTCAATGTAAAAATATGATGTATCCTTGTTGCGTTTCCTGTCACGGGCACTAGGCCTACCCATAAAAGTGAGGTACCATTTTTATCGGGAGACTTCGGGGGACACAGAATAGAAGAATAAGTGTTACTGCCCCTTGTCTTTCTCTAAATTTTTTACTTCCAAATGTAAGGCACTGTGTAAAAAAGACATCTATTTGAGAAATGCCCTGTAATTCACATGCTAGTATGGGCATCCTGGAATTCAGAGATTGCAAATAACCACTGCTTCACTGCACCTTATCTTGTGCCCATTTTGGAAATTCAAAGGTTTCCTTGATACCTAATTTTCACTCCATATATTTCACCAAATTATTTGCTCTATACCCTGTAAACAATGAAAACCCATTGCAATGTGCAGCTACTTTAATGGCTGTGGGTATCTTGATTTCTTGATGAAGCCCTATATATCCCCGCAAACCAGAAGAATATAGCAGACGTAACGGTACATTGCTTTAAAAAATCTGCCATAGCAAGAAAAGGTTATAAAAAAAACGTGGACAGAAATGGCTCTTTTTTCACCTCAATTTCAATAAATTTTCATTTTAGTTGTTACTCTCTGTAGTAAAACCTTGAAGGATCTACACAAATGACCCGTTGCTGAATTCAGAATTTTGTCTACTTTTCAGAAATGTTCTGTTGTCCGGGATCCAGCATTGGTTTCACACCCATTTCTGTCACTAACTGGAAGGAGGCTGAAAGCACAAAAATAGTAAAAATGTGGTATTTCCCAGTAAAATACCAAAATTGTGTTGAAAAATGTGGTTTTCTGATTCAAGTCTGCCGGTTCCTCAAAGCTGGGAAGATGGTGATTTTAGCACCGCAAACCCTTTGTTGACGCCATTTTCGGTGAAAAAAACACATGTCTTTATCTGCAGACCTTTTTTCCCATTTTTGTGAACAAAACTAAATTTCAGCTGACCCCTTCCCCTTTGAGAATGGTTAAATAGCAATTTAAAATTGGTGCTAACTGCGATTGTTTTGGGACCGTATTCACAGTCACAAAACAATCATACATACCATTCAGATTCGGTATTAGGAAGGGACACCTTGAACACGCCCCTCCATAATACCAAATCACAAAACTGAAACAGAGATTCGGTAACAAGTTACTGAATCACAATTTGGGCTTTATACATCCACATCCCAAAAAGCATTTTTCTAGGTGCAAACGGGCCGATTCTGAGAATTGGCCTATTTGTGGGTAGAAAAATGGTCCCAGGTCCGGTACTGGGTGATACATTTGACAAGTCCTGGTCTCTGCAGGCTGAGCCGCCAGAACCTACATGACGTTCACATTTATATCACTTCCATGCATGACAGTACATCAATGTGGCTTGTGTGGCAATCTGAAGGGCCCAGTGAATCATGATATGCATTCCAGACAACAGTTTGGCTAGGCCAGATGTAGGGTGAAAGATCTGTGGCACAATCTGCATTGCTTGCAAGATCCTCAATTGACTCAGACAAGACAAGATGCATCCACAGCTCATGCCGTCATGCACATATATGTTGTCTATCATTTACAACCATCACAAACAAATAACTTTCATTGTATGGTAGTAAAGTCTTCTTGCCCAGTTATGTGCATCCAACACAAGGAGGATCTAGGGCCTCAAGAAACAGCACACAACACAATGTGAATAAACACAACATATAGTACTGGGCTCCAATACCTGCATTGTGTACATACCATTGATGCCACACAAACTGCAGCCACAGGCACACAAGAAGACTAACGGGTACACAGGGGCACATTGTATCCTGAGAGGAGGGAAAGGATGGTGTTGACCTGAGTCAATAGTGCCTGTGGGGTACTTACCTGCTCCTCTGGTGAGCCATAGGGCATACCATACAGGGAAAGGACCTCAGTCACAAGCCTCTCCAGCTTCTCTGGAGAGAAGGCAGGGGCCCTTACACCTGCTGGACGTGGCATGATTGGTCCCAAAGGCGGCACAGAGCAGCTGAAGTGGTGGAGGTGTTGCTGGCAGCAGTGTCAGGAGCCAAGTGATTGATTTTGCAAAACCCTGCTTATACGTACACCACGTACGTGGTCATCACTGCTGATGGACACAGCCATTGGGCCGTGACTGCCACAGGCAACAATGTTAGCCTATGGCTGTGTCCGCCGTGCTTGGAACTGCCCATGGCACGGACGACTTCTGCTGGCAGATGCAGCCGGTTCATGATGTCCAGGTGAGTAGGTCAAGCATCCGTCATTTTGGCGGTTTCAAATATTGTATATGGCCCTGTTATATATATCACAATAACAATATATGTTTAGAATCATCACAAACATCCTCATACTGTCTTGTTGTGTACCCCCAGTGTAGTGTGTTGCATAGTACAGATGGCATATGACGGCGGTGCGCAGTCCACCACCGTTGACGGTATTTTTAGCGTTCGGGAAAGACTGACACATTTCAAGGGGCAATTGAGTAGCAGATAGTTGGGTGTCGCCCAAATCCATGTTGTGGACACGTGTTCACAACCATGGGAGGGAGCATATTCAGCCCTTGTGTAATTGCCAGCTGTGATGTGTACTGGGTGTAATGTACTTCCAGTCAGAAATTGCTTTTCATATGATATTGTTGGCACGCATCATACATGCTGCTGTGGACACAGTGACTAATGTTCCAAATCATGTAATTTCACACATAGGTTTCCTGGAATTTTTGACACCTGCTCAGAGCAGGCATTAAAAGGAGGCGTCTGTTGGTTATAATGGTCCTCTGGGTGCTTTGTAGGAATAGCATCCAAAAAATTTTACGCTAAAATTCTAACACTAGTCCCCTAACTACCGCCATGTTGCACCGTATTTTGAATACAGCGCACACATGGTGGTGTTAGGGGAGCGCTAAGGGACACAAGAAAAGTGGTGCAGCACAGTGTGAGACCGCCACGGCGACTGTGTGTTTGTAATAGGCTGGGTGGTTGGCTGCGGCGCTGAATGCTTTGAAGGTCAGACTGCCTGCGTGCAAGCCACTGCGTCGCTGGTGGTCTGCCTTTTTTGCTTGGTGGATGGTGGTCCTGCCTGTATGAATTGTAATATGGCCGTCCCCAGACCACAGGCACAGCGGTCTTTTTGGGACCGCAAGCATGGGGGTCTGGCGGTCCGACCACCAAACTCGTGATCAGGCCCTAAATCTTTATTTGCTTGATGGAGGTTAAGCAACCCCAAGAGGCAGCTGATTGAGGGTTTTTTTTTACCAAAGATTGCGATGAACTGTTTGGCATAGTTCTCAAAGTTGGCGAGCCATGGATTTCAATGTAAAATTAAATCTCCTACTTCCCCTATGGGTTAGCTCACCCACTGTGGTTATCTCAAGGTCCCTGAAGCGGGGTAAGGCGAGGGAAAAAGAGGGAGACACTCCTGATGGTTGATTATTGGAAAATCCAGATTGGATGGTTATGCCATGTTTGACCAAGGTTCAAGAGTGCGCAGTTATCTACCTAGGGGCGAGATAGTATAAACTAGTGAAGTAACAACCCGTTAAAGGGATACAAATAGAGGTATCACAGGAATAGGATCTAGGGGCCAGATGTACAAAACATTTTTCCAGTCGCAAATGGCCCATTCGGCCGTTTGTGACCGGAAAAAATGTTTTTTTCTATGCACCAAAGCAAAATGCGACTCTGTAACTTGTTTACTGAATTGCATTTTGCTTTTGCAATTTGGTATTAGGAAGGGGCGTGTTTAGGGTGTCCCTTCCTAATACCCAATCGCACTGGCAGGTAGAAATGTTTTGCGACCATGATGTAGCAAAACATTTGCAGTTACCACCAACTTCAAGTTGGTGGTAACCCACTCACAAATGCGAAGGGGGTCCCCTTTGTGATTGGAAGCATAAATATTTTTTCAGAGCAGGTAGTGGTCTCAGGGATCACTTCTTACCCTGAAAAAATGAAAAGGAAAACGGGCTGCATTTTAAAAAAATGCTTCACTTAAAAGCAGTCACACACATGGTGGTCTGCTGTCCCCAGCAGGCCACCATCCCTATGAGTGCAGCCATTCCCAATCGGGTCGCAAATTGCGACCTACCTCATGAATATTGATGAGGTATGTCTTTGCGACCCCATTGGGAATCGCCAAATATGTCTGAGACACATTTCTACATTTCATTTTGCGAGTCTCTAATTGCGACTTGCAAAAAGTCGCAATCAGAGACTCGCAAGATGAAATGGACATACATCTGGCCCTAGATTTGCTATGGGGACCTTGCAGGCAGACTATAACTAGACTATAACTAGCTCTGAAGCGTACATGGAGTCCAGCTCAAGAGCCAAAGTAAGACGTAACATCACTGCAGGACAGGGAAGGGGGGAGCCTCGGAGAAGGGAGACAAAACTAACAAACAGGATATATGCCAGCCACAGGAACAATAACGGACTGGGAGCGAAGAAGAAGAACTGAGAAGGAAAAACACAACAAAGGCGATGGAGCAAACAGACTGGAAGAGAAGTCAAACGTAAGCGAAGCAGGCAGCAATAACCGCCGTTGCCAGAAAACTTGCTTCTGTACATAGTAGGTCTTTATACTATCTCTGCCTCTACTGATCTGAAAGTGCTACTGTGAGGTCTGGTTCTAAATTGGCTGATGTAGCGCAACTCATCTGCCTGACTCTGGAAGTTTTACTCTTGCTACGCCGGCATGTATTTTCCATTGGTCTTTTTTTCTGCTCTCTCCATATGTTAAATTTTCGGATCTTTTACAGGCTACCATATCAGCTGACCTGACACAGAGAAGGCGCGCCAGGCACGCATTGAGGCGGACTTTTTGGCCCAGGCCATGGGTGGTGAGATCAGAGCTTATCTGAGAGAGGCCTGGACTGTCAGTGGGCCGGTTGGCATTCTTGAGGGTGCGGATCTCCCTGAGTGGTGTGACCGGTGGCAGGCGGTGCCTGCACCCGCCAGGTGAGAGAATGCAGTGCCGTGAGTGTGGTATACCCTGGGAGTCCTTTTAATGCATAATGTGCTGGATGATTGGTGTGCCCTGTAAAAAAAATTGACCAATGGCTGAGATATATCGACAACCAATAAAGGAGTGCCTGGTCTCGCGACTGGAGAGCAACGCTTTGATGCTGAGTGTTCACCTGAATATCGATGTGCTGTGTGGAGTGAGCTTATCAATCAATCAGTCAGCATTTATAAAGCGTGTCTTATCACCCGGGGGGGGGGTCTCAAGGCGCTAGCTGGGGGATGTGGGCCAGTCTATAAAAATCTTGCTACCACTGCAGGATGTAACCCTCTGGCTGGAACACATACAGGGCTAGAAAAGCTGAGAAACAGAGTATTCCTAGTTTTGAGTCCCAAATGATCAAAAGTGAGCAAAATCCGCCCAGACTTTCATTTGATCCAAAAATGACATTGTCTTGTCCGGCTTTGTTCTTGGGAATGGCTTTGATCCTTGCCTAGGCCGTCCTCCAGGAACCACCAACTTTGAGGTAGAGGACTGATGCGGCCAGGTGAGAAAAGGAGGGTGGGGTTGGGAACACCAGGAGAAAAGGCCTAGAGAAAAGAAAAGACTTCAGTGCAGGCTCTACCGATGATCTGCAGCCTTTAATTTAATGCTACTGAAAGATCAGTCTCAAGCAACAGTACCTTTCATAAATATGCCTTTCTTAGCCTGTTAAATAGGAATTAGTTCTTGAATAGGCCCTGACAGAGCTGCAAGGTTAACACTAGGACATCCTATATAACACATCACCACACTCTTAACAAATACACTAGTGCAACCAACAATAAGTAAGTTCTAACCAAGCGTGTATTTTGCGGGTTTTATAGTCTCTTAATTCAGTTGCGTCCTGGATAAGGTGAACTCAAACAAGTGGCATGTGGACGAGCAACATTTTTGTATCAACTTCCAATTACTAAAATAATGTTTCTGAAACCTGTGTCCTTTCAAGTCTCACCAAGTATTACACAAAATGCCATGACTGTTATCTCAAGGGCCTCAAGTTTGTCTCTTCTCAAGTCCAAAACAAGTAGTATTTGTATTTCGATTTTCCGAGACGAAGCACTGCTATGCGTTACTTAGCGCCAAGGGGCGTTGCATGGTACATGGACGTTCCCATGCAACCACCCATGCCTTTTGATGCAAAACACTATCTACAATCAACATTAGACAGGGTTTTGAAAGAAGGTGTTAAAAGGAGAAATGTTATCATTCCTCCTTTCTTTTTTGACTTTGCATGCTTGCTGCACTGTGCAGCACAGATACAAAGTAGGAAAAGTTTTAAAGTGTGTCTAAGCATACTATTTTGTATTGGAAGGTTAGTCTTCCAGTACAAAACCTATCCTAGTCTCATGGACACGCCGTTGCACTATGACATAAAGGTGTGTGTGTTTGGCGCACGCCCATTAAAATCTGTGCTGGTGCTAAGGAGAGGGGAAAAGATAGATATGGCTCTCTCCAGCTCCCTTCCTGTCACGCAACGTAGCGCAACATTTTTGGCTGCTGCACTGTGCTCCATGCCTGTTTTGTAAATCTGGCCCAGGAATCTAAAGTGGTAAAACAATAATGCACTTCTGTCGTGACCAAATGCATTAGCTACTCTTCTCTTCGGAAGTTCGTGGAAGATGCTTTCATTTGGCTTCTCATTTTTACCTGTCCGAATGGTTGGTGTCCACGCAGCTTTTCAGTGTTTTTGCAACACACAAAAAGAGATGGGAAGATGCATGAATTTAGTCTAACCACTGGATATCACTTGAGTAGCATTCCAACCTATTGTTCTTTCGTCAACCATGCTACTTGGATGTGCCACTAAAACCAAGCTAAATTCGACTGATTAGGCATAATAAGGTGAAACCGGTCTTGGGTTGCTTTTGTTCCCGTCAGGGAGGACTTGACCTGGCAGTTCAGGGTAGTCTGTTCCTATTGGAGCAGGATCAAGACTGATTTGCATATGGCTAAATCCAAACTGAGGTGGACAGGTGTGAAAAATAATGATTGACTGGATGCAACTTCAGTAATTGTCAGTGGCTGAGATTAATTCAAACATTCGATCCATCACTTTTTTGTATAATTCAGTGCAGTGCGGCCAGTAACTCGAGTGGAGTAGATGTTCAGGCCACACACCACACATAAAATCACAGTCACCCATCTAAATGCAGTCAATCAGACCCATTAATTCACAAGCGTCCACACTTACGCCCATCATTCACAAGCACATACACATGCACACACCCATTCACAGTATGCATGCACAAATACACATACATTCATATATAAACGCACAAGCAAAACATTTAAAAAAAACTACTAGCTGCAGTGGTGATCTCGGTTTGGTGGGAGGAAAACCTCAAAGGTTCTTGAAGGATTGGGACTGCTGCCCCTTCTCATCGACTTACTTTGTTATGGTTCAAATAGTGACAGGAAGAGGAGGCAGTCCCTTACTCGTCACAGAGTTGGATGGAGGTCAGTGAGGCTGCTGACCCCACCCCACTCTGTGACGAGCATCACTGATGGACTGTGGGCCCTGGGCACTCAAAGGGTTAAAACTGAAGCGCCCAAGTCCGAGTCTATCGGTAAACTGCTCTCTCGTCATGAGAGAACCTTGGAACATTTTGCTGGGCTGAGGATGTCATGCATGGAGGGCTATGAAATTTTCATCCAAGCAAAGTGCAGCTCAGGCAGCCAGGTGCTTGCGTAATTAGCGCATGTATAGTGCCTAGCTACCTCATCTGAACATGAAGTTTGTCTGTCAGGCTGACCTTTGCTCAGCCTGATAGACCCTCTTCATTTTTGCAAAAAGGTGGGGGGGGGATGGGGTACCGCCACACTTAAGGACAAGCTGCTACCGCTTCAGCGTGACACCCTAAGTTGCAATGGATATGCCTAGACTTGGGCTCTGTGCACACTGTGCGTCTGGAACCAAGCTATACCCGAGTGATGAGCCCTAATAAGGACAAAACTGGTCATGGGTTGCTTGTGTTCCAGTTTAGGGACGACCTAGCCTGGCAGTTCGGGCTGAAATATTCCTATTGGAGCAGGGTCAAAACTGAGGTTGCATGGTGTACAAATTAATGACAGCCAGTGGTTGAGATTGACTGAAGCAATCTATGCATCATTTTTTTGTGTACTATTTTGTATATATGTCAGAGTTTTTGGGCAGCAGATTACCGCAAAACAGCTGAGCACCTGATTCTTCTCCTCACGTGCTGATGAAATCCTTAATATGGAGTGCGTGCCTTTGAGTGTGGCCTCCCTTGATACTGGGATCCACACAAAACAAGAAGTCCTTTTAAACTGACATTACTGAATGCGCGGGATCTCCTGAAATATGTGCATGCATTTTGAAGCTTTCTGGTGTGTTTTATAAGTGGGGCTAGTGAAGCGATTATTTGCATGGTCTGGGTAGAGCTGCTGCAAAAGTACCCTAGGCAGTTATCCTGACAGGAGATATCAACAGAACAATGGAGAGGTAACTGACATAGAAAAGCCCCCACTTGTTTTGCACCAAAATATTGGAGACAACCCTGACATGAAGGTGCTGTTGATGGAAATGAACAGTCTAAAATCAATTGATGGCAAAATTGATTTACTCACAAACTGCAAGGGTTGCATGAGAGAAAGGCTTGACAAGCATCTGTCCAGATTTGATATGGCAGAGTGAAGCATATCAGAAGTGGACAATGAAGCAAAATCTAGGAGGAAAATGCTCCTGAAAAAGGAGAGGGTGATAAAAGTAATTTGGGCGAAAAATTAAGACCTCAAAGCTAGAGCCTAGCAGAATAACATAAGAATCATGGCTATCCCAGAGTCAACTAATATACGAAGGATGGAACTCTTAAGTAATGCAACTGCTAAGGGATCTATTTGACATGGCCTAGCTGGCTGGCATGTTTGTGGTGGGGCGGAGGCATAGGTCCCTGGTGTCTAGGCCAGTCCCAGGTTTCTGATTATAGCTTGTCTTCTTAATTTCTGTAGCAAGCACACAGTCTTGCATCTGGCAAAGGAAAAACGTGATCTGAACCAGAACAGCATGCATTCTTCCATTTATTTGAGCTTTACTGTGATGGTCCAGGAGGCTGGAAGGGCCTTGATTAATGTGAAGGGACAACTGCGCCAATTATATCTTCAAAATGCTATGTTATACACAGCACTGCTTAAGATTCTCCACAAAGACAAAGTGCATATCTTAGGAGATCCACAGGCAGCTTCCTCTATTATTAAAAAAACATTATAGGAAGAACTGATTCTCCAGAACGTGACACCCATTGGCAGAAGATGCAGTAGGCATGAGTGATAGTGATTAATATTCACTAAGTATTTGGGGTTTATTGAATGGGTTAAACAGCACGGGCCCTACACTGTACTAAATTGCTGTTGCAACTAGTAAGGAGAGTTGGCACCCAGCAATTCCTAAAATCTGGAGATATTAATGGAGGTACAGTATAGTGACATATGCCTGCTTTGGTGATGGGACAAGTTGGAAGTCCTACTATACTTATGGTTTAGTATTATTTGTACTACCGACAGGACACAACAGATAATTTAGGTATGTGGATCTTGGGACATGTGTGATTCGTTCATGGCTGATCTTTAGTTTGTGGGGTAAGTTCCTATTCATCCTACACACCACTTGGAACTGGGACCTGTTACCCCTATCTGTAATAAATGAGCATGGGGCAAATTGACCCTACAGTTGTTGTTCAATAATAATTTCTTGTGGGAGAGGTGGGGTACACTGACAGTTGAGGTGGTCAAAGTGGGTGGGGGTAGTAAAAAAGTTGTTTCACGTTCATGACGTCTGTGCAAAATGCAACTGACAACCTAGATCCCAATGACAAATGTAGTATGATGCAACAAGATGTCTGTCCTTGTCAGGGTACTATTGGCCTTTCCTAGCCCCAATGACTGACAAGATCCTACTACCTAGAATGAAATGGATGCCCTGAAATGTGTGGGGCGTGAACAGTACTTTGAACTTGAGCCGGCTCTTAGCCTACATGAATAGACAATTAACAAATGAATGCAAGAAATACTCCTAAAACAATAATTGAATGGGCTTTTGCAATGGGGTGGACATAGATGCATTTCATCATACAATATCTGCAACCTCGGGGGGGGCATTGTAAACTTGTGCATTTCGCTCAGATAGAAACAAACAACACCACATACAGCAGGGCATCCCTTATACATGCCTGACTAATTAATACATATGGTCCTAGTACAGACAATCCATCCTTTTATCAGGACGTGCCTCACACGTATGCAACACACCCTAAAACAATGAATTGGGAGGGTAACCTCAACATGATACCATAACTACTTTAGAAACAGACACATGCCTTTGGCTGCTAAAACACCAGATAGTACAATGATACAACCTAATGGGGACTCTGAAATGGGGACAGATGAGCTAACATCATTTACTCAACAGTGCACCATTCTGCCTCCTGCATTGACAACTGTCTGATATCTATGGACTTATGCACTTAGTATATGGTTGTATCTATTTGGCCTAGCATGTTTAAGGATCACTCACTGATTACTCTGACTGTAACACTCCCTCATGCTACAAACTATTGTAGACCTTGAGGATTCCAATCAGAGTTTCTGTTATATGCAGTGTTTAAAACTGAATTATGACAGGTGATTTCAGAGTACCTTGACAGTAACCTAGGGATGGTGTACAGTGCTTGTGTCACTTTGGGAGGTGTATCAGGAGGATTTACATATCTAAACATGCTGGTTTGCTGAAGCCCTTACATAATCATCTCATGAGATTGTAAAAGGAAACTGTAGCAGGAAGAGACGTATACCCAATGGCAGGAACACCTGTGCAAACAGAATGAATGGGAAAGCTCGTAAAGTTTTGGGAAGTAGCCTTACAATAGGTCAGAATTTTGGGCAAGTATACCTCAGCTAGGAGGTACAGAGAGGGTTAGAGACCAGGGCGTACACCAACTAGAATAGTACAGCCCCAGGGGGGCTTTGAAGATCTTCTGGAAATTGCAGGAGTTGAGGTGCAAGTTTCCGACCATGGTCCTTATGTTCTAGGTGGATTTACAGGCTGTTAAGCTGATCTTTTTTTGCTGTCCCTCCATGATCATTGCTTTTGTAGAGAGGATTACACGAGAGCACCACTGACCCAACAGATTATGGGACTGATTTAGATCTAGGTGGTGTTACCACCAATCCATACGGGCTTTGGCCGTGAAATAACCGTCTAGTTGAGGGTGTTACGTCTGCCGTATTTAGATGTATTGCAGCTGAGCCACAAACCACCACGATGGAGTGCTCTTCTTAGCTGTCAGGCAGGCGGGTTCCCGCTGGTCATATTTAGATGCCACAGTTGTGCAGGTAGTGTACTGCTAGTGGTTTGCTGACGGAATGAGGACATCTGTGGACCCAATGGATGTCGGAAAATGGCAGTGGCTGTGGAATACAGGTAAGTCACACACACACACTCTACCCTTCACATATGCGTCCCCCTGCATCACACACGACATAAAACACCACATACACACCAATATCCATTGCCATTCCGACACAATACATACATGCTGCAAACACACATTGACGTATATCTATCACACTACATACATACACTAGTGACAATGCACCCACACATGACACAGCCACAACTACACACTCATCTACATACACACGCACACACAAGCACAACTACACACATCACGACAATGACTGCCACACAAAAACATGCACCTGAATGTTACACGCAGCACCACAACGCACAACACAACATACACAACAAAGTCCACGCCATATGCAAGTGGCACACATACTGACACAACCACATCACCGCTATATCTCCCTCCACCTCACTCAGCCAATCGCATCGTACATACGCATACACGTACTGACTCACACACACAATTAAATGCAAAAAATGACAGGTCCCCTTGCAATGTCGACACATCGACACAGTTGACAAGTGTGAATATACTGTCACTGTGGTGCCAGCATTAATTTGGCAATGAATATTGGCAGCATAATGACAGTTAAGTATGTGTCCGATATGTGTTGTGTACTTGTGTCCCCATCTGTGTATGTCCCCGACATATGCATGTCACAGTAATTTAAAACAAGCATTTGCAATGCAATAGGTCTCACATTTACTTGAGTTGGAGCTATTGGCATTGTAAATGCAAAACTGGACTTTTTTTGCCACATTAATTAGTCATCCCTGCTTCATATTTTGGTACTTTCTGCCACATAATTCCACTGGCCCTGCATATAAGTAAAAGGCTATTAGGCCTACTGGAATATGTTTTAAACAAGGTTTGGAAGGGGATGCAGTGCACACATTTCAAAGGTATTTATTAAGGAGTTCAGTAAAGTTGTAATATTCCGCTCAAACAACTCATTATTCCTAGAGGCCCAAACAAACACCTCCGAAGCAGAAAATAAATTTAAAGCGCTGTGCAGTAACACAGCTGCTGCATATAAATGTTAAAGCACTAAATACCAAGGCAACTTAATTTTAAAGCCATATTGGGCCTATATATTCCATGTGTAGCCACTCCTGACCCCTTCCGCTCACTGTTACAGCTGTTTCTTTCCATTTGTGACGTTTGTCTGTTTAGACTGCATTTAATGTAAACATGTCAAAATAACTCTAGTCACTAATGTTCTTTCTGGAGAGAGAACATACTTTTGTCTAGTGGAATCTTTAACTCATTGTAAGGTAGAACAGAGGGTTAATGTGCCTGCTGCGAGGAACGTGTACTAGGCAGATCACAGAGTGCATCTAATGTAAAAGTGTCAAAATAATTCTGGCAATCAATGTTCTTTCTGGAGAGAGAACATAGCTTTATCTAGTGGAAGGTTGGACTCATTAGAAGGTAGTGCAGAGGGTTAATATGCCTGCTGCTAAAATCATCACAGAGTACACATAATGTAAAAATGTCAAAATAACTCTGGTGATTAATGTTCTTTCTGGAGAGAGAACGTAGTTTTATCTAGTGAAAGGTTGGACTCTTTCAAAGGTAGCGCAGAGGGTTCATATGCCGGCTGCTAAAAACATCAAAGACTGCATATAATATCAAAATACCTCTGGCGATTAATGTTTTTTTGAGAGAGAATATACCTCTGGCGATTAATGTTTTTTTGAGAGAGAACTTACTTTTGTCTAGGGGAAGCTTGGATTCATCTCTAGGTAGTACCTAAGATTAATGTGCTTGCTGCAAAGAACGTGTACTAGGCATATCACAAACCGCATATAATGTAAAAATGTCAAAAGAAATCTGGCGATTTATGTTCTTTGTGGAGAGAGAACATACTTTTGTCTAGTGGAAGCTTGGACTCATCATTAGGTAGCACAGGGGGTTAATATGCCTGCTACAAAGAATGTGTACTAAGCAGATCAGAGTGCATATAATGTAAAAATGTCATAATAACTCGGGCGATTAATGTTGTTTGTGGAGAGAAGATACTTTTGCCTAGTGGAAGTTGGACTCATAAGATAGTGCAGAGGGTTAATGTTCTTTCTGGAGATAGAACATACTTTTGTCTAGTGGAAGCTTAGAGTCATCATATGGTAGCATAGAGGATTAAGGTGCCTGCTGCAAAGAATGTGTACTAGGCAAATCACAAAGTGCATGTAATGTAAAAATGTCAAAATAACTCCTGTGATTAATGTTCTTTCTGGAGAAAGAACATACTTTTGTCTAGTGGAAGCTTGGAGTCACCATAAGGTAGTGCACAGTGTTAATATGCTTGCTGCAAAGAACATGTACTAAGCAGATCAGAGTGGATATAATGTAAAAATGTCAAAACAACTCTGTCAATTAATGTTCTTTCTGGAGAGAAAACATACTAAGGGGAGAGCCTAAATAAATTGCTCTAATTAGGTAACAGTGTGAAGAAAGTGACCAGAGCACTTTCTGTGCTGTGAGTGCCATGGCTGCCATGAGCGCGAAGGGAAGAGACGAAAGAAAAAGTAGTTCGTCCACACTGAAATATGTTGGCAATTGTGCAATAATCTATGTAACAGGGTCAGTCTACAAGGTGGTACCAAAACCGCCCCAAGGCGGGACAAACGTAAAGCATTTACAATGACATCAAGGGATTTTTGAAAGGCAAGCCCACGAACGAGTGAAAGTGATGGGCGTGACATGGGCATGGTTAAAAGCCCACAATACTTACAAAAGGTCAGAAAGCGCTTGCACGCTCAACCTCAAAATTACTGGGCCATATATATGTCTGCAGTGGTCCTGTGCTGATGTGCAGTGACCCCTTAACATGCACAGCCAACCTCTGTTGTCCTGTGGCAGCAGCAACAGAGGGTCCTGTCCAGTCGTGTCCAGCCAGAAACAGAAGTTGAATCAGGAGAAAAGGTGAGTTTTCACCCCTTTCTTCCCCCAATCCGCCAAGTCAGAAGTGGAGGGTGGACCGCCACTTTTTGCTTGGTGGTATGGCACATCTAAACTTGCTTGACTGGAAATGTGGCTGCAGTCCCAAAGTCAGACACACTTTCCCGTGTTGGTGTTGACGCAGATGGGAATCCTTGGCGATGTTGGTGGGACTCGGGTGGGTGAAAGTTTATGGGGCCGCCAACATCTGAATATGGCGGGCAGACCGTCATGGCAGCGGATGGGTTTTCAGATGGAAAACTTACAGCGGGACTGTTACCTCAAGATCTAAATCAGGCCCTGAGATACAAGAGATAATATAATCTGTGCCTGGAGCTAAGGCTCTTGGAAGTGATGACCTAAAGGCAGAACTCTTTTGAGGATTCTCTGCCCCAAAATCTCCTAGATATACACGAGGAGGCTAGTGAGGGGTATGTACTTCCCCACACCCTCTGTGAAGTTGTTGTAATTGCCCTACTTAAACCAGGAAGAGAGGCAACATTATGTTCACCATATAGGCCTCTTTTTCTTACCAGTATGGATAATAAGCCCCTAACATAGCTGATTGTCATCAGGCTGCGCCCCTACATGCTAGCTATGGTACTGCCAGAGCAGCAGGGTTTAATCTAGGTCAATTGTGAATAACCTCTGCAAACTCTTTACCCTTCTTCATCAGCTATGCCCGCAATTAAGCTCAGTGGTTCTGTTCCTTGATGGCAAGAAAGCATTTGACTCCCGCTCTTCGCACTTCTAAGGAGGCAGGGACTAGAAGAGAAGAGGGGATTATAGCTTGGATACAACTGCTGTACACATTTCCCACAACTATAGTTAGAGTCCTACCCAATCTCCATTTCAACAGGCACCTGACAGGGATGCTGTGTCGCCCTTGTTATTTGCCATGGTTTGGAACCCTTAGAGTGCATACTCTGGGAGTGCCACACATGACAATAAATAAAACTTTGGGGACAGAAGAATAGTGTTGTTTCAGTACCCAGATGACATACTATTGTTGGAGCAAAACCTAACCCTGCTAGTCAAAGACATAATCAAATTCAGTGGGCTATTTGGTTTCAGTGAGCTATTTGGTCTAAGAATAAACTGGATTAAGTCAGAGTTATTTAGCCTGGATGTAAAGCACAGTCTGCTTTGATATTGGAAGCTCTGTGAAATAACCCAGGATTTATGTAAATCAGGACGCTGACTAAGTCCTAAAGAAAAACTACGGACGCTGCAACATGTAGTGGATATTACTGCCTCAATCTACAGCCAGGAGTACTAGGATGTGACCCAAGTAATTGTCAGTGGCTGAGATTAAAGAATTCCATACAATGGAAAATAGTTGTGCTGGCCAGACTACTCTGTCAACATACCTGTTCCTCTAGCTCGAGCCTTTTTCAGTTGACTCCGAACACTTCTAATTAGTCTAGTATGGGTAGGCACAAAGCGCTGGCCAAGTTGAGATTTCTTTACTCCACTCTGTCATAAGGAGGCTTTGTGGTACCAGATCTTGAAATGTACCATTTTGCAGCTCAGACGCATTTCACACATGCGTGGCACCATTCAAGGGTGCTGCTCCCACACATGGAGGTGCAGAAAGATAAGGTGTGCCTTGCCCCCTGAATACCATTCTTGTTGCTAGTTATGTCATTGCTTTTGCCAGTGTTTGAGAAAGCATTGTAGTTACCTTTGTTGGTGTGTTTTTAAAGCTATTTCTTTAGTTTTGTCTGACATCATATGTCGCCATAATTGCATTTTAATTTATTCATTTTAGTTTGTTGTTCATTTGTAGAGACATCTTGTGTAGGCTTTTTAAAACGTAAAAACATTTTGTATTATAATTAACTCACTTTCGTGTATTTAGTCAGTGAGAGTGAGTTTTGTAAAAACATTTTGCATTATAATTAACTTAGTTTCATTTACTTAGTCAGTGACAGTGTGTTGCGTTTTGTGAGCTTTCAAACATTGTGCATTCTTTGCTTGCTTGTTTGCGTTTTGTCTGTAAGGCAGTATTTGTTGCTTTTGTCAAGCTCTAAAACATAGTGCACTGTGATCATTTGTTTAAAACAAATGTACAAATAGTTATTTTGCTCACCATGCTACCTCAGTTTGTATCCAGCCATATGCAAATCAGTCTTGAATCTGCTCCCCATGGGAAGAGTCCAGCCCGATGACAGGCCAAGTCCTTCCTGGACTGGAAACAAACATCCTGGGAACGGTTTTGAGGAATCACCCCACATCAGCCAGGCTAGTTTGAATCCAGTGGCACAGTGAGCAAGGAACCCACATCTGGGCATACCTTGGCCACTTAGGGCAACTTTAGCAACACCACACCACCCCAGTTTGGATCCACCAATATGCAATTCAGTCTTCACCCTGCTCCCCACAGAAACAGTCCAGCCTGAACTACCAGGTGTGATCGAGCTCCACAGGCAGCCCTTTGGTGCCCCTCTGTTTTCTGATCTCGTCCTAGCAGTACTGCCCACAGGACGGGAGCAGTGCTCCCTGGCAGGGGAGAGAGGCTCTTTACCTGCATTACATGGGCGCTATCTTTGCTACCACGTTTGTCTGCTTTTCATGCCTCCATGGTACATTCCCTATTTGTTGCATCTACACACAGTCACTCTAGCCATGCTCACATCTCACGGTCTGTCGCCTTCATTTTCTTGACTAGAAAAACATGTCTTGAATCAGACACTGCGCTCCTTCTCAAAGCCCCTGGACAAAATTTAAATTGAGCAGTTACCTGCAATCAGGGCACAAGTCAGCGGTGGAAGCTTGTGGACAGTGTCCACCTACTATTCTCACAGGGTGGATGCAGTCCACCCTGCCAAGAAGTTGGGCTCCACTGTGCAAAGGCTAAACTTTCCCCGGTGTATTTTTCAAACACTGGAACGCATGCAGCAGTGCCTGTATGTTGCCTGCTTTTGATCAGAGCAGCAGTGTGCAGGTGGGGAAGAGGGCTTTCCTGTTTCAGACTCAAGCTGATCCCAGAACAAAAACCTAAGTTAAGGGGCCATCAGGCCTCCTTTTGTTTTATATCCTGGCTGGGACCTATGTGGAACCTCCCACCTAGATACAAATGCTGTGGAGGGGAAACAAAGGCACACAACTTGTTAGCACTTCACAAGTACTTAAGAGTGGCACACATTAATTTTTCAGTCTCTGTATATAAGAGATATGCATGCACTGTAAGAATGTGGAATGTGTTGGTCTGTCTCAGTACTTGCATAAATTAACAATTTAAATATCACTATTTATTTTAGTTCTTTGATTTCATTACTTATCCAAATGCAGTGTGTCAGAGCACCCACATACACAATACATTGACAATAAATCATGCACATGTGTAAATTAATGTAGGGGATATGTTTTATAAAACAGTGAGAGTTACACGTATAGGAGTCATATATCACCCTTGATAGTTCACTGTGCTATATTAAAAGGATTACAATTTATGAACTGCAGTTAACTAAAGGATCTCTGTTAAAAGCAGTAACCAGCTTACCTATCTACATAAAATAAAAATCTGTCATCTGCATGTTACATGATGTGCTTTAAAGGAGACATATTAACTCTCTATTCTACTTTGATTTAAAAACTGTGAATAGACAAAACACAGGTCTTTCAACCAAACGCATTATTCACCAAAGTCATCTTAACATTATTATTATTTCTTCAGGTTTACTGGTAAGACAAAGCTCTCTGCAGCAGGTGCCTTCACTCCATAATATATATTAAAATTCAGAATTTGCGACCAAATATGCAGATTTAATGTCACATTTCTCCCTGCTGCTAATTTCTTTGTTGCAGAGTTTTAGAAAAATAAGGGTCATATTCATCATGGTTTTGCCTTGCCCTTCCGCCATGTAAGGGAGACGCAAAACCTATGTCAGATTCATCAAACCATGAAAGGCCACCTTGTGTGGCCTTGCATGGCTTGATGAATCTGAAGGAATGCAAGACAGCGCAAATTGCTGCCTTGCATTACTCTGCTCCAGGAAGGCGTTCCATGGGTGGCGTTTGGGTATTCCCATGCATTCACCCATGGATTTTGCCCCATTCTCAGATTTACCCAGATTGTAGTGCAGGAAGGTTCATGATAAGAAAAATTGTCATAAAATAAATCATGCTAAATGAAATGAAAACGTTAAGGTATTTTGGGGGTCTTTCCACGTGGGATTCAAGTCCATTGGTTCATGACTATGAGTTATGTAGGGAGTGTTATTAATGATTAGTACCAGAGACTGATACACACTTATTGGCCAACTTTTAGGAGTCGAGTGTTTGCTTTTTCTCTCATGCAGGCTGCAGCTGGGCATTGTTCACTTCAAATAAAGACTGCCTTGTATAATCCTGCTTGCTCCTCCATGACCCAGATATTTCTGCTTTGTGCAGAACTATCTAAATCTGTCACACAACAACAAAAAATGATTTCCAAACATTTGAAATTATGTTCTTTATTTACCAATTCCAATCACTAATTGTAGAAGAGCTGTTTAACTTGAAAGGAAGACAAGTTGCTTTTTTGTAGCTCTGGACATTCGTTTGCACTGGATATGGCCATGTTACATTTTGCCAAGTTTTTACCCTGCTGGGGTGTAGGAGGTCTTGTGCTTTGCCCTTCTCAGTTCCTACTGCAGCAATGCTACAAAGTTTGTGATGTACCGTATTATAACACAATAACAGGGTAGCTTTATTACGATGCTCTTAGATCTGTGAGACTGCTGTAATTTAGAATTATGCTATATATAAAATTAAAGGTTATGCTCCTTATTAGGGCTGGCTCCTACAGGGTCAGGTTACAGTGAACAGGCAAGCCGACAAGTCACAGTTTTTAACAAGAAGGCCAACTAGGCTGTCTCCAGTGTAGCATGATGACAGTGTAACATGTCCAGAATGTGCCCAGTTCCTATTAGCGAGTGTAGCCTAGTGCAGATTCTGATTATTAGCCAAAGTTTGTGGTGTCTATCACTGTTCCTACATCTCCCTACTTAGGTAGTTTTTCTATGAAACTACAATATTTCCTTCTGAAAGCCAATATTTTCTTGAAAGTGCTATTCGGTCTGGAGTTGCACATGCCCTTTTCTTGTGAGTTAACTTTATCACCATTTCTTTCTCATCCTTGGATACTGGGTGGCTTACATGTATTTTGTTGTGGAGCTGACACCTCTTACTTTGGGATGTATGGTCCAATCTTTGTGTGGGTATTCTGGTTATAGTGATCTTAAGGTGAAGTGTCAAGTTGCACTGTGAATGTGAGGGTGGTGTAGATACAGTTATGCCAACAATAAGAACGCAAGAGATAAATGCTGCTAAATGCAGAGGTGGCATTTTGGTGGGCAGTATGCACGTTGTAAAAACATAAATGCACAGCCTCATTTGGTTTCTTATGGTCCTATTGCTGAATGCCAAGTTTACAATCTTTTCCTTTCTTTCACTACTCTACCATTGCTTATGCTTGTAGGTTATTTTCTCAACCCCTTTTCTGACTTCATAATTGTTTTCCTAACTCTCTTTCTCCTTTCTTCCCGTCCTATCTTGCTTTGGGTCATGGTCCATCGGTGAAAAATGAGCCATAAACACCTAAAATTACACAGGTGTCCACCACAGACTCATTGAGTGGTGGGCAGGGCTAGGTAAGCATACTTAACGTGGGAGAGGGGTCTACAGACAGCATTAGGCAGCTAAAGCAATTACATATACATGGAAATCTGCTCCATATGGAAAACTGTACTTGTAGGGAGTATACTGGCGATAGAGTTAGTTTGTTCAATCCTTGGGTAAAGGAAGATTTACGCTGACAAAAGGCAACATTATTTTATGTATAGGTCACAAGCACCAGTCTTTTGCCTAAACCAGGAGTATTTGCATGTATACTCGTAATGCACTAAAATGTACTCATGACAGACCTGCTAAAAATAGGTGTGAGGTCTTACGATCTGAAGTCACTTCCTGTAAAGTCATAGGTTGATGCCACGTGTGATGTCACCCACCGTGATGTCACTTGCATACTGCCTAACCTGGTTAGTCCCTCCACTTTATTTTTTTAGGACTTGTGCTGTGCCTGCAATATCGCTGCTGTTTAGTCGATGCAGCTGCTCTTCTGTGTGTTTATGGATATCTATCTAATGGTACCTAAGTGGTCAATTGGAAGGCTGGCCAGGATGCTCTGTTGATTATTTTGTTTTTTTGCATTCCATATTATGCAGTGATTTTAGAACCCCAGGAAAAATGACATGTCATGACATGCCTTGTAAAAGTCTTTCTGGTGTTCTCTTTTAGATATTTGAGTTTGCTCCTAAAAAAGTCATCTTCAATGGCTTTACACTACAGAGGCAAATATGTCACCTCATTAGTACCAGATTAACAGCCAAGTACAGTAATAAGCGACTGGCAGATGATCATTCAAGCTTTGCGAAGGACCACATGGGAACACATGATCCCACATCATGGTTTGTGTCTCCTTTATTTGATTGACCAGTAAAGCATTTATTTAACGAGACACTCCGCTCCCTCTCACAATCCCTTTCCTTGGACAAATTTCAAACTGAGCAGTTGCCTGCAAAACAGCTGTTGTTTAATGTAGTTTAGTATTTATTTGTGGGTGTCTAATGGTACGAAAGTGGTCAACTGGAAGACTGACCAGGGTGTTTCTTGCATTCCATATCATGCAATGATTTCAAAACCCCAGGAAAAATGACATTTTATTTTTCTGGTCCTCCCTTTCCCTTTGTAATAGTCTTTCTGGTTTTCCCATTTGGCCATTTATGGTTGCTCCAGAAACCAATGCCTTTACATTAACTGGGAAATGATTTCACTTCATTAGTGCCAGGATAACAGCCAAGTGCAGTAATTAGCAACTGGCAGATGACCAACCAAGCAATGGCCATATGGGAAAACGTGACCCCACGTTTCTTGTAACTCTAGCCAAGCTCACCATCTCATGGTGTCTCCTTCATTCTCTTGACAAGAAAAACGTCTTTGACCAGCCTCTTTCCATGTGCAAAATTCAAATTGAGCAGTTACATGCAATACAGCTGTTGTTTAGTAGACACAACTACTGTTATATGTATTTATGGGTGTCAAATGGTACATAAGTGGTCAATTGGAAGACTGACGAGGATCTCTGTTGATAGTTTCGTTTTTTTGTTTCCTGCATTCTGTATCATGCAATAATTTCACAACCCCAGGCAACATTACAATTTGTCTTTCGGCCACTCCATTTCCCTTTGTAATAAAGCCTTTCTGGTGTTCTCATTTGACTATTTGTGGTTGTTCCAGGACCCAGTCACTGTCAATGGCTTTACACTATCCGGGAAAAGATTTCAACTCGTTAGTACCAGATTAACAGTGAACTATAGTTATAAGCAAATGGCAGATTACTTTCAGTCAACGGAAATCACAAATCAACTATCCATTACGTTTACATACACAAGTCAATATGCCTAGGTATTAGACAATCACAATTAGTGTATGCCCCTCCAGTCTGTACCACTATCCTTTACTGCACTCTTCGGATTTTTAGTCTCAATTTACACTATCAATTATGCCTTAAAATTATAAAGGACATATCATTGCAGTTTATAAACAGTTATTAAAATTAATTACAACCACAATGCAACGGAGCTAAAAAAATAAATAAAAAAAAAAACATTTGCAGACGAGAGACTTATTGGCTTTGTCAATGCTGGTTTATTTGTGGTCAGTGTTTCTTTCTTAGGAGTCGCTAGGGTAGTAACTCGAGGGAATTGCTCTTATCAGGAAGTCCCGAGATAGATAAAGAGTTAGAAGAATCTTTCCGGGAACACGTCCTCTGTCTTCTTTGACTAGAAATCCAATGACGATCTTTACAGTTTGAGGGGGCGCCAGGAAACTTTGAAGGTCGGTAATACTTCCAAGCGGTAAAGTAATGAGAGTAATTTTCCTTACTTTCTTAGGTAGAAAATACAAGGAAAGCAAAAAACAATTGAAGACACTTTTCTCCCTGCCCTTCTCCATCTGTTCCTCAGCGTCTGAATCTAGTAAAACTGGAGATCAGTGTGGAAGGGTAAAGAGAAGCTCAAGCACCTCTACAAAGATCATATACTAGGATTGTCCATGTACATGGGTAGTCACCTCACGGATATATAATGTGGTAATGATGGTTAAGGCTGCACGAGGTCTCCTGGATAGCGGACATTGTGAGGAAGACATCGCAATGCCATTAACTGATGAGCAGTTTCAATACTGCTGTCAGCAAACTTAAACAATATAAATGAACAGTAAACATAGATTTCTACATTACAAGTCCTTCTATAAGCTATATCACTCTCCTGCAAACCTTCACTCATTTGGAATTGAGGTGGATAGTGCTGCTGGTTTCTAGAGGATGACTTTATCCACTTGGCTTGGAAGTGTCCGGTTGTAGTGGCATAGTGCACCAGTGTACACTAAGTATCGTAAGGGACCAACAGCAAATTAGCTTACTCCTTTGCTCTAGGCCACGCAGTATGCCAACGACCAGTGACAAAGAGGTATGAGGCACTAACAAGAACAATAGTAGTAGTGAAGAGAGGGGTGGCACTGAGGTGGGGACAGGGCCCACTAACACAAGTTGATTAGTTTAACAACACGAATTACTGTAATGACTCCACTGACAAGTTTGCATTGTTTCTGCCCTTATCGCAGGGCCACTGGAACAATTAGATTTTGCTGTGGTGGTGTTTTCTGCATAATTATGGATTTGCCGCATTTGCCACACCACCCACCATCTGATGCATAATCTACAGATTTAACAAAAAAAATTTAAAAAATGTCCTAGCTCAAAAGAATCAAAAGGTACTAAAACCGCTGCACCGTGTTGCCGCACAGTGGTAGGCCACTCACCTTTCTGTTGTTTATTACTATAGTTGGCTGTTAAACTAGTACTAATGAAGTGAAACCTTTGCCCAGGGATTGTTAACAAGTGTAAAAATGTCAAAATAATGCTACCACAAAATGTGCCATATTATGCCACTTAACTTTCCTTTTCTTCATGCATAAGTTAGTCAGCCCTTCCACATAATTTGGTCTTCCCATGTCTCATATTTTCGGTGGCCCTGCCTTCAAGGCATGACTGAGAGACACCTTGCAGCTCTATGTAGGTACTTGTTGGTCTGTGAAGACGGGTTAGAGAACAGAGCTGGTTGGGTCAGACTAACAGGTCCGCATGCTACTTCCACATAATGAGTGCTGAAAGATGGGTGTGGCAGACTGAGGAGGCTAGTGGTGTATGACTCCTTGGATGAGAAATGGCAGGGCTACTGTGGTGACAGTGGTTTCACAGGATCCAGAGGTAGAGGGTGCCTGAATATAATTGGTACAAAGTGTTGAACATGCGTTTGATATGGTAATATGGGGGGTCTGTGTTCTGAGTTGCTTACTAAGAATCTGTTGCTGATGGTTGGCTACACTATAAAATGTAAGTAAAAGAAAAATTAAGAGACTCAAAGTTTTCTTACATTCACATTTTTGTTGCAACTTAAGAGTATTGCAGAGATAACTGGGTAACAGCACCTATTTTCTAATAACAAAAAAAAATATGAAACAAGATTTTTGGTGGAATGATCAAGATAAAAGGTGTATATATTACACTGAGAAAGATGTTATTCAAGCACCAATGTTGTGTCATCCTGATACCTCAAAGAAATGCATTGTGAAAACAGGCCTTATCTGAATGAGCTCTATGAGTTGTTTTGGTATAAAAAGAGGACAACAATGGACAGCATCCTGTTTTTTTTTAATTCATCTTATGTTTTTCAAAGACCAAACAGAATTATTTAGTTCTTGAAGAATAACGTTGAGCAATGAAGATTGGTTGCATTGAATGGAGACATCCATTAATGGGTCCTAGGGAACCTTTGAAATTCAACCTGATCACTGGAATTTGCTGCATCTACGAAATCTTCATTGCAGGACTAGTCGAGAAGCTAGAAGAGTGTTTTTTTCACACCGAACAATTTCACTTTCACTCAAACACCTTATCCAAGCAATCATACATTTTTAGTCTGCATGTATTACCTCAAATCATTATTTCTGACAATATTGCATCTTTCATGTTTTTAGAATGCTCTGTGTGAAGCGTTAGGTCTTGGACCAGCTATTTCCTCAGGTTATCATTCCAAGTCTAATGAACACATGGAGAGAACTAATCAAAGTTTTAAAAGGTATCTGCACTGCTACTGTAATGCTGATCATGGTGGCTGGCCTTCCTATTCACAAACTATGGAATTGTCTTTTAACAATGCGACCCATAGCGCTAGTAAGGTTTACTTTTTTCTGTATGCAAGGTTATCATCAAAGATTTTCTATCTCCTTTACTTTGTATTGACGTTTGATTTCAGGAGCTACTTATTTTTTGGCTTGTTGCAGAAACAGAGACGCCTAGGTTTTGAAAGCTTACACCATTCTAAAATCATGAACAAAAAAAAAGCTGATAAATTAAGAACCAACTTCTTATCTTGTCCCTGGTCTTAAAGTTTAGTTGTCTTCTTATTTTACTTCTGTTAATACATGACCTGTCAAGTTTTCACCAGGACATTTTAGTCCATTTGCTAATACACATCAGCTTTATAATGTGGTCTTCCATTTTGAAGTTCCCACACACTTGGAAGATTCATTAATCTGCATTCTTCCCAGTTAAAAATGCATGCTCCTGAACATTATCAGCAGATTCCATCTGCACCTATGCCAATCATCGTACAAGGACGTCCAGAATACAAGGTTCAAGAAATCTGTGATTCTGGAATGTTTCAAGTAACTCTTCAAATCTTGAGTCGCTGGAAAGACTAGCCATCTAATGAACTTTCTTAGGAAGGTGATTCTTCTGTTCATGTTCCACTATTTGTTTGTTGTTTTTTCCAGTGCCACCTACATGTTGGTAAGAAGACAGTGTGCTTACAGCGCAGACAAGCAGCGTGCCTCTGAACACCACCCACCCACCTGGTTGTCCTTTCGTTATGGGACTGCAGTGAAATTTGACTGTTTCTGGTCACCAAGACGGGTGCTCCTCGACTTGCATGGAACATTGCTGGGGAAGGCCAGCAAAGCATGAGGACAAACCTTCTGAAATTTGCAACAACTTTACAAATATTTTCAAAACTTCTCTTCATTAAGCTCACACATCTTCATCACCAACACAACACAATGATTGAATGGGGATTACCTCCACTTGCAACCAAATTAGAACTCTACTCAGCAAACACAAGCCTGAGTTTGACAGGTCTTCCCCAGTTCGGCATTCCTCACATCTCTACACTCTGAATTAAATTAATGTAGGTCACAGGACCCTGCAACCGATGTGATCAACCACTTGCTTCAGCTGCCAAAGTCTAGTGTCCTGCATGGTTTTTCAGTCAGGATGGGGGCCGAGTGTCCTGCCACAGTGTTAGTTGATAGATGTGGCATGCTTTTACCATTTCTTTTATTTAGTGAATATCTGGACCATATGGGAATCAAACACCTGAAAATCGCACAATGTCATTAGGCCATTGAAGTGTACCGTTTTATGTGCACCTTCAATAAAGCACTGAGTATCAAGTAGAGCAAGGAGAGAACTTGGAATGGAGTCACCACCAATTTTTGCAAGTTTACTGAACCTCGAAACACAGCAAGCACCACCAAGTGCTCCCCCACAGCACTCACGTTTAGGAGATTTACATGCAACAGCATCCCGGCAGGGCCCAGGTGTCGCTTTGCCACTCTTGACATCACCGCAACCCAATGACAAAAAAACAGACAAAAGAATATGTGAGTCAAATTAAAAGGGCTGAAGACTCTGCAATACGCCCCAGAGACCAAGGGCCAGATTTAAAGAAAAGTGGCACAGCGCGGTTGCATCACTTTAGAAACGCAGGAATGCGCAGTATTTAAGGGAATACAGCGCACCCCTGCGTTTCCCCCTGCGGTGGCGCTAAATTTAGCTGCCAACGCAGAGGTCCTTGCACCATCGTGCAAGGATGTCTGTGTTGAGGGATGTGATTGTTTATGTGCGGCAACGTGTCCCTTCCTGCACATAAACACTCACTAATGGCGTTTTGGCGCTTCTGTGTGTGCTGCACAATGTGTCCCTTCCTGACATAAACAATCATTTCGGACATTTTGCTTTTTCTGTGCGTGCAGCAGAATGCAGCACGCATAGAAAAAGCAAAAAACTAGGAAGAATAAAAGTATTCCTCCTTGTTGTGCCCTGCTTACACCACCCCTCGGGTGGCGTTAGATTTTGGCACTGCCTCAGGTTTATGAGATTTCATAAATGTGAGGCAGCATCAAAAGGCAATTGGTGTTGCTGTGGAACACCCAGAGCAACACCCACTGCTGTTTGGGAAGGCGCCGTGTAAGGAAATGCCTCTTTGGCATGGTTACACCTTGACTTTTTGCCTTTGCTGATGCTAAGTTATGATTTGAAAGTGTGCTGGGAACCTGCTAACCAGGCCCCAGCACCAGTGTTCTTTCCCTAAACTGTACCTTTGTCTCCACAATTGGCACAACCCTGGCACTCAGTTAAGTCCCTTGTCACTGGTAACCCTGGTACCAAGGGCCCTGATGCCAGGGAAGGTCTCTAAGGGCTGCAGCATGTCTTATGCCACCCTGGGGACCCCTCACTCAGCACATGCACACTGCTTCACAGCTTGTGTGTGCTGGTGGGGAGAAAATGACTAAGTCGACATGACACTCCCCTCAGAGTGCCATGCCAACCTCACACTGCCTGTGGCATAGGTAAGTCACCCCTCTAGCAGGCCTTACAGCCCTAAGGCAGGGTGCACTATACCACAGGTGAGGGCGCATGAGCAGTATGCCCCTACAGTGTCTAAACCAAACATTAGACACTGTAAGTGCGGGGTAGCCATAAGAGTATATGGTCTGGGAGTCTGTCAAACACAAACTCCACTGCACCATAATGGCTACACTGAAAACCGGGAAGTTTGGTATCAACCTCCTCAGCACAATAAATGCACACTGATGCCAGTGTGCAATTTATTGTAAAATACACCCAGAAGGCATCTTAGAGATGCCCCCTGAAAACATACCCGACTTCCAGTGTAGGCTGACTAGTTTTTGCCAGCCTGCCACACACCAGACATGTTGCTGGCCACATGGGGAGAGTGCCTTTGTCACTCTGTGGCCAGGAACAAAGCCTGTACTGGGTGGAGGTGCTTCTCACCTCCCCCTGCAGGAACTGTAACACTTGGCGGTGAGCCTCAAAGGCTCACCCCCTTTGTTACAGTGCCACAGGGCATCACAGCTAGTGGAGATGCCCGCACCTCCGGCCACTGCCCCCACTTCTGACGGCAAGGCTTGAGGAGATAATTAGAAAAACAAGGAGTCACCCACCAGTCAGGACAGCCCCTAAGGTGTCCTGAGCTTAGGTGACTCTTACTTTTAGAAATCCTCCATCTTGTAGAAGGAGGATTCCCCCCAATAGGATTAGGGATGTGCACAAAGAGGGTGTAGCCACCCTCAAGGACAGTAGCCATTGGCTACTGCCCTCCCAGACCTAAACACACCCCTAAATTCAGTATTTAGGGCCCCCCCAGAGCCTAGGAAACTAGATTCCTGCAACCTAGAGAAGAAGAAGGACTGCTGACCTGAAGCCCTGCAGTGAAGACGGAGACGACAACTGCTTTGGCCCCAGCCCTACAGGCCTGTCTCCCAACTTTGACGAAAACTGCAACAGCGACACATCCAACAGGGACCAGCGACCTCTGAAGCCTCAGAGGACTGCCCTGCAACCAAGGACCAAGAAACCCCCGTGAACAGCGGTTCTGTTCAACCCTCTGCAACTTTCTTGCAACAAAGAAGCAACTTCAAGGACTTCACGTTTCCCGCCGGAAGCGTGGTACTTTTTACTCTGCACCCTACACCCCCGGCTCGACCTACGGAAAACCAACACTACAGGGAGGACTCCCCGGCGACTGCGAGCACGTGAGTAGCCAGAGTTGACCCCCCTGAGCCTCCACAGCGACCCCTGCAGAGGAAATCCAGAGGCTCCCCCTGACGCGACTGCCTGTAACAAGGGACCTGACGCCTGGAACCAACACTGCATCCGCAGCCCCCTGGACCTGAATGAACCGAACTCCAGTGCAGGAGCGACCCCCCAGGCGACCCTCTGCCTAGTCCAGGTGGTGGCTAGCCCGATGAGCCCCCCCCCTGTGCCTGCCTGCATCGTTAAGAGACCCCTGGGTCTCCCCATTGCTTTCAATACAAAAGCTGACACCTGTTTGCACTCTGCACCCGGCCGCCCCTGTGCTGCTGAGGGTGTACTGTCTGTGCCTGCTTGTGTCCCCCCGGTGCTCTACTAAACCCCCCTGGTCTGCCCTCCAAGGATGCGGGTACTTACCTGCTGGCAGACTGGAACCGGGGCACCCCTGTTCTCCATTGAAGCCTATGTGTTTTGGGCACCTTTTTGACCTCTGCGCCTGACCGGACCTGAGCTGCTGGTGTGGTAACTTTGGGGTTGCCTTGAACCCCCAATGGTGGGTTATCTTGGACCTAACTTTGAACCCTGTAAGTGTTTTACTTACCTGTGAACTTAACATTTACTTATCTCCCCCAGGAACTGTTGATTTTTGCATTGTGTCCACTTTTAAAATAGCTTATTGCCATTTCTGTCAGAACTGTACATGCTATTGTGATTATTCAATGTTCCTAGAATACCTGAGTGAAATACCTTTCATTTGAAGTATTAGTTTATTTTAAGAACCACAGGTTCAAGATTTACAACTAAGAAAATATATTTTTCTGTATAAAAACCTATTGGCCTGGAGTAAGTCTTCGAGTGTGTGTTCCTCATTTTTTTGCCTGTGTGTGTACAACAAATGCTTAACACTACCCTCTGATAAGCCTACTGCTCGACCACACTACCACAAAATAGAGCATTAGAGTTATCTCTTTTTGCCACTATCTTACCTCTAAGGGGAACCCTTGGACTCTGTGCACACTATTTCTTACTTTGAAATAGTACATACAGAGCCAACTTCCTACAGGCCGTATTTACAAGGTGGGGTTAAACCACAAAAAGTGGCTTCACGCAACCTTGTAAATACGGCGCTATGCTTAGTGCCACAGGAGGGTCACTAGAAGTGACGCTCCTGTGTCGCTTGGGGCCTATAAATACAGCCCCAAGTACTTAAATGGCACTGCCAACCTAGGTGGAAGTTCCAAACACTATTTGAAAGAAATCCTTGGATTGTTGAAGGAGTCAAAAGTACAAACCTACATCAAAAGTACAATGGGATCAACGTACATGGGAGAGGAACAGGTGACTCACAATTTCATGGTTCAAGATACTTCCCATGGAAAACATGAGGACACAGGTCGAGAGATGCCAAGTGTTCCCGAAAACTCTTCCATCAGGATGAACAACTACAATACCCCACCACCATCCGGAGTAGGCCTGCTGACACCAGCAGATATAACCCAGAGGCAAGGTGATGCCCTCACAGAACCAGGACTCTCTGCTGAGGAATGACAAATCACAGAAAAACCTCTGACAAGACCCTAGAGCCAAACATACGACCTTAGACCCAACCCACCCCAACCAAGCCTTACGGTATTATGGATGCGGCACCTACTGACACCCTGGAAAGCAGGGTAGATGCAAAGGACCTAACTAAAGTGAGAAGGAATGTAGGGAGCTACCTGGCCCTAGTTGAATGGTACACACTGGGATATCTTGGCACATCTGAATGATTAAATAAAGGGAAGCAGGACCGCAAGTGGATCACTCCCATAATCAGTGGTGTCCTGTATTCATTTGTCCTGTCCTGGAATTGAGAGCTACACTACAGTGACTGGCAAGGACTATTAGCTTGCCCTCTCACTGCTGTGGAATCCCTAGCATGCACCCTACACACATCTCAATTAGCCAAGGTTTTAGTGGTGCAGAAGTGATGGGTGGATTGTGTGTGTCGCAAAAGGAAAGCCAACATGACTGTGAGAGAAAAGGAAGCAATAAAATAAGGAGTGGCAATACAATAAGAAGAATACCAGCTTCTGTTTCTAGGAGGAAGTGCTGTTCCAATAAGTCCAAAAATATATAATTTTGCATAACACATGATACTCCACGCCTAAGGCATCTATACTTCAGGATGATGCACTATAATTGTAATATTATTGCAAGTAGATAATATATGAGTAGGTTAGTCCGGCTTCCTGCACAGACCACACTCCTGCTACTCAAATGAAAGAGTTTCCACTTAGTGGCAGTAAAGTAGTACTATGCCAAAACTATAAATAACAGAACACGTTTGTGCTAGATACTGAGTGCAATTTTATTTTTGGCAATATAAGTATAAAACATTTTAATAAAACAAGTGCGAATTAAAAAGCAGTGTCATGCAAGACACACCCAGCCAGTTACTTCTTCCCACGAGAGCTCAACAATACAAAACTTTATACTACAAAGGGCATCATTTCACAGCAAAACAGGCAGAAAAAGAGACAACAAAAAACCCCACAGAATTAACAAAAGTAAACCGTTGACTCCCCTGTACTCGTCACCAGCATGTTGTCATACTGCTGAATCCTGTAGCAGCTGACAGGAAGTGGTTTTGGGGATGTCACATGTGGCCAATATCAAAGTAGTCTTGCAGTCACAATGTGTTGCTGAAAACGTCATTGGTAATTTTTCAGGTTTATATTTGTTTTGTAATTCTTGCCAGATGATTTACTTAATCAGGAAGTAACACCAGTCATCATCCTCTCTTGAGACTCACAAGAAGTCCCACGTAGATGACAGCACATCCTCACAAAACATCAGCATGTTACTTTACAACCAGGAGTGGCAGTGACATTGTCTGACCCGTCAAGTGAATTTTTAAATAGAGAGTCACCCACAGGGTTGGCAGCAATGTCAATCTTGGAGAGTGATTCACTAAGCATAAAGCTGCTTAGAGGAGTAGCAGTGACACTATCAGCAACTATGTGATGTTGCTTTCCTAAAAGAAAGATGCTCACAGGCATATCAATGGTATAATTGACCTTCATGACAGGTGCGGCACTGTCATAAATAACGATATGTGTTTTTCTAAACAGCAAACCATCCAAAGCAGTGACAGTGATATAAAAAATCCTGCTGTGTACCTTTAAAAAGAGGCAGTCACTGATAGTAGTGGCAGTGACATCAATTATCGGATCCTGTTAACTTACAGAAATTTGTGTAGGACTGTACTGTTAGTATGGTGGTGCAGCGCTGTTGGAGCTTTGATACGTTTATGCTCAGGTCTCGAGGATTCTGAAACAGTCCTGGGTTAGTTGTGTGACTGCTGATTTGGACCACGGATTTGAAACAGGACAGTCATGAGATGAGTCACCATCCTGTCATGAGATTTTATATAATAAGAAACAACACTCAGGCAGCCATTTTGTTTGAGTCTTTCACATCAACCTTGATGATTTCCTCACTAAGAAGAGACCACAGAGTAAGACTGTATGATATCTTTAGGGAGCAAAAACAGCGTTGGAAAACAAAACTTTCTGGCTCCCGTAGGGTAGTCAGATGCAATAGTGACTTTGGCAATAGTGACTTTGGCAATAGTGACTGGGGCTTTGAAAGTCAGAACAGTTAGACAGAAACTGACCGCTTTCTCTCTCTCAGGTACTGTATGTTACATCTGATCATGGGGACTGATGTCACATAATACTGGAGATTCCCCTCTCAGCAAATATACCTGCGTCAATGCCACGCCAACCTAATGACACCTCACTTTCGCTCTAGCACACTCACATACATATATTTATACATATTTATACAAATAGGAGTACGAATATTAACACACAGTTACAGTGCAAGTAAGGAACTATACTATATGCATATATTATAGATACAATCTTTTTCACATTACGTTAGGCTCGTTCACATGCTCACCAGCAGTGCTACACAGACTTGTCATGTCTCCATTACAGAGGAGGAGTGAGAACCTATGTTTGGGTTTCAGAGCTTTACATGGAAGTAAGGGGAGATGGGTTACAAACGGCCTTGCAGTCAGCTGCCACACAAGGTGCGACAAGAACAGCCTATCTTGTGCGCCGGCTAATAAAATATAAATTAAATCATCTGGTGTATCGAGATCAAAAGGAACTGGATCACTCTATGTCTAATCTTTTGTGGAAGCTGACAATACAACCTGACTGCTTCTAAGTCAGGAACACTTTTTCTTCTCATTCGGGGAAGATAGAAACAAAACTGCTTCCCCACCTTTTACAGTAAAAAGTGAGGATCTTACAATAGCAAGTAGAAAACCCGCCAGACATAGGGAAGCTAACTGTAAACATGGTGGCAGATCACTGCCACACTCAGGTGCGTTCTGTAATACAGCTCCTGTTCATTAAATAAAAATATATATACTCTTTACACTTAAAGCTACTCATGTTATACGATAAAATGCAAAGTCTTCTGGAACTGACAATGAAGGAGACCAAATCTCGCGACACCATCAAACGTCAGGAGCATATTTTACAACACCATTTCATAGAGGCCTTGGGAAGCAATACAAAAATGCACAACTTGTATATTACCTAGAAAACAAATAGCAACTGTTGGCAGAGGTATCAGGCTGAATACCGGCATTTGGCAACATAAGGCGATTTAGCAGCAGCATAACTTTGGTAGGGAGTCTTCAAACAAGGGGCACAGGCTATACGGAAACACAAGCAGATTAGCAGAAAAGAGGTGAGGGCTCCGTTAGTAATGTGAAATCACTAGGGTTTAGGGGAGCAGATAAATGAAAGTTAAGAAAGTGTGAGACTAAAGGCCTGATTAAGAGTCTGGAGGGTGAGTTACTCTGTCACAAATGTGAGGGATATCCTGTCCGGCGTATTAAGATTCCCATAGGATATAATGGGATTGTAATACAGTGGACAGGATATCCGTCACGTTTGCGACAGAGTAACCCAATCTACAAAACCCTAAATCAGCCTCTAAGTGCTAGAAGCCGCACAGATACATCTTAAACCCCCAAATGCCACGTGGCTAGCAGCTGTGGTCAGCAGAGAGCTTGTGATTGTGCATTAGTGTGTTATGGCAGCAGTGCTCATCTACATAATTGACTATATGTTCAATCCAGGTAGAGGAGAGGGGTTGAAGCGAGTGAAGCCATATTACAGAAAATGCACTGGTGCAAAAACAAGGCAGATAAATTTGCACAATCTTTTGCTGCTTATGTAATAGGGAATTGAACAAACTGCATTCACGCCACTACGAACACAGCACAAAATGATTTCTCAAAATGTATGCCATGTTACATATAAAAAGTAAAGAATCAATTTTCTACATTTTCAAATATGGAAGGTAACGGGACTATAAGGCAATTCTAATGTGCTCAATTCATCACTGAATTAGCAAAAATAGTGCAAAATCTATTTGCTCTATTTTTAAGGGTTATAGGCCGGCAGAGATTTCCTTTTTTTTTTAATATATCTACAATACATTAAAATGTTTGATGAGCAAAACATTCTCACTCATTGTTTCCTAATCACTTTCCTAAATGTTTGCCCCAGACAAAAATATTTCGCAAAATACTGACTGTAGAAACACGTTTGCCACCATTCCATGTTACAGAAGTAGCAAATATTGTGCAAATGGCCTTGCAGTATTGCTTTGCATGAGTCCAAAAGTTCTGTTGTATTGCCCTGGATTTATCTAAAAGATGGCTTTTTCTTGAATCCCTTATCTTCTGATCACCTCTAACCCCATGGAATGCAGTAATATTTATCCGAGCACCTTGGATTGGATGATATGCCAGATTTGCAGGCGAACGTAGTAAAGGCTGCACCCCATGCAGGTCACAAAAAGCCACAAAAGATCCACAAAAGAGTGTGAATTCAATACAAAGGTAACCCATGTTTGCCATCCGCCAACATTAAAGTTTTTGGAAATTTGTTTTTTTTAAATGCGATCTTTTAGCCACATTTTGAAGAAACGCAAATACTCAAAAGCTGCTGTCCTTTGCCACCTTGCTATGCAACCATAATGTTAAACTCACAATAAACGAAATCCAAAAGTAAACAAGGTAGTGCTGCATAACAAAAACTCTTCCGTATCAGCTAAATTGGCTTCGTTGACTTTCCATGGATGTTGGTAACTGCAGGTATGAAGTAAACAATTCTCCTTTATTGGGACTGGCATCGGCACAGAGGCAGCACTGCTGTAAACTACGTCTGAAGAAACCTTCTTGCCCTTGGGCTACAGGAGGTCATGGGAAGAGATCCTGCTCAGACCAGGGCCAATTTTGACAAGACTCAACATGCCTTCACACATTATGCTGCGAGTCCTCAAAGTGGCCACTAGGGAGCAGCACTACAAGGTCAGCGTTGGGCACCAAGTCCATAAAGATGTTGGTAATTATTTTCAAACTAGAGGTAAACATCTAGGTAGAACTGGACTTATTTTCAAATAAATTACAGCAAGCTCACTTTAAATAACAAGGATTGAAAACTATATGATACAGATTTCTTTTTATCCATTAGGCAGGTCCCTCTTGACAGTAAATGTAAGCCCCCAAAATTCATCATACTGCCATGTTGGAAGGCAGGAGGGGGAAGTGTTGCAATATTTAACTCCAACCCTCAAAAAACCCTGCTTCATCTGTATAAAATTACAGTGCCACCACCAGCCTTGCTCCCCAAGAAAACCAGTGTAAACATGAAATATGCCCCATCCCCTTCCATGAGGCCCTTCATGGCCTTTGAGGCCGGGATCCGAAGATCGCGTCTGTCTCGCCCGTGGCCCACTCAGGGTCAGAAGCAGCCAGGGGACGGAAGGTGGAGGAGCCAGATGAAGACTCTCTCCGACGCTGGATGATGAGCAACACCAAGATAATGATCCAGAACACCCAATTGGCCCAGGCGGAAGCCTATTAACAAAAAAAAACAAAAAAGAATGCGGTAAATAGCAGAAGAAGAAACAAGGTGCACATATTACTAAATATTACCTAATGAACCCTTAATGCATCATTTTCCTAGCATCATCAGTATCATCCTTTGTAAAACAGAAAATGTTAGTTACCTGTAACTCTCACTTTGCATCTCTAATACTACAGATACACATGTGATGAAATATCCTGCCATCCAGTAGTTGATCAAGACATCGAGTATGTATGTCTGCTGCCGAGTAGCTGATCCAGTCATGTCATACATGATACTACCATCAAGTAATTAATTCACGCAAGTGCATATCGCACACTTCTATCTGTGAGAATCAAGATGTGAAGTCTCAAAATGGTTTATATCGTACCTAAAACGCAACTTACTTCTGGCTGTGGCACACACCAGTATAGATAAAGAAGGTTGATATCTTGTCCTGGTAGGTGCACTGGGAGTCCGGCCTCTCACGGTAGCCACAGTCCACACTCCCAATTCTGCTTAGGACTCTTACTTAGCAGAGCTCCTGGAGACAGTAGCAAATGTGGCCAATGGCAACATTGTTTTGACCGGACACCTTAATAATATGTGGGACCAACATAAAGGTAGGGCAAGGTGCCCAATCTGGAGCTTTCTCCAAGAAACTGAAAAAGACACTGGGAGAGTCAAGTCTATGAGATATATGGCAGGAATTGCACCCCTTCAAAACAGCCTTCACTTTTTACTCAAATGTGCTGCGTACACACTCACAGATTGATTACATACTGTTAAGCAATGGCCTAGTGGGCCTGACCAGCACCGCAGACACAGATAGCACTGATCTCAGTCTTGGATCATGCCACGGTTATGGTAAGGCTTAACCTGGGTCTGCGTAAGCGGGAGTAACTGGAAACTGGATCCATCCTTACTCAGAGACTTAGGGCCAGATGTAGCAAAGGGTTTTACCCATTCTGTGTCTATGGGAAAATGTGTTCATACATATGGCCCTTAGTCACAAAAAATGAAATAGTACAGCACATAGATGAGTACGTTGAACACAATGAGGGGGAGGGGGTGCCCATTTCTGGGGTTTGTGATGCTTTTAAAGCTTTCATAAGGGGCCACTTTACAGCCACAGCACCGAAACATAGACGCTTCCACACTAAAAAAAATAAAAGTCCAGAGACTCAAGAGAGAAAAATCAGAGTCTGAACTCCAGGTATTTGAAGATGCTAGAGAAGGGGATAAATTCCAAGATTTTTAGGAGAATCTCTATAGTAGCGGGACACTTTCACCTGAGGAAGGTGACACCTTTCTAAATACCGTCTACCTCCCCAAACTTACAGATTAACAAAGAAAGTCTACGGAAAGCCCAATCCTCCTCAAGGAAGTGAAAGCAGTCATTAAAACCCTCAAGCCGAACAATACCCCAGGGCCCAACAGGCTCACAGCTCAATTTTACAAAATATTTGCACCAAGACTGATCCCCAAGCTTCCTTCAGTATTCAACCATTGTGCTACGGTGGGCATGGCCACTTCAACGATGGGCGGGGCAACTGTCACAGATACTTAAACCCAATGAAGTTCCTAGACACTGTGCATCTTACTGACCTATTGCTTTGCTGAACACTGATGCAAAGGTATACAAAAAGAAACTCGCAACCCGCCTCAATTAAGCGCTCCCCACACTGATACACCCCTAGCAGAGTGGTTTCAATTGAGGAAGAAAGGCACACAACAATGTTCGGACAGCCATCCACCTGGTCGAGAAGCCCACGCTTAAAAAGGTGCCAGCCGTGCTGCTGTCACTGGATCCAGAGAAAGCCTTTGACTGAGTGGATTGGAACTTCATGGGTCTCACACTTCAGAAAATGGAAATAAGACCCTCATTCCTTCGAATGATATGCTCTAACTATAACAGCCCTGTTGAACAAATTACTCTCATTGACACTTCTCCAAGACCCTAAGTCTTTACAGGGCCACAAGACAGGGCTGTTCCCTATCATTGCTTCTCTTTGCTCATAGAATGCCTTGTGAACCTTATTCGACAAACACCGGTGGTGACCTGGATTAAATTCAGGTCTAGAGAATGTAAGATCGCCCCTTATGCCGATGATGTGCTCTTGATGGTCAGCACCCAACACTCCTGACACCTAGCAATAGTCGCAATGCTTGAAGCCTTCCGGAAGTTTTCCGGCTATAAAATTAATCTGGATAAATCAGAAATTCTAAACCTGATAATGGATGACGGTAAAGTGGCTGACTTGTCACCCCACTTCCCCTTCTGTTGGACCTGCTCCTCCATTAAATATGATGGTGTTTGCTTAACACAACAGGTCTAGGGTCTTTTTGGGGCCAGCTACCACCCCTCCTCACAAATATCCTGAAGGACCTTCACTCCTGGGGACAGCTGATGTTTTCCAGGTTTGGTAGACTTAATGCTACTAAAGAACAAGTTACTTACCTTCGGTAACGTTTTTTCTGGTGGATACACTAGCTACCTGTGATGAATCCACAGGTAGCTAGTGTATCCCCCAGAAAAAGCGTTAACAAAGGTAAGTAACTTGTTCTTCTGATGGAAACAACTACCTGTGGGTTCCTCACCTTATGCAGTACCGCACTCATATCGTACAGATCATGCAAAATGGCCGTCCCTCCTAACCTCTGACTCCAAGCAATAATGCTTTGCGAAGGTGTGGAGGGACGCCCAAGTTGCTGCCTTGCAAATATCAACCACCGGAACCCCTGTAGCACGGGCCGAAGTGGCAAACTTAGCCCTGGTCGAATGGGCTCTAATACCCTCAGGGGGAACCTTCTTTGCCAACGAGTAGCAAACCTTGATACAAAAAATGACCCACCTGGATATTGTTCTTTTATGGACCGCTCTGCCCTTCCTCTTTCCAATATATCCCATGAATAGCTGATCTTCCAAGCAAAAGTTTTTTGCCCTGTCAATATAAAAACTGAGAGCCCTTCTGGGGTCCAAACGATGTAGCCTCTCTTCCTCCTTTGAGGGGTAAGGAGGAGGATAGAAAGATGGAAGGGTAAAGGTTTGCCCCATATGAAAAAGGAGTGACAACTTTTGGAAGGAAAGCTGCCCTGGTTTTCAGCATCACTTTGTCAGGAAAGAATAAAGTAAAGGGAGGTTTAACACAAAGAGCCTGAAGCTCACCAACACGCCTAGCCGATGTTATAGCTATCAGAAAAATCATCTTAAGAACTAAAAATCTTAACGGGCAAGAATGCATGGGTTTGAACGGTGAACCCATAAAAAAAGTTAAAACGAGATTCAGATCCCACTGAGACATAAGAAAAGGAGTGGGAGGAAACGTATTAGCTAAACCCTTTAAGAACCTAATAACAATAGGTGATTTAAACAAGGAGGGCTGATCCAGAAGGCAAAGAAAGGCTGACAGTGCCGCCAAATAGCCCTTAACAGTAGCAACTGTACAACCCTTCTGTGCTAAAGCTAATGCAAACAGAACATCAGATAGATGGGCCCTCAAAGGATCAATTTGCTTCTCTCAACACCAAGCTACGAATTTTGCCCACCTGCCGGCATAAACGGTCTTAGTAGAGTGTCACCTGGACGCTAAAATAACATCCACTACCTCTGGTGGGAGAAAGGACTCAGGTTGCCCCGTTCAATCTCCAGGCATAAAGGTGCAGGCTCTGGAGGTGGGGGTGTAGAACCCGCCCCTGCAACTGCGAGAGGAGGTCTGCCCTGAGAGGGAAACAGAGGGCACAGTGAGAGTTAGAGAAGGTCCGTGTACCACACCCTTCTTGGCCAATCCGGGGCTATTGAAATGACCTGAGCCTGATCTTGGCGAATCTTCCTCAGAACCAGAGGAATCAAGGGTATTGGGGGTGGGGGGGGGGGAATGCATAAAGCAACTGGTTGCATCAAGAGATCTGAAACCCATCCATCAAAGCTCCTTGCACCGGATACTGGAGGTTCCAGAATGACGGGCAGTGCGCATTCTCCCAAGTGGCAAACAGACCTATCCTTGGAGAACCCCATATCTGAAAGATGTGTAGGACCAGATCCGGATGGAGACGCCACTCGTGATCGGCCGAAATCCATCCATCAAAGCTCCTTGCACCGGATACTGGAGGTTCCAGAATGACGGGCAGTGCGCATTCTCCCAAGTGGCAAACAGATCTATCCTTGGAGAACCCCATATCTGAAAGATGTGTAGGACCAGATCCGGATGGAGACGCCACTCGTGATCGGCCGAAAAATGTCGACAAGAGTGTCTGCACGTAAGTTGAGCACTCCAGCCAGATGATTCGTTACCAAGCAAATCCGATGGTCCTGAAGCCAGGACCAGAGTCGCAGAGCCTCTCTACAGAGAAGGTACGACCCCACTCCTCCCTGCTTGTTTATATCACCACATCGCAGTAGTGTTGCCCGTCAGGACCTGAACTGACTGACCGCGAAGGGACGAGAGGAAGGCCTTGAGAGCCAGACGTATCGCCCGCAATTCAAACAGATTGATATGAAAAGTCTGTTTCACTGGAGACCAACGACCCTTGATCTCCAGGTCCCCCAGATGAGCTCCCCACCCCAGAGTGGAAGCATCCGTCATGACCGTGGCCACTGGAGGCAGCAGTGAAAACGGCCTTCCTTGAGAAAGGTTGCAACCCACAGCCCACCATTGTAGATCTGCTGCAGCGTCTCTGGAGATCGGTATCGACTCCTCGCGATCCCCTTTGTGTTGAAACCACTGCTTGCGGAGGTACCATTAGAGAGCCCTCATGTGCCAACGTGCATGAGTGACCAACACAATGCAAGAAGCGAACAGACCAAGCAGGCGTAGGACATTGAGGACTGGAACAACCGCTCCATTTTGAAACATTCGAACCAACGCCTGGATGTACTGAATCCGCTGAGGCGGAGAATAGGCCAGATTCAAAGTTGTATCCAGTACTGCCTCTATGAACAGGAGGGGCTGAGAGAGCTCCAGGTGAGACTTGGGCACGTTTACCGAAAAGCCCAGACTGAACAACAACTGAGTTGTAATCTGCAAGTAATGCAACATGAGCTCTGGCAACTTGGCTTTGATCAACCAATCGTCCAGGTAAGGGAATACCGATATTCCCTTCCTTCTGAGACTTGCTGCAACCACCGCCATCAACTTCGTAAAGACTCGAGGTGCTGAAGTAAGACCAAACGGAAGGACTGCAAACTGGTAGTGTTGTGACCCGACCACAAACCGGAGATACTTCCTGTGCGACTTGAGTATAGGGATATGAAAATAAGTATCCTGCAAGTCGACAGACACCATCCACTCCTCTCCGTTCAACGCCAGAAGTACCTGTGCTAGAGTCAGCATCTTGAATTTTTCCTGTTTGAGGAACCAATTAAAAATCCTCAAGTATAGGATTGGTCTCAATCGACCATCCTTCTTGGGAATCAGGAAATATCTCAAATAACAACCCTGACCCCCTTCCTGCTCTGGAACCAACTTCACTGCACCTTTTGATAACAGGATTTGAACCTCCTGCTGCAACAATAGGAGATGGTCTTCAGAACAAAACGAGGGACGGGGAGGGATGGGAGGGAGAAACTCTTGAAAAGGAAGAGCATATCTTTTCCTCACAATGTTCAGTACCCAGGAGACTTATGTGATTAACTCTCACTCGTGGATAAAAAGACGTAATCTTCCCCCTACAGGAGAAGTATGGCTGAAAATGGGCAGAAAACTAGGGCTGCTTCCCTTGTTGTTATCCTCCAGAAGAAGAGGATGATGCAGGGTGCTGCTGGGTGGCCCCTCTTGTTCGAACCCTCCTTTGAGGACCTTTAAGGGAAGCTGGTAGGCTGTTAGGCTGTTGGACTGTGGACTGGGGTCTCCCACAGTAAATGGCTCCACGCCCAAACCCCCTGAACCTCCAAAAGGACCTGAAAGGGGTAGTAGTGGAAGCCTGCAGACCCAAAGACTTTGCTGTGGCCCTACTGTCCTTAAAGCGCTTTAAGGCAGAGTCAGCTATAGCACCAAAACGTTTCTCCCCATCAAAAGGCAAGTCCAAGAGAGCAGTCTGGACATCCGAGGAAAAGACAGAGGACCTCAACAATGCATGCCTCCTGGTAGCAATAGAGGTACCCATCACCCTGGCCACCGAATCTGTAGAATCCAGACCAGAATGGATTATCTGCTTTGCTGTGGCCTCAGCATCCGACAGAAGTTCTCCAAATTGTCCCTGCACCTCCTGCGGCAGGTCCGGAACCATAGCCCTAGCTGAATCCATCAGGGCATGCACCCAATACACAGGTAGCATTTGCTGCTTTGAGGGCCATACTGCAAGAAGAAAAAGTTTTCTTCGCTGACTGATCCATCCTCTTGGATTCCCTGTCCGACGGAATCATAGGGAAGGAGCCTGGTGCGGACCGTGTGGAGCAAGAGGCCTGAACAACCAGACTCTCCGGGGTAGGATGTTTTGACAAGAATCCTGGATCCCCAGGAGCCATCCTGCACCTCCTTGCCACAGATCTGTTGACAGCTGGTAACGACACAGGCTTCCTCCATACCTCTAAGATAGGCTCAGTGAGAGCATCATTAAACGGAAGCAATGGATCCGCCGAAGTAGAAGAAGGATGCAGGACCTCAGTGAAGATATTTGTTTTGACCTCTGCAGCAGGCAACGGAAGATCCCAAAAATTAGCCGCCTTCCTGACCACAGTATGGAAAGAGGCTGCCTCCTCCGTAAACTCCACTGGTGAAGAAAGGTCCCACTACGGGGAAGTGTCTAGCTGACTGGCAGAGTCAAGCCCTTGATATTCCCCCAAGGGCTCCACAATCTCCCCTTCTTCCAACAACTGCCTCTGGTACTCCTCTTCCTCCAAAAGTCTTAAAGCCTTTCTACGCGACCTCATCCTGGCCTCTGACCTTGGCGTCGACATAGGATTAGCCGACGTCAATGACACCGGCTTCAGAACTGAAAGGCGTGGACCAGGAGAAGAAGGTTGACTTGGGTCTAATCCTGTGCCAGAGTGGATCCCATCAGCACCGTGGACACCTGAGGCTCCATCATCGGCGTCGACTGAAAAGGTGATGACACCGGCGCCGCAGGTCTAAAAGGCGATGTCATCGGAACCGCAGGTCTCTGAGACGATGTCATCGGCGCCGAACCGGCACCTTCAGACGGATAGAAGGGTATAAACGGCGCCGCCTTGTAAGGAGCCGGGGAGCCCAACGAAAATGCTAAAGGACCCGTGGGACCAGCCGGTGCACCAGCATTGGCCATAGCATTAAACATAGAAAATATGGCTCCCGAATCAGGGAAGGCAGAATACCGATGGTCTCCATGCTGCACCTATGCTTGTTGAGCATCCGAATCCTGCACCACAGGTGAAAAGTGAGGACTCTCTAGAGGGGCGACCACCTCGAAGACAGACGGCGCCGGAGAAGCCTGAGGACCCTGAAGTTGTGGAGTCACAGTTGGACTAACCTCCCACATCGCATGGCGCCGTCGAGATGGAGACCTGGACCTTGAACGGCTCCGAGCTGAACGACCCCGAGAGTCATGATGACGTCGCCTCTTGTGCTTCTTCAACAAAGTGTGAGAAGACGACCTGTGATGGTTTTTATGTCCTTTTTTCGCCTTAGCCAAAAAGAGTTTGGCCTCCCTCTCCTTCAGGGACATAGGACTCATGCTCTGGCAGGATACACACTCCTCGACGTCATGGCCAGAGCTCAAACACCAAAGGGAATCTTCATGAGGATCAGTGACCGACATGCGACCCACGCACTCGCGACATGGCTTGCATCCCGACTTCCTAGAAGGAGACATTGTAACCAGAAACAAGATGGAGCACCTTTAGCGAGAGCTAGGAGAAAACCGTTAGCGGCGAAGGCACGGAAAAAAGGGAACTGACGTCAACACGCCAGCGAGGACCTCTTATTGGCACGTGGAGCCGTGCAATTGTGACATCGACGTGGAGAGCTGGGAAGAAGATTTTCCATCGGATGCTGGCGCATGGGAGAATTAATAAGATGAGGAATCCACAGGTAGTTGTATCCATCAGAAATAAATATTCTCCCTGTGCTTGCTCCACCTTTTTCAAACACTTGCGGTACAAAACCTCATGACCTTTACTTGGATGGACAAAGCCCGAGACACTCACTGAAGCTCATGATACAACTCAGGCAGGCTGGGTGGCTGACAGTCTTCAGCATCCTGCATTATTATACTGCAGCACAGCTTAAGAGTGTTGGCAAAGTGGGCCACCATGCTTTATGAGAAAAACTGGCAGCAAATGGACCATGCCGTAGTCTGTTGTCCCCTACGAGACCCGGTGTGGCTTGCAAAACGCCTTAGACCACCTTACGCTTATGTTAGCACTCTTGTAGCGACTACATTAAAAACCTGGGGCAAATAAGTGGCCATTCCAGACACGGTATCCTCCCGGTATACAACAATTCACTTTAACCCTAAGTTTCCACCTGCACAAGCCAAATATTAATTTCCTAAATGGAAGGTGCAAAATGATAGCACACATGTATGAGGCTGCAAAACGTTTCAAACATGTAAACCCAATTGCGAGGTCCCAGATTCAGAACGGTTAAGGCCTGCCTAGCTTCGTTATTAGGTCACACATTCTCACATTTGAGGAAGACGTACTAGAGCTAAATTCCTCTTTGAACTCCATTTCCCTAAACTGATTGGCATGCGTGGTATAATTTCAACAATATACCGGCCTCTCCTAGCCCAGGAGACCCCACAAACTTGGCGGCACATTATCAAGTGGACGTGCACACAGGGAATGCTGATAGAACCTAAGGGGCAGGATAAACTACACACAGACATTCACTCCACCTTCGCATCTATACTCAGTCAGGATATACATTATTAAGTATGGTTAGGATGGCACTATAACCCACACAGACTACACTGCATGTGCCATAATGCCTTTTCTAGGTGCTGGACAGGATGGGGCACGCTCGGTGATGCACTACATATACGGTGATGATATCCAAAGATTCAACCCTTCTGGAGGAAAGAAGCCTCACTACACCAGAGGGTCCCTGTCCCTGCCAATCCAGAAATGATGATCAAGAGGCTGAGGCCTCTCCTTCTAACTAGGCTGATGAAGGATGATTGCCACATGGGCCTACGGTGTTTAGGGGGTGGCAAAACTCACAGTAGCACATAACTGGATAAACATGACTACCCACCACTTATATAATGGCACCAAACACTCTGAAAAATGCTAGCTATAGAGCCTTTGAACTCAGATGGACACCACTGGTTAAGAGCTTAAGCAAGGGGACACCCAGGGTGGTGCTCCCCTGCACTGAAGGACACTAAATCTTTTTAATTGAGGGGCGTGGGAGTTGTACAGCCACATACTGTGGCTCTGCAGTTGTTGCGGACTAACCCTGCAATAAAGTGACACGCTGAACAATACTTTGAGATTATTGGGCTTTTAGGTGGAGGTGTGCAGACTAAATACTCTTCTACAGTTGGAGTCAGCAGAAGGAGGGTGGGGGAGGTGAGAATAATTAGACATCCCACAGAAAGAATCACTGGGCCCACCCAAGACTGATAAATTATACTTTGCTCACACTTATGTTCTGCTACAGATTCAGGCTTAGCACACAGCAATAGAGAAAAAGAGAGTAGAGGGGAGATGACTGAAGGGAAAATGCAAACTGATATTTCTATAAAGTTGGATGATGGCCATCTTGAGTGGTGGAACTTGTATGCCGATTGAGATTGAAATCACTATGATATAAAATTGTGATATCACACTAACATCCACAACAAACAATAAGTATCGACTAAACTGTATTGTGCTTTTGCTGTATTGAAAGTCTTTACTGTTCAGCCTCGTATGCACATGTACTATTAATGCAATAATGAAAAATACAAAAACGTTAGAGGCCCCAAAGGTCTCTATTGGAGCACAAGTTTTTAGAGTGTCTGGAAAAGTTTAATCTGTTGAACTCCACAAATCCCTATGTCCCCAAAAATATATGCAAGTAATTATATCAATTAACAAACAAAAACACATTATGAAAGCATTTGAATGTGCTTAAGTGAATCACGAGCTTCCTAATTATGTGTATAACTTCAAAAACAACATCTGTGGTGAGTGCCATAAGTGGGTCTATGCTCACGTCTATGAAAATAAATATTACCAGTCTCTGACAAGGTTCTTATATGCATAGCTGCGAGATGTTGAAACAAAAATGTTGTTGTACCTGCCCATACCTTGCTCTGATCATTTTCAAATACATTTACAGGCTGCATAAAATCTTCTTGAAGAAAAGTTACTGAAAAGGCACTAAAGATTGATAATAGGAATAACTGAGATTTATGTTTGCAAACACAAAGTATTTTGGGCCTCATTACAACCCTGGCGGTCTTTGGAGATTGTACCGCCAACAGGCTGGCGGTACAATCTGCCGTATTATGACCGCAGCGGCAGCACCACAGCGGCAGCGCCGCGGTCGCACCACCGGGACCAGTGGTTTCCTGCCATGGTTGTCCCGGCGGTTTTAATCTGCCAGGGCAGTGCTGCTTGCAGCGCTGCCCAGGGGATTATGACTCCCCTTCCCGCCAGCCTGTCCATGGCGGTAGAGACCGCCATGGAAAGGCTGGCGGGAAGGGGAGTCGCGGGGCCCCTGCACTGCCCACGCACTTGGCATGGGCAGTGCAGGGTCCCCCAGGCACAGCCCCACCCTGCGCGCTACGGGTGCAACTGCACCCGTCACACGGCCACAACACCGCCAGCTCCAATGTTACAGCTGACATCCCTGCCGGCCCAGCGGGGATGTTGTAATGCGGCTGGCGGGATTGCGGTCGCCCTCCGCCACATGCCAAGGTTGTAATGAGGGCCTTTGTGTTTTGGAAAGGTAACGGAAATAAAAGCCTGAAAATTGATCAAAAAATGTTTTAGATCAGAAGAGACAGCTTCAACTCCAAGTTCCTGCCATAACAAAAACAAGAGGAAAAAGAGACGGTCTTTGAATGAAATGTTGATTAGCTCTTTACTTGAGCCAACTATTTGACTGTATGAAATGGTCTAGTAAGAGAAGCAAGCTTTTTAGGTCTTTCTAGACACAACTTGATTGTCTGCCATAACTCAGGTGAATAACAAACAAGGAATGTATGGAGAGAGGTGTATTCGGTCCGAGACCCTTTCTCCCCTACAGCAGCAGTAACAGCTGTAGCAACAGGAGAGACTATTGCAGCAGAAACACCTGCCACCACTGTAGAGACCAGTATGGTGATCTCAGCTATAACCACGGTAGTGATCATGTTGGTGAACACAGTTGCCACCAAGATAGGTAAAACAGCTGTAACCACAGCAGGGCTGATGGCAGAAACCTGAGCTATAACCAGAGCCTCCATCACAACAGGGACAACGGCTGTGAGCACAACTGTATCCTCTGCAGGAACAACAGCACCAACCAGAGCAGAAACGACAGCAACAGTAACCCCAGTAGCAGTGGCAATAACTGTGGCCACCAGCAGCAGCAAAGTATTAACAAGCAGAAGAGGGACTACTTCAGTGACAACCCATGCCACCACAGTACTATCAACAGGATACTATCCATCGAGAGATGGACTGTTTACCTTGGACCTCATTGCCTGTACTGATGACATCAGAACCAGAGTCGACAAGGGCGAGACCGTTGCACTCATCCTCCTGGACCTCTCAGCAGCCTTCGACAGTGTTTGCCACCAAATACTCCGTACACGCCTCTACGACACAGGAATCTGACACAAGGCCCTGGACTGGCTCGCCTACTTCCTCGCCGAAAGAACCCAGAAAGTTTGCCTCCCTCCCTTCCAGTCCCCAGCAACCAAGATCATCTGCGGGGTCCCCCAAGGGTCCTCCCTCAGCCCTACCCTTTTCAACATTTACATGGCGCCACTCGCCAACATCCTCTGCCCTCACGGAATCACCATCATATCCTACGCGGGCGACGCCCAGCTTGTCATCTCCCTCACCAGGAACCCCACCATCGCCAAGACTAACATCCACGCCGGACTCCTGGACACCGCCAAATGGATGACAGCAAGCCACCCCAAACTCAACTCCAACAAAACCGAAATCATCATCTTCGGCCCCAACAAGACTGTATGGGATGACTCCTGGTGGCCCACCGCCCTAAGACCACCCCAACACCCTCCACCCACACACGCAATCTCGGCATCATCTTAGACTCATCTCTCTCCATGGCCCAGCAAATCAACTATCACTTCCTCCTGTTTCAATACCCTCCGCATGCTGCGAAAAACCTTCAAATGGATCCCTATAGAAACCAGGAAGACCATCACCCATGCACTCATCAGCAGCAGACTAGACTACGGAAACGCCCTCTACGCTGGCACCACAGACAAGCTTCAGCAGAAACTCCAGCGGATCCCGAACGCAGCCGCACGTCTCATCCTGAGCCTCCCACGCCATGATCACATCTCCGCCCACCTCAAATCCCTTCACTGGCTACCCATCTGCAAAAGGATCATCTTCAAAGTCCTCATCCACGCTCACAAATGCCTCCACCATACTGGACCAGCCTACCTCAACGAAAGAGTGAACTTCCACACTCCCACTCGTCTCCTCCGCTCTGCTGACCTCTCCCTCGCCACAGTCCCCCGCATCCAACGCACCACCTCCGGAGGCAGATCTTTCTCTTACCTCGCCCCCAAGACCTGGAACTCCCTCCCCACCAACCTATGCAAGACCCAGGACAGCCTGACCTTCAGAAAACACCTCAAGACAAGGCTTTTTGAACAGTAAAACGACATCCCCCTACTGTTTTGTCCCCCCCCCCCCCAGAGCCTTGAGACCCTTGTGGGTGAGTAGCGTGCTTACACAATTTTTTGATTGACTGATTGATTAGATGTGGCTACCTGTACAGACTGGCCCATAATTGTTAACTAGTTGGTTCGATCCGCAGATGTAATTTGTGTTATGAAGAATAAAATTCAAAACTCTCCTCCCATCTATAGAATGAAACGTTCTCTCAGCTGAAGTAGAAGGATTCTAAAACAATGTTGGTAACAGGATGATCTGATTGACATGTAAACCCGAAATAACCTCAGGGAGGAATTTACGGTGAGCCCTCAAGACCACTTTGTTATAGTGGAAGACTATGTATGGTATGTGAGAGCATATTGGCTGGATCTTGGTAACCCCTGTGGGCTGATGTTATAGCTACCAAGAAAGCTGTTTTCCAAGAAAGATGATGGAGGGAAGCTTTGTGAATTAGCTCAAAAGGTTCCTGCGTAAGTCGTTAAAGGACTATGTTAAGTTCCCAGGGAAGTCCAGGACGCCTAATGGGAGGGAAACCATCTTCAATCCTTTATTACAGGGACTTTGAAAAAAAGAGGTTTGTGAAGGACATATGGAAAAATGACATCTCCTTGGCAAGTTGTAGGGTCCATGCTCTTGGAGGAACACCAAATGCAAAATCGTTTCCACTTGAAGGCATATGAGAAATGGGTGGAAGGCCACTTGGACTCCTTGAGGATCTCCACGCAGTCTGTGGCAGGTTCAATGTCTATATTGCACTGGCTCGGGAACCATGCAGCCAAATTCAAGAAGGAGAGTTGGGGTGAACCATCTGGACTTCAAATTTCATTAGAAGATCCGGTCTGCATGGCAGCTTGATATGTGGACGCTCTAACCGGTGAAGCAGGTCAGTGAACCACCACTGATGTGGCCCCTCTGGACCTATGAGGATCATCTTGGCTCTCGAGTGGGACAGGTTGAGGTAGTCTGGTGGTATCAGGGGAATCCGTGAAAAGGGGTAAAGAAATTTGCCAGACCAGTCAATCCACAGGGCATTCCCCAGAGTCCCTGATTGGAAGTACCTCGAAGCAAAGCAGCAGCATTTTTGTTTTTTTGTGGTGGCGAACATGTTGATGATTGGACTGCCCCACAGTTCATACAGTATCCTTGTGCAAGACCCATTTGTGAATGTCTTCCAAAACTCTGCTGAGAGCGTCTGGACACCTGGGAGGTGAGTTGCAGTGATCTACAGGTTCCTGGAGAAACGCCACTTCCAAATTGCATGGGCCTCGCTTGACAAGGGTCTGGACCCTGTTCCTCCCTGTTTGTTGAGGTAAAACATGGTGGTTTTGTCCGTCTGAACAAACAGGAGTTGAGTCGTGAATGATGGGCGAAAGGCCTGGAGTGCTGGGTGAGCTGAGTGGAGCTTGAGGAGACTGACGTGACAGGTTCTCTCTTTCAGACCAAGTGACCTGAATCCGGAGGTGATCCATAGGAGCTCCCCATTCTAGGAGAGATGCATCCATTACTATGGTTTGAGAGGGGACCTGTTGGTGGAACGGCATTTCCTGCAGGAGACTGGCTGGAGAGCACCACCATTTGAGGGACCGTTTTGCATGAAGGGGCAGCTTGATCTTTTCCTCCCAGTTGCCCGTTAGTTGGTCCCACTGGCCTCGAGGCATTCTTGGAGAGGCTGCATGCTGGGGTGAGCATTTGGAGTGAGGAAGATGCAAGAGGCCACCAACCTAAGAGGAGAAGACACTGCCCTCACTGTTTGATGAGATACCTTCATGAGAGAGTGACACTTCTGAAGGGTCGATACCTGTCTCTCCTCTAAAGGCACACCTTTGCCTGCGTGGTATTGATGGAGACTCCCAAGTAATGTAAAGTCTGAACCGGAGTGGGTGTGGACTTGTTATGGTTTATATGAAACCCCAATCACTGAAGGAGGTCACAGGTCCAATTGTAATGACGTTGGGCTTCATGTGAAGTTGATGCTTTTATGAGCTAGTCGCTTTGATATGGGTAGAAGAAGACTCAGAGCTTCCTGAGATGGGCCACCACAACTGCAATGCACTTTCAGAATGTTCTGGGTGCTGTCTGTAGGCTAAATGGAAGTACTGGTAATGGTCCTGCCCCACAACAAACCTCAAGAACTTTCAATGCATTCTAGCGATTGGAATATGAAGGTATGCATCTTGAAGATCGATGGAGCAAAGCCAATCTCCCTGGTGTCATTGGGGATTGATTTGATGTAATAACAGCATCCAGAACATTTCTCGCCAAATCCACTTGTTTGCTTCTTTGAGGTCGAGTTTGGGTCAGAATTCATTCTTGTCTTTCTTTCTCATCAGGAAGTACCTGGAGCAAATCCCTGTGGCCTGTTGTTTGTGCAGAACAGCTTCCACCTCCTTCTTCTGTAATAGGATGTTGATTTCCGAGAGTAGCAATACAAGATGGAAATTAGATGGTTTTGGAGGTATGGACGATGGTGGGCTGGTGCACCTGAGAAAATATATTTTGCACAATATTCAGAACCCAGTTGCTTTGCGTGATGTTTTGCCCCTCTATCAGATATTGCTAAATACTTCTCCCTATTGGAGTGTGTAACGGAAGAGGGGGAAGGAATGACTCAGGGCTTCTCTGTTGCTGCCTGTTTATCCACTTGAGCAGGCTTTTGGGTACGGCCTCCTCTCGTCTGCTTACACAGTTGTTGGTACGATCTTAGGTGTTGTTGCTGGTCCTGAGTACCATTAAGGGGGTTTGAACCCTTTGAGGGTAAAAGTGGCGTTGGTAGGGGTGGAAAGATTTTCTCTGTTCTTTTGGTCTGTCTACACCCACAGCTTTATGGATTTCCATCTCAGTTTACATTTGCGCCATCTTATCATCGGTGTGACTTTAGAAGACAGTGGAATCTGAGAATGGTAGGTTCTGGATCTGTTGCTGAGACTCCGGTTTGAGTGATGTTAAGCAGAGCAACGCATGTCTTCCTAAGGCTACTCTGTAACCATATAATGTGCAGCTAGAAGGGAAGAATCCACTGCTGCATCTATGACCTGATTGGAGACCAATGCACCCTCGTTGACTAACTCCACAAAATCCTCTATTTTGCCTCTAGGAAGATGTTCAGCAAAATGCTGGATGGGGTCCCAGAGGGCTCTGTCATATCTGCCCAAAACAGCAGTAGCACTGGCTGCCTTCATGGATGTTGCGGCTGTGTTGCAGACTTTGCGACCAGCCGAGTTCAGCTTCTTGCTCTCCTTATCAGGAGGAAAAGATAAAGAGAGGGAAGTGGAGCGGTGCTTTTCAGCTGCTAAGATTACCACAGAGTCTGGAGGAGGATCGGCGCAGAGGAATAAAGAATTCTGATCCCTTGACAGGGCAGGCTTAACTGATGCTGGTGTCCAAACCAGCTCCATGGCTGGTTCTAAGCCAGGGACTAGTGGTAGTAGTGGTCTTGAGACTGTCCATTGGTGTGATGTCTCGAATGTTAAAGATGTGGAGGGTATTCGTACCAAAATCTGAATATTAAGTTTGGCAGTCCATCATATCAGGACTTCTTAGAAGGTTGCAATGTCGTCCACTAGGGAGATACGAGGTGGTGGTAAGTCAGATAATGTTGGAGAATATTCTATTGTTGACATGGAGAAGGTATCTCTAGATCTATGAAGAGATTATGTTAAGACCTAGATAGTGATCTGGAGCGGCAGTGAGAATGGTGTGAAAATGTGGTTGAGCACCTGGAACTATGATGGAGTCGGTGATGGCGAGAGCTGTGATGCGTTCGGTAGCACAACCTATTTCTTGGAATCAGAGTCTCCATGGGTGGAATTGCTGCCTCTGGAAGGGGCACTGGCCGTGGAAGTGGTTGGCAGAGGAGTTGATGTCTGTTGTAGTGGGGCAGGAGGCAATGCTGGTGGTGGTGACAGAGCTGGTGGAGGAAGAGGAGGCGTAGGTGGCCGAGACGGGGATGAAGAGGGCATTACAATGGGAGAAAGTGATTATATTCTCGAATATTGAGATTCTGGAGATGACTTGATTCTTCTCTTCCTTGTCTCCTGGTATCCCCTCTATGTCGAAAAACTCCTTAGATGACATTCTACTACAATGCCTCCACACTGGTCTGCTCCTCGACATCGGCTTCCGCTGACGCCTCAACGTCAATGCACTCCTTCCTGAAGATGAGACACTCCTCAATGTTGACCGCAGCCTGTGTGTCAAAGGTGTATGGGTCTATTTCTGAGGTTCCACCTCCAGCCTATTCTTGTTCCTGTAGTCTCTCCTCAGTCAAAAGGAGGTCAACCTTCACTATTTCATGTAAGGTGCATCACCAAAAGTTCCTGCAGTGATGATATGAGTCAGGAACATGAGATGCTGGAAGGCAAATGATGCAGACTTCAGGAAGGTCTGTTTTGGCCACCTTTCTCCCACAGACTAGGCACTTGCCAAATAAAGAAGGCATTTTATTTGACAAAATACCTCACTTATCTGTCGGGGAAAGAACTGAAAAAGGCATGGAGAGATGAAACCTGTCGAACAAAGATGTTGTCACCAATTTCTCCTGGAAAATGTTGAAGAAAAAAAGCCTAAAAAGGCCAAGCTCAAAACTCCAGGATCCTGTCAGCAAGAGCCAGAAAAAAGAACTGAAGCAAGTACCACCTGCCGAGCATTTTGGGATACCGGTGGTCTCTGGTCCTTAAAGACACAGTCTCTAATTTTAAATCATATACTGACAGCCCATGGAGCTACACTGCCCTGCTTTACTTCATCTCTCTACTCCTTCAAAAAAGGGTTTGTGAAAGGCATTTATCCTGTTTTACCAAACCATCATGACATCATATACATATATGGTTCTCCTGAACTCTTTTTTGACTCTAGGATGAGGAACTACCACCATGACAAGGACAAGAGCTATCATCAAGGAAGGAAAAGAGCAACCACAATTATAGGAACCACAGCAGAGCGACAAACTGCCTCCACAGGAGGAACAATAACTGCAACCGTAGCTGCCAGTAATGCAGGGACAATATCAATTAGCACATTTGTAACCACTGAGAAAAAAACAAAAACAAAATGATGATAGGAATGCTTGAATTAATTTCAGTCGCAAGCAATTTGGGCTTTCTTCCAGGTCATCGTTTCTTTATTTATTTATTTTTTGCTCACTCTGCCACTACAGACAGGGATAAATGCTATGCAAGTATGCTTTGATGGTGCATTACCAAGAACAATCTTGCTCGAACGTTTAAGCCAAGTGCTGTCTAAATGGCAACACAAGCAACCACAAACCAGTTTTGAAAATGTTGATTTCATCTCTGACATACAGCTTAAATATTTCAGAGTAGGGATTATGGAACCCATGCCTGTGCTTACCATTTCCCCTTATGTTATTTCACTGAGGAAAACATGCATTGGAAAGTCAACAGATATGACTTTATTGTGCTATCATATGTAAAAACGGGCATGTATTAATGTGCACTGGTTATTTGTGCATCAGCTCTTTATGTCTATGTACTGTTTGTATTCCCCAAGCATACAGGGCAGTGCACTCACTGAAAGCTAAAGTGACACAATGAGAAGGCACATATACTCATGAATATCTCTACTTGCATTACAACATTAAAGCTACAGCTGTAGCATTTACAATGTACAATAGAATGTCACCCACTAACTTCTTGTTGAAGATCCATCTCATATTTGTCCTGGCTCATTTGCCTTAGTTCATCTGTTCTTAGTCCATTCCCTTTGCCTTCTTCATCTTTGTGAACCATGTTCCGATTGCTGTAATACATTCATCTTTGCCACTTAGTGCAACAACTGCTGTGCTTTTGTTTGCAGCTTTCTGTACCAAGTATTGGGATGCAATACATTATGGCGGTGGTATCCACCCATATCAATACTATCTTATTCCAAAACAAAGTCTTGAACACCTTGAGCGGTATAAGAAATGTCCTTACTTGTAGGTCACTTATTTGATGTTTCTCCTCTGATAAATTCAATTTTACCAGAGAACACATGTGCCATATTTGTGAAGGTCACTGATTAGCCAAGTGGTCAGTGAGTATCTTTATGCAGAGTATGCTACTAAGAAATACCAGTACGAATTACCAAAAAGGGGACGTGACAAACGCCACTGGAGCCTTGATAAGGACCATGGCAATGCACTGCATGGTGACTGAAGAAATTAGCCTTAACGTCTATGCAGCATCTGTAGACATCATAATATGTGGTATGGCCACACCCTGGGAAAATCTTCATTACGGTTAATCTGCAGATAGGATGGCTTCTAAACTCCCATGTAGTGTGTCTCTCTGTAGGTCCCACAAATGCAACCAAGATGACGGATGAGATTATCCATTTAGTTATGCTGTATTGTCTCCAGATAAAGAACACTTAATTAGTACAGGGATACTGTGGCATTTCCTGCTTGCACCCAAAAGTGATCACATTTGTAATAGTGCTATACAAATGTAACACTCACTCATGTACGTCAGCTCTTATGATTTGTGCGCATGGGTCTACAAATGAGTTCTCTCTCTGGAACTTACACTGGACCAGCGTCACCAATTTAGAAACTGCAATGTTACATCACAGCTACTAAACAGATCCCACCAATTATACGATTATTCGCCTAGGCACTCCTGGCAAGACAGCATTTGCAATGGTGTCATGAGCACTAGGGGCCAGATGTAGCAAACGTTTTTACCCATTCTGTGTCTATGGGAAAAAGTGTTCGTACATATGGCCCTTAGTCTCTACTTTGGGCTGCTACACCAAGCAGCATGTTTGAAGTCCTCACTGCCTAAGACATGCTGATGCCTGGAATATCATTGTTTAAGAATAGTAGCCTCCATTCCCAGTTCACAAGTGATCATTTTCAAGTATAGACTCCCACCTCTCTTTCGCACAACCATGCCAGTCTGCATTCTTTCTCAATCCATTCTCTTGGCCCCCAAGCCTCAAACTTAATATAAAACATGGTCCACAGGGTAACTGCATGGAGCAAGAAGGACTAATGGCTAGAATTAAAAGAGTACATTCTTTGAAGAAATTTAAGTGTGGAGAAAGACAGCCAGATTAGAGTCTAAAGATCTAACTAAAATTATTCAGCATGGACTGAGTTAGGCATCAGATTTTAAGTAACTGTCACTTTTTAATGCTTATAAAATGTGGACTGGCTTTGCAGATAGCAAAGTTGTTCTGATTTTAGCACAGTTTCAATTACCTCCTTACAGCTTATTACTTTGGAGAGGACATAATTTGTAGCTGCAGTTAATTTCTAGTTATAAAGTGCAGCTTCCACAGGCAAATGATAAGTGGGGTCCAGATAATGGCTCACATTCGCTAAGTGTCCTCAGCCCCCAGAAAGTTTTGATCATGGGTTGTAGTTTTTGAAATATGGGCCTCTAAAGATAGGTACTCCATGGGTGACATTCTAGTCGTTACCGAGTCACTATTATCTCTGCCCCATTCTAAAAATAACCCCCAGTAGATGTTTTTACTGGTTTTAAAGTACCTAAGCTGTGTCATGCTGAGGTACCACTAATCAACTCTAGTCAGCAATTTTCTGGAAACTAAGACTATGATAATAAACTGAACTTCATCATTGACTTCATTAGCTGGCACCGGAGTTGCTTGTGTGTGGGGGCTCGAGTGCGGAGACCTATTGGTATGTATTTATTGTGACCACCGAGTAGTCTTGTCTTGCACCAACAGCCAATAAAACAGCAGGTGATATAAATAATCATGAGATGGATGTACTCTATCTATCTTAAGTTGGCTGGCAACTGCCTTCTATTGAGTGAAGCATTAAAAGGCTGTTATAAACACTGTAGTAAAATGCAGGAGGAAGAGTCACTGCAGCTAACCTGAGCACGTCCCAAAGGATAAGAATGTTATAGAAAATTAAGTTCCCAGCACTTAAGGGCTCTAAAAACATCTAGCACTGCCCTCAGTCACAGCAGATAGTTAAGCCCTCTCTTTTTCTTCATTTATCATACTCAACTTGTTTTTTAGCTGACCCATGAAGCCCTGCTCTTCTTGGAAAATAAATCCCTGGCTGGAAATTGCTTTATTGAGTATTTACCACAGTATGCTCTAAATGAGCTCTTGACTACGACCTACAACAATATGGATTAAGTGTTTCACTTTGCTACAGTCAGGTGTCTAAAGAGAGTACCAAGGTGATCCATTTGTGAATGGTACCCTGCTGATAAACCCCAGGGATATCAGTGGTAAAGGATATTAGCCTACCAGGATAATGCTAAGTAAGGATTTACTAGCCAAGGACCCTCACAAAAAGGCCTTGTAATGGAAGTTTGCTCTCTCATTGATGATTTAAGAAGGACTGTTTTTACAATAACTAAAAAAATCTACTTGAATGTAGAGGTAGTGGACCCTTGGACTACAACCACAGCTGATAATATGGTTATGGAACCTAGGAGACAGATGGCAAAATAAGTGTCCATATTCCCTTAATGCTTTAGGATTGATACATTCACAATGATAATATCATTTTTTAAATCTTGTGTTATAAAGACATAGAAGTATAGTCCCCTCCCTCCCGCCACCCAGGAAGAAAAAGATCTGATGATGAGACATGAAGTTTGATAGGGAATCAAAAGAAATGTGCCATATTCTCAGATTTATTTGAAGATATTCCTTATAATATTGAATAAAAGTGAACATATCCAAGATAAAAAACGTTAAATGATGCCAAAACTGTCTCGATTGTTAGGTCAACGTTTGAGATTAGGAGTATTATTAAGGTTCCTGATACATGAGAATGGATTCAACTGAGACAATCGTAAATCTTCAGGAACTTTCTTAAGTATTCGATGTTAAGGAACAAAGATGAAGCAAAAACGTTGTTCATTACTTCCTTACAGGTCATTTAAACAAGATTTTGTTCCAGAGCCTGAAAAGCCAATAGATCCTTTGTGGAGGAAATTAAGAATGTTGGAAAAAAGGAAGCACATAAAGAAAGATTGGCGTTCGAAGTCTTGAGATCCATCTACCAAAAGCCACAAAGCTTAGAGGAGAATCAAGTGGTGTATAGATAAAGGAAAATTTACTCAGTTGTAATCATAGTTTGAATATTAGAAAATTACAGCCTCTGTGGGAAGCCAGGATGTGTTTTAATTGAGAAAATTCTATTTTTTTTAAAAAGTAATTGAACAAAGAAAAAATTTCAATCTACACAAAGGATTTTCTGATGTTCTTTTAGAGTAGCTGTGAAAATACAAGAGTAATTGCGTTTAAGAATGAAAAATAAAGCAGGAATTTGTGCAGGTAAGTAGTACTTATAGGAGAAGGAATTAACCCTGATGCATGTAGGACCCCCGCTGTACCTAGATTCAGAGCCGTTTCTGATTTAATGACTTACTGTGATATTAAAGTCAGAGTAAAGATCCAAATAATTGTTTTTACAATGTCATGGGTTTAACAGGGAGGCACAATGATTATTTATGCATTCCCAGAAGATGTCCACAAATGAGAACTAGGATTTCATGAATGAATCAAGGCAGCCTTTCATCTAATGGAATAAGCCCCAGGTTTAACAGGAATTGGCATTTAGACATTAAATAAACTCGGACGATGGACATCATCCATCTAGCTGAAGATTGCTTTGAAAGAGCCAAACAGTATAGGTAATCCCCTTAGTTGATAACTAATTTTAGGATGCCACCACTGCAATGATCTTAAAACTAACATCTCTATTTACATGTATTGCAAGATGATAGGTATTCACTTGGAAGGAAGGCTCTGGAAGGGAAAAGGCTAGTTTATTAGAAAATAGCAAATGTATTTCTGAAAGAAGAAAGGGTGAATTATTAATGTCATACTTCATAAAATGTGTATTTGCAGAAGACTTGGAACTTGATCCTCCTTTTCCTCTCCCCCGCATTTATGTAGTAGGTATAAAAAAAAAACCTGCAAAGACAAATACTTACAGCTGCCCTAACGCATACCTTCAAACTGAGAGCTCAGAATTTTGGAAAGACTAACTTAATATAAGTCTTTCTTTCAAATACTTTCCCCAAAAAATCATTAAGCTTTGGGAATGATACTTTTCATGTCTGAGAAAAATTGTGCATCTATGGATGAAAACTTGTAGGCTTGAACTAGCTAAAAAATTAACGTATGTTAATACAACCTCATCCTGAAATATACTCTGACTAATATTATACCCCTGATATTAAATGCAGATTGTTTGTTATTTAAAGGTGTGGTTGGTCTCCTTACGGAAAGGTTTGACATCCTGCTGAAACTTCATATACCTGTGCTTGTCACAGTTAGGATCCAGACGGAGAATACAGTGTGTAAAAGGATCTTGTCTGACATTCTGGAGATGAGATTCAGACTGCATGAATCTCACCTTGTTAGTTTCTCTGAGAGAAGAGGGCGATCTAGGTAGGGAATATATAACAATGACAAGCATCTACAACAGATGCTGTTTGAGTTGAACTAGAAACTTTAGCAGAATTTGTATTAGCACAAAAGCACAAGGAAAAGGGCATGCCTTCTACAGCTTGGCTATGGGAGCCTAAGAATGAAAGCTCAGCATTTTGTGTTTTTGGCTGCGGGGAGCATGCCAAGCTCAGGGGATGCTCACTAGCTGAATATATCTGTGGAAACTATGTCACTGTGAACACCACAGAGATTTTCCGTCAAATGTTTGCTTTGTCTGCTTTTGTATGTTACTGTCCTGGAAGGAGTGTCATCAGTCATGGTTGGTTTTCTACCAGAAGGCACTACAATATCAAATGAGTGACCTTAGAAAGGAGTCTGGGTTCCATGTCCCTGGCAATAACAAATGTGTTACTGCAGTGTTGTCTGTTTGGACCAGGATGGGCTGTCAAGTGAACGCTGGAAAAAGCAACCTGAGTGATAGAAGTACACTTTGCTCCTCTACCATAGTTACATCCTCAATTTGTCATTCATTGACATAACTTTTTGAACTATTTGTTGATCCACATGAGCACTGCATTTCAGCATGGATGTGCCCTTCCTCCACTGCTGTCTGAGAAAAGAGTTGTTTTTCAAATGGGGCTCCCTTTTATAGAATATTTACTCAGGTTGGCCAAAAGTGTCACTGAAGAGTCACTCTGTCCTCCCAATACCTCAGTTTTAAATGCCACTGGTACTCAAGACACTCTTCTAAAATGTAAACCGGCAGAGGGACTGCTGAATATACGTGATGCAGTGAAGCCAAGAAGGGGAAATGTTTTTGCTGATGAAAGATCTTTTGCTCTTTGAAGAGTACAGATTTGAAACCCTTTGTGTCCATCACTGCTTCAGGTTCTTATACTGTTTGGACTGACTCACAACGGGGTTTTCTGTGATTTATTGGCTACGCAAGGCAGCTTCTTTTTTTCTTTTTACAAAAAAGCCTTTGATGTATCTCTCAGCGAAAACATTTTTCTCATTATGAACATTAAAATCATTGCCATTCTCTTTGGTGGATGCTCCGGGCAAGTATTCAGTCCAAACTGATTTACATAAATGTTATTTATGTAAAGGGTGTTTACTGCAAGCCTAGCACATGATTTGTGGAAATTTCACTGTGGGACAAACATCACACTCTTGATACTGGTATGTGCCCCGCACTGATTGACATTTTTTTTCTTTAAGGGGTCTCCTCCTCGCCAATGCTGCTCTCCCCACCCTATACATAGGCATTTTGCCACCTAGAACTGCAGCACTGTTTAATTAAGTGCTGGAGTGCAGGCAGCCAAATGCATGTCAGCATAATAAACATGGCACAAAGTCACCATACCCTTACACAGACATCCAGTCTCACTTGTTTTTCAAACAGTAAGGAGAACCAGCCTTGAAATGTGTACGTCACCTTTCCTGAAGCTTAATTATTCTGTTGAGCAGATTTTGAAACAGCACTTCATTAAATTATGGGAATACAGGAATACTCTCTTGCAACAAAGAAACACCCAAATGGGAAAGACGAACATGAGACGGTAGGAGAAGAAGAAAATGGAGGAGGAGGAGAGGAAAGAGGATCCTATTATCATCAGTACATTGGTCTATCAACATATTCTTTACTAATTGAGATCATTTTCCAAGCGATAGGATATATCCTTAGTTGGAATTAAGCAATTTCACTTAAAAGCCATGAAAAGTGGAATCACGGTGTTCCCATTACAAACCTTAGCCAGATTTCCCTTGATACTGGGTTGTGATGTTTTTGTTTATATTGGACAAAGTTGAGGTAGGCCAGGCTGGTGAGTGAGGCTTCTGAGATCAACATGAGGATTCAATAAAGGTACAGGACAGACTTGAATAAATAAGGTGCAGGCTCTGATGAACCAGGAACAAGTGCTACCTCATGTAAGTGTGTAGTGGCAGGAACAAAGTATTAAGATGGCTAACTGCGGACAGTCAAAACAGGGATTGTCTTGGAAGTAGAACAGAAAACATGAGTATATCTCATGCTGGATTCAAACAAAACGAAATTAGCCTTTCAGGGTAAGCACTTGATAGGATACAAAGCAAATGTGGTTCCTTCCACGGAGGAAAGTGAACAGGACTCCAGATGACTTGACATACTGTGTGAGAAGCTTACACTTTCAGTATTGGGTTGAACTTTCAAAGAAAGAGGCGAAGAGGGTTCTTCTAAGACTGGTTAAAGAATGGCATGTGACAAGGTCTGTAGTTAACACCATATAAGGCAAGACACTTTCAAGTAGGATGCCACTTTGTTTGTTATTGTGGTCCTCTTTCAATGTATAGTTATAGTGATTTGCAGTGTTCAGAATGGCTTTGTAACACCCTCCAAGTGAACTTGATATTCATGGCATCACACTGGAGGTATTTTTGTTTTACTTCTATGAGACTTCCGAGCAGATATCTCATGTAAACAGGGCACCCAGGACGGGCCTTGTCTTTGCGAAGGTGACTGATGTCCCCTCTAAAAAAGCTACAGACCGACAGTGCTAGCAGTATTTATCTACATTCAGAGGTAAAAACCTGTCTACCAGTTTTAACTGAACCCCTGAGGGGGAATAACCTATTTGCTCTCTCCTTGTCAAGCCTATGAAATCTTCCATTACTGTAATTCTTAACCTCCATGTCTAGAACATCTGAAGATTGCCCAATATGAATAAATGTGGTCAAGCTAGGGTTTCATTTATTTACTGGGACAGGAAAATTGTGGATTACCGTGTACTTCACAATTTTGTGTTACAAAATGGTGGTTGCCTTAAAGTGAGACTGACAATGTCCATTTCTAAAACAGGATCCTGTATGTACTCATTGCCCCTCTCTCTTCCCAAAGGTGTGTAGTCCACCAGAGCCAATCAGACATAGCCAGATTTCCACTGTCAGAGTGAAATCTACTGCTCATCTTTTCCAGTTTGAGATCTGTATTTATTTGGAGACAGCACATGGTCAGAGCCATTCCACATTTTGCTTCAGGCAGACTAAAACTGGCCTAAAAATGACAGAGCTTTATTAGATGTGCCAGCTTAACTGCATGACCTGGGCATAATATCACCACACCGAGGTGATGCTACCCAGGAGTGAAAGGTCCCTCTATTTTCAAATTGCACATTCAATCTGATGTAGCTTCCCAAGCAATTCATTTAATGCTGCATTTCTGAAGCCACTTGTGCACCAGCATGAGGAGCACAAACACAGTGAGTAGTTGGAAATGGGACTGCTGACTTCTGACTGGGCCTAAGTTTGGGAAGTATCTACAAAGCAGTCTTGCATAATCTGTGAAAAAATACATTTACCTTCTAGTTGAAAAGGAGTAGTACCCTTGCCAGGAGAAAGTGACATATCACAGCCTGCTGAAGCTCACCTGCTGATAGGACATGCATAGGACAGCCTCAACAGATATAGCATGTCCCAGAGGTGAGGGGTTGCCCCAGCCAGCTGTCCAAAAGATGCAATATGGAGCACTGCAACATCTGGGTCCAGGAGAGGATCCATCGTCTACAGACATTGAGAGGGGTGAGCCTGTCCCTTGCCAACACTCCTGGTGCCCTCTAAAGGTGTAATGGTCTTTCTCTAAAAGTCCTAAAAAACCTTGACTTCCACCCCTGGCCTGTTAATCTATCCCATCGTCTGATGAAAGCTGCGCCTATTTTGGAACCTTTGGAATCATTTTAAAAGTCCTTACAGTTTGGGAGATTTTGTGTTTAAAGAGTGGGGGTCAGGGATCTCTTGTATCATCAGTACAGCAGTGAGTACTGGACTGTGGGTTTGGCTATCTATGTGAACATCTCTGCTGCAACTGGTAGACTATAAACTACAGACACTTTGCAATTACCACCACCTATTGGATACCTAGGGTGAACTGGCACCAAGTAGCCCACCTGTACCCTTGTTTCTTTCAGTAGTCTACATTATAAGGAGGCTTTGAAATACTGCAGACCTGAGCACTTCAAAGGAGACCCAAATCACAGCCAAACCTTCCTTAAGAGGGCAACACTAAGCATAGGTCTCAAAGTTGAACAAAAATTAGAATACCCAACACTGACAAGTTAGAAATACATTTAGGTCCGGATCTAGCCCAGAGGGTGATAGGCAGTTCTGGATTTTGATGACTAGCTCTTTTTAAATAAAGTACTTTTCTTTAGAAAGGTTACAATGTTGGGGCATTGAAGTTTGTAGCATGTTTTCAGCTGTGTCATACTGTTTCTGGGTGTCTAATCTCAGCCCACATCATGAAGTAAGCCTTGTCTGATAGATCACACTATCCTGAAACGGTCCAGTACTAAAGGAAGTACTTCCATTACTTCCCCATCAAGTGGAATGCAACACTACTGTGGCTGCAGGACACTTCTGGTAAACAACATTAATTGCTACACTTAATGCCCAGTAAACTCTCACTAACTTGAGACCCAAACGAAGGGCATCACATCAGCTGAGAGAGGCCCTATGCTTTCTTCTGGAGAAATAAATGAGCATCTGTGGAACCTTATACTTGTTTTCTTTCCTTCTCACTCTCTTGTCACTCTTAGGTGAGGGGTGTAAGGTTCCTGGGCACATAGAGTTTCTAGGAGTGACCCTACTCAATAAGATGTATTGATATATGCCTTTCTTACTGAGTATACTAAAACGAAACAGAGTGTAATGCCCCTTGCATGAAGAGTATTATTGCAATTGCAAAAAATGTTAACTGTAAAAACATGAAAAGAACGAATGAAACAATCTGAATAACTCAATTTATTATGGTGAAAGATTGTGGTTGGAGTTCTTCCGCTAATCAACTGCGCACAATAAACTTACAAATAATTAACAGAAGTACTTTCCAGAGAAATGTCTCAAAAGAAAGCTGTGAAATACAATCATAAACTGTACAATGTTTAAGTAGCATGCGGGAAGATGCATATTTACTTCCCTTCACCCATCAAGATTGTACCACAAATGATGGGAACCTTATCACCCAAACTCCATACCAGAAATATAGGAAGCTTGGGGTCACACCTTAGAAACCACTCCAACAGGAAATGGACAAAGAAACCTATATCTATAAAACTGTAAAATAATACAAAGACCTCCAGACAGACTCCTGCTTCAGACACAACACTGCACAGGCGGGGAGCAGAGTACACTCAGCCGGGAGACACTAACATTATATGAATAACACCAGGAAGTCTCACAACACTGGTTAGATGGTCATCTTGTTCATGTCAGCTAAAATCTAAGTTTGTTCTATTCCTGCTAGTCGACATCTGCAGAGAGATACTCACCTCAGCATTGTGCAGATTGGCATAAAACCTGGACCCGTCAGCAGGGGCCTCCCAGGGCTCCGACTCAGCCTGTGGGCAGCTAAATACAAAAAAGGGTGCATCAGAAAATAGAGAGGACAAAAATAAAAGCACAGATTGAGAGCCAAAAAATGAAAAAGAAAGCAGCTAGGTAGCAAGAAATAGCGAGTCAAAAAGGTAGACAAGGCAATTGATATATTGACAGACAGATCACCATGTGAACTAAGGTTAATACATGTTGCATTTCAAACCGTAACATATAAAAAGGTCTGTAGAGGTATACAGACAGGCACATATACAGACAGATAGATACATGTATGAAAAAGCTACTTGCCTGTAATCCTACTCTATCAACATGCATATCATAAAATTCATAAGCATCGAATGTCTGCCTTTTTGCATACTCCTGGCCATTTTTTCAAAATAAATATATCTTTCTAACACTATATGTAAAACACAGGTGTCTACCAAAAGGTGATTCCTTTTAATTCATAACCAAAAAGAAATGAAAAAAAAATTAGCGAGCAAGCAGGCCCAAAAACCCTTTTTATGCATGCCCTAAGGACAGTTTTAGCTGTGTTGCTAGCTTAATCTTGTAGGAAAAAAATCATAACAAACGCGTGTGAATAGAACGTTTATTGTAGTTTTTACATTCAGACTTAATACTCATTGTAAGAATAATATCTAATAAAGCTCTGTCGTTTCTGTAGAGTTGTGTTTAAGTGTGAGGGGAAAGCACCTAGTAGAATGGGGGGCTAGATCAGGAGACCAAATTATATTTCAATCCAAATTAGGTAATGGTTTATTTCGTCCGAGAAGGCTTTGAAAAAAAGACAATCTAGTAACATATGGCTAAGTTTTCAGTGCAGCTCCAGCACAGTTCTGTATCCAATATGCTCAATTTATCTAGTCTAAGCAAAGTCCAAATATGTGCTGTGGTCTAGCCCAGTGGTTCCCAACCTGTGGTCCGGGGACCCCTGGGGGTCCGCTCAGCCTTCTCAGGGGATCCGCGACTGCTCATAAAATTAAATAATATTAACAGTTTAGGTCCCCAATGACTCATTGGGGTGGGTCCTCAGATTCCAATAATGATTCAGTGGGGGTCCACGGGTTCCAGTAATGATAAAATGGGGGTCCACAGAAGTAAAAAGGTTGGGAACCACTGGTCGAGCCAGTATCTATGCTGAGCCAAAGAGACGTCAATTTTGTCAGCCTCTAACCTTGACTATAACTTAACACAGTTTTTGGGCACTTTATCTGGGGAACATTTTTCTTTGAATATATTTTCTCCTTTTGACTGAATATAGCTAGCCAATTTCGAATGGTTCAGAGAAAAAAACGTTCTATATTTTAGAAACTCAGGGGCTCATTAAGAACCCGGCGGTTCGGACCGCCATGCCGGCAGCGGCGGTAAATACCGACATATTATGTACACCCGGAGGGCCACCTGTGGCGGCCCTCTGCCACCGCCAGGCTACCGCCGACAGGCAGCCTGACGATGGCGGATATCATTATCCGACAGGACAGCACTGCAAGCAGCGTCACCCTACGGATAAAGATCCCTGTATTATTCTTTGTTCCTATGGGCCTGATTCAGATCTTGGTGGAGGGAATACTCAGTCACAAACGTGACCGATATCCCGTCTGGCGTATTACGATCCCATTAGAAATAATGGGATTGCTAATACAGCGGACAGGATATCTGTCATGTTTGTGACAGGATATATCCCTCCACCAAGACCTAAATCAGGCCCTCAGTATTTAACTAATGTTATTCCTTATTCTGTCCATTCCTTAAGAAATTGGTCTTGCTTTTTGAGTCCCAAAGACAGTCTAATGTAGAATATTTCATCTTGCTTTGGTGTAGGTTATGTAGAATATGTAATACAGAAACAGTATTTTTTTTAATTGTATTTATGGTTTTCAACTTCAAACTTCCAAGTGGAGGGAACAACTAATAACTCTCTGTACACATCGTACACAGCAGCGTGAAATACATTGGTTACATTACATATGCCACAGTGTTACCTTCTGAGTGCTCAGGCAGTATGCAACAGGGGTACACAGTAATCTAATACCCATTCCCCACCTCAGTTCCATCCTTCACAGTGCACCGCTGGCTGCCCACATCTCCTGTCAGTGTTCCCAGCATCTCAAACCTCCCCAGGACCACCGAACTATGATTAACAACAGAAGCAACTGCTGACTCTGAAAATCTCGGGCTTTGTCCCTCTGCCTCCCCGGTCTCCTTACTAATCAGATATGTCTGTTATGGGCCCCAGTAGTTACCTGGACGGATTTGCGGAGGGGAAAGCTCATTGTACCTGTCAGCCTGGGTGTTGCTGTAAGTTATGTCAGCATGCCAGTCTCTTAGTGTAGGCAATGGGCCCCAGTCCATCTCATCGCCATCAGACGCTATGCCAGCAACAGACCCAAAACCACCAGCTTCCTAGCCCCTTTTCCCCACTTCTTTGTCATAGCCCAGTAGCGCTAACAACGTGTTGCCTTCAGTGTAATACCACTATTTGCTCCAACTCTGTAAATACTGGCAGCCAGAACCCCTGAACTCCTGGACATGTCCATGCCATGTGCAGAAAGTTGGCCCCGCACCCTGGGCAGGCGGCTGAGGCACGTAACCCATATCTCTGAAGTCTGTCAGAGGTATTATAAACTTGGTTAAGATATTTAAAGTGGATCAACCTGCGTCTTCCATTCAATTATATGGTTTGTATCTTTGAGCAGCCGTATGCCCACTGGGCATCAGTTAGTACAGTTCCTAAGTCCCTCCTCTAGTCAAGACTAGCTTTTAACAACACAGGCGTGTAGGCCTCCTGCGCAAAAGCATACAAGCTGTTGACCAACTTCTCCGGTGTTGTTTCTCTTATCAGCTATGAGAGGGCTGGTAGTTTGGGAGGCTCAAAAGGATCATCGCCAACCAGCTCATGGAAAGTATACCTAGACCTGTAGTACTGATATTCTATGAGTGGAGTCTTTGTCATCCGCGAAGGCCTTCCAGGGGCGCACTCCGCCATCCTGGAAGAAATCACCCATGACACCAATACCCAATCTACCAAGTGCAGCAACTGCTCCTTTATTGTGGCTCAGTGGGAACCACGAGCACCAGTCTACCTTTGCAAGTGAGGAGTACAATAGGGGAAGTGCCTGCCGGACCATGAGCCTATGCCAGGCGTGCAATGTAGTGTTTAAGGAATCGAAGACGCCATATCGGCACTTCAGAGGAAGGAATAAGTGCTGCTGAAGTGTGTGAGGGTGCGGAATATCGCGCTCAATGTAAGCATAAGGTGCATCATGGGGGCCATGAACCCAGCTATATGCCAGCATGCAACGAGCAGCCTCATAATATGTGTCCAAGTCAGGGGCATTTAATCCTCCCATCTCATATGGAAAAGTTAGCACGCTCCATCGGATCCTGGGTTGCTTCCCCGCCCAGGCAAATCTGATTAACAGGGATTTCAATTTCATAAATGAAGTCTTAGGGAGTAATATTGGGACATTTTGGAATACAAATAGGAATCTCGGAAGGGCCACCATTTTCATGAGGGCACCATCAAAGATAGGGGGAGCCTGATTCATCTATCCACCGCTTCCGATAATTTTTGTATTGCTCTACCATAATTATCAAGCAGGACAACAAGCAGGTCGGTATGTATCTGAATCCCCAGGTAGTGGACAGAATCTGTTGCCCACCGGTGTCATGACTGGGGTGAGTGGAAATGTAATAGATTTTTTCCAATTATAAACCGGAGTAACCACTGAACTGAACCACCCTCACAAAGCAATGAGGAAGGTTTTGGGTCCAGAACATACACCAGCGTGTCGAACGCATATGAGGATATTAGCAGTGTGTTCCCGGGAAATGAACACCTCTTGCTTGTGGTATTCCCATCTGCCACCACAGCGTACAGCAGGGGGTTATTCCTCACCTGCGTTGTAGGGCTTGTGTAAAGGGTCTGCAACCTCTGAAGAAATACATCTCCAACTCTGACAAGACACAGCACCTCAAACATAAGGCTCCATTTGTCCAAATCAAAAGCTTTTTCTGCACTGAAAAAGACCGCTGCTGCCCGCACCTCAGGGTCAATCTGTTGCAGAGCGCCGAAAAAGGTTCTAAGATTCATTGTAATACTGTGACTCGGAATGAAACCTGGCTGCTCTGGTTTAACTAACCGGTGAAGGAGGGGCCCAAATCTATTTGCCAGAATTTTAGCAATTATTTTCATGTCTATGTTAAGCAGGGAGAGCGGCTTGTATGATGAACACCATTGGGGAGGGCTTGCTGGTGTTGAATAGCGTGACAATTATGGCTTCTCTCATTGACTGTGGCATAAGGGCATCACTAGCAATTTCACTAAACAAGGTCTGTAAATAAGGAATAAGAATCTACTGGTAGGTCTTGTAAAACCTCACAGTAAGCCAATCGGAGCCAGGGGCCTTTCTCCCTGCTGCCATATCTTTGAGCATCCTAAGGATCCCTGTCAGCTGTAGCAGGGACATTAAGTGTACTCTGTCATCGTTAGTAAGCCAGTCCACAGCAATGTGTTCTAAATAATCTTTGATTTCTTATTTGTTGTGTGTTGGCTCAGTAGTGTAGAAGTCTGAGTAGTACTCCCTAAATCTATATATAATCCCTAGCGGGTCGCAGACTATATGTCCCTCTGATATTTCTACTTCAAAGACTACATCAAGTTCCCTGTTAGGTCTCAACAGTGCCACTAGAATCGTACTGGGTAGTTCACTTCCCCAGAGGAGTGAGCTATTGCATATTTACCCATACGTTTCACTTCATCTATACAGAAACAATATTAGAGTTAATAAAGGGATCATGTTTTGTTATGTTTTGTTGTTGTCTTTTTCACTGTTATTAGTGAAATTAAGATGAATGGTTGACCTAAACTTTGTTTCATTGTTATTAAAGGTAGAGGTTTGACATCAGAGTCTGAGAACCACTGGATACACAGTATTGCTAAGAAAGTTGTTTGGTATCCATGAAAATCTACAATATGTAATACCTCCAATTTCTTCGGAAGTACTAGTTTGAAGAGAGCAATTCTTGTTTTTTGTTTTGATTCCAAATTAATTTTGTTAATTTTTTGTAAAAGTCATTAGATATGTAGATTGCAGATGTTTATTACAATATTAACAAGAGGTGAAACCATCATTTTCACAGTCACAATTATTCTCCCCCAAGTAATGTACATAGGAGCCCAAATAGTGCTTTTTTGACAGATTCTATGGTTTAATTTTAGTTGTATGTTGTGGCGTACATAAGGATGATTTAAAACCAAATACAAGGGTACTTAATTATGGATTTCCCCAACCTTAAACATTAATTGTTAATTAATGGGATATTACATAGGATATTGAGGAGAAGGATTTCAGTTTTGCCTTTATTCTATGTATATACTGAGACCATGGCATAACTTCCTATTGACTTAATATTTGCTGGGATAGCAGGATCTGATTCTTCCATAAAAATAGCAACATCATCAGCATAAGAAGCTGTCTTTTGGTGACCAAGCTTAGAGGGAATTCCCACTATTTTGTTGTTCTCCCCTGCACAGATTAATAGGGGTTCAGGTATTAGTAGACAGGGTAAGGCAGAGAGTGCACTCCACTACCTTGTTACTTGTTGTAAGGGGAAACAGTAAGATAAATTCCGGTTGAGGTTAATTCTTTCACATGGATTACAGTACAGTGCAAAATTATTCGACTAAATGTGCTTCCCAATGAAAATTTACCAAGCACTGCACATGGGAAGGTTCAAGAGACCTTATCATAAGCCCCCTTCTCGTCCAGCGCCATTTCTACTGTATAGGTATCCAGCAGCTTTTCCCTTTCTGTAACATGTCTTAGTAGTTTCATATTACCCAATATTAGTATGGCTTTCATAAATCAGTTTATGATGGACAAATTAATATTTTCAGATATGGTTCCAAACTATTAGCTGGAATTTTTGCATTAAACGAATGAGGTGAATACGTTGTTTTTTTTTTAAGTCAGGTGACTCCGTCCACTCTTTAGGGATGACTACTATTGTTGTTTCAGAGAAAGGACCCATCACTTAACCTGTATCTGTATAATGGTAAACTAAATGCACAAGAGGTGATGTTATGAGGTTCTTCTATGTGCGGTACAATTAAGTCTGGAAACTGTCCTAGACTGGTGCTTTTTCTATCTTTAGAGACTGTATAACTTTAGTAATTTCATGCAGATCTGTCGGTTTTCTGAGTTTCTTCTTCGTTTCTATGGGCAAAGGTGGAACTGGTAGATTATTCAAATGCTCAAAAATAGCTTTTATATGATGTGCAATTATTGTCTGAATATAACTGAGGGTAGAATTGTACCTTTTTCTTTAGTAGTTGAATTGCCGTATTTATCTCAGACTGTCACTATTCTTGAGTTGGATTTCTTTTATTTAGGTAACTTGCAAAAAGCAGTTTACCTGCTTTATTGCACGCACACAATTTTAGGATACCAGCAGCAGTCTGTCTGTTTAATTCCCAGTGTTCTCATGTAGCTTCCCATAATGTAATAATGAACACCTAGAGTGCTAACATTCTGTATTTATGACAAAAGGATGGCATCCCTGAGGTATTCTTGATTGAATCAAAGCTATGAAACCTAAAGCATTTGGTTAGAAATGAACAAAATGAGAAGGTTCTTTTTGTTATAGAAATAGTGCTATAGAAGCTAAAACGAGGACACATCTTCTAAGAGTGAAACATGCTTCCAGCAACAGTTTGTCAGTTAACTCCCTGGTAATTAACTGCAGTTTCCTACAGTGGTCTAATCAACACCTACAGCGCTAACATTTTGTATTTATGAGAAATGTGTGGCACACATGAAGCTGTTGTAATGGAATGAAAGTTGTAAACCTGAAACTATTTTCTACAGAGGATACTATAGTAGCCAACTGGCTGGGGAGCCGGCAGGGGTTGTAACGCTTGCCAGCTGCCCCTAACATTTAAAAAAGTTCTTAGTGCCCGAATGGCACCCTTACAGGAATAACAATGGCTGGCACTCAGAATGGGTGTGCGCTGGAGAGCTGGCAGGGGCCACAGGGGGCTTTGTGGCTCAATCTGTGGCACCCACGTATACATAACTGGGGGTGACCCAGTAGGACCGGAACACCCCTAAAATAATAAAAAAAAATTAAAAGAGACGCTTTTCTTATTTACTGCTCCTGGCCAAGAGCGCCCCATAAGCCCTATAAGGGCCTAGTTACATATTTTTCAGTGATCTGTGGTGCCCAATATGGCGAGGAGAACCAGCAACATGTTACTAAAGTGTGGTGGGAGGGCTACAAGAAGTACAACAGCCCAACAGAATTTTTAAAGCACTCCCAGCTGGATCTGTATGCTGTTTTACTAGAATGCAAGACCTCTTGTAGCAGGTTCCATGGCAGCATTTTGTGGCCTCAAGAGTGTTGAAGGAAGTCAGACACACCTCTTTGAATTGTTTGGAACAAAAATACTTTATTTTAAATATTTTTCAGAAAATTAATATTATACCTTGTCATTGTGTGTATTTATAAAGATTCTGCTGGAATATGGCTATTGATAAATTATTGTGGTAACATTTTGACGAACAGAATATGTCTGCTTCATATAGGTTGATGTGTTGACGCCTTGCTAAAGCCAATGGGGCAGATTTTTACATTTTTCTTTCAAACTAGGAACACAGCTGGGGCAGTTTTACCCCAATGTAATCAGAAATGTGGGATTGTGTGTACTTGGGGGAATTCACCCCTTCCCTTTTTAGGTCAAAGCCTGCTAGACAGCACAGCTGTCTGGTTTAGTAACAACATCTTGGGGACATTCTGAAAGCTTCCCAGGGAATGCATTCTGCCCACTGGTTATTACTGGCTTTGTGTTTTGTAACTCACATTTGCTTGCATTCTATTTGCTGGCTTTATTTGTTTTAGGCTGTCAGCTTGAGTTTATCTCCTGTACAGCGTATCCTATTTATAGTATTCTTACATGAGTGCTTGCTTTCTGTAAACAGGCCTTCAAATCTTGTTCATGTCACATTTGCAGTGCGTTCTAAGACAGAGGTCAAATGTCAGGCTCTGTCTTCAGAGAGAGCTCTGTGCTTACATTTCTTTTTCTGACTTCAAAGTGAGAGGATTTATGTGAAAATCTTGCTTTTAAAGCAAAAACTTTTTTCCAGCACACAACAAAATGTAAATGTTTGTAAATGAGCTGTGCAGATATTTCAGAATATATCAGAATTAGGAAAGCACAAATGATGCACTTTTTTTTTATATAAACAAAACAAATCGAATCACTAGGAGATGACATTTTAATATGTTATTGTTTGAGTGCTCAGGGCTCGAAAAACCATAAAAATGTTACTAGACCTGCAGGCCGAGTAACTTAAATGATCTACTCGACCTAACTGTAATGTACTTGATCCGTAAACGGGTCTCAAATTGTGTGATCCTAGGCAAATAGTTTACATGGATGCCTTTTTCTTAATTCTCACATATGAATGCACCTTCAAATATGTGAGCTCAGCATTTCTGCAGTACACAAAAACCTCTTTTGTTTGATTAAGAAAACTAAAGTTTGCTGCATGCCTAGGACTTCTTTTAGTTTACTAACAACATTACCATCAGGGAAGGAGTGTTTCTCAGTTTGTTTAAACACTCAAATTTAATAATAAACTACTAAACCATGATGTAGTAACATATTGTCATTTACACCCAGTAACTTTCCATGAAATGTCCAAAAAACTCTCCACTAACTTGCAGCTTTACTGATAAAACTATATAGTGTATTAACCATCTGAGAAAATTGGGTTTCAGAAAACCTATCCTTTGCACATAACATGTTAAGTATTCTGATTTGTTTTCATCCTATTTAATCACACAGAAATATAAAAAAGGGCTTTCAAAACTACTGAAATAATTTTGAAGTATTAGGAAAAACCTGACACCCTATATCCTTTTATTTTACATTCTAAGCAGCAGGTCACAAAGTTCACCTTACAAAGTTCTGGAACTCTGCAATCAGAAGGAAAATTAATTGTAAGAAAAACTGACTTTTGACCTCTGTCTGTGAACACAGAACAAATGTGACATAAGGACAAGATTTAAAGACATTTTTATTGCCCCTCCACTTTTCAACTTAACAGAACACCTGTTCAGTGTCAACTCGCCAGAAGGAGTATGTATTAAAAATAGCTCGACCTGATCAAATAAGGCTTGCCAATGCGAGTGGTCGAGTGGATTTTTCGAGCCCTGCACTGTATAGGTTTTATCAGTAAGCCTGTATGTCTCAGCAAATGTAATGGTCTTTTCAACAGAAAATGTGTTGTCTGTAATGGCAGTAGGCTGCCACATCATGCATACTACACTACTCTACAACACTTTACTCCGTTCTGTGCCCATCCACTCTACGACATGTCACTCTATTTACTCCACAACACTACTCTCCTCTCTATGACCCTCTATTCCATGTCACTTCACTCTACATGTCACTCCACAACACTCTACTCTACTCCACAAGCTACTCCACTCTACTCTACGCCCCTCCACTTTATGACACAACAACTATACCATGACACTTGACATGCCACTCCACCCCACTCTACGACACCCCCTCCACTTTATGCCACTCTACACCCCTCCACTCTATGATAAAACACTCTACTTCACTCTACTCTCTGACACTTTATTCCGTTCTACGCTATGCCACTCCACAACACTCTACATGCATCTCCCCCAAGCCACTTTGCTCCACTCTGACACAGTACTCTACTCTACTCCGCTACGCCATACTATGCTACTCCACTCTATGCCACGAACCTTGGCGCAACTCCCTCTACGCCACTTTACTGCACTCTATGGCACACTATTTCACTATGCCACTAGAGGCCACTCCAATCTACGCCACTCCACTTTATGCCATTTCACGCTACCCCCCTCCATTCTACGCCACTCCACTCTATGACACTTTACTCCACTCCACTCTACGCTACTCTAATCTACTAAACGCAATTCCTGCTATGCCACTCCACTCTATGACCCACTATTCCAACTTGCTCTATGACACGCTACTCCGCTCTACTCTTCTATTCAACTCTATGCCACACCCCTCCACTCTACGCCACTTGACTCTATGACCCTTTACTACACTCTACTCTACGATACTAAATGCAACTCCCTATATGCCACTCCACGCCACTTTATTCCACTTCACTCTATGATGCACTACTCCACTACGCCACTCCACAACACTAGACTCTGTGACACACCACTCTATGACAATATACTCCATTCTACGCAACACACTGTACAACACTTTATTCCACTTTTTGAAAGCTGCACTCTACTCCGCTCCACTTTATGACACTAAATGCCACTCCACAGCACTTTGCTCCCCTGTACTCCTGTTCATTCTATGCCCCTCCACAACACTCTATGCCAATGCACTGTGCTTTCTGATATCCTACGCAACTCCACTATACGCCTCTCCACTTTAGGACACTCTACTCCAGTCTTCAATACTCTACTCCAATCTATGCCCCTCCATTCTACTCCAATACTCCATTCAACGCCACACCACTCTACCCCACAACACTCTATGCCACTCTACTCCACGACACTCTACCCCAATCTGCGCCCATTCACTCCACTCTATTCCACCTCACTGTATGACACACTACTACACTCTACGCCTTTCCCTTCCACTCTATTACACTTAATCCTAGTCCCTCCATGACCCTATGTCACTCCACTCTTCCCTTCTTCACTCCATGCCACTCCACTACACTGTATGCCACTCTCATCTGGGCCACTAACTTTCAGCGATGCTGAACACCCACCATGCTGGTGTAAAACATGGCTAAAATACATTGGCAAAGCCAAAAGCTCTTGCATAGGTGAGACCTATTGGCTTTGCCAATGCTTGCTTATTCAGACTTCCAGTTTTGCCACTGAAGACTGGTCTCCCAGTATTGTAGAACTGGTTACGAGTAGGATGCAGAGAATGGATACCTCACTTATGCAGGTGGAAATTATCCCTGTGGCTGTATCAGTGAAAAAGGCTGTCTCTGATACTATTGCACCTCTCAAGAAGAAGATACTGCAAATGGCTACTAATCACTACAAACATTTGGACCCCCTCAGCCCCCTGGGGGGGGAGGCACTAGAGCAGTGTGTCCCAAACTGTGGGTCACCAGACAATTTCTGGTGGTTCACAAAAGAGCAAAAAGTAAAGATGCTTTTTCATTTTGTATTTACCTTGTCACATTTGCTGTGCTTCCAACACAGAGGTCAAATGTCAGGCTATGTCTTCTGACAAATTGCTGCTCATTACTGTAACATTGGGATTGGTGTGTACTTTTCTTTTCTGAAAGTGAGACGAGTTTTTAAAGTGAACTTTGTGATATTATGCTGGGTGTAGGCAGCATGAAAGGAAAGGTGTAGGATGTTTTTTTTTTGTAACACAACAAAATTTAAATACCTGTAGATGAACTGTATACATATTTCAGAATATACCAGTCAGCAAAGCAAAAACGAAGCTCATTTTTTATCATTCTCGTGTGATGGAAAGAAAGATTTCAATAGGATCAAATCACATCATGACCCCCTCCACTTTATGCCACTCTACACCCCTCCACTCTACGATAAAACACTCTACTTCACTCTTCACTCTACTCTCTTCTACGCTATGCCACTCCACAACACTCTACTCCACCCTATGCATCTCCCCCAAGCCACTTTACTCCACTCTGACACAGTACTCTACTCTACTCCGCTACGCCATACTATGCTACTCCACTCTATGCCACGAACCTCGACGCAACTCCCTCTACGCCTCTTTACTGCACTCTATGGCACACCATTTTACTATGCCACTAGAGGCCACTCCAATCTACGCCACTCCACTTTATGCCATTTCATACTACGCCCCTCCATTCTACGCCACTCCACTCTATGACACTTTACTCCACTCTACGCTACTCTACTCTACTCTACGCAATTCCTGCTATGCCACTCCACTCTATGACACACTATTCCAACTTACTCTATGACACACTATTCCAACTTACTCTATGACACACTACTCCACTCTACTCTTCTATTCCACTCTATGCCACACCCCTCCACTCTACGCCACTTGACTCTATGACCCTTTACCCCATTCTATGATACTATATGCAACTCCCTATATGCCACTCCACGCCACTTTATTCCACTTCACTCTATGATGCACTACTCCATTACGCCACTCCACAACACTCCACTCTATGACAATCTACTCTATTCTACGCAACACACTGAACAACACTTTATTCCACTTTTTGAAAGCTGCGCTCTACTCCACTCCACTTTATGACACTATGGGGGTCATTCTGACCCTGGCGGTCATGGACCGCCAGGGCCAACGACCGCGGAAGCACCGCCAACAGGCTGGCGGTGCTTCTGGGGCCATTCTGACCGCGGCGGTAAAGCCGCGGTCAGAAAAGGGAAACCGCTGGTTGCCCGCCGGTATTCCCCTGCCCCAAAGAATCCTCCATGGCGGCGCTGCTCGCAGCACCGCCATGGATATTCCGACCCCCTTCCCGCCATCCTGGTCCTGGCGGTAAAAACCGCCAGGAACAGGATGGCGGGAACGGGTGTCGTGGGGCCCCTGGGGGCCCCATAATGATTTTCAGTGTCTGCTTTGCAGACACTGAAAATCGCGACGGGTGCCACTGCACCCGTCGCACCCCTTCGACTCCGCCGGCTCCATTCGGAGCCGGCTTCATCGTAGAAGGGGGTTTCCCGCTGGGCCGGAGGGCAGCCTTCTGGCGGTTGCCCACCGGCCAAGCCAGAATGGCCGCCGCGGTCTTTTGACCGCAGTGCGGTCATTCGGCGGTTCCCGCTTGGCGGGCGGCGACCGCCGCCCGCCGAAGTAGGAATGACCCCCTATATGCCACTCCACAGCAGTTTGCTCTACTCTACGCCTGTCCTTTCTATGCCCATCCACAACACTTTATGCCAATGCACTGTGCTTTCTGATATCCTACGCCACTCCACTATACTCCACTCCACTTTAGAACACTCTACTCCAGTCTTCAATACTCTACTCCAATCTATGCCCCTCCATTCTACTCCAATACTCCATTCAACGCCACACCACTCTACCCCACATCACTCTATGCCACTCTACTCCACGACACTCTACCCCAATCTGCACCCATCCACTCCACTCTATACCACCTCACTGTATGACACACTACTACACTCTACTCTCTTCCCTTCCACTCCACTTAATTCTAGTCCCTCCATGACCCTATGCCACTCCACTCTTCCCCTCTCCACTCCATGCCACTCCACTCCACTGTATGCCACTCTCATCTGTGCCACTAACTTTCAGCGATGCTGAATACCAACCACGCTGGTGTACAACATGGCTAAAATACATTGGCAAAGCCAAAAGCTCATGCATAGGTGAGACCTATCAGCTTTGCCAATGCTTGCTTATTCAGACTTCCAGTTTTGCCATTGAAGACTGGTCTCCCAGTATTGTAGAAAGTGGTTACGAGTAGGATGCAGAGAATGGATACCTCACTTATGCAGGTGGAGATTATCCCTTGGAATGGTGCCTCTCTGAGGCTGTGGATGTATCAGCGAAAAAGGCTGTCTCTGATGCTATTGCACCTCTCAAGAAGACAATACTGCAAATGGCTACTAGTTACTACAAACATTTGGACCCCCTCAACCTCATGGGGGGAAGGCACTAGAGCAGTGTGTCCCAAACTGTGGGTCACCAGACAGTTTCTGGTGGTTCACAAAAGAGCAAAAAGTAAACATGCTTTTTCATTTTGTATTTATCTTGTCACATTTGCTGTGCTTCCAACACAGAGGTCAAATGTCAGGCTATGTCTTCTGACAAATTGCTGCTCATTACTGTAACATTGGGATTGGTGTGCACTTTTCTTTTCTGAAAGTGAGACGAGTTTTTAAAGTGAACTTTGTGATATTATGCTGGGTGTAGGCAGCATGAAAGGAAAGGTGTAGGATGTTTTTTTTTTGTAACACAACAAGATTTTAATACCTGTAGATGAACTGTATAAATATTTCAGAATATACCAGTCAGCAAAGCAAAAACAAAGCACATTTTTTATAATTCTCGTGTGATGGAAAGAAAGATTTCAATAGGATCAAATCACATCATGACATTTTTAATTGGTGATGTGCAAACGATAAATATTCACTGAAACCCAACCCGATTTACACACATTATCATTTGTGTACTGTATAGTTTCATCAGTAAAACTGTAGGTCTATGCCAATTTAGTGGCCATTTCAATGAAAAATGTGCTGTCTGTAAATGACAGTGCCCTTCCGCACAATGCTTTAGTAATATAGTTGTGACAGTGTGCTCCAAAATGCATCACAAGCTACTACTACACCATTCCCTCTCTACTGCTATGACAATTGTTCCAGCACCATTGGTGCAAAGGTGCTGAACTATGTCCCTAAGTCCAGTTTCAAAACAAACCCTTGAAAGGATTCCCTAACAAGACTCCGGGTGAAACTTTCAAACATTTTTGCTGAGTTTTGTTTTACTTCACCAAGCAACTTCAACATAGAATGTGCTCACTATACGTAATCATACACAATCAATCCCACTTGTGTATAACTTTCACACATGAATTGAGAAATATGGATGCGGCCTAACAGCTAGAGCTGCCGATTTTGGATCTGGGGAACCTGTTTCGAGTCCAGGTGTTGGCTGTAGGCAAATTACATAGTCTCCTGTGCTTATAATAAAATTAATCTGACCTATAGTAATGTAATCTGGTGCTCATGTAAAGCACTCCAATGTCCTTGAGTAGTGTTCGTGCTATCTAAAACTGCAATATATGGAAAATGTCACTTACCCAATGTACATCTGTTTGTGGCATGAGACGCTGCAGATTCACATGCTGTGCATATCCCGCCATCTAGTGTTGGGCTCGGAGTGTTACAAGTTGTTTTTCTTCGAAGAAGTCTTTTTGAGTCACGAGATCGAGGGACTCCTCCCATTTTGGTTCCATTGCGCATGGGCGTCGACTCCATCTTAGATTGTTTTCCCCGCAGAGGGTGAGGTAGGAGTTGTGTATATAGTAATAATGCCCATGCAATGGAGTAAGTATGTATGTACATAATGTGATTAAAAGTATTATATTTACAAATTTACAAATGTACAAGTTTAATTTTAATCAACTTACACCGGCTACAGGCTCCCGGGGAGGTGGGAGGGCGCATGTGAATCTGCAGCGACTCATGCCACGAACAGATGTACACTGGGTAAGTGACATTTTCCGTTCAATGGCATGTGTAGCTGCAGATACACATGCTGTGCATAGACTAGTAAGCAGTTATCTCCCCAAAAGCGGTGGTTTAGCCTGTAGGAGTTGAAGTTGTTTGAAATAAAGTTCTTAGTACTGTTTGTCCTACTGTGGCTTGTTGTGTTGTTAACACATCACGCAGTAATGTTTAGTGAATGTATGAGGCGTAGACCATGTGGCTGCCTTACAGATTTCTGTCATTGGTATATTTCCTAGAAAGGCCATTGTGGCGCCTTTCTTTCTAGTGGAGTGTGCCTTTGGTGTAATAGGCAGTTCTCTCTTAGCTTTAACATAACAGGTTTGAATAAATTTCACTATCCATCTGGCAATGCCTTGTTTGGATATTGGATTTCCTGTATGAGGTTTTTGGTAAGCTACAAACAATTGTTTTGTTTTGCGAAACTGTTTGGTTCTATCAATGTAGTACATTAGAGCTCTTTTATGTCTAATGTATGTAATGCTCTTTCAGCTACAGAGTCTGGTTGTGGAAAAAACACTGGGAGTTCCACAGTTTGGTTTAAGTGGAACGGTGAAATAACTTTTGGCAAAAATTTGGGATTTGTACGTAGAACCACTTTATGTTTGTGTATTTGTGTAAAGGGTTCCTATATGGTAAAGGCTTGTATTTCACTTACTCTTCTGAGAGATGTGATAACTTGGAAAGTAGCCTTCCTAAAAGCTAAGTATTGCATTTCACAAGAGTGCATGGGTTTGAATGGTGGACCCATGAGTCTCGTTAATATAATATTGAGGTTCCACGAAGGAACTGGTGGTGTTCTCGGTAGAATGATCCTTTTTAGACCCTCCATAAAAGCTTTTATGACTGGGATCCTAAATAGTGAAGTTGAATGTGTAATTTGCAGATAAGCTGAAATTGCTGTAAGATGTATTTTAATGGATGAAAAAGCTAACTTAGATTTTTGTAAGTGTAGTAAGTAGCTTACAATGTGTGTAGCGGACACGTGTAATGGTTGAATTTGATTATTATGACAGTAATAAACAAATCGTTTCCATTTATTTGCGTAGCAATGTCTTGTAGTAGGTTTTCTAGCCTGTTTGATGACCTCCATACATTCCTGTGTGAGGTTTAGATGTCCGAATTCATAGAATTCAGCAGCCAGATTACCAGATTGAGCGATGCTGGATTCGGGTGTCTGATCTGCTGTTTGTGTTGAGTTAACAGATCTGGTCCGTTTGATATGAGGCACTACTGACAGGTCTAGTAGTGTTATGTACCAAGGTTGTCGTCCCCAAGTTGGTGCTATTAGTATTAGTTTGAGTTTGTTTTGACTCAGTTTGTTTACTAGATACGGAATGAGTGGGAGAGGGGGGAAAGCGTAAGCAAATATCCCTGACCAACTCATCCATAATGCATTGCCCTTGGAGTGAGGCTGTGGGTACCTGGATGCAAAGTTTTGGCATTTTGCTTTTCTTTTGTTGCGAATAGGTCTATTTGAGGTGTTCCCCAGTTTTTGAAGTAGGTTTGTAGTATCTGGGGATGAATCTCCCATTCGTGGATCTGTTGTTGATCTCGACTGAGATTGTCTGCCAACTGGTTTTGAATTTCTGGGATGTATTGCGCTATTAGGTAAATGTGATTGTGATTCGCCCAATGCCAAATTTTCTGTGCTAAGAGACACAGTTGTGATGAGTGTGTGCCTCCCTGTTTGTTTAAGTAATACATTGTTGTCATGTTGTCTGTTTTGACAAGAATGTGTTTGTGGGCTATTAGCGGTTGAAATGCTTTCAACGCTAGAAACACTGCTAGTAGTTCTAGCTGATTTATGTGAAGTTGTTTCTGCTGAGTGTCCCGTTGTCCCTGGATGCTGTGTTGGTTGAGGTGTGCTCCCCACCCTACCATGGAAGCATCTGTTGTGATCACGTATTGAGGCACTGGGTCCTGGAAAGGCCGCCCTTGATTTAAATTTATATGATTCCACCATTGTAGCGAGGTGTGTGTTTGGCAGTCTATCAACACTAGATCTTGAAGTTGACCCTGTGCTTGTGTCCATTGTGTTGCTAGGCACTGTTGCAAGGGCTGCATGTGTAATCTTGCATTTGGGACAATGGCTATGCATGAGGACATCATGCCTAGTAGTTTCATGACTAATTTTACTTGATACTTCTGGTTTGGGTGCATGCTTTGTATTACGTTTTGGAATGCTTGTACCCTTTGTGGACTTGGAGTGGCAATCCCTTTTTTTGTGTTGATTGTTGCTCCTAAGTATTGTTGTATTTGACATGGCTGTAGGTGTGATTTTTGGTAGTTTAGGGAGAAACCTAGTTTGTGAAGGGTTTCTATGACGTATTTTGTGTGTTGAAAACACTGTTCTTGTGAGTTGGTTTTGATTAACCAATCATCTAGATACGGGAATACGTGTATGTGCTGTCTTCTGATATGTGCCGCTACTACTGCAAGGCATTTTGTAAATACCCTTGGTGCTGTTGTTATCCCGAATGGTAACACTTTGAACTGGTAATGTACTCCTTGGATTACAAACCTTAAGTATTTCCTGTGTGAAGGATGTATGGGTATATGGAAGTACGCATCCTTGAGATCTAATGTTGTCATGTAGTCTTGTTGTTTGAGCAAGGGGATTACGTCTTGAAGTGTCACCATGTGAAAGTGATCTGATTTGATGTAAAGATTTAGTGTTCTGAGATCTAATATGGGTCTTAGAGTTTTGTCCTTTTTGGGTATGAGAAAGTACACGGAGTAAACCCCTGTTCCTTTCTGATGATTGTGTACTAGTTCTATTGCATCTTTTTGTAACAACGCTTGGACCTCTAGCTGTAATAGATCCATGTGTTGTTTGGACATGTGTGTTTTTGGAGGCACATTTGGTGGTACTTGTAGGAATTCTATGCAATAACCATGTTGGATGATGGCTAGGACCCACGAGTCTGTTGTTAATTCCTCCCAATTTTGGTAAAAATCTGTTAGTCTCCCCCCCACTGGTGTTATGTGTTGGGGATTTGTGACACTGAAGTCACTGTTTGTTTTGAGGGATCTTTGGACTTAGGAACTTCCCTCTAGTTTTAGGGAACTGTCCACCTCTGTATTGTCCCCGAAAGCCTCCTCTCGGATACTGGCTCTGGTATGTAGGCCTGGTTTGTGAGGTTGAGGGTTCTGTGGTTTGGCCCCGAAACCCCCCCTCTAAATTGTGTCTTCCTAAAAGTGCCTCTGCTCTGTGGGGAGTAGAGCGCGCCCATGGCCTTGGCCGTATCTGTATCCTTTTTCAGCTTCTCGATAGCTGTGTCCACTTCCGGCCCAAACAACTGCTGTCCATTAAAAGGCATATTAAGCACAGCCTGTTGGATTTCGGGCTTGAATCCTGAGGAGCGTAGCCATGCGTGTCTCCGAATTGTGACCGCTGTATTTACAGTTCTTGCAGCTGTGTCTGCTGCGTCCATTGCCGATCGTATCTGGTTATTCGAGATACTTTGGCCCTCTTCCACCACTTGTTGTGCACGCTTTTGGAATTCTTTGGGCAGATGTTCAATAAAGTGCTGCATTTCATCCCAGTGGGCTCTGTCATATCTTGACAGCAAAGCCTGTGACTTGGCAATGCGCCATTGATTGGCTGCTTGTGCTGCCACTCTTTTCCCCGCTGCGTCGAACTTGCGACTTTCTTTGCCGGGTGGTGGTGCATCTCCGGAGGTGTGTGAATTCGCCCTTTTACGTGCTGCGCCTACTACTACTGAGTCAGGTGTCAGTTGCTGCGTGATGTACATAGGGTCTGTTGGGGGAGGCTTGTACTTTTTCTCCATCCTAGGAGTGATGGCCCTGCCTTTTACGGGTTCTTGAAAAACTTGCTTTGCGTGTTTCAACATTCCCAGTAACATCGGAAGACTTTGGTACTGACTATGTGTGGACGACAGAATATTAAATAAAAAGTCATCTTCAATCGGTTCAGCGTGCAATGTCACGTTGTGAAAAGTAGCTGCTCTGGACACCACCTGTGTGTAAGCAGTACTGTCTTCAGGTGGTGATGGTCTTGCTGGGTAACAGTCGGGACTATTATCTGACACAGGCACATCATAAAGATCCCATGCATCTGGGTCATCTTGGCTCATGCCTGTGTGCGTTGGAGACTGCATCATAGGTGGGCTAGCAATTGGTGATGGTTGCGGTGAGCGTTGTGGTGATAGTGGCGGAGTTACTTGTTTTGCCACCTTTGCCTGTGGTTGTTTATCTTTATCTTGGAATGAAAATGTCACTTACCCAGTGTACATCTGTTCGTGGCATCAGTCGCTGTAGATTCGCATGTTTTGCATAGCTCGCCATCTGGTGTTGGGCCGGAGTGTTACAAGTTGTTTTTCTTCGAAGAAGTCTTTCGAGTCACGGGACCGAGTGACTCCTCCTTTTGTCTCCATTGCGCATGGGCGTCGACTCCATCTTCGATTGTTTTTCCCCCGCAGAGGGTGAGGTAGGAGTTGAATTGTAGTAATAGTGCCCATGCAATGGAGTGACTAAGTATGTACTTATTTAAGGTTGAAATTATATATATACAAATAGTTGAAGGTAACTTCCGAACTGCTACAGGCTCCCGGGGAGGCGGGTGGGCACATCCGAATCTACAGCGACTGATGCCACGAACAGATGTACACTGGGTAAGTGACATTTTCAGTTCGATGGCATCTGTCGCTGTAGATACGCATGTTTTGCATAGACTAGTAAGCAGTTATCTCCCCAAAAGCGGTGGCTCAGCCTGTAGGAGTGGAAGTAGTCTGAAACAATGTTCTTAATACGGCTTGACCTACTGTGGCTTGTTGTGCGGATAACACGTCTACACAGTAGTGCTTGGTGAATGTGTGAGGCGTAGACCATGTGGCTGCCTTACATATTTCTTGCATTGGGATGTTTCCTAGAAAGGCCATGGTAGCACCTTTCTTTCTGGTTGAGTGTGCCCTTGGTGTAATGGGCAGCTGTCGTTTAGCTTTAAGGTAGCAGATTTGGATGCATTTAACTATCCATCTGGCTATACCTTGTTTTGATATTGGGTTTCCTGCATGAGGTTTTTGAAATGCAATAAATAGTTGTTTAGTCTTTCTGATGTTCTTTGTTCTGTCAATGTAATACATTAATGCTCTTTTGACATCTAATGTATGTAGTGCCCTCTCAGCTACGGTATCTGGCTGTGGAAAGAACACTGGAAGTTCCACTGTTTGATTTAGATGGAACGGTGAAATAACCTTTGGTAAAGGTTTTGGATTAGTCCTTAGGACGACCTTATTCTTGTGTAGTTGTATAAAAGGTTCTTGTATTGTAAACGCCTGAATCTCGCTTACTCTTCTTAGGGAAGTAATGGCGATGAGAAATGCAACCTTCCAGGTTAGGAACTGTATTTCGCAGGAGTGCATGGGTTCAAAAGGTGGACCCATAAGTCTAGTTAGGACAACATTTAGGTTCCATGAAGGAACAGGTGGTGTTCTTGGTGGTATAATTCTCTTAAGGCCCTCCATGAATGCTTTAATGACTGGTATCCTATATAGGGAAGTTGAATAGGTAGTCTGCAGGTATGCAGATATTGCTGCAAGGTGTATTTTAATGGAAGAGAAAGCCAGGTTAGATTTTTGTAAGTGAAGCAAGTAACCCACTACATGTTTTGGAGTCGTGTGTAATGGTTGGATTTGATTAATATGGCAGTAGCAAACAAACCTCTTCCATTTACTTGCATAGCAGTGCCTGGTGGATGGCCTTCTGGCTTGCTTTATGACTTCCATACATTCTTGGGTAAGTTGTAAGTGCCCGAATTCTAGGATTTCAGGAGCCAAATTGCTAGATTCAGCGATGCTGGATCTGGGTGTCTGATCTTTTGGTTGTGTTGTGTCAATAGATCTGGCCTGTTGGGCAATTTGATGTGGGGTACTACTGATAGGTCTAGCAGCGTTGTGTACCAGGGTTGCCTTGCCCAAGTTGGTGCTATTAATATGAGTTTGAGTTTGTTTTGACTGAGTTTGTTTACCAGATAAGGAAGGAGAGGGAGAGGAGGAAAAGCGTAAGCAAATATCCCTGACCAGTTCATCCATAGGGCATTGCCTTGGGACTGCTTGTGTGGGTATCTGGATGCGAAGTTTTGGCATTTTGCGTTCTCCTTCGTCGCAAACAAGTCTATTTGAGGTGTTCCCCAGAGTTTGAAATAGGTGTTCAGAATTTGGGGGTGAATTTCCCATTCGTGGACCTGTTGGTGATCTCGAGAGAGATTGTCTGCGAGTTGATTCTGAATCCCTGGTATAAATTGTGCTATTAGGCGAATTTGGTTGTGAATTGCCCAACGCCAAATTTTTTGTGCTAGCAGGCTTAACTGCGTGGAGTGTGTCCCCCCTTGTTTGTTTAGATAATACATTGTTGTCATGTTGTCTGTTTTGACGAGAATGTATTTGTGAACTATTATTGGTTGGAAAGCTTTTAGTGCTTGAAAAACTGCTAGCAGTTCTAGGTGATTTATATGCAGTTTTGTTTGATGTACGTTCCATTGTCCTTGTATGCTGTGTTGATCGAGGTGTGCTCCCCACCCTGTCATGGAAGCATCTGTTGTTATTACGTATTGTGGCACTGGGTCTTGGAAAGGCCGCCCTTTGTTTAAATTTATGTTGTTCCACCATAGAAGCGAGAGGTAAGTTTGGCGGTCTATTAACACCAGATCTAGAAGATGACCCTGTGCTTGTGACCACTGTGATGCTAGGCACTGTTGTAAGGGCCTCATGTGCAGTCTTGCGTTTGGGACAATGGCTATGCATGAAGACATCATGCCTAGGAGTTGTAATATCATCTTTGCTTGTATCTTTTGTGTTGGATACATGCGTTGTATGATGTTGTTGAAATTTTGGATTCTTTGGGGACTTGGAGTGGCTACTCCTTTTGTTGAGTCTATTATGGCTCCTAGGTATTGTTGTACCTTGCACGGCAGAATGTTGGATTTCGTGAAGTTGACGGTGAACCCTAGTTTGAAGAGGGTTTGTATGATCTGATTTGTGTGGTTTGAGCACTCTATTAACGAATGGGCCTTGATTAGCCAGTCGTCTAGATATGGGAACACATGTATTTGCTGCCTTCTGATGTGTGCAGCGACTACTGCTAGACATTTGGTAAAGACTCTTGGTGCGGTTGTTAGTCCGAAAGGCAATACCTTGAATTGGTAATGTATTCCTTTGAATACAAACCTTAGGTATTTCCTGTGCGATGGGTGTATTGGTATATGGAAATACACGTCTTTGAGGTCTAAAGTTGTCATGTAGTCGTGTAGTTTTAGCAATGGTAACACTTCTTGTAGTGTGACCATGTGAAAGTGGTCTGATTTGATGAATGTGTTTACTATTCTGAGGTCTAGGATTGGTCTCAGCGTTTTGTCCTTCTTTGGTATCAGAAAGTACAGTGAGTAAACTCCTGTGTTTATTTGTGTGTTTGGTACTAATTCGATTGCATTCTTCTGCAATAGTGCCTGCACTTCTATCTCCAGGAGATTGGAATGATGTTTTGTCAAATTTTGTGCTTTTGGTGGTATGTTTGGAGGGAATTGTAGAAATTCTATGCAATAACCATGTTGGATAATTGCTAGAACCCAAGTGTCTGTAGTGATTTCCTCCCATGCTTTGTAATAATGACCTATTCTTCCCCCCACTGGTGTTGTGTGGAGGGGGTGAGTGACATGTGAGTCACTGCTTAGTAGTAGGGGTTTTGGGGCTTTGAAATTTTCCCCTATTCCTAGGGAATTGCCCTCCTCTATATTGTCCCCGAAAACCTCCTCTGTACTGTCCCTGGTAACTGGACGGTGTTGCCTGTGAGGTGCTGGCTTGTGTGCCCTGACCCGGAAACCCCCCTCTAAAGGGTGTTTTACGGAATGTGCTGTAATTCCCTCTGCTCTGCGGGGAGTAGAGTGCGCCCATGGCTTTAGCAGTGTCCGTGTCCTTTTTGAGTTTCTCAATCGCTGTGTCCACTTCTGGACCGAACAGTTCTTTTTCGTTAAAAGGCATATTGAGAACTGCTTGCTGAATCTCTGGTTTAAATCCAGACGTTCGTAGCCATGCATGCCTTCTGATAGTTACAGATGTATTAATTGTCCGTGCAGCTGTATCTGCAGCGTCCATGGAGGAGCGTATTTGGTTGTTTGAAATGTTCTGTCCCTCCTCAACCACTTGTTTTGCCCTCTTTTGTAGGTCCTTGGGCAGATGTTCAATGAGATGTTGCATCTCATCCCAATGGGCTCTGTCATAGCGCGCAAGTAGTGCCTGAGAGTTAGCGATGCGCCACTGGTTTGCAGCTTGTGCTGCGACTCTCTTACCAGCTGCATCGAACTTGCGGCTTTCTTTATCTGGGGGTGGTGCATCTCCAGATGTGTGGGAGTTGGCCCTTTTCCTAGCTGCTCCTACAACGACAGAGTCTGGTGGCAGCTGTGTAGTGATGAAAACCGGGTCTGTAGGAGGCGCCTTATACTTTTTTTCCACTCTTGGTGTGATTGCCCTACTTTTGACCGGCTCCTTAAAAATTTCTTTTGCGTGCCGGAGCATACCAGGGAGCATAGGCAGGCTTTGGTATGAGCTGTGGATGGAGGAGAGGGTGTTGAATAAAAAGTCATCCTCGACCTGTTCTGAGTGGAGGCTTACATTGTGAAATTGTGCTGCTCTAGCCACCACTTGAGAATACGCAGTGCTGTCCTCTGGTGGAGATGGCTTCGTAGGGTATGCCTCCGGGCTGTTATCTGACACTGGGGCGTCGTATAAGTCCCATGCGTCCTGATCTTGGTCACCCTGGCTCATGGTGGTGTGAGCTGGGGAATGTGATGGAGTTTGTGCTGGTGAGACGTTAATTACAGGTGGAGGAGAGGGTGGTGGAGTAACCTTTTTCACCACCTTTGTTTGTGGTGTTTGTTCAGTTTGGAACTCCAATCTTCTCTTTCTTCTAATAGGGGGAAGGGTGCTTATTTTTCCTGTCCCCTCCTGTATGAAAATACGCTTTTGCGTATGGTCTACGTCAGTTGATTGTAGCTCTTCCTCAAACCTATGCTTTCGCATTTGGGAGGTTAGCGATTGCTCTTCTGTATAAGAGCCTGAAACTGGGTCGGTTGCAGTCTGTTTTGGCACCGAAACCCTGTCTGCATCTTTTTTCGGCTCCGAGGTGACTTTTCTTTTTCGGGGCCGAAACCTCTCGGCGTCGATCTTCGTTGGTGCCGCTGTCTCGGCGTCGAGCCGTGTCTACACCGGTATCTCGGTGTCGATGCTTGTCTCCAGCACTTTCTCGGTCCCGAGAAGGCTGCATGCCGGTGTCTCGACCGGAGTCGGACGATCTCGGCACTGTTTGGGCCTTTTTCGGTGCCGACGGTCGGTCACCGAATTTATGGGTCGAGCCATGGCCTGGTGGCAGTGGCGTCCCCTGGGCCTTGTAAATCTTCTTCTGAGTGGTTTTAGACGTCTTACTCACGGTTTGTGTATCGTCGAATCCTTCGGAGTCCGATTCGTGGATCGAAAAGGTTCCTTCCTCTTCTTGTTCCTCGAACTCTCGGTGGGCTGTCGGCGCGGACGCCATCTGAAGTCTTCTGGCTCGACGGTCTCGGAGTGTTTTTCGGGACCGGAACGCACGACAGGCCTCGCAGGTGTCTTCACTGTGCTCAGGTGACAGGCACAGGTTACAGACCAAGGGTTGGTCTGTATAGGGGTATTTATTGTGGCATTTGGGACAGAAGCGGAACGGGCGCCGTTCCATCGGCATTCTTCTGCACGCGGTCGGGCCGACCAGGCCCCGACGGGGGATCGAAAAACTACCCCGAAGGGCACCGGAGCTCTTCGATCTTTCGACGCGGTGTTGAATCTAACTACGCCGATCCCGAACGCAACAATACCGACGAAAATCTTCCGAAATTAGCTATCTTTCCGTTCCGAAACTCGGAGCGACAGGAACACGTCCGAACCCGATGGCGTAAAAAAAACAATCGAAGATGGAGTCGACGCCCATGCGCAATGGAGACAAAAGGAGGAGTCACTCGGTCCCGTGACTCGAAAGACTTCTTCGAAGAAAAACAACTTGTAACACTCCGGCCCAACACCAGATGGCGAGCTATGCAAAACATGCGTATCTACAGCGACAGATGCCATCGAACAGCAAGTTTCCTTTTCATCCTTATAGGAGGGAGAGCTCTTATCTTCCCAGTGTCCTTTTGGATATGGAGCCTTCTCTGTGTATAATCTGGCTCCCCTGCTTCTAGCTCTTGTCCGAATTTATGGCTTTGCATTTGTGTGGAAAGCCCTTGTTCCTCGGTGTAGGAACTTGTCTTCGGCTCCGAAGCCGGATGTTTCGGTATCGAAACCTTTTCAACAGTCTTTTTCGGCATTGAAGCCACTTTTTTTTAGTTTCGGTGTTCCGATCTCTCGCTGCCTACTCATCTCGGCGCCGGTATCTCGATGTCGAGATTGTTCTGAACCAGTGTCTCGGGCCGAGTCTGTTCTGTGCCGGTATCTCGACCGGAGTCGGATGACTTCGACACATGTGTGCCCTTTTTCAGTGCCGATGGACGGTCACCGATTTTTTGGGTTAAGCCATGGCATGCCGGCGGTGGCATCCCCTGGGCTTTGATGATTTTTACGTGAGTTTTGGCCGGGGCTGTTTTACTCACGGTTTTCGGCATCTGTTCTGTTTCAGCCTCGTCCGAGTCAGCAATGGAGAAGGTTTCTTCTTCCTCCAAGTTGTGGTGTCCTGACGGCGCCGATGCAATTTGAAGCCTTCTTGCTCTCTGGTCCCTCAGCGTTTTCCTCGACCGAAACGCTCGACAAGCCTCACAGGTGTCCTCTTTGTGTTCGGGAGACAAACACAAATTACAGACCAAATGTTGATCTGTGTAAGGATACTTGCTGTGGCATTCGGGGCAGAAGCGGAATGGGGTCCGTTCTATTAGTCTTGTAGACGCACGGGGTCGGGCCCACCAGGCCCCACCGGGGAATCGAAACCCCGAAGGGCCACCAGAGCTCTTCAAAATTCAGTGTCGATCTGCGTTAACTAACCCGATACCGAACGCAAACAATACCGTCAAATTTTCCGATATCTAACTAACTTTCCGAACCGAAATACGGAGCGAAGAGGAACACGTCCGAACCCGATGGCGGAAAGAAAACAATCTAAGATGGAGTCGACGCCCATGCGCAATGGAGCCGAAATGGGAGGAGTCCCTCAATCTCGTGACTCTAAAAGACTTCTTCGAAGAAAAACAACTTGTAACACTCCGAGCCCAACACTAGATGGCGGGATATGCACAGCATGTGTATCTGCAGCTACACATGCCATCAAACATATATATATATATATATATATATATATATATATATGGAGTGCAAAATACACCATTGGGCCTAGGTTTAACACAAACATGGATATGAGGCAATTTTCAAGTTTAGTAAAATCATTGGTATCGACACTGACATTTTTCATAAGTCTTGTGATGTCAATAAACAGATGCCACAGACAAGCACCCCACACTGAAAAGTGTTCCAGCTCCAGTGAAGTTCACCACCTTCCCCACTTTCATGGGCAAATCAATATCTTGGCCACAGTCAAAGACATATCGAATGGCATGGTCAAGGTCATGACATTTGCAAACAACTGCTGCTAGGCTAGAATGCCCAAAATTGTAGTGAATATGTTATTTTGGTAATTCACAGCATTTCGACATCATGACTACAATAACAGAAACAGATCACTTGATGTGCGTTGAAGCTAGGTGAGTCGCAAATATTTGTTGTTGTAAAAATTGTTTCGTAGTTGTAAAACATTTGGGAATCACTACACTAGAGGGCCACTGCGGGTTCAAAAACCAAAGGCACTCTGTCTTAGGATGGCCCAATACGAAGTCAAAACACAGGTTTGAGCAACCCAGTTATGGGGACACCATCAATATAGTTAAGAAAACCTTTCTGGTCAGCCCCCTCTGGTGACTGGGCACCCATAATTGGGTTGGTGGAACCCAGTTTAAATATGACATGTCTGACAGGATGACTTCCGTAAGAACTCTGAGGGGGACCTAGAGGGACACAAGTCATGGTAACCAGCCCCAAACCCTTAGAAACCCAGGCGTGACTCAGATGACAGTAGGAGAGAAGACACCTTCAGACATGCTGGACCCAGAGTATATATAGCATCCTCAATCCTCCTAAAAGACTCCCACTGATAAGGGGGTAGATCGGAGGGGTTGAGAAGATATGGCAGATGCCCTAACAAAAACATGGTAATTCTTTTTCTGGTATGCCTACCCTTGTCTTCCTATTAGTAGGAGACAGCTGGCATAATTTGCTCACAACTGGCAGACCCAAATGCCAGATGCATGGGTGCTTCACGCCATAAGCGGTTTCCACAGAGCTTTAAGGGTCTCCAAGACATTATTTCAGAATTTACTTCTGTTTCTTTTCAGAAAAGGAGGAGAAACTGGTAGATCATAAAGCAGCAGATTTTGTGGAGAAGGTGGCCATATTCAGAACCTCTTTCACACTCAGGGATTCCTGATCAATAGGAATAGCTCTGTTTGTTGTCTACTGTTGTTGTAGAGACAGACAAAAGGAAAGACTTCGGAGCCAGGTGAACCATCCTCAACTCAAGCATATTGATGTAGTCCACCTTCTCATTTGGAAACAATCTGCCTAGAAACAACAAATACCCAATGCTGGCTTCATAGCCTTCCAGATGCATCAGTGACAGTTGAGACAGGCGTGGCAACTTTCTTGAAAGGGACTACCTATACCATGCTCACTCTCCTGCACCACCATTCAGCAGACTGAGTGACCATGTTTTACAGAGTTCTCTCTATTTCGAGGTTTTCTGACACCACTCGATTTGATTAAGGATCTTTATTTGGTTTTGAGATGAAGCAAGCTGTATAAAAAGGATTCCAGGTTGTATCAGTGTTGCATCCAATATAGTAGGCTAACGCTGGGTATAAAAGTTTACACAATGCATTAGAACATTTTAGAACTTATAGTCAATGGATGATGAAATATAAGATACAAGATGTAAAATGCAAATTATAAACTAAAATAGCAAATTGCAAGCAGTAAAACAAATGAATGTCACACGAATTGTAACATGTTCCTAAACTCAGTCACAAAAAACATAATATCATGAACTTGTGTTTGCAAAATGTGAGGCCAGCCAACTCACTGTAAAGTGCTAATGCAATTTAGTGAGTTTAGATTGTATCTATAGGGTCACAAAGTGCATATGCAGCTTACTGCATTCGTATGGGGCTAATTAGAACTTATCAATGGCTGGTAGATTGCGGTTGTGGTGACCCTTAGTTAGCCACTGAACTCTATAAAAACAAAACCTCTACTGTAATGTGGTAAACCCACTAAAACACAACTTTCAAACCATAAACATGGCACTACAAACCTGGAGTCTCATTTGATCTTACTGGAGCCTTCCCAAGAATAGAACATTATAGCTTGTTGTTTGGGTGGATCTTTCTTCACATGGGTATTTAATAGCTGCCGTTGGGCATTATTTCATTTTTTGGGAAGGTTACCAAAGCATGAACTGTACCCAATCATAGATGTGTCAGAAGAAAACAATGTAGAGTGTTAGATCTAAGTGTAGGGTACCTCTGGAGGCCCTCCTTTTGTGCCAGAGAGAAGTACCTAACCACTGAGGGTTAGTACTTTCTCTGGTGTGTCTAACATTAGCCATTGTTTTAAGTAGTGAAAGTTTTAGTTCCTTTTTATTATAGAGTGTTATACAATCAAGTTTCTTCAATGATAGAGCGCCATTCATTTGAGCAATCTGGTTGGAGATATGCAAGAGCCACAGGATTCTCAGTGCATTGTTTGAGTTTTAACAATCTCGTATAATTGCTTTTGTGAACTTAGTCTCTTCTTTACTCCAAACAGAATGCCACAACTGGACGGGCCTTAGTGCTAGGATATCTTCCAAATACTGCATTGCCAATTTCCTGAGTGCTATACAAGCTGATATAGATTGTGATGTGGAAGGCAGTAGCAGAAAACATATATTCTTCTCCGTTTGTAAAATGGTAGGTTCTGCAAAGCCCCATAACTCACTCCTATAAGAAGTTGCGTATACGTACTTGGCTCTACAAACTGAGACCATCTCCCAAATTGGTTTACAACCTAACTTAGTGGCAAACTTATGAATGCCATTGCAGGCACGCGTCATCTTTAGCCTACAGTTTTCAATGTGCTTAGACCTGGAGCCATTGGCACTAAAAAGAATACCCAGGTAAGAGGACGAAGTGACCTTTTCAAATTGTGTGCCATTGATATAATGAACATTTGATTTACACACTCCCTTTCCACTATTCATGGTGTAGGTTTTCTTCAAATTAATTTTACGAGCCCTCTCCACTATAAAGGCCACAAAGCGATCCATTAGTTCATGCAGGTCATTTGCGGTCAGTGACAGGAGGACAGGGTTATTTATCAGCACAGAGGAGAACAGGGACTGACCTTCCTTTCGGTTGTGGCGAGCCGGCGATCACTTCCTGGAGTAAGTTATCCACACCATTTATAAATAGCGAAAACAGGAAGGGTGCCAATACGCAGCCTGGGCCCACTGGGCCCATAATGCACCCATGGCTGACAAATTGCTGTATAACTGCGTTAGTAATTAAAATATTTATGATAAAGTGTCCATTGAGGACAGAATTTACCACAGACAGGATTGAATGATTTACTAGATCAAAAGCACTGGACAGGTCAACAAAACACAGGTGTAAAGTTGTCAGTCTTTGCCTTTGTGTGTTTCCTATGAGGATATCTGAATTTACACACTGTTCTGCCACTCCCTGACCCCCCCCCCCCAATAAACAGGTATGTAACACTGTGAGGACTCTGTTATCCTCAGCCCATTGTTATAATATTTCTAGGATCACTCTACCAGATCTATCTAGGATCTCAGTGGAAGAGACTAGGAGGGAAATGGGGCATTTACAACTCTCAAAGCCCTTTTAAAAAAAATCTGAATTACCAGTGATTCCACCCAGGTTGTTGGGATATAACCGTTAACTGCCACATTCAATACCAGAGTCAAAATAGGTTTCCTTAAGTCTGGTAGATATGTATACATATCAACTGGAACTCCATCTGGTCCTGCTGGCACTTATCTCAACAGCCCACGCAACTTCATCTAGAGAGATCATTAGTGACCGGTTTCCACTGTGGGATGCACATGTTTTGATTAGGGTCTTACCTGAGGGCTTATTTATGTGATTGATTAAATATGCTGGAAATGATCAACCCATGTTTTCATCGGTACATGTGAAATTAAGTCAGGAGCTGTATTGTCTTTCAGAAAGGGAGAATTGATTGTCTGCCAGAATAAAACACAATTGTTTGTGACCAAAGCTTCTTTGAGCTATGACCAGGCTTCCTCTTGTCCTTTTTCCTGGCAGACAGTGCCTCCTTATATTGCCTCCCATTTATTGCAATCGGGGAACAGTCTCTTGGGATTGCGTTTAGGGCATGTTGTAGCTTTTTTTGATGCAGATGAGCAAGAATGGTCAAACCAAACCCACAGGCCTGTCTTACGATGCCTGGCACTCAGTGTAAGATGGTCATTAATAGAGTCAGAAATCCTCTCAAATGCCATTTGTGTGTCTCTCTTTTTGGCTGCTTCGGTTAAACAGGGCTCAAGGTACAACTTACTGGTATCAATGATACTTTTGGTGAACTGGCTGGGTTCAATTCCAGTCGATTTAAGGTGTGGCCCATTTGTTCTTGCTACTCCAATGTTACTTGTGATAACACCACTAATCTCCCAGGCATTCTTGTAGTGGCCACATATGCATTCTAGCATTGGAACAACATACAGGCCTGAAGCCATGCTGTCAAGGAGGGGTGACACTTGTCTGACTGATCTGGCTATTGTTGCTTTCAGAGAAACAATCTTCAAATATATAGCTGTAATACCGTCACATTATACGCTTGCATGCAATGTGTCTGTTGTGGCCCTCAAGCGCTGTTTTCTTTGCAGTGGGTGTAGAATTGATTTTGATGAGTTAATTTGAAGACCAAGGTTGCGGAGAACTGCCAAGAGAGACTCGATGGCTTAAGTAAGTTTTGATGCTGAACTGGCTTTTATCAACAAATCTTTCAAGTATGGATATGCAACTATTTCCTTCTTCTGCAGAGCAGCTCTTAGCACTGCTGTCCATCACCAAGATTCCCCTGTAGCGGACTTCAGGCCAAAAGAGAAGACGACACAGAATTGATAATGAGCTTGTCCAGTTCTTTGGGCTTGTCTTGCAGATGGGGATGTGAAAATAGGCATCTTAGAGGTCTAGCAATGATGTCCAATGAGGAAATATTTGTTAAAGAGCCAGCACGAGGAATATTTCCCTTTTGACCAATTTGTTTCCATTATTTAGATCCAAGATTGGAAGACTTTGGCTGGGAACAAGTACCCTTGTTCTGCTGCAACTCTCCATACCTCTTTATTGGAGAATAATTTTCAACTCAAGTCAGATACTTCAAGTTTAATCATTTCAACACCTTCAGTGGAATGCAAGGTGGAGAAGAAAAAATACATTTGAATTCGTAACCAGATTGACAGTATTTAGCTGTCTTTTGTTACCTTCTGCCATGAGGGAAAATGGTTGGAAAGTCAGATCCCCCTATGAACCCCTCCCACACCCAGGGGCTGGATAGTGGTGGCAAACCAAGAATGTCGTTGGTTCGTTCAAGGGGCCATGTCCATGGTGGCAGGCAGTTGCTGAGAGCGCCAATTTTTATGTGATTGCTGCCTCTGAAAAAAGTAGTAGTTCCTGGCGCTGTAACCTTTACAGCTTTTTTGCATAAGAGAATCTGGAACGCTAATGGCCTATTGATATCCTTCAAAGTAGACCATGAAAGTACCTTTTCTTTTCTCAAAGTGATTTCAAGGTTTCTGGATCCTGCCCTCATGTGCTGGAATCCTTCATCGGCATGACTTGCAAAGAGTGAACCTGAAATAGGGGTGTCCATTATATTTTGTTACATCAGCACGGTCAAACGATTGACAGTCACAAAAGGTACATCAAAGATATGCCATGACATAAGTCACAAGCTACAAAGTCAGCAGAGCCCTTGGCTGCACTTACATCTAGTCTGAGGTGATCACACCTTTCTGCAGTAGATCTTTAAAGTTCTCTCAACCCTCATCTAGAATCTGATCAACAAATTGGGCCAGAGAGTTTTATAGTTGTCTACTGTACTGGCCCAACAGCAGTTGTGAAGCGTGCAGCATTCTCTTGCTCTCTTTTTTTGGGAGGTGCTGAGGAAGTAGAGCAGAGGCATTTTAATTCTTCCTGGCAGTGGGCACAACCAAGAAATAAATAAACAGACAGTTTTTCTCTTCAAACTAGAGAATCTGATTTTGGAGACCTGTATTTTTTCACTTGACGATGAACCAGTATTATGGAGGTTCAAGACAAGAAAGTATGCATTGTGGATTTCAAAATGCCTAGAACCAGAGCTACTATGGGTCTTGCGTATTGGTTCGGAAGAACTCAAAAGAGAAGAGTTTCATAAACAAGGGTAGTTGCTTCAATAATACATTTTGCAGCTGCCCTGTTTATCACTTCATGAAATTAGACCACATCATCTTCTAAGGATAGTCTAGGAGGTGGCATCTTAAGATCTTACTAAGAACCCACTCATGTCAGATCCTCAAAAGGAGGTGACCCTTCTTCGAGGTGTGCAAGTCCTTTATCTGCTGGACCTGTCTTTACAGTGTTTAGAGCAGTAGTCTTCAAACCTTTTACTGTTGTGCCTCCACTCTTGTGAAACAATTTTACTTGAGCCCCTTAAAATAACAAATACTTTCCCAAGCATATTAAAGAATGTTGAAGGGTTCAGGGCTTGAGCACACACTTTTTGGCAAAATTAGACAAAACAAACTTGCAGTACTGCTTTTCATCTTTGCACTCAAGATACATAAAGAGTAGACAAAGCAAGTCAAATATATCAAGTGAGAATTTCCAGATGCTATTTTCTTTCTTACTTCTTTCCCAGGACAAATAGTATGTGTGAGACTGGAAATAATATTGCATTCAGAGGACCCAAAACTTGTAAGGGACTTGAGATGGCATCAAAAACAGTTTGACAAACACTGATGCTAATTTATTTTGCCACATTATCATACCTTCTTGGCAACTGATCCCAAGTCATGTGTGCCAGATCTAGCCAGTCCTGGCTTTCTTATGGAGACCACTTAGCAAGATGGGATTAATGAGCCCATTCTTTCAATGCTAAAATGAAATTGCAATCTCTTAAACGCAACATACTGTTGGTTAAATTATGAGGGCTGGCCAAAGATGTTTCAATAGAAATAGGTCCACAAGGCAACCTTGATTTATTTAACAATTTGAACATTCATTCAAACATTTCTTCTACGTTCAGTTATCCCACAGAAACATGCTATGGGCACACCTGTCACATTGACATTGTCAACTGTGGGTTCCTTCATCAGAAATGAGGTGGTAGAGTTATTTGGCGCTTCCCTTTGAACCTATCCCAGCCTGGACATGGCTGACAATAGTTACTGATTGCCCATTACAGAGTGGCTCTGTATGTCTGTTTGTCCATATTAAAAACTGCTCTTGGCTAGAACCTGGTGACCTTTCCCCATTACATCGATTCAGCCTCCTTCCGGGGACCCAGTCCCAAACTGAAGACCTCTGGGCTATAGTAACTGTAGTTCTTCCCTTTTCTTCTTGGAAGGATAATGTTTTATTGCTCTCTGATAACTATGCCTTATTTCCATATGCTTTTGCGGAACTGATGGTGGTAGCTTACGAGGGTTAGTCTCCACAGAAGGCATTGTTGTTGGCGTGGATGGAGACTCTACACTTCTAGGCAATTTTAACTCATCTTCCAATGATGTACTGGTCATAGCTTCTCAGTAGAAGATGGAATATTAATAATATGCCTAGTAACCACCTTTTTGCTGGACATCGGCATCTGGTCTCCTGGGGCCACCTACCAGGTGGACAGGAAGATCACTCATGAGACTTGTGACTTTTCACAAAGTGGATGACCTCTCTGAAGAAGGGCCTCCAGACGCTAATGGAGAAACACTATAAATCCTTAACTTTGACAATCTCAACAATAAATATCTCAAAGTTGAGTGCCTCAACATTGAATCCCTCAACTGTGTATGCAACGAAGACCGGCAGCATCAGTGACTAAAGGAGTGACCTGAGGGTTCAAAGAGGAATTTGACAGGTTCACAACAGGGGTTAGAGAGCTGAAATCTCCCTAGTCCAACTAGGTTGGTAGACTAGGAACCAGGGGCATTAATGGGTTTTGCAGAAGAGTTTGTCTGCCATACTCCAAAATTCTCTGAAATTCAAAGTCTGTTCTTGTGGAACAGAAGTGTCAATGTCAACCATTATTGTTGCTTCATTCATGGACTCATGAAATATTACATTGTTGTTAACATGAGAAATATTCTATGCTGACATCTTCTATGGCATGTAGGTCAAACATCTGCATGTTAGCAAAACCAACATACAGCACGGGTAACCAAACATGTAGGCCATCCACTATAATGATATGAGTACAAACTCTAACAAGCAGCAACTATATTTGGAGTACTGCACGCTTAAGACACATGTCATACTTTGATACTGTCATAACCTCAATCATCTCAATTTCCACCCTGATGCAGTTATTCTTTACAACTTTTAAACCAGCTTTCGAGTAGAAGATAAGAATGTCAGACTCAAAGATTGAAGCACCACATCTGCCTGTGGATTCTTGCCCTGTGTGATACATGAAGCAATTCTTTCCCAGGGTGGCAAAAGACTTATCTATTATACTGTATTCCTTGCTGTTGGTCGTCACTAGTAATCTGAAACATGATTAATTCCCACACAAATAAAGAAACTAATAGTACACCTCCTCTCCCACACTGACAAATTATAAGCTGACCTCTAGTCTTCTGTATCCCAGCAAAATCCCAATAAGAGTAGTAAAGGAGCAACTACTGAAAACAAATTAGTTGTTTCTAGCTATCCAATAAGGATTCATCCCTGTGAAAAGCAAGAAACCACTCCAACATTAGAGAGGGGCTCCTTCCCACACTTGGTAAAAGGCCAGCAAGCTGTTCTTTTCTTCTCGATTTCTATGCCTCTGACAACACAGTTGACAGTAACATGCAACTGCCCAGATTGAAAGAGTGGTTAGGGTATCTATAGCAGCATTAACTGGATTAGTTAATTCCTCCGAGGTAGGGCTCAACAAAGATCATCACACCTGTTCTCCAGTGGGTCACTCTATGGTTCCCCATTTCTACTGTTTAATTGATATATAGGACCCCATCTTAACCCATAGTCCAGCACAAGATACTTTTACAGATGTATGTCGACAACAAGCACATCTATACTAATTTGAAAAATACATTTGAGTGACATTTCAACGTCGCCCATTGCAAAGAACATACCTAAATGTGTACAAAAACAGGTTTCCCCTGCCCAAATGGAGAACAAAATGGAAATAATAGTTTACGAAGGATGTTATACTACCTCCCTTCCCTTCAACTGGTCGTATATTCTACAGCATATTTCTTCTCAATCTTTCAAGCCAAAAATAGATGATCTTTGATTTCTTATACAAACATCAAATTAACACTGCAGTAATGAGTGTTAACTTGCAACTTTTCATGCATCCCCTAATTCTGACACTACTTCAAACTCCAAGCCAGCAAGATGTTTTGGTGCTTGCAGACTATTGTACTGGTTTGTACGGATCTTCAAAAGAAACTTGTTAAACAGGTTTTAATGTCCTAAATGTCAAGCCACCAAAATATGCCTAAATGTAAGGTAGATCCAACCTGCTAAGCCTGTCCACCACTGGCTTACACTGGATGTCATTATAAAATTAAAATACTTTTCATTATCCATAAGGTCTGGAAGAAATGTATATTTGCAGATTGGCTCCATTTTACATCCACACTAGGAACCTCCAACCAGCATCACTATATCTGTCCCAGGGGATGCACAGCAGACATTCCATAAAAATGCAAGGTCCTAAACTGTAGAACTGTATGGACCTCCCAACTCAGAACTAAGACACGAAAATATTTAAAATTGAACTTTTCAAGACAGTGTATACGTAGCATCTCTCCAAGGTTGCAACAAAAGAATGACAGATAGTGTTAATTCAATATACTAGACTAGGACAGCCCACTTATTTACTGCTTTGAATTGATCTTTTTAACCATGTACCATGCTCCTACTTGTTCACATTAGGAAAACAAACACTCTACAACACATCTAAATAAATAAATTAACAAAATTACTTTCTATCCTTCCATCGTTGAACAAATGAGTACCATTAGGTTAGGTAAGGGGAGGACGTGGCGTAACGGCCAGAGCTGCCGACTTTGGCGATGGAGAACCAGTTTTGAGTCTCGGCATCGGCTCAACATCCTGTGATTCTAGGCAAATCACTTAATCTCCCCGTGCCTACAATTCAGCACCTTGAGACCCTCACAGGCGATCTGCGTACTTTACAAATCCTGGATTATTATTTTCAAAGGTAACAGTAACTTCTGTTATGAAGAGAAGAATGCAACCCATATAGAAAAGCTACTTAGATCATTATTACAAGTGACTGAAGATCTTATGACCAAGGTATGAAACACTGGTGCAGTCTGCTGCTTCTTCTAGCATGAATCTGCCTTTCAAGTTTCCTCCATTTTGACCTGAGGGAGTATTTATGATGGCAAGAAGATTTGTCTCTGGTATGTGATTAGTCCTGTGTAGGTTGAACTTCTTAAGTTGAGGAGCCTCTGCCCAGGGGTAGTGATAGAGAGGAGCAATTTTCTGAACATATACGGGATCCAAAGGATACTCTTGATGGGCTGAATACGTACTCAAGGTCCTTCTCTTTTTTCCTTGAGTTCATGCACTTTGAGGTATGTGTCTTGAGGTTTCTCAAGGTGACAGCAAAGAGAGCCACAAGGATGAGGATGTCAAAGACAAAACCATTGTTGACGAGAAAGACATTGATGGCAATTAAGGAACATTTTACTAGAAAAAGGTGTCTTGACATCAATTAAATTGCCAGTTAGGCTATCGACAATATAGGGATGCAATAATGGCAGTGATTGTCCACTTCTCAGAAGGACAACAAGGGGTGACAGAGTGGCACTTGAGACGTTTTGGGTGGACTTCTAGTTTCCCTGGTCCTTTCGTCGGCATGACATTCTGAAGTGTATGGTTCTTTGCTATTTCTGGAAAAGCCCAGCATAGCCTTCAGTAAACAACCTTTCTGTCCTTCAACCTACTGTGTGGCATTTATTAACATATGCCACACTCTTTAACAGTGTAAGAGCCAAGAACAAGAACTATAAGTCTAAAATGTCTTACCATCACAGGATAAAAACGTATCAGAGTTATCATAGGAGTGAAAAAATAAGTTGGGAAATGATTCATTTGTTTAAACAAACGAGAAAAATTAATAATAAATGTTCTATAGTGAGGAAAAATGCTAATTCGATAAGCTGACATCCTAGAAAATGCTCTTGAAAAACTTTATACATGATAGGAATTGGCAAATTAAAGCACTGATCTGTTTAGGGATCTTAGGTATACCAGGAAGAAAAAGGAATTGCCACGGGTCTACTAGCCATACTTGGAATGGCAAATTCAATACAAGAGAGTTGTTAAAGTCCATAAAGAAGCTCTGTCAACATTTTTCCATATCAAGAGTAATGCCAATAATATCCGTTTTCCTACTTTTTCGCCTTTGATAACATGATAAAGCAGGACTTTCAGCTAAGTACGTTTTACAGGGCTACATTAATTGTAATTAAGTAGTTTAAAATAAATAAAATGTTTCCTCCTATAGGTATCTTTACCTGAGAACATTCATTTTGAAAATAAAAATTGTACTAATCAAAATAAGCATATAAATTTGAAAGTTAATGAACATCAAATAGGATTCCATTATAGAGACTGTTCCACAACTGAGATAGGTAAGAAGAGGGAATAGACAGATTCAGAGTGTTGATGGGAAGAGACACCAACAAGTGCATAGGTGAATATTAAGAGTGAAAGTCAGTGGAAGGAGGAAAAAGTGACAGAGAAGGGAAAGAGACAAAGATAGCAAGATAGGAGCAATGAAGGAGATATGAAGGGACATGAAACAGAAAGACAGCCAGGTACATAGATGAAGAACAGAAGGGACAGGATGTGGACGGAGGTCAAGGTGAAAAAGAGACAAATGATAGAGACTAAGAAAGTGAAAGACGAAAATGTCAGAAAGGAAACAATACTAGGTAAACATATTCAGAAAAAAAAATCACAAGAGAGTGTGGGGAAAAGCTACACACAGAACAATAAAGATATAATCTCAGAGCAGCAATGTTAAATGTGACAGTAAAACAGTACCAATGGAGGGAGGCAAGCTTTGATATTCGAAAAGATGCAGAAGGAGCAATGACACCGGTATTACCTTTCCACTTGTTTGGTCTTCAGAATAGAATCGCACAAAGCATCCATGCCGACGCGCAGGATACATGCTGAAACCAGCAGGAAGAAGAGGACCAGCGAAGACACCACCAGTGAGATATTGAGCCAGATAGAACCACTGCAAGGCAGGACAAAAACACTGCATCAGCAATCAAACCTAGTACAAAGAAGACAGAACATCAGAGGTGGCCAGGGTGATACAAAAAAGGTCTAAGAGTACATGGGGTTAGAGAAATAGTGAGAGAGAATTCAAGGGGTAAAAGAACCTTTCTTTGGAGGAGGTAAAGAATCTAATGAGGAAGAAATATATTATCTCTCATATATATATATATATATATATATATATATATATATATATATATAATAGAAAGTAAGAACCTACAACATAGTTCTAAGGAACTGGTTGCTCTACCAACTGAAAGAAAGTCTAATATGAGAAAGGAGGCTGGGGTGTGCAGTAAACATATGTTTTGATGGTGCTAATATACCTTGTACATATACTTACAGTCTGTATTGGGAGCTTGATTGTGATCAGCAGAACTAAGCGTTAGAAGAAGGTCTAACACAACAAGTGTATTTGCAAGCTCTTGCTTTGTGCAAGGTAAATTTATTTTTAGTCCCTGCACACAAGAACATGTCCTCTATGCTACGTAGCTCTATAGGAAACGTTTTCACTTTCACTGTTAAACATCAATAGTATTGAGGAGATCAAACTAAACAAATGGCCTTACTAAAGCACCTCTTTTTTGGGGTTCTGTAAATGACATGTACTAATGCTTTCGACTGCTTTAAAATCAACCTCTTGTGAGTGAGGGAGGGGATGGGGCCCGGACACGAAGTTATGGGAATTCCCATGGTAGCACTCGTTTGACAGCTGAAAAGTTTGACATGTTTCGAATTCAAGGATCCATAACGTTCCACAGTGCGATTCTCAGGCCTTTTACTATGTTTTTTTGTTCGATCTGAATGCGTGACCAGGAACATGGTGTGTGTGGGGTTAATTTCTGAGGATAAATACCATGTTCCCTGAAGCAACTTGTATATTGTGCAAAGCACTTTGAAGTTTATTCTTTGTTGAGCCAGTATAAATAACTTTATTGTGGACGGGGTTTTTCTTTATTTTTAAGTTCAAACTAAATTGAGCTGCTGGATCTGGAACCTCTAGAGGTTTTGGATTTCTTTCTTTGCAGCTCCTAAATATAAAAGATTGCCGAATTCTTAGCAGGGTAGAAATAGTACCCATGCCAATTCCATTATGTAGTTTGATAGGAGCAACAGCAGGATCTTTCTTAGCCTCATCATGGTTCTGTGCGTCATCATGTACATTAGGAAGATAAAGTCCCGGAAATTCACTTCTGCAAGTGGTCACAAAAATATTAAAAAGCAGAGGCGAGGGTGGGTACCCTAGAAGATAATGATTGGCAAGATGCTATGATGGCCCCCTCGAGTCATAACCAGCTCCTCCAGGTTACATCTGATTCAGACCTATTATCTGTACTGTCCTGATCTCACCCCGGCCAGACTACACTGGGCAGTCTCCCCGACCCTGCTTGCCCCCGCTGCTCCGGTTCCCCTTCTGACTTTTAAAACATGGTGTTGTCATGTCCCGTGATTCAAAGAAATTGGACAGCCATGACAAGGTAACTCTCAGATGTGTTAAGTTGGGGGGTAGATATTTCCCTTCTGATGCTGCTGCTGGGAGCCCTTGAGGGTTCAGGAGGGTTGTAGGGCAGCTAGGGCATTCCTGGGCAAGGCCACCATGGTGGCTAAGCGTGACATAGCAACTCGAAGGAATAACAGTGTTCCTCCAGTGATAACACAGTGGAGGATAGGAGTGGACTGGTGCGCACAGCAGGAGAGACCTATATATGAAGGCAGAGGATGTCCTTGAAAGCACAAATGCGTATGGGGGAAATGGTTGCGTCAACTGGGATGAACTGTTGACCGCAGTGAGTTTTATGTTTCTGCGCCCTTGTCTCCTTTTGATCATTCACCTTGTACCGTTGTGTACTGTTGCATGTTTTCATTGTGATCTATATGATATGTACCCTTCTGTGTCATCTTAGTGGTTTATGTTGTCTATGATAAAACCTAATAAAAACTGGTTATCCAAAACAAAAACAAAAACAAAGCAGACGAAAGATGGAAAATTCATGGGGTACTCTGCATGTGCTTTCCTAAGTGGCAAAACAATAGTTGCTTAATTTAATTCGTGCAGCCGTATACAATTGTGAGACACTTTCCCCTGGAGGAAAATGAATGCTATACCAGTCTAGGCGTAAACGGAGATATGAGTTTCAGGCACTCCTCTTGCCTCATCATTCCTACTTTCTGTTTTGTAAGTTTGAAGGCAACCTTTGAGTGAAGGAGGCCAATCTATTGAATTTATTACACGTCCACATCGGACTGGAAGGCAGACATCTGATGTTTCTGAACACCTCCAAGATATGCCTTTTTAACCAGTAAATTGAACTGAACCTAGAGGTCAAGCTGGTGTTCTCTTTGTGCAGTCTTTGTACCCAGTTTCAGAGACAACAGACCAGCTTGAGGGGAAGTGGATCTATACCATTTCTTAACGTTAGATAGATGTAAAAAAAAAAAATGACAGCTAAGATACAGGAATCAAGGCTACGAAACACAAAGAAAAGTGTTTTTATACGTGGGAACACAGTTAGATGGCCATATTAGGCAGATGTGTGCACAATCTTCTGTTCAACACCTCCGAGGAGTGGGCTTTTGCCAGACTGCCATTACAACCTCGAGCAGGAAGCTTGTAATTCTAGTTTGTCATCATGGCTAGTCTTATTAAATGAACAATCATGATATTATCTGTGCTTGTGATCAACAAAGCAGAAGACGTTTTCAAAGACAAATATTTATTTCCAAAAGCATTTAAACACTGTCTATTTATTCTAAAACATTTTGATGTTTTGTTAATTAGATCCCAATTATAATTACATTCAAGTACTAAATAAGCAGACCTTAATTGTTCCTTTACAAATAAATAACATAATTAAGCTGTGTTAAATTGGAAGAATGTTTAATGAAGAGATGGGCACTCACTTCAATTCAGCAGGCTGCTCTGGATTCCCATCCTGCAAAGCAGTCAGTTCACCCACATGTCACTTTCACAGGTGTGCTATAGTAAGGGTATTAATCACTATGCCATTATTAGACCCACTTGCTTTACCTGGGAGATAGTTGGAATGTTTTTGTACTGAATGAAAATATATATGATAGTGGAACTACAGAAACAAACAAGTAACAGTTAATTGTCCTTCATGAATATCATTACATTTACAGGGGATTGAATACATGAAACCAAAGAAGATGCACAAGTATCGGTTAAGCAGAGGGTTAGCAAAAGCTTTAGGCTAATCTCCGTGAGGTAGGTCTACAAATTTTGTGTACTGAAACATCTGTCTAGTGAAATGGATTCTAGGTACGATCAGGAAGGGGCCAAGAACATAAAAATGCACATTAGCATATATTTGCATAGCCAGGTTCAAGAACACTTGTCTGTCCTTTCCCGACTGGCAGGTCAAAATGTGCAGAAAGAAAAGTCATCTTCCAGAGAAGTAATCAAAAACAAAGATAACCCCACTCAATATATCTGTTGTCTTTTAAAGAACTATCAGAGTACACAATCAGACCAGGGGTGTTCAGGCCTCTGGAACTACAAAGCACAAACAGTTTGAGTCAACATCTGATAGCACTTATTGGCAGTACTTTTATGGATTAAAGTTGGACAATAGATGAGCACAAAATATGGTGGTTTTCTGAGGAAGTAAAAGACCTAAAAATACACTTAACATGATTTCAAAAAGGGATGCAAAAACTCAAATGAGCAAGAAATGCTCAGCCCGACACAGTGGAACAAAATGACTGGTGGACGAGTGGGAGGGAGCATAGCTAGTGGAATTCTCCTCCCACACTTGGGCACTGCGCTACTGAAGAGAATGTTTGTCTTTAGTAGTGCCAAAATGTTCTGGACAAATGGACTGCAGCTAGGACACCCCTGAAATCTCAAGGAAGGGGCTGAACAATGCCAGACTGCAGGCTCGATAACCTTTTTGGAGTCTCAGCAGAGAATTATGGGAAACATGTTTTTGGGGAGAAGAGAAACCTGGTCACTGAAGCTTACATAGCAGGGGTGTGGAATTTATTAAAATATCTGCTTGTCCAGGGGACAGGTTGCTTCTCAAATCTACTTGTCCTGTAAAATGATCTACTTGTCCCTTTGGTGCCATGTAGTGTGGCGACAAATTAGGGCAGCAATCTCATTATGTAAGAGCTCTGATAATAGCCTCTCAGAGCGACTTGCAATTTGCGAGTCGCAAATCCGAATGTAGGATGGTGTCTCTGACACCATCTGTGATTCGCAAGGGCTTCGCAAATGCCCACCTCATGAATAATCATGAGGTGGGTCGCAATTTGCGACCCCCTGACGAATGGAGGCCCTCACAGGGATGGTGGCCTGCTGGAGACAGCAGACCACCATGTCTGTGACTGCTTTTCAATAAAGCATTTTTTTTTTTTGTAATGCAGCCGTTTTCCTTAAAGGAAAACGAGATGCATTACAAAAACGAAAAATGAAACGTTTTCGTTTCATTTTTTTCAGAGCAGGCAGTGGTCCGCAGGACCACTGCCTGCTCTGAAAAAATGTTTACAGTGACATTCACAATGGTTTTGCGAAAGTGTTAGCACCCATTTGAAACTGCGATTGGTTTGCACCCGCGTTCGCGGTCACAAACCAATCCTACATTGCACTGCGAGTCGCAATTAGGAAGGGAACACCCCTTCCAAATTGCGAGTCGCAAACCTGTTACCAGGTTACCGAATCGCAAAACTGGGTTTGTGCATCGCAATGTGCTTTTTGCACGTTGCAAACAGCGAAAGTCGCTGTTTGCGATATGCAAAAAGCTACCTACATGTGGGTCTTGGTCCCTAATTAGGTCTGGTGTTAACAAAGACATTTTGTTTTTATTAAACTTCTATTTCTCTCTCTTTCGGCTGGCTTTACTGTGAGTGATCGCATTCTGCTCTTCAACAAGGAGCATATTGGCACACAAAGTAGTTTTGTTCAGTGTCAGGAACTACAGTGGCAATCAGTGACGTAACGAAACTGGAGGGTGCCCCTTTGCAAAGAACATGGAGGAGCCCCCTCTCCAGACTCACTCAGGGCAGGTGCTGTGCTGAAGGGGCCCCCTGGAGGGCGGCTGCGAGGCCTTTGTTATGCCACTGGTGGCAACGTGTGCTTTTAGAGTTCAAAAACTTTTTGGTTTTTTTTTTGCCAGTGTTTGTTACAATGTTGGGGGCCTGGTAGCTCCCACAACAATAAAGTGTTACAAAAGCCATGTCAAAACAAGACACGCATTGATGAACCTAAAAGACTTATAAAAATATGTCAGATCAGTTGGCTTTGTTAGTGTTTGTTTATTTTCATGCTTCCCATAATCGTGTTGAAAATGGTTACACTGATTTTCCATTAGAAATATTTTTGGGAAATACTAGCATGCATCAACACATTTTACTAAATGACACTTCATTTGCATCTAATCAGAGAGCATTCTGGGAGCATTATACTTAGCCTCATAGCCTAAACTTTTCAAACATGTGTATACACGTTTGTTTTTTTTGTACTGGAACCAATGGCAGTAGTGAAGTGTGACCTTAAAACATTTATTTACAGCCCTCACCCTAATAATGAAGGCTTTCAAATAATGAACCATAAATACAAATTCGAACAGCAATATCTTTTGGAAACACATTACCTCAACTGCAGAGAGTGCCACTCTCTGTAAACAGGCAGCCAAAGGGTTTGTGCTGCAGAGGGTTGGGCCTACTTGTCCCAAGGACAAAGTAAACATAAAAACTTGTTGCCCTTGACCCCAAACAAGATGTCCTGGGCGATAGGAATTCCACATCCCTGCATAATGAATCTGAGGAATTAGAGCTTCAGAGGCATGGAGACAGTTTTGGCAAGTGGGTTTAGAATGGAGGAGGCGGCTGGTCTTGGGGAAATGTAGACAGGTGTTTAGGAAACTTGTGCATAGTACAAAAGAATGGAAACGTTCAGAAGGATTACAATGGCAAGAATACCACTGAGGAAAACCTGGGTGGGAATGGAAAGAATGGGGAATATACCCAACAGAGAGAACCAGGGATGGGAGATGAGACATCTCAACATTAAAATGAACCTGAAACAGTACACAGATTCACTCATTAAACTAAGCTTAAGAAGAAAACGTGCTGGAGAGAAGGCAACATATCAACACCTATTAATCCTACATTAATCATGGGTAAGCAGCAAAGCACAGCTGTGCCTTGGTATCCTGATACTGAATCAGAGCAGGTTAATGCTGAATCCTTGGACCAACTTTCTGAAACATAAAGGTCCAACAAGTTCCTTGAGTGATGCTGTACCCTGGTATCCAGGCCTTCTTGCACAAAATGTGCAAAAGGTTCACTGGCCATCCACCACCCCTGATCCAGGAGTCAGTGGTATTGAGGGCATAAGATACACTAAAAGCACATTAAGTGGCTCCTCACCGTTTGATGTCGTCAACACAGCTGGCGTACACCCAGTACAGGACGATGGAGAAGCAGTACAGGGCTATCAGTACGGAGATGGCAGAAACGAAGTAGCAGAGTGAGAAGCTACTGAAGCCAGAGATGTAGAAGGCCTTGCCGGTATCGTTGTATGATGCTGTGCCATAAAGAATGCACTGCCCACCAAACTCCCCCTAGAAGGCAAAATGCAGCAAGAGTGAGGAGCACACGAAAGAAAACATTAGAGTAAGACTGAAAAAGGAATGGGAAGAGACAGGTTGGAAAGGGGCAAGAGAAAGGCAGGATGAAGGCCACAAATGACAAGCAACAGGGATGATGAATTGCTAAAGACCTGTAAGTTGGAGGTCAAGAGATAAGTACTCAATCAATCAGTCAATCTTTGTATTAGACCTCATCAGAGATAAACAAATAATTACCACCATGAAACCCACATCAAAGTTAATAACGCTTAAAACTGAGTCTACATTTGTTTTTACAAGCATAAGCAAAAACAAAGTAAAGCTAATGTGCTCATTCTGTGGATAAATGATATACGTTTATAATTCATTTGTCAAGCACATGCCAAATGTAAGAAAAAGTGGACGCAAAAACTATAACTGTTGCAATCTTAAGACACAGCAAAAAACAACTGATTAAAATCCTGAATTGCATTATTACATAAAGTGCAAATACCTTCATTTTATGCTAGTATTGCCCATTCCCCAGTGACAACTCTTACAGAGAAAGAATATGCCCTCAGTAATAAAAAACATTCACCTTTGATAATTCAAGGTGGGCATTTTTTGACCAATGCAAAATCCACAATGATACTGTATTTGCTAAAATACGAGCAGTGGTCCTTCTCAGGTCTTGGGCCACCCTGGGAAACTAATGTTTTCAGAGATAGTTGACCAAAGGACCGACTCTGGAAGGTTCGCTAAGAAAGCCCAGAAAGCTGCAGGGCAAAATAAATGTTGTGGATTGAACGGTTTGTCACCTTGCCCTAATGAGATCAATATTCAACAATTTTCTCAAGAAATCCTCTATTGAGTGGAACAATCTCAAATCCCAACAGATCAATGTAGCCCAACCTGTAATAAAAGCACAACACATGTTTTGTAGACTTTCCCCCTCTATTTTATTAGAAAAAGACCAAGAAGTATAAAAAAAAGCCCTGTATTGCAAAAATCAATAAAAATGCTACTTCAGCTTCATATATATATATATATATATTAATAATTAGATGGTTGAAATGCCTACATCTGATAGGAATTGTAAAAAGAACCAGCCACCTCCAACACCCCACACCCCCCCAACACCCCCCCCCCACCCCAAACTGGCTAAAACCTTTTCTCCTTGTTGGGGTATATTGTGCTGATCACTTAGACCATAGATCCCTAACTAGGTGTAAGTTTTCACCCTTCCTAATTTATCCTGTAACAATGAGTACTTAATACATTTCTTAGTCCAACTCCTAAACACCATGAACTCAGTTTTACAAATATGTATGCGCAAAACCTGTGCAGACGCACAAGACTGTAATTAGTCTAGATATTTTTGCAGGCCTTTTGGAGTTAGGTCCAGTCAGGTCCAGTCAGATCACATCATCAGCATTTAGTAAGGTGCACAATGAGCTAGTGGCAAGCTTAGCGAAATTGCCGGTTATCTGGCTTAGCTTAGATGGTAAGACATGCAAATGAAGGGTGCCAGCAAACATCTCTGCTTCAAGTAGTTCTGTGTTGGGCTCCTCAGAGACAGACCACAACACCCTCCAAGGAATAACTGGAATGAAGTGGAGGAGTGAAAGGCAATAATTAATTTCAGCAATCCTGGGAAGATCTTCAGAGCGATCAAGGTGTTTTTCCAAAGAGCTGTTTATCAACTCTGTTGAAGGACAGCACACTGGCTGACCCCCACAGGCCACACATACTTACCCAATATGTCCTGCATGATAGCTATATTACCAAGAGTTGGGCAATCTGCTTTAACGCCGGACTGCTCAATCAGAACTATTTAATTGTTTTATACGGAGGACTGGAGGTCTTCCAGATTAATTTTGTAATACATGTAGCCAACTGAGTTGAGGAGAGCAATTTGTAGCTTCTAGGTAATTTGCAGAAGCCTTTTTATAAACTGAATGAATGGTACTGCCTGGTTACAGTGTCTTATCCATAGCAATGCGAAAACAACCGTGCCAGGAAACTGGCCCAAAGCTTGAGCTTTTTTTTTTATCCACAGCAAAAATAATCTGATCAGGACCTATGGCCCCTAAATGTATAGCCCCATAGGTATAATCAACTCTGAAGCTTGATGGAGAGGACTGGTATTTAGGAAGGCAGAGGAGGCTAACATCAAAGGTACAAAAATAAATGCCAAGGCATCAATGTGACAGAATCATAAAGATCAGACGAGTAATTCATGTACTGCTGATAAGGTATAGTTATCAGAAATACAAGAACCTTGGTTCCACATTGTTATGCAACAAGCTGGGCATAGGCATATCCACGACTAGTCCACAGGGTGCCTTTTAAACGCAGCCTGGTATCCAACTCTCTTCTAATGCCACACCCTAGTTAATCTAGCTTGAGTTGACAAATAACGCATGTCAAAGGATATGCTTATTTATTTCTGAAGACATTTTCAGCTGAACTCTCTGTCCCCGACACTGGTCTGAAGGCCTTATGAAATGAATTGCTTCGCTGCATTTTTTTTTAACAAATGTTTTCACACATTCCTTTAAACTTGTCAATAATACTATTCTCACGACTAATCAAGGTTTCAACTGCATTAATTTACATATCTTGATGGAATAATACATTTATTGGGTTCCAGTGTATTCAGTTACAAAATATCTGTATTATGGTACATCTGCCTTTTAGATTGTACCCAATGCTAATTTTGGGAAGAGGTTAATTCTAATGGTTACAAAACAATTATTGCTTAAATTATTCTCTAAAATGTGGGTCTCAGAAAGATGCTAGAAAGCTTCTTGAGAGGATATGGCAATCAAATATAGACACATCTCTTGGTCCTGATTGTATTAGATTTTCTGGGAGGCAATCTTCCAAAACAACAAGTCGCAATCACATAATCAGGTCGCCCTCAGTTACCCCAGAATTTTAATTCCTCACTTATCTGGTCTGGAGATCTGGGGGAAGTGAACAACCGGAATGTTTCAGGCTTATTTCCTCTCGACATCTTTAAGGAATTCAAGTATCTGTTAGGATATTTTGATGTTTAAATCATCAACCATGAAAATATGACTGGCCAGTTAGTTTTCTGTAATCAGAGATATAATCTCAAAACTAGACCAAAATAATATATTATAATGCAATCCATGAGGCATGTAAAAACTATAAAATAACCAGAAATTAGGCAGGTTGGAACAGGTAATCGAAAATCCATTCTTAAGCACCACACTGCAATACCTGAATGGTGAAAGACATTATAAGTCTGCATTTAGTGCACTAGCAGCATAATAGGAATTCCTCCACCTGTGTTGTCCAGTGCTTCAGCTTCGCACTGGGAAGCTGATTATGTAATAGTTCTCCAACCGACCTTTCTCAGTTACCCAGGTCTCTTACAGATATATAATTCCTGCCTTAAGACTATCTAGAAATAACTTTTTACATAGGTTTGAAAAAACATTCCAGGGTAAACACTTATTGGTTAAAATGAAGAAGAGGAAATAGTAGAATGATATTGGGTTTGCCTGGTTAAAAACTCAGCTACCCAGGACCAAACTGTAATCCCATCCATGGCCTACTTTGATAAGGGTTTGTTGCTGCAAAATTGTCATCAGCCTTCCATTCGGGCTGAGAGGCACCACTGTTGTTTGGGCCTCCTTATCCATATCTTGAAAGAATGTCCAAACCTAATGGGACGACACAACATACTTTGCCCTTGAGCTGGAGTCTTATTTCTTGGCAAAGTGTTTTGCTGCTGATGAAGGACCAGGATTCATGCATTTAATGTAAAAAAACAAATCCAAACACTTTTCTTCAAAATCAAGGTAGGGAAAACATTGGGCATATATTTACCCAGGAGCCCCATACCAACTTTTCTTGGAGAGTTACTAAATCAGTAGCCCCAAACTACTGATTCTTAATTCCCCCATACTTAACAGCGTAAGGTTAAAATTTTAGAACTATCACACAGGGTTGCACTGTCCTCCAGCATGTTAATAAAATCAATTATCTTTGGAGTCACATATTCCTTTTGCTCATAGTGTACGTCCATTACGCAGATTATTTCCTGGTGGTTATGATCGGCATTAATACCATAGTATTTTTCTGACAGGAATTCATAATTATAAGGCTAGATATGATCACTGCACTTCTAGATAAGTATAGGCTTTGCCATCTGGTGTTAGTTCTTTTGAAGTTGAGCAAGATCTTTTTTGCAGCCATGTGTGGCTGGCACTGCAATAATTCAACTGTGATGTGACTACTACAATCACAGGACATGTGTTTTGGGGAAGGATTAGCAAAGAGAGGATTACACAGATGTATCATAAAATACAATTCTGGCGATTGTGGTTAAATAGTATATGTATAAGTGAGCAATCCCTAGTTGAGTAGCTTCTCTGCTGACAGAGGGTTGGGCTTCCTGATACCCCACAAATGCTCAGATTCAGAGTTTTGAGACTCACATGCGACATGCAGTGCCTTTCCGAAACAAAAAATGAAGGTTCAGTAGTAGATCTAGTAATGAGGCTGAATGACTTCTAATACGATGAACCGCAAGCTGATGTTTGAGTTTGATATTATGCCTGCATGTGTGCATCCTCATATTAATTTTCGGCTTCTTCTTTGTATGCATGTTGTTGTATGAAATATGCAAAACACAATCAATTATTAGTACCCTTTTTGGGAAAAGGCCAGAACTGCAGGCCATGTGTGTACAAGTCACAAAGCAAATAGTTTACAGAATTCCAAATTAAACAAGCATTGGCAAAGCCTGTATGTTTCACCAATGCAAGCTATATTGGCTCTGCCAATTTTTTTTTTACAAGTTGCATAGAGGCAGGCTGCTGTGCAACAAGGCTTAAAATAAAATAAATAAATAAATAAAAGCTACAACTATGCAAGCGTTGAATGCATTATATAGCGCTTCTTTTAAGCTATGTTGCACAGCAGCCAACACTGCTGTGCAATATATCTAAACATAAAAAAAGAACATTGACAAGGCCAACTAGCTCTCACATATGCAAGTGCTATTTGGCTTCGTTAATGTTCTTTGCAGCGGAGCGGAGGTTTGAAAGGGCAGAGGGAACCAAGTTGGGAAAATAACATAACAGATGGCAAATGGGGCAAGAAACATGAGGATGGGGTAGAGGAGGGAGGTTGGGGCAAGAGCACGGAATGTGGGAGGAGGGATGAAGCATCAACACAATGGAGAGAGGGTAGCAGCAACATGAGGTAGAGATGAAGCATCAAAACAACAGACAGTGGGTACAAGCAACGCAAGGGAGGGGTGGGGAGGAGAGAGGAATCTGCAACAGAAGACAGCAGGAGAAGGACATGAGGGAGGACGAAGGTTAGGGCAACAGCACAGACGGAGGCAATATGACAGACAGCAGAGGATGAGGGTCGGACTGCAGACATATGCAGTCTTAGAGAGTGCAAGAAGAAAAGTAAAAAAAAGGTGCCTGCTGATCTGCGCAGCCAGTGGAAGGACACTGACCACAGACAGGAATCTGCGGTCAGTCATTGCTCCACAGCCGGGACAAACAATCAAAGCCCCAGGAGGATGCAGGAGGTGCTGACCAATCAAAATCGAGGAAACAAAAGTGCGTCAAAGTCAACAAATGGTAAGTAATGGGTGAGTTCTGAGCTGTTTCCCCCCTTTTCTTTTTTTTTTTTAAACACAAAACATTTCACTCACAGTGCATGCGCTGTCTCAGGGAAAATCCAAAAAAGCACAAGAAGACCAGCAGCAGACATTAAAACTGTCTAGATCCCAAAGAGAAGGTCTTTCAGCAAACACAAGTGCACAGGATCTTGAACAAATGTCAACTAAACCTATGACACAGAAGTATCAGTGGCAGCAGCTCTTCTTCCCTACTTTTGTTTATGATACACATATCACATCACTATAATCGGGGTTTTTGAGGGGTAACCCTGAAACCCTCAACCAGTAATTGCCAGTAGTAATGTAAGTGATCACTACTATTGTTTAACTACTGGATGGCATCACCCACCTGGACACTTGTTTCTGCAGGTGGAATACCAACTCCATCTGGGAGGATAGTGATGGGATCTGTGTAGTGAAAAAAGATATGTAGTGAACAGAAAAGTGAATCATAAAAGTATCTCCTGTATCTTAACTATCTACTTTAACCCCTTCGCTGCCAGGCCTTTTGCCCCTCTTGTGTCAAGCCTTTTTTTTGGCTACTTGGGGCAGTTTGAGCTTAGGCCCTCATAACTTTGCCCACATAAACTACCTACGCCAAACTCAAGTCCTTTATTTCCGACATCCTAGAGATTCTAGAGGCCCTCAGAGTTTATGGTTCCCCTGGAATCCAAGAAATTAGCCAAAGTGCAGCTAAAATTTGTTTAAAACAAAAATGGGAAAAAAAGGGCTGCAAAAGAAAGCCTGTGGTTTTTCCCCTGAGAACAGCATCAACAAAGGGTTTGCAGTGCTAAAATCACCATCTTCCCAGCTCAGGAACAGGCAGACTTGAATCAGAAAAACACATTTTTCAACCCAATTTTGGTATTTTACTGGGACATACCCTAGTTTTACTATTTGTTTGTGCTTTCAGCCTCTTTCCAGTTAGTGACAGAAATGGGTGCGAAACCAATGCTGGATCCCAGACAGCTAAACATTTCTGAAAGGCAGACAGAATTCTGAATTCAGTAAGGGGTCATTTGTGTAGATCCTTCAAGGTTTTCCTACAGAAAGTAACAACTAAAATAAAAACAATATTGAAACTGAGGTTAAAAAAAAAGAGCAATTTCTGTCCACGTTTTTTTCTATAACCTTTTCCTGCTATGGCAGATTTTTGAAAGCAATATAACGTTACATCTGCTGGACTCCTCTGGTTGCGGGGATATATAGGTCTTGTAGGTTCATCAAAAACCCTAGGTACCCAGAGCCAATAAAGGAGCTTCACCTTGCAATAGATTTTCATTGTATACAGGGTATACAGCAATTAATTTGGTGAAATATAAAGGGGGAAAAATAGGAATCAAGGAAACCTTTGTATTTCCAAAATGTGCACAAGATAATTTGTTGAGGAGCAGTGTTTGTTTGCATGTCTCTGAATTCCGGGGACCCCATAATAGCATGTGAATTACAGGGCATTTATCAGATAGAAGTCTTTTTTACACACTGTCTTACATTTGGAAGGAAAATATGTAGATAAAGACAAGGAGCAATAACACTTGTTCTTCTATTCTGTGTCCCCCCCAAGTCTCCCGATAAAAATGGTACCTCACTTGCGTGGGTAGGCCTAATACCTGCGACAGGAAACGCAACATGGACACATCACATTTTCCCAAAGAAAACTGACTTGTTTTTTGCAAAGTGCCTAGCTGTGGATTTTGGCCTGTAGCTCATCCGGCATCAAGGAAATCCTAGCAAGCCTGGACATTTCTGAAACCTAGACACCTAGGGGAACCCAGGATGGGGTAACTTGTGGTGCTCTCACCAGGTTCTGTTACCCAGAATCCTTAGCAAACCTCAAAATCTGGCAAAAAAAAACTTTTCCCTCACATGATGCTACAAAGTTCTGGAATCTGAGGGGGAGTCCCAATCTTCCTTCTACCCCAGCATTCCCCAACAAAATCCCAATAAAAATGGTACCTCACTTGTGTGGATAAGCCTAGTGCCCGTGACAGGAAATGCCCAAAAACACTACGTGGACACATCAAATACTAAACTGCCTGTTTTTCTTTATTTGGGGGGATGGGGGGGTGGTATTGGAGGGGGTCAGGGGGCTCCTGCAATTTTGTTCCTGGGCTCAGCAGCCATCTAGGGAAACCTACCAAACCCAGCAATTTCTGAACACTAGACACCCGAGGGAGTCTAGGGAAGTGTGACTTGTGTGGATCCCACAGTCTTTTCTTACCCAAAATCCTCAGCAAACCTCAAATTTAACTAAAAAAATAAAAAATAAATAAAAAGAGGTTTTCCCCATATTTCTGTGTGGGATCACCGCATCGGCACAAATTTCCTACCACCCAACGTTCCCCTCATTCTCCTGATAAAAATTATACCTCACTTGGGTAGGTGGGCCAGGTGCCTGTGACAGGGAAGAGCCAAAAATATGTTGAAATTGAGGAGGAATCAAAGCAGGCCCAAAAAGGCAGTTTGAAAAAAAACTTTTTTAGGCTGACAAGTGGGGCAGAATTTTTATTGGTATAGATGCGACAATAGTGGGTGGTAGGAATTATGTGGATTCCTGAAAAATATGTGATTTCAAGCAAAGTTGGAGGCTTGCAGGGCATTGTGGGTAAGAAAATAGTGCTGGGTGCATGTGATGCCCACCACCCTGGACTCACTCTGATATTTAGTTTTCAGATGTGTCTAGGTCTCATAGATTTTTCTACTTGGCAACGTCCCAAAGTCCAAAATGTGCAGCCCTCACCATTCCAAGTGGGACGATTTTGAGAGTTAGACAAGCTCTGATGGCCCAAATGTAAAACCAAAACCCAAAATAATCAAATGTCCTCTTGCTTGCCACTGGGATAAGATCTTTTAGTGTGCACGGGGGGCTGAAAGACTGTTACCCCTTTCAGTTGGGGTAGGGGCATAACCATGCTCATACTGGTTGGTAGCCACCACCCCACTATTTTTTTTTTTTTTTAATTTCCCTAGGATCTAGTAGGCTAGAGGGGAGTGGATCGGGGGTAAATACCCATCTGCCCACCGGTAGAGAGAACAACTTCACCCCCACTTATTTTTGGGTGGGGGTATGGGCATACCCCCACCCTCTTTTTCTGAAAACATTTTTTCTCTGATGTCTGGTGGGCTTTCGGAAAATTAGGGGTTATATTTTGAAATGATGAAATCTCTGCTCATTCTTTCTCCTTTATCTGTTACTGCAAAACCAATTTAATTTCACTGTCCTGGAGGTATACGTAGCATCCTCAGGGGATTCTAAGATGTGTACTAATAAAAAGCCACAATGGCAAATATAGGTGACCTCAATCAAAACAGATTTTTGGGTTGTTTATAAATAATGTGAAGTCTTCAAGGGGAAGAAGAAAAAAAAAAAAGAATATAAGCACCATGCTCATTCGAGATAAGTTTTATTAACCTCAATGGAGTCCATACTCTATTTAAATGCCAGAACATGAAGGAAATGGAGATGTATTTCTCCTTCCTACGAAGGTGATAGTTTGTAGGGGTCATTGTTTATCAGTCAAAGATACTCTTCAGAAATTAAGACAACCTTAATGATGTATCATGTTTAACTGGTGAAGGCTAGCCATAGGATATTTTCATTCAAGCCTTTGTCAAAGGTTTTGAGACTGTAAATCCAACGCTGTTTTTTTTTTTTAATAATGTTCTTTCTGCGTGAGAATCTACATGGTCCAGTGTTTCTAGTATTACCCATTTTAAGGCACTCTCTGTGTGTTTCTCTGCAAGGTAGTGGTTACCCATCAGTGTGGTTATCCTGGTGCATCTAATGTGACTGCTCTGTTCTCCTATACAAGTCTTGGTCTTTCTACAGGTCATAGCAATATACCACAGATTGCATGGACAGGTGATCATATAGATTGCATTTGTCACATTTTAATTCGTATGCTTCCTCATAGTCCATCATTTTTGTAGCTTTTGTCAAATAACATACTGAACATGGCCCGCAGGGGTAATGTCCCACTATAGGTTGTAGACCCCATGCTAACAGCACTGTTTGGGTCGTTTGGGTCTAGTATGGACCAGAAGACTTCAAATGTTTCTCCCTCATTTGTATGAAAACTTTGGTTTAGGCCAGTCAAGAGAACTGGATTTAGTTATACTCCAATTTTTATTAATGGCTTGCTTCACACGGTCACATGCTGTACGGTAGGTCATAACACAGGTCAAAAGATCTTTCTCAGGTGTTTTTTCTCTTGTTCCAGAAGAGTTTCTCTATGTTAGCTACTTGCTCGTTTTTAAAATTTTAATTTCTCTACGATTTGTACTGAGTCCCTGTGGCTCAGCTTTTTTGTCAAGTCATTGGCCTGTTTCTTTTAATCCTGTACATTACTATAATTCAGACGAATTCTCAGAAATTGACTGTATAGCAAATTTTCCTTAAGAGGATGTGGATGAAAATTGTTGAAAGACAATAGACTGTTCCTGTCAGTTGATTTATAATAAGTTCTTGTTTGGAGGCCAGTGCCTTCCGAAAGGATGGTCACTTTAAGGAACGCTAATTCTGTTCAGTGTATTGAGCAGGTGACCTTCAGGAAAGTGTCATGTGTGTTTAGCCAGAATAGAAATTCATGGACTGAATCTTCAGCTGTTTTATGTCTGGACCTGACTGAGATTTCCTCCTTCCTCCAGTCCGCCTTTTTATTCTAAGGACGAGATGCCAACAGAGGAAGAAAGATGAAGGACATGAGAGTGTCAGACCAAGAGAAATGGATGACAACGAGAAGCATGATGAAAGACTTGCTCCCTGCACAATTAATTGCTAGTGTTTAATCTAACAGACCTTGTTTTGACTAATAATCAGCTTCCAATCATGAACAAAGGCTTAGGTTTTGTCACCACTCCTAAATAAGATAAGTTCAAATTGCACTGTAAAGTGGCAGAATTGTGCTGTAAGATCACACTCAAGGCATTTTTCAAAGACAGACGAGTCCTTAGAGTGAAGGAAATAGCAACCAGAGGAAAAAAATCTACTTTTAGTTCACCCAATGCAACTGTACCAGTAGTGATTATTGCGTTTGAACAGGGAACAGGCACTATTCAAGGAGATTGAGAACATTCACAGTAAAGTGACATCCCCTTTCCAATACATCACGAAGAAAGAGCGCCAAGATATGATAACACTTTCAGAGAATCAAGACTTAATAATAAAATCAGCAGACAAAGGTGGACAAATTGTGGTTTTAAAGAAGCATGATTACACAGTGTATGAAATTATCATCTGATACATGGTTCTATGAACCCCTGGGAATAGATCCTACATCAAACTACAAGTGTAAGCAGCATGGTGGAAGAGGCAGAAATGTACCACTGCATTAAAAAAAAAAAAAAAGAGGCAGAGTTCCTTTTGGCTATTGATCCCTATTTCTACTCTATTTCCTAAAATGTACAAAACATACAACACCCCTAAGCCAGCCTATTGTGTCAGGTATGGATTCCATTTTGGAAACCTTTGTCCCAATTTGCTGATTATTTCCTATGTCCAATTGTTCAAACAACCCCTTCATACCTGAAGGGCACAAGGGATCTGTTGAAACTTGAGTCACCAGACTTACGACCCCCCAACACATCTGCTGGTAGGACTAGATATCGAAAGATTGTATGCAAGCCTCCCTCAAACTACAACACTGGAGACTACTGAAAATGTCTTGTATAGAGAGAACTGGGAGTATAATGCCCCTAGACATTTTGTGTTGCAGACTTGCTCTAACTGAAAGATTTTTAAGTATGAGGATCCCCCCTTCCTTCAGAAGCACATTCGCCCCCAGCATGGCAGGACTATATGTAAGCAATTCTGAGTGCCAACGTGTTAGGAAATGTAAACCCTTACAAACATAGGATCTGCCTCTGGAAACGTTACATCAACAACATGCTTATAATCTAGCAAGAAGCCGAAGATTCAGCCTATGAATTTCTATCCTGGCTCAACACATGTGACAGCTTCCTGAAGTCCACCTGCTCACTACAAATAACAGAATTAGCCTTCCTTGACGTGACCATCTTTCAGAAGGCGCCGGGTGGCGATGAAGAACTTATTACAAATCAACGAACAGGAACAGTCTATTGTCTCAACAATTTTCATCCATGCCCTCTTGAGAAACATTTGCCATTTAGTCAATTTCTGAGGATTCCTCAGAATTGCAGTAATCTGCAGCATTATAAGAACAAGCATTTTCAATGCAATGGATCTCACATTTGTTTGAGTTAGAGCTATTAGTTTTGTAAAGCAAAAAAAAAAAACGCAGCGCGATCGCGCTATGTGAAATGCAGCGCAATCTCGCTGCGTGGAAAATAAACAGATAAAGTAGTCCGGACTCCAGGATGAAAACATCGAGCCTTGTATGTTTTTGGTACTTTACCGATGCTGTGTAGGTGGGCTAAACACCTGAAAAGGCATGACATATGCATGTCTTTCACAAATAAAAGCAAGCGGATTTTAAAAGGCAAGCCCACAAACCAATGTAAGTGACTGACGTGGCATGGGCGTGGTTTGAAGCCCAAAGAGAGATTACAGAATGGACGGAGCACTTTGTGCTCGCCCATAAAAAAAGGCTAATGACTTGACCAAAAAGCTAAGCCAAAAATTGAAGAGACTTATAAAAAACAAGCAAGGCGCCTACATAAAGAAACTCTTCTGGAACAAAGAGAAAAAACATGTGAGAAAGATATGTTGACATGTGTTACTACCTACTGTTCAGCATGTAACCCTGAATGAAGAAAGCCATTCATAAACATTGGAGTCTAGTTACATCCAGTTCTCATGTCTGGCCTAAACCAAGGTTTGCATACAAATGAGGGAAAAACATTCAAAATCTTCTGGTCCATAAATGAGCCTAACAACGTCCCACAGTCATGAAAACAGTGCTGTTAGCATTTGGTTTACAACCTATAACAGGACATTACCCCTGCAGCACATGTTCAGTATGTCATTTGACAAAAGCTACAAAAAATGATACACCTTAACACGTAGACAAAGCTGGCCATGAGGAAGCATAAGAATTGAAATATGACACATGCAATCTATATGAAAACCTGTCCATGCAATCTCAGGTACATTGGTATGGCCTGTAGAAAGACCAAGATTCGCACAGGGGAATGTTGCAGTAACATAAGATGTGCCAGGATAACAACACGGATGAGTAACCGCTACCTTGCAGAGAAACATACAGAGAATGGGTGATACTAGAAACACTGGACCATGCAGATTCTCAGAGAACTTAATTCCAAAAAGAACAAAGATGGATTTAACGTCTCTGAACCTCTGACAAAGGCCTAAATGAAAATATCCAATAGCCAGGCTTCACCAGCTAAACATGATATATACTCAGAGCTTTGGGGACGCAGGATGAGTTCATGAAGGTCGTCTTAATGTCTAAAGAGTATCTTTGACTGATTAACAGTGACCCCTGCTAGCTACCACCTAGGTAGGAAGGAGAAAACATCTCCCTTTCCTACATAATTCTGCATTTAAATAGAGAATAGACCCCATTGCCGCTATCTTTCAGAACAATAACAACACTTATCTCAGAATCAGCACAGTGCTTATATCCCCCCGCCACCCCGGTGAGGACTTCACATAATTTATAAAGAACCCAAAAATCGGTGTTGAGTGGGGTGACTTATACCTCCCATTGCAGCTTTTTATTAGCACACATTTTTGAGTCCCCTTAGGATACTACGTATATCCCCAGGATGGTGTAATTAAATTGTTTTTTCAATAACAGATAAAGGAGAAAAAATAAGCAGAGATTTCTTTATTTCAAAATATAGCCCCTTAGATTTCTAAATTTAGAGATTGGGTTAACTGAAGACAACAAGTGTGAAGTACAATATCCTACCCATGAGTGAGCTCTATACCTTCATGATCATGAGACAATAGTGGAAAGGGTTTTTGAAGTGAGTTTTAGAAACTAGTAGAATCAAAGCACAAATGCTTTTCTTTATTTCTATTACTCAGAGTTGTTACGCCTATCGACATCGTAGATCCCTTTTCAGTCTTTTTCCTCACAAATGTGCTGCTCTTTCTACATCATTATAAAATGGTTAGGTCCATTTCATTGGGAACACGCTGTTACCTCTTCCCCGGGGAAAAACACACACTGGGAACAAGTTGAATAATTAAGGGGCGACATTGGATGCTGAACTACTGTGCTAAATACAAGTGCGCCCTCAAAGTGGGACAAGTAAGTACATGATATGTGATAACTTCGGGGGCTTCCTTTTGAACAAGTGAATACATATGTTGATTTGCCGGCATAACCTCGGATGCTGCGGCATGCCATGACTGGGAAGGGGCTCAGAGAGGCACAGAGGAAACTATAGTTTTGTTTGTTCACACTTGGCTTATTGATTATTCAACTTGAACTCTGGTTTATACTTCCCGCAAAGTCCACTGACGTTGGCTTAGTGGGGGAGGGTGTTATATCCAGCCATTTAGATGTTGAGTGAGGATAAAAAGAAAAGAGTTGGAGCAGCCTAGACTAACAAGATGTGCGCATGACTATGAGGATCCATAAATACTGCCCCTCTGAATCAGAACACAATAGTCATAGCGCTAATGGGGAGCCAGAATTTCACACAAAGATATAACCTATAACTCTATATTTTTAGAAGAAGAGACTAGAGAAACTGTACACATTATGTTAATTGATAGTGAGCTTACTTATCTCTATATATCTATCATAACAAGAGTAAAATGGCTAAAGACCCCTGCCCAAGTTCCGATGAAGCAGTGCAACCCACGCCATAAAGTACTGGAATGTGTTGTATAATGCACGTGCTTTAAAGATGGAACTTTGGGGAAACATTTAATGACAGTGACATTTTGGGGATGTTTTTCATTCTGATTTGTCAGTACCTGTTTTTTTTGTTTTTAGCAGCTGAATACATTACAGTGATTTAATATATCATCCTAGATAATGACTGGTTAACAATAATAGGACAGTACCAGTATGAATGATAACTGGAGACAATGGGCATATAGATGGATACAATTACATGGCTTGGTTTTGTACCAAGAAGTAAGAGGACAAAGGAGGTAAATTTAAAATGTGCACATTAATAAGTAAGATGTGCACATTTTTAGAAATATGTTCTCTTCATGCTTTCCTGTTTTTACATCATCTTTCAGAATCAAATTCCATTGGAGCTATTGGACTCGTTTTTGTCGTGTTAACATATGAGGACCAGAAAGCGCAATAGGAATTGCAGAAGGTGAACGAGACAACTACACAAGGGATCTGGTAACAATTTAAGAGGTCCTGATGAAGGTCGATTACCCTTTTGGCTACAAGGACCGAAACATGTTGACCATTGATTATTTGAGGTGATACACCCGACAATTAACACAACTGGTTTAGATCACTTTTCTTTAGTTTTAACCTTATCCCTGTACCTTTTTAAACTTACATTAAAACTATATAGTTAAGTTACAGGAGGTAATTTTATGGTGCCCTTTTCCATTAACTACAAAGATCCCATTACTATACTCCCAGATGGGACCCTAAACTGAAATTATTTTGCAGAGTAGGAATGACTGGAGGGTCGGTAAGGAATGTGCTGCTAGACAGAGTTTATAACAGATAAGGCAATACCGAATGAAAGTAACTTGTTCATCTGATCGAGACTTCTAGACACAGATTCCTTACTTTAGAACAGATGCCCAAGCAAAATCTCCCTGAAGGTGGATCTGCAAAACAGATTAGTCCAAAAAGTTCTGCAGGATCGAATGGGCAAAAGGCCTGTCACAACAGAACTGACCATCCAGACAGTAATGTTTTGTGTATGTATGTAAGAACGCCCATGTTGCTGCCTGAAAGATGTCCAGGACAGTGACTCCGTAAGCGAACGCAGTGATCGCAGCCTTGACTCTGGTGGAACGACAATGCAAGCCCTCAGGGGGTTGCTTTTTGGCCATTGTGTAGCAGATCTTTAGACAGGGCTCTAGCCATAATGAGATGGTCCGTTCCCGCACTGCCTTTCCTTTCGCTCCAACATACCCTACACAAAGTTGATCGTTGACCTGTTACTCTGCACAATCAAGGTAAGACTACAACACTCTTTTTGAGGACAGGCAATGGAGTCACTCCTCTTCTTTAGAAGGATGAGGCAAGGTGATGTTTTTGTCTACATGAAAGGTAGTCACAACCTTCGGAAAGATATAGGCATTGGTTCTCAAAACCAGTTTGTCTGAGTAAAATGTTGTATAAGGAGGGTGCAATATTTGTACCTACAGTTCGATGACCCCCCCTGGACGATGTTAAGGCCACTAGAAAAGCCGTCATGATGGTAAGCAAACAAAGTGGCCGGTTGTATAGCAGCTCAAAAGGGGCGCACATAAGAAAGGTCAGGAGCAGGTTCCGATCGCATTGGGGCATGATGAATGGCCTGATAGGGAACATATGCAGAAGACCTTTGAGAAACCTAGTCACAACCGGTGACTTTAACAAAGCAGGTCGGTCCGACAACTGCAACACCAAAATGGCAGACAGGTAATCTTTAACAGTGTCTAGAGCACAGCCATGCAGGGCCAAAAAAAAGAACAAACAACAGAACTTGGGATAAAGGTGTAGAAAGAGGGTCATTATTCTGGGATGCACACCATGCTACGAACTTGCCCTTACACCAATTGCATACTGTCTTAGCGGAGGGAGGCCTAGCTGCCAGAATAACATCAGACTTTGCGAGGGAGGTCATAGGATGTCAGTTGATCACGCTTAATCTCCAAGCTTAAAGGCGGCATGTGCACAGGTACGGTCGCACTACCCTGCCATGTTGCTGCGACAGAAGATCCTACCAAAAGGGCAGCCTGATCGAAGGACTTAAGCTTATACTCAGGAGTTTGTGATACCAGTGTGGAGGACTTGAATGGCATGCCTTCCAAGGGGTCGGGGGACTAGAGTATGGGGTGACTAAGCTTCTATGTCCTGCACGGTAAGCATCCCTCATTTATGCTCTCACCGGAGGCTGATGTGGAAAGCCCTTTCACATCATGTACCAGCTACTCCCTTCCTACTATGAATGATTATGTCAGCAGTCATGTGCTACAGACAACCCAGCCACTAGACACTAGTAGGCCTTGTGGTCCATGTCAGTGCCCCCATCTCTCACCCCGACTCACCACCAGGCATCATAATGCACAGGAGAGGTGCCACTGAAAAGGGGGGGGGGGACTCTTCCCTTTATTAAATAGAAGATTCATTAATTTCTAAAAACGGTTAAGTGGAAGTATGCCCAGGTTGCAGAACGTCCATCACAACATTGTGTTTAGTCTCAATGGACAGCAATTGTACCTCTAACAATGAAGCAGCATGCTGGATAACCACACCAAAAGAGGCTGATTCTTCTGTGGGAGGGCCAGAGGGGAACTCAACCCAGTGTCAGGGTAGGTGCCCTGTCTACTGGCTTTCTGTAGGTCCGCATAAAGACTGTCATTTTCATATTAATTGGATGCGTCATCTTCATTATTGTTTCTCAGGAAATGCTCACCAAGTTCAGAGTTCGAACCACAAAGGTTTTAAAGTACCTGCAGACAAATCCTGGGTAATGGCATTGTTCTATCAGAGTGAGAATGAGGTTGGGCTGACTGCGGCACAAGTTGTGAAGGAGGACACAACTTTGGTTGCGGTTGTGTCTGGTTCAGCTCAGAGTAGGACAAAGCAATAGGGAACTCCTTTGGCGTTGGGGCTAGCTTCGATGTGGCAGGAACTGGAGTGGATTGCAGCACTGTGGTAAAAGCAAGGATTGGTGTCAGCCCCAGAGTCAGGTGGACCCCACAGCGGTGTCAAGTGGCTCAGGCAGCATCAAGGGCAGATCTTCCGACAGCAATCCAACCGGAAGTCTTCTTGGATCCTCGGAAGCCAAAGGTTGGAATGGTACCGAAAATCCATAACATAGCTTCCTTGAAATGCTCAATTTGTTGCAGCATCGCCGATGAACCTGGAAACTTGGGGTGCATCAGGATAAGTTGTTGAATATGTTTCTTGACAGGACTGAGACCGAGAGGCACCTGGACTTCCTGTGGCTTCTTTGGTTGAGAATTGCAGGACATGGAAGAATCCTGCTTTGTCATCTTTTGTTTTTTCGTTTCCTCTTCGATTCGGTCTAATCTGAATACGTTGATTGTGAAGATCAAGCAACCTCGAAAACAGGAAAAGGTCTGAGTCGTTGACTGGGAAAGGCCCAGAACAGCATGCAAAGGTCACTTATCAGTGAGACTAATAACTTTAAACATGGCACTAAACACAAGTAAGCCACAAGGTCTTAGCACTTCCTGTTGCAGAGACATAAGCCCAACTAATTATAGAACTAAGGCACTGTAAACTTCTGTACTTTTGAAAAACTTTGGGTCTCAATGATCAGATTATGGCTTGTTTACTGTCTCCAGTCAATGAAGCAAGCAACTTCGCATAAAAAATGTTATGTCTTTCTTTTGCCCTCTTTTCTTTGTAACGCTGGGCATGATAAGTGGTGTAGCAAAGGTGTAGTGAACCCAAACTTATGCACTGAGCATGGGCACTGTGCCCTCAGTAGGTAATAAACAACAGACATAATCGGCAGCAGCATGGCCTGCACACATCTGGGCAACAACTGAAACTGCCTCCACTGCTTTAGTGATAGCTACATACCTGCCTGAGAGGGTACAACTTGTTGAGTTTGACCCAGGCAGCCACGAAGATGTAAAAGATCAAACTAGCAAAATATAATCATCCTTTCAACGTCCAACATCCCACAACACAAAAGTGAACTAAAACTTCCAAACACTGAAAAAATTATGGTTCTAAGTGACCGAAAACTGGTCAACAGTCTAAATTCTAATGTCTGGCTACTGGGTATCAGGTGGTCGGTGAATGCAAATAACGACCACAGTTCGGTTTCAACTGACCTCCGAACTCACAGCTATGGAGAGAAAGAACGGTTGTCAAAAATAGGTTAGCACTCATGGTAGATCCCTCGCAGGCTTCAAACATGACAGATTTGTAGTTTTAAAACAGCTGGCAATGGTCAAAAGCTTTAGTGTGTACCTACACTGAAAAACTATCATTCACCACAGGCAGTGATAAGATCTCCACCAAAAAGCCCACTCCTGAGTGTTCCGCTAGGCATTACACTGCCTGTCTCACGTGAGGCACAACCTTATGATGAAACATGCCCCTCAGCTAGGTGAAAGTTCATACTCCTGTATAACAGATACTCCATTTGAATCTGTGGGATTAGTAACAATATAGAAACTATTACTAGGACAATTCTACTACTGAACTTGGGTAGAGGTCTTTTCAGATTTATTGCTCAGTCCAGGGAGGACATGTGATGGACCGGTATCATCCTCCCAGTCCCATCCTCATTTGTTAATTACTGTTACACTTGACAAACCCTTTGATCAAGGATTCATATTCCACACCAAGACAGAGGAGGAGAAGGAGGAATACCAAGGACTAAACATCACATGCTTGTAATAAGCAGGTGGGCTTGCATTTCCCCAAGGTTTTTTTTCACCTCCACCCTTCCAAAAGTACAATGGATCATATACTTCTCAAAGTGAAGTCAAAGTTTACAGCACTTTTGCTCTTGTCCACCTTTTAAGTGTCACAAAAATTGAGTAGGTTTCTGGAGTACAGAACAGGCAATGCACAAAGGGATGATTGCTTGGGTGGGTTGCCTTCAGTTCTTGCATCAAAAATGGTTAAAAAAAGGAATGGACTGAAGGGTGGGCCAAAGGGGTGGGACAGAAGGGCAGGGCAGACATGAAGGGGCAGAGGAGGGGAGGAACCAACAAGGCCCTAATTAAGAGTGGGCTTTTAATTCTGATGGGGTTGGTAACAACAGTGAGTGGTTGCATCAGAACTATAAGTTGTGTACTATCACACAAGATTTATGCTGTTGAAAACAGCTGAAATCTCCATGTGAAAGTATGGGGGAAAATGGGAAATTACCAGGGGAATCTAACCTGAAACTGTCCTGTATTTCTCAACCTCTTATTAGATCTTAAAGGTCCAATTGACAAGGGGCTGGATTTCCCCCACCCGAGCTACTCCTGGTATCGCTAACTCCAGGGGTGGGGAAAACCCAGCTGCACTTTCTAAGCAAGTCATAATAAGGGTCTTAGGCATTAATTCCTGACAACCCTGTAATGAGCTATCTCATCTAACAGGGAATATGGAGCCCTGCAGTTAAACAACCCTAAGTAAGTGATTGAAAACCATGATGGGGGGCATATACTTGGAATAATGTGTTATTTTTGTTTATTTCTGTTGGTAAGCTAACTTCAAAGTGCACACTTATTGTCAGATTTGGGAACAGAGCCACAGGGATAGAATAATATGCAAAATATCAAACAATTTCGTAAAATTGGAGACCCGATATTGTAATGCAGAATGGCTTGTTATAAAAGCTAGTACTTTACCACCAAAGTACATTTTGGTGAACAGACCTTAAGAGTGGGTCCTCTATACCCAACTTTCCCTAAGGTAATATTCAGTCATGTTTTTTTTCGGTTCCAAGCACAAACTTTTCCAAATGGAGAAGCCAGGAATTAGAAAAACACCCATCTTCATTTTTTATTTCAATTGCTTCCATCATATTTAGGTAAAGTGGATAGCCAGATCAAATAATAAGCCTGGTAGCCGTGTCTGTCCGCCCTGGTGAATTTCCCACCTTTTTATGGGTTGTGTCAGTATGTTCTTTTGGAGTACCTACTGCTTTTCTTGCATATTTCCAAGCTTCCTGAGTATTTTTATAAAATGGGAAAAAGTCATAGGTATAGCATGAGACCTTTTTTAGGTCTTGATTGCGATAAGTGATTACTGGGCAGAATGCAGATGATTTATGCTGTTCAGGATTTACGTTTCAAGTCCCAAAACTATTTCATACCATTTGGACGACGGAGATGTTGATTTTGGGAACTTGTCTCTCCCAAGGTACCAATAGCATGCAGTGAAGGCTTATTTAGGAGACAGCAGAGAGGTTGGAAGTCAAATACAGGACAACTCTCAGGGTTGTGGAATTTAATAAAGCATCTACTTGTCCATGGAGCAGGTTGCTTCATAAATCTACTGTCACGACTCACGTGCTGCTTGCGCCTGGAGTTTGCAGATCTTGAGGCGTGGATCTTGAGAGTTCGACTTTGGCCCAAAAAGGGGCGACTCTTTCTGGTAGCCACGGTGCTGTAGGCGAGGAAACGCCAAGGACAGACCGTGACCGTGAGAAAGTAGCGCCAGAGGAAAAAAACCCCTTCAGAAGAAGAGGAAAAACCTCCCAGAAGATTCGCAGGGGATTCCTGGAACAAGAACAGAGGAACAGGAATCAAAGGAACTGACGTAACACAGAAATGGCGAAATCCAGAGCCAAGGGCTAGGAAATCAGGAGCGAGGACACTAACTGAAACAGAGAGTGTTGCAGCGCAAAGAGGAAAAGAAACACCACCCTTAAATACCATAAAACAGGAAGTGACCCACAGGAAGAAAAAGGACACCATCTTGAATAGGGAAAAGTAGATAGAATAGACTGGAGCAGAAACCATAGAGAATAGGGAAGGAGGAATGCTGGGAAGACAGAGGTAACCTGGGAAGGGGAAAAGACATAAAGGACAGAGGAAGAAAACAGACCCAAAAAGGAAGAAAGACAGAAAAGAAGAAAAAGGAGCCCCAAACAGGTAAGAGGGGTCAGGAGACCCCAACAAGACGGAGGGAGAGAGCAGCGCGAGGCCCCAAGTAAGTCCTGGGGCCTCGCAGGGTGCAAGAAAGGCTCGGGGCGCGCCGCGTCTTAGAGACGCGAAGCGCAGCCCGAGCCGAACGCGCGGTTTGTGCCGAACGCTCGGCTCGCGCCGCGCGGTGCGGCGCGACAGTAGGCCCCCCTCCCGAAGGCCCTGGTTTGAAAGGAAATAAACGGTGAAAGCGCTGAGTCAGAAGAGGAGCATGAACAGAAGATGCATCTTCCCAAGAACACTCACTGAGAGGATAACCCTTCCAATGAATCAGATACTGCAGACGGGTGTGAAAAAGACGAGAGTCACAAATCTCCTGAACCTCATATTCAGGAACATCATCCACTAAGACAGGAGGAGGACAGGAAAACTGACGGGAATACGGATCTGGTACATAAGGTTTGAGTTGGGAGACATGGAAGACTGGATGAATCTTCCATGTGTGAGGCAAGTGAAGACGGACAGTGACAGGATTAAGCAACTGGAGAATACGGAAAGGCCCGTAATAGCGAGGTGTGAATTTGTTCTGAGAAAGACGTGAGGGTAAGAATTTAGAAGAAAGCCAAACTTTATCCTGTGGATGGTAGTCCGGAGTGGCCCTACGTTTCTTGTCTGCTACTTTCTTCATATATCTCTTGGTGTGTAAGAGATTAGAACGAATCAGTCTATGGATTTGTAGAAGACGTTTGGAAAAATGAGTAATAGCGGGCAAGGGAGTGGGAGACAGAGAAGAAGTAGGAAAAAAGGTAGGATGAAAACCATAAGAACAGAAAAAAGGAGTGGTCTTGGAGGCACTATGGACTGAGTTATTATAAGAGAATTCAGCGATAGGGAGATAAGTGTTCCAGTTGCTTTGAGTTGAGTTGCAAAAACAACGAAGGTATTGTTCTAAGCCTTGGTTCAGACGCTCGGTCTGTCCATTGGTCTGAGGATGGAAGCCCGATGACAGAGCTCTATCGATGTTTAGTGTCTTACAAAAATACCTCCAAAACCGGGAAATGTACTGAGGTCCTCTATCAGATATAAGAGTATGAGGAAGTCCATGAAGACGGAAGATATGTTCGATGAATATCTGGCTTAATTCTTGGGATGTAGGTAGCTTTTTCAAGGCAGTGAAGTGAGCCATCTTAGTAAAAGAGTCCACAGTGACCATGATTACCCGGTTTCCTGCTGAGAGTGGTAACGAACACATGAAATCGGTAGAGATGGTGTGCCATGGAGTTGGCGGAACCGGCAAGGGCTGGAGTAATCCCGCAGGTCTGGTTCGGGGAATCTTGACTTGAGCGCATGTGGGACAAGCCTGAACGTATGTTGCAATATCCTGTTTCCAAGTAGGCCACCAGAAAAATCGTGATAACAGTTCTTGTGTGGCCTTGATGCCTCTATGACCAGCAACCGGTGAATCATGACACATTTGTAATGCCTTTTCTCTCACTCTGTTAGTGGGGATGAATAACAGATCGTGATAATAATAGTATCCTTGTCTCTTATGTAAAAGAGGCCTTAAGTTCTCTATTTCATCATCAGATAGATTGGGGTACTCCAGTTGTACCTCCTCCAGAAAAGACTGGGCTACCCCAATGATCTTACTAGGTTCCAGTAGGGGTTGAGCTGGGACAGGAGTACAATCTGGATAACGACGCGATAGAGCATCAGCCAGAATGTTTTGGGAGCCAGGAATATATGTAATGTAGAAATCATACTGGCTGAAGAAGAAGGCCCAACGAGCTTGACGACTATTTTGGCATACGAAATTTCGTAAACATTGTAAGTTTCGATGGTCTGTTCTCACTTCAAAAGGTTCCTTGGAACCCATCAGAAACTGCCTCCATTCAATACAAGCTGTTTTCAGAGCCAACAATTCTCTTTCCAATACTGAGTAATGTTGTTCTGCAATAGAGAGTATATGAGACAAATAGAAAACAGGATGTTCAAGACCATCATCCTCTTGTTGTTGGAGTAGGACGGCACCAATGGCTTTTTCAGAAGCATCGGTGACGACAATAAATCGTTTGTTGGTATCTGGATGTCTTAAGATGGGAGCTTGTGTAAATGCCTTCTTTAAATCCTGAAAAGCTGTTTCAGCAGCTTTAGTCCAGACAAACCCTTTAATAAGATTTTCCTTCTTTAAAGTGTGAGTTATATGGCTAGTTTGTTTTGCAAAGTCTGCGATGAATTGTCGATAGAAGTTCGCCAATCCTAGAAAGCATTGTGTTTCTTTAATAGAAGATGGAGAAGGCCAATCTAGGATAGCTTGTACCTTTTCTTGATCCATGGCTACTCCGGTGGTACTTAAATGATATCCTAGATATTTGACTTCCGTCTGGTCAAACTCACACTTTTCGGGTTTGCAAAATAGTTGATGTGCCCGGAGTCGTTGAAGGACTTGTTTAACATGGGAAGAATGGAGTTCGGGATTTCTGGAATAAATAAGAATATCATCAAGGTAGATTACAACTGTCTGATTCAGGAGATCCGAGAATACGGAGTCCATAAATCTCTGAAAGATTGCCGGGCATTAGTAAGACCGAAAGGCATTACCCTGTATTCAAAGTGACCAAATGGAGTCCTAAAGGCCGTTTTCCACTCATCTCCTTCTTTAATGCGTAAGAGGTGATAGGCTCCCCGTAGATCTAGTTTGGTAAACCGTTGGGCCCCTCTGACTGCCTCTAAAATGTCCCTTATGAGAGGCAAAGGATAACGATCTTTAATAGTTATTTTATTCAGGCCTCGAAAATCCAGGCAAGGGCGAAGGTCCTTTGTCTTCTTGGGTACGAAAAAGAGAGGAGCCCCGGCCGGAGAAGACGATGGAACAATAAGACCACTTTGAATATTTTCATCCAAATACTCCTTTAGTACTTCCTTTTCAGTTTCCGTGAGGGAATACATCCTGCCAAAAGGAACGATAGTGCCAGGTTCCAAGGGAATAGCACAATCGTAATCTCGATGTGGAGGTAACACAGGTTTGGAAGGTTTTTGGAAGACATCTTGAAAATCCAAATAGTGTTCAGGAACTCCTTGGACTGTATTTATGGTCGAACCGGTGGTACCCTCCGTGATTATTGACCTCTTAGGCGACCAATACTTGTCTGAAGCAAAACAGTGCTCGTGACAGAACTGTGAAGACAAGGAAACCGTCTGGGTAGCCCAGTTCACATATGGGTTATGTCTGATGAACCACAGGATTCCAAGAATGATGGTATGGTTGGGGGAAGTTATAAGATCAAAGGAGATGTGTTCCTGATGGTTACTGATCTGTAGATTCAGCATCAGGGTAGTTGTATCTACTGGACCCGATGATATCAAAGATCCATCCACCGTGTGTACTTGTTCTGGAATCTCCTTAGGTTGTATAGGAACTTGTTGAGTGGTGGCCCACTTCTTATCCATATAAATGCCACTAGCTCCACAATCTAGTAGTGCCATAGTCTTCTCTTGACGGCCATCAGGTAATTGTAACATTACTGGTAAAATGAACAAGGATGTGGTATTGTCGTTGAAAGAACTGATGGAAGGTATAGCTGCTAATCCCGTCCCCTCCCTTCTTACAGAGGACGGGAAGCGGCGTTTCCCGATGGCCTTGATGGACGTACTGGACAGGTACGCAGTATGTGGCCGGCAGAACCGCAGTATAAACACAAACCCTTCTTTCGTCTATCTTCTCGTTCGCTAGCGGAGAGAGGGCCTCGAGTTGTATCCACCTGCATGGGTTCTCCTTCGGTGTCTCTGACAGGAGGGCGAGGTTCCTCAGAACGATGCGGAAAAACTCGTGAGGTGCTTGGTTGAAAAGACCCTCTGCTCTTTCTCTTCTCTGCTCTCCGTTCCTGAAGGCGATACTCGATGGAGAGGGCTTGATCCATCAGGCCACGAAGATCTTCCACTCTGGTGGAATGTACTAGTTCGTCTTTGATTTCTTCTTTGAGTCCTCTACGAAACAAAGTCACCAAAGTACGTTCCACCCAGGTGGTCTCTGCCGCTAGTTGACGAAAGCGTGTAATGTATTGAAGGACATCTTGTGAACCTTGATGAATATCGCATAAGGCCTCTTCTGCTGAAGCCTCCAATCCCGGACGACTAAACATCAGCTTGAAGCGGTTCACAAAGGCGGAATAATCCGACAATACCGGATCGTTAGATGATACCATCGGGGTTGCCCAGGCCAAGGCAGGACCAGATAAGGCACTGATGAGATAACCCACCTTTGTTCTGTCATGGGAGAATTGGGTGGGTCGGAAGGCGAAGTACACTGTCAAGGAGTCAAGGAACTCTCGCAGCTTGGTTGGTTCACCCGAAAAACGATGGGTAGAGGCGGAGAGCGTCGGGACATCACCACTGCGGAAAGCCAAAGCCTGTCGCAGCGCAGCATTCTCACTGCGTAGTTGCTGTAATTCTTGAGCTTGTTGCTGAATTGTAGTTAGCAGAGCTTGATCCGGATCCGCAGCAGCTACCACAGTGTCTTCCATGGTGTTAGAAGACGTCGGGATGGTTAGGCGCTGCAATCTGTCACGACTCACGTGCTGCTTGCGCCTGGAGTTTTCAGATCTTGAGGCGTGGATCTTGAGAGTTCGACTTTGGCCCAAAAAGGGGCGACTCTTTCTGGTAGCCACGGTGCTGTAGGCGAGGAAACGCCAAGGACAGACCGTGACCGTGAGAAAGTAGCGCCAGAGGGAAAAAACCCCTTCAGAAGAAGAGGAAAAACCTCCCAGAAGATTCGCAGGGGATTCCTGGAACAAGAACAGAGGAACAGGAATCAAAGGAACTGAGGTAACACAGAAATGGCGAAATCCAGAGCCAAGGGCTAGGAAATCAGGAGCGAGGACACTAACTGAAACAGAGAGTGTTGCAGCGCAAAGAGGAAAAGAAAATAATAAAATACCATAAAACAGGAAGTGACCCACAGGAAGAAAAAGGACACCATCTTGAATAGAGAAAAGTAGATAGAATAGACTGGAGCAGAAACCATAGAGAATAGGGAAGGAGGAATGCTGGGAAGACAGAGGTAACCTGGGAAGGGGAAAAGACATAAAGGACAGAGGAAGAAAACAGACCCAAAAAGGAAGAAAGACAGAAAAGAAGAAAAAGGAGCCCCAAACAGGTAAGAGGGGTCAGGAGACCCCAACAAGACGGAGGGAGAGAGCAGCGCGAGGCCCCAAGAAAGTCCTGGGGCCTCGCAGGGTGCAAGAAAGGCTCGGGGCGCGCCGCGTCTTAGAGACGCGAAGCGCGGCCCGAGCCGAACGCGCGGTTTGTGCCGAACGCTCGGCTCGCGCCGCGCGGTGCGGCGCGACATCTACTTGTCCTGTAAAAAAATCCATTAGTCCTTTTAGTGCCACGTACAGCGGTGATAAATTATGGCATCAATCTCATCATATAAGAGCTCTGATAATAGTTTCTTGGATTATGCCAGGGCCCATAAAATAGTAGGGTTTGAATTCTAGCAATACCCACATTTTGCCACCTTTCCACACATCTACATATTGCGGCTGGAGGTAGCGCGGAGTAATGGTTCCAGGGTTGGAATGCGCTATGGAGTCTGTGCAAACATACTAACTTGCATGTTTTAGGGGTTTTCAGTAGCTCTTCTCTAATCGTTTCCTATACTGAGAGTGGTTGGAATACCATGTCAAAACAAGACACCAACTGACCAAACCAAAAGCTGACCGCCAATGTCAGACCTATTGACTTTGCAAATTATTTTTCATTTTCATGTTTCCCATTATCTTGTTGAAACTGGTTGCACTAATTTTCCATTATGAATATTTTTGGGGAAATACTAGCATTCATAAACATATTTTAGCAGCTGATGCTTCAAAGAAATGGTACCTGAAGTTTCACAGTAGTTTAGCAAAACGTTGTTTTCCTAGTTGCATAATTTGACAATAGTTAATTTGAGAGCAAGGACTCATTAATCTTGCTTTCAAGCTTCTGCATATATTTGAATCTAATCAAAGAGCATTCTGTGAGCATTATGTGTAGCCTCATAAGGTTAAACTCTGCAAAAGTGTGCACACATTTATACACTAGGAATTCTGTCAGAACTGCAGCCCGAGCTTACATGTACTTAGAGTGCTCACACTAATGATAAATACTTTGCATTAATGAATCATAAATATAAGTTCGAACAGCATTAACATATGATCACAAATATTACCTTAACTGCAGATAATGCCCTTCCCTGATCCATATTGTGGTACTGTGAACTGGCATCCAAGGGACTTGTGCTGCAGGGGTTTGGGCCTACTTGTCCCAAGGACAACATAAATATGAAAACATGTTGTCCTAGACCCTAGATCCTAGATGTTGTCCTGGGAGTCAGGCTATAGGAATTTCACACCCCTGGACACTGCAATCAAGACTCGATAAGCCCAATATTCGATTGATATTGTTCAACAATGCCTGATTCAGATGGGATGGTTGTTGATTTCAACACCAAAAATGCATGCCATGAATCATATTCCCTTCATCCCAAGAAACGTCTTCTGGTGTGCCTGTGCATGCATTGTCCTGTGAAATGATAACAGAAAGTTAGCCGCCCTAAAAGATGGGCACAGGAGAGGCATGGAAGGTGAAAGAGAAGGAGCTGATGGGTACACCTCTTTTCCATGTTCACATCTCTTCCCTCCCTATATTTTCGTTCTCCTTTCTAGCTGTCTTTCGTGCTATCTTTACTGCCTCACTTCACCGTATGTTCCTCTCACTTCATAGATTTTCTTTCTCCTTATTTTCCTTTCTGTTTCCTTGCTCACTTTTCCTGAGCAAATCCTAAAGTCCCAGCTGCCATGTGATAAGAACCTCATGTTCCCTCGCATGATCCTCTACAGAACAAGAAGTCTTTTGTCCTTTTGATCCATCACCTCACCACCATCCTTCCAAAGGAAAGCTTATCTGTGGTGAGTAATCAAGGACGTAACTTGGTGCAGCAAATGCAATGGCACTGGGACCGAGATGCCCGACATGCCCACTGAACCCAGCTTACTTCATCATTCAAACCTCAGAAACGGGTCCCATTTCCTTCCTTCCTTGCACCATGGCCCATGCCACACTCGCTATGCTATTACAGATAATGCCCAACATAAAATGAACCCAGCCCTACAGAAAGCGCTATCCCTTTCAGGAGACACTTGTCTTCCTGAGGCAAGCCTTTTCTTAACGTGAGCCATGCACACAAGGCAGTTCGACACTGCAGAGGGGCCCTCAACCCCTCTAAAGACCCTAGACCTTCTCAGGAGAGCAGTTCCATGCTGAGATTAACCCTCCCACCTTAAGAGCTCTGCTCTTTTGGAAGGGTAAGGTTGCTGTCCTCGGGACAATTTTCCCTCAAATTTGCAAAGTTGTAGAGGTTTATTAAGGCCAATTTTCCAGTCCACATTTCCAATATTATTTCTGTCCAGCTGCATAACTAATCTTTGTGGACTACTATTGTTTTGAAGTGCATGTTTTTCCCGTTTGTATTTTATACATGACATTGCCTAGGTCTGTGTGGCACCACAAATTTATAGGTTTGTATAGCAGTTATGATAAAAGGAAAGACAAAACACCCTACACCTCCCACTTTATGCACTTAAACATTTTCACAGCCAAGAGAAAGTATAATTTAAAGATTCTGGGGATACAATTGTGATCGCTTGCATTGCACTTCGAACATCTCTATTAGTAGACCCCTGGGCACGCAGAGCTGAAATCACTACATTGACTTAATATGGAGACAGGGCTTTCTACTTGGCCACTGCCAAACCTGGAACTCTGTAACCCTCGTTATTTACACTGAAAACACCATACCACCAAGTTAGAAGATAGATTGGAAAATATTCTTAATTTGCTAAGCAACATCCTTTTGATCTTTGTGGGCTACTCAAGTATAAGAAGCACCAAGGACATATGATGTATTTGTTCTGTATAAGTACCACAGGAATAAATCCATCGACTTCTTGCAGATGCATCCCGCATCCTTTGCAACTCACAATCAAATTTCTGCAATATGGGTTTTCCCCTTCCCCATCAATCAACCTTATTCCTCAAGAGATTGACACTTTTTATACATAAAGAACAATTTCAAAAGAATGAAAATCTCACTGTTTACCTCTGCGTTTTTCACTACACTTTAAATTTTCAAAGTAATGTTCTGATCAAAGAAATCATAATTCAAAATGGTTCGTAGGCCCAGAAATGGAAAAGTGTCTAAGGTAAAACAATATGGTGTAAAGAGGGACACTAGATCACATAATTGCTTCAACATGCATGAAACGTATAAAACACCTTTCCCTACACATCAAGATACCATCCTAGCAACCTGCACATTCTAACTTGGTAATTACGCTACCAAGAAAAACAAAGCAGATTTAACTTTCCATCTATTCACCAAAAAATGTAAAGAAGATTTGACAATGGAAACCCCACCATGTCATCAATTTTCTGGTGTGAGGTTTCCTCTGTCATTTCTGTACGAGCAGGTGTTTTTTGTTGGTAGCTCTGCCCTTTGATCCTAAAGTTGTGCAGCATAATTAATGGCAAAAAGATATATCTTCTTGGAAAGGAATAATTGAAGCAACTGAGATCGTCGTCAGGGAACAAGAATTACTGTCATCATGATGAGAAGAACAATTTGAGCACTGGCATTGCTTCAGAACTAAAATCCATCTGCCAGTATTTGTGTCTGTGATGCAGGGGGGAAAAAGTTGTGCTTGTGGTGTGTGAAATAAAGAGCTCCTCTGCTGCCTTCTGCACCCCTTTGGAGTTTCCTCTCAGCATTTACTGAGTAACCAGCATGTGTCACCCTCAGTATGCTGCTCTGCCACAACGTCCCATCTGCTCATCTGATAATCATTGGAGCACAATTCGGGTGGAGTATTCTGGACCAGGCGGGAATGCTAACAAAGGACTCACACACACCCTGGAGAAACAACCACCTGGAAAATAACTAAATGTTCAGTTTTGAGATAACCCATAGCAACAGGTCTGGTTATGGTGTAATCAGTCCCAAAAAGCAAATAAAAGGAGACAGTCGCAGCTTTCATTCTGACTTTGAGACTTGACTTCAGGAGATTAATGCCTACACAACCGCAAATCCATGAGTAGCTGCCGTGTACTGACTGAGCCAGGTCCGGGACTGACAGTGCCACCAGTAGCCAGGCATACGGTGTATAGAGACCAAAAAAGCCAAGATATGGCGGCACCTGATGATGCATCTCTTCTATTCCTTAAATAACTGCTCACTAATCTTGTCCATTAATGTGGAGTCATTTATGCTTGTAAATGTGTGAACTGTTTACTGCTTGTTCATCTGGGGGACCAATAATGCTTGATATTTTGTGGGACCATTTATTCTTCTTACAGTGCGAGGTCTTTCAAGCACGCTACTGCGTGGGACCATTAATAATCAGCAACAGACATTGAAAGTGATTTAAATGGCATGTTACTAAACTTATCATAACCTGTAATCAGCGTGACAGAAGAAATGGGTCAAGCCCATTGGTTCCATACTTTTTAAACCCTCCTGACAAGAAATATCCTTTGATAATAAGCACCATAACTATTATTCTCTTCTCTACCAGGCTATACACACATATGCAAATATGTGAGGAGACAGATTTGGATGGTATCAGCAGTTATCGCGTCGCATGGCAACAGCAGCTCTAGGGGCATATTTTCTGCTTTGCTTGGGGACTGCAAATATAATATGGAATAGGACATGACATTATGCATGACTAACAACAAGCTCTAAGCAGCCACTCACAAGTTGAAACTGGATCACGAAGTCTTGACTTTGTGTGAACAGGCTGATTGTGATGCAAAGCAGAACTTAGTTTATTTGGGGATGGCAACCGTGATATGAAACAATATAAAGTCAATAAATGAATCACAGTAATATTCTGAATATACCGGTCTCTACAACAATAATTTTTACTGAAAGCTAGCAATGGTCAATTTGAACTATAGAACAGTGGTTCCCAACCTTTTGAATTCTGTGAACCACCACTTTATCATTACAGGAACCTGGGCACCCCTGATTGAATCATTATTGGAATCTGGGGTTCTCCCTACTGAGTTATTACTGAAAGCTGGAGACCTAATATTATTTAACTTTCTAAACAGTTGCAGACCTCTTGAGGAGGCTTCGTGGACCCCTAGGGGTCCCAGGATCACTGGTTAGGAACCACTGCTATGGAACAAATACTATCCAGTATTTAAGGCTACCTGGAGCATTCAAAACTTCACATTCTGAACAAAGTCATCACCAGACCATGTTGACTATAGTCAACATGATCTTGTAAAACTGACTAGAAAAGGTGCCCATACTTCCACGTGTTCTACAAAACCATGCAAATGGCAAATGTTCCTCACAAATGTAGATAAAATAACATGTACTAAAAAGCTCACATATTGATTCTTTCCTGCCTGCTGGAGACCTGCCCCTGGGCTTTCACTTCATATCCTTCTGGTACGTGCACCCCACCTTGCTTGCGATCGCCTCATCTAGCATGGAGTGGTGCCTGCCCTGTGCTCACTGCTCCCCTCTGTGACACTTACACATCTGGTCATCATGGGCAAAGCAGACAAGAGACAGACCAAGCTGTACTTCGATCAGCGCAACACCTCTAAGCATCATGAAGAAGGTAAGGTGGCCCTCAAGGCTTGTCCTGCAGTCGCCAGCTAGGAGGTTGGTGGCAAGGTACAGCAGGTCCTGACCACCATGCTGCTCAGCCTTGCCATGATCAATGGTAAGATAGATGCCCTTGCTTTTTGTATGGGCAGAATGTCAGAGCGTCTTGATAAGCATGCAAAACATCTAGACATGATAGAGCGCTGCATGTCAGAAGCTGAGGATGAACAAGTTTTTACCTCTGCCCAGCAGAAGCAACTTGAGAATGTGCTCTTTTCTTACATGCCAAGACCGAGGACTTGGAAGGCTGCTAACCTAAGAATAACCTTCAAATAGTGGGCCTAGCAGAGATCACAAATGTAAGTAACACAGAGAGGTATGTGGAGCAACTACTCATTCATCTAATGGGTGAGAGACATTTTCTGACAACTTCATGGTGCAGCACACCTACCGCTCCTTCACTCAGCGCCTGGGGCCATGCCCACCTAATAATCGCATGACTGCTTAACTATAGGAACCGGGACGGGGCACTCCGCTGTTCCTGAGAACTGTAGGTGTTTGACATGAGGGAGACGAGCTGTCCAAATTCCCGGATTTTACACAGCAGGTCCAGAAAGCGCACCATCAGTTTTTGCCAGCTAAACGCAAGTTGCAGGAACTGAAATTGGAGTATGCCATGCTTTATCCTGCACACCTACGGGTGATAGTTGACCGAAAGGCCAAGATCTTCAATGACCCTAAACTCTTGCAGCAATCCCGTTAGAAAAATGCAGCGTTGGGAGCGCATCGGGGCTCTCAGAGGTTGAAGGGCTACGAGCCGGAGACCTCTCAGAACCTAGAAGGACTAGACTATACCCCTCACTCCCCATTTGTTTCATATCCTTGCTTTTCTTGCCATTCCTCTGGTTTGCTATGTCCTGTAACACCAACACCGCCTCCCTGCTCGACAACCTCGGACTCAAGCAACTGGTGAACACCCACACTGCTGGCCACACGCTCGACCCCATCTTTTCCGCCAGCAACCACATATCCTTCAACAACTCCTCTGAACTACACTGGACCGACCACAGATGTGTCCATTTCACCTTCAAACGTGAGACCCACCACCATCGCACACAACAAATCCCCTGCAGACCCTGGAACAAAATCTCCACAGAGCAGCTCCTCTCAACACTAAACCATAACCAACCAGCCATCACCACCGACGCCAACAACGCAGCCCTCAGTCTCACACAGTGGGATCACCAACTGTGCCGACAACCTCGCCCCTCTCAGAAGCCACCCGAGAGAGACCAACATCAGGAAACCCCGTGGTTCACGGACGCCCTCAAAGAATCCAAGAAATCCTGCTGGACCCTCAAAAAAACCTGGCGCAAAGATCACACCGAAGAAAACATATTGCCACCCGTGAACACCACCAGCTGATCTGCTCCACCAAAAGGGCATCTTTCAAAGAGAGACTTGAAAACAACACCCACAACAGCAAAGAACTCTTCAACATCGTCAAAGAGCTCTCCAACCCCAACGCCAGCTCCAACACCATCTCACACTCACAAGAACTTTGCAATTCCCTCCATTCTTTCTTTCATCGAAAGATCACCAACCTACACAACAGCTTCGGACCCCAGTCCACGCCGCCCACCACGGAACTTACAACCCGAGCCACCACCCTCAACGCCTGGACCCCCATCAGCTTCGAAGAGACCAGAATCACCATGAACACCATCCACTCCGGCTCCCCCTCGGACCCGTGCCCCCATCACATCTTCAACAAAGCCGATGCCATCATCGCCCCCTATCTCCAGAGCATCATCAACTGCTCGTTCGCATCTGCCACCTTCCCCGAGAGCTGGAAACACGCAGAAGTCAACGTTCTCCTGAAAAAACCCACGGCTGACCCCAACGACCTGAAGAACTTCTGCCCCATCTCTCTTCTCCCCTTCCCGGACAAGGTCATCGAGAAGTCCGTCAACAAGCAACTGACCAACTTTCTTGAAGATAACAACCTGCTCGACCCCTCTCAATCTGGTTTTCGTGCCAACCACAGCACGGAAACCGCCCTCATCACAGTCACCGACGACATCAGAACCCTGATGGACAACGGAGAAACTACCGCCCTCATCCTCCTGGACCTCTCGGCTGCCTTCGACACCGTGTGCCATCGCACCCTAATAACCCGCCTCCGCTCCACTGGAATCCAAGGACAGGCCCTGGACTGGATCATCTCGTTCCTCTCTGACCGAACCCAAAGAGTCTACCTCTCGCCCTTCCACTCAGAACCCACCGAGATCATCTGCGGCGTTCCACAAGGCTCCTCGCTCAGCCCTACCCTCTTCAATATCTACATGCGCCCCCTCGCCAACATCGCTCGCAAACACAACATCAACATCATCTCCTACGCTGACGACACCCAGCTGATACTCTCCCTCACCAAAGACCCAGCCAACGCCAAAGCCAACCTGCAGGATGGAATGAAAGACGTCGCAGAATGGATGAAGCTCAGCCGCCTGAAGCTGAACTCAGACAAGACGGAGGTCCTCATCCTCGGACACTCCCCATCCGCCTGGAACGACTCTTGGTGGCCCACGGCCCTGGGCACCGCACCCACCCCTTCAGACCACGCACACAACCTCGGATTCATCTTGGACCCCCTCCTCACTATGACCAAACAAGTCAACGCCGTCTTGTCCTCTTGCTTCCACACCCTTCGCATGCTCCGAAAAATCTTCTGTTGGATCCCCGCCGAAACTAGAAAAACTGTTACCCATGCTCTTGTCACAAGCCGCCTGGACAACGGAAACACCCTATACGCAGGAACCACCGCAAAGCTACAGAAACGTCTCCAGCGCATACAGAACGCCTCCGCTCACCTTATCCTCGACATACTGCGACACTGCCACATATCCGCCCACCTGAAACACCTGCACTGGCTCCCCGTCAACAAAAGGATCACCTTCAGACTCCTCACCCACGCACACAAAGCCCTCCACAAAAGGGGCCCCGAATACCTCAACAGGCGCCTCTCGTTCTACACGCCCACCCGTCAGCTTCGCTCAGCCAGCCTCGCACTCGCCACCGTCCTGCGTATCCGCAGAACCACCGCAGGAGGTAAATCCTTCTCCTACCTGGCGGCCAAGACATGGAACTCCCTTCCCGTCCACCTAAGAACTACCCAGGACCACCTCATCTTCAGGAGGTGCCTCAAGACTTGGCTCTTTGAGCAGCAGTAACCCCCCAACCCCCCAGCTCCTTGAGACCCTCACGGGTGAGTAGCGCGCTCTATAAATGCCTTGATTCATTGATTGTTACCCATCTCCTTTACTTATTCCGAGTGGAGTGCGGTCTGTGTGCTTTCTAAGCACCTGCAGATAAAAGCCCTGCGGGCTGCAGCTGTTCTCTATTTTTGTGAGCTGCAAGCTGGTGGGCTTGGTTGTTCTTCCTGCTGTTTGAGTGTGGGCCTGGCATTGAGGTCACCACTCTAATGAGATTGCAGGGTAGATGAGTGTTACATGGTTGGTTTGCATGTTGATGGTGTGCCCTTGAGTTTAGCCTTGAGCAGATTGGCATATATTGCACTTCTGAAGCACCCTTATGCATCCATACACAATAGGGACACTCTCTGTCCCCATGTGTGCCACATATTTTTACTTGGGGATCGGTTCATTGGGTTCCGGGTGGGGTTGGGATGGGTGCTGTTTGTTGGGGAGCACAACGTGGGTGGGGGGCAACCAGTTATGCTAAAATTGCAAAGTCTGATAGTGTTGTATGGCTGACAACATGCTTGACAAGCATGGCCTGCGCATGAGGAATATGGCTGAAACAGAATGTGATCTTGCTTCTGGCGCGGCTCCCCCCCTTGCAGCTGAACTTCCTTACTTGGAGCGTAGGAGCACTGAATGATTGTAGTAAAACTCGTAAGGTGGTAATGTACTTGCAGCGACATAACATAGATGTTGCTGTCTTACAGGAGACACATTTGGCTCTGGGGAGCAGGAAGAGGGAAGATTTGCTACGCGGTAGGCTTACCACTCCAGCCCGCAGGGTGCTAGTTTGGGCCTGGCACAGCTCTGGTGTTCAGATTCAAGACGTTTGTGTGGACACAGGTGGCCATTATGTAGTAGTGCACTGTTGCAAAGACCAGTTTGCTGTCCTCCTGGTGGGGGTTCTATGGCACTAAATATGACGACCACCAATTCTATTACAACCTGCACACCAGACTTTTTCAGTGTGGTGATCTACCTCAGCAATGCGATGGACACTTTATTTGTGTGTTATGCCCTGACTGAGATCCCTCCCAGGGCCCACTGCGGCAGACCTCGGCTGCGGCTTGCGCTATTATAGACACAGCAGATCAGTGTTGTTTGCTGGATAGGAGGCGCTTTCGGTTCCCCAAGGGCAGGGGTTACACCCATTATTTCACTGTCCACAGCATCAATACACATGTTGATTACTGGCTCATGTCTAGAACCCTAGCAGCATCTGCGGCAGACATACTTGGAACACTCTTCATGCTACTGGTCCTGAAGCTCGATGTTACTCAGCCCCCTGCGTTTGCCTGGCTTTTTCTGCAACACTCCCTGCTAGATGCAGTGTTCCATGAGGAACCTGTGCAAGTGATAGACAAGGACTTTGATTTCATTGTAGGTTCTATATGAACATTTTACACTATCCGGGAAGCCTTTAAGGCCTTAATTAGAGAAGCCACCATCTCCAAGCATGTTGCTATTCTATAATCCATCCAAGCTCACCTGTCGTAGGTGGAGGTGGAAACAGCGGACCAGGAGCTTTCTCATAAAGAAACGGCAGAACAGAGTCTGCTTGGGGAAATCAGTGCCAAACTAGACGACTTAAACAAGCTCGCACAGAGTGAGATTACCCATCTGGGTAAATAGGCGATGACTCAGATTTACGGGGAGGGTGAAAGGCCAGGTGCAACACTAGCAGCTGTGTCGGATTACCTATCTCACATCACTATGAAATGTTTGACCGTGGCACACAGGGGGGGACCTCACAGCGCCGCTTTGCCCCTCGGAGATTGTTACAGCTCTGAGGGACATGCTGTATGGAAAGGCGCCAGGAACTGATGGTATGACAGTGGCCTTTTATAAGACCTATCAAGATAAGCTTGTCCGCCTTCTAGGTAATCTCTTCAAGGAAATGGTTACGTTTGGTCACATACCCCCTATGACGTGGAAAGCTCTACTGATCACATTGCTGAAGATGGACAGGCTGGCTGACTGTTGCTCGTCCTACCAGTCCCTGTTCTTACTGAATATTAATACAAACATTTTTGCTAAGATACTGCGATCAAGCTAGCACTCCTGCTTCCTGGAATTACCGGCCTGAGCAGGCCATCTTTAGACTCAGTAGGTCCCTTGCATACAATCTCAGGACCCTCTTTGGTGCGATCTCCTGTATTGACCCTGACATTTTTCTTGGACGCTGAAAAAGCGTTTGACTCAGTTGAGTGGGGCTTAGTGTTTTCTGTGTTGTGGTGAGTAGGATACATTTTTTACAGCTGATTTGGGTGCTTTATGCTACACCAATTACCTGCATGTGCATTAATGGCATGGTGTCAGACCCAATTACCATCACAAGAGGCACCCATCAGGGGTGCCCCCTAGCACTGCTCCTAGGCGCGCTTGTCGCAGAACGGTTAGCATTGAGGTGTGCGCTTCCCGAACTACAACCTCATTGTGTCCACTTAAGCAGATAATGATATGGCCTATTGCAATACGCACTCTGAAGTTTATCAGGACCCTAGGCCACTTCAAAGCCTCCCAAAGGATGTCTGGGAACCTTACCAAGCTTACCTTGCATGCAAAGGAACTAATGACGAGGCTGTTGTAGAAGAAAATACTGATGCACCTTTAATGATACTCTGCGCAGACTGTTAATTTATACAGAGAAAAGTCCCAGATCTAGGTATTGGTCATTGCATGCACCAGAAGCGAGGATATCGGGGACAATGTCTGCTTGGCCTCATCATGTGGCTGGCTTGTCGATCCTGGACAGCTCTAGCTCACCCAACCTATGTATTGCCTTAGGCTGTATGTACTGCTAGATACAATGCTGAGCACACAGTGATCCTGACCACTTTGTTCTCATGCTCTTTGTAACTCGCCGGTGAACGCCTTGTTATACCGTGCTGTCCGGTTGTTTGTAAATAGTAAAATGACAAATAAAGTTTTAAAAAAATCAATGTTGAACGTGTATGTGTGTATATATATATATATATATATATATATATATATAAAAAACCTACTGACGGTCACCAGTAGGTAGTTCTAGTTAGGACCTAGTTTCTATGGAAAAAGCTGTTTTTGTTCGCCTGTATCTTTGGCGCAGCTTGGCGAATCTTCTGTTTCAGAGCAGTGACCAACTACTGAATTATTCCACTTAGTTTTCTTTATCTGTTGCTGTGACCGGACTAATTTTGTCATTTCTTTGGTAATCCCCTTTCACTGTGGGTGTTTAAGGCTTGTAGCAGCCTGGTTTTATTGCAGCATTTGGTTCCTCCATCCTTCTCCCATGTCCCTGACATTTGTTTTGGCTTTATTGCAGTGCTGTCCACGTTTACCTCTGGCTCCTAAAATAAGCCTTTTTTACAAAAGAAACACTCAGTTGTTTAGCTCACTGCTCGCGAAAGCCAAAAAACGCCCTTTCTGATAGAATGTAGCTCAACCTAGAAGCAATGATGTGAAACTTGCTTAGCCTCACATGGCATCTCCAGTCTCTCTTTCCAGGTCCCCTCCCTGCCAGCACTCACATCATCACACACAAGGCACTGCGTATCTCCTTCATTGAGGCCATATATCTTCTCAGGCTACTCTGCTTGTGTGAGGCAAGAATGCTTGCAAGACTTTTCATTCTGTTAAAATAAAAATTAAATAATTTCCCAGCCTTATTTTTCAATTTCTATTCAGATTTCTGATGTCAGTAGCCGCCAGTGACCACCAAAACATGGCAGGAAAAGATGAAATTGTGAGACAGGGTTGACCAATTTATGTGGCAAGAAAAGTCCAGGTCTGAATTTACAATGCCAATTACTCATACCCAAGAAAATGCTAGACCTATTGTACTGTAAAAGATTGTTATTTGGTGTAAATCCGTTCAGTAGTTTTTGAGAAATTTAAGGAAATCCAAATGCGTATATATAGGGACTCAAGAGATTTGCGAGCCCTCCCAGTCTCGTGCAGAGATCTGAGTGGCTGATAACACTTCAACAACAGAAGGGTTGCCAGCCATCTTGGGATTCGGCTGAAACCGAGTCCCAGAAAAAAAAGGAAAAAAATACAAAAGGGACCACGGTATGAACACCCTGATCCCTTAGCTCTGGTGGTGGGGTCCCAAAGGAACACCCTCGGGGCTAAAAATAAAAAAAATTCAAAGTTACGAGCAGAGACGCGGCTAAACCACGACGCTGCCCGTAAAATTTAAAAATAATAATAATAATAAACGGACCATGGTCTCCCATCCTTCATTAGTCTAAGCCCCCGGGTGAGCCAAGTCCCAGGGGCTTTTTGAAAAAGAAAAGAGTGTGGGGGGGGGGTGGGCTCCTTATGGCCCAGGGTGCCCTCGGGACCGTCTACTCCCCAGGGCTTTATTTTGATATGTGGGGTGAGAGGGTGGGGACAGGCCCAACACCTTCCGGGGGGCATTTATGTCATGTAATGCAGGGAGAGTCTGTGGCTGCCCAGGGACCATCACCCCAGGGCAAATATTTTTTTTTAAAAAGAAAGAAAAGGGCGTCCCTTTGAGGACAGAGATGAAATGCTTCAGCATGCACAGAGCTGCTGTCAAAGCAGCTACCTGCTTGCTGAAGCAGTGGCACTGCAGGGTAAGTCTTAAGGCTTCCTCTGCAGTGTCAGGTAGCCCGCAAGGTCATTTATTATAAAACTTTTTTTTAAAGAAAATAAATAAATAAAAATATGTAAGGACCATCAGGGAGCCCTTAATGGCTCTCTTGAGGTCCCCTAAAGGCTGTAAAGGGCTTAAAATAAAATAAAAAACTTATAGCTCAGTGAGAAGGTTGCAGTTCTTCACACTGAGCTTTGGGGGTTCAAGTCCAGCTGAACTTATTTCTCTTTTTTTTAAAAGAATAAATATATATATGTGTATATATATATAGTTTAAATAAAAAATATTTTATTTTATATTGAACATAAATGTCTAGTTCTTACTATATGAGATATTAAACCCTTAAAAAACGATTTCTCTTTCCCTCTCACTTTCTCTTTTTAAATACATTTCTCCCACTCAGACACTTACACTCCCACTCAGTGTCATGCACCCACTCACAGACCTGCACACACAATGACGCACTCACTAAAACACAGATGTACGCACTCTCATACCCAGACAATCTGTCAGTCAATCGCCCCCGATACACCCTCTCACATCTATTCTCACACCCGGAGGTTGCACTGCCGAAGGCCTGTGTACAGCATGGGGTTGCATGGGTAGGGGGACTTGCTGCAGGGTCTGATTGCAGGCCAGGTCTTGCAGGCAACCTCCCCTGTGCACAGGTGAAGGCCGTGCACAGTGTAAGTTAGGGTGCCGGAGGCCAGGCCCTGTGGATAACCACTGCTGCGCATGGCAGTACGTGGCAGTGGTTGGATTAATGTGGAATAATGAAATATACGTAACAAAAAAAAAAAAAAATCACTGAAAAAGACAAATGTTACAGGGACGTTATAGTTAGGAAATCGATTTTTTTTAAACGTAGAAATTCACTGAAAAAAAAACAAAGGTTAGAGAGACCTTATAGTTACGCTCACATTTCAAACATACAAAACCATAGAAATTCTGCAGTTATAGTTAGTTACCATCAAGTAACTACAGTAACTATAACTTACACCCTCGCCATGCACTGCTAATTATCTCACAAATTTGATGAAACAACTGTGCATGGCGGAGGGGCAAGTTATAGTTACCTTAGGGCACGAGTTATAGTTAATTGAGGTAACTCTAGGGTTTGGTATGCTTGAAATGAGAGCCTCAATGTAACGTCCCGCTAACCTTTATTTTTTTCTGTGAAAAAAAATAAAATATATATAAGCACACATTTACAATATAAACACGTGAACAAGGCTACGTAAAAAATGGGACAGGCCAGATATAGAAAACTAAAGAATTTAGCCCTAATTTTATTTGTGGCCCATCCGTTTTTGCTTCTCAACATCTGGTCACCCTATCTTTATTACTTAATTTGCTTCTTCCGCATCACATGCCACGCCAATCTTATCCGACTCCTCCCATCTTTTTGGGCTCTTCAGCTCTGCTCTTTATGCAACTCTGCTGACACTCCCCTGTAATCTGACTCAGCCCCAGGTCTTCTGATGTTTCCCTGCTGTCAACTCACGCATGTCACCATAGACACTCAGGATCGAGACTTACAAATCATCACTTCCAGGCGTCTTAGCCAGTCAATCGAAAACCATATCTAGCACCACAAAGTGCATTAGGTAGGGACATGGAAGCACGGAACTGCTAGCAGCTCCCATGAAGGTATCATCACCCGAAGCCTTCCCAATTCGTCTGGCATCTAACTTCTGGCTCTTACTGTGGCCCTCCATTAGTCCCCTATCCTACCCACGTACGCCTTTAAATTAATTTACGACGCTGTTGCTCACTTAACTCATTTAAAGCCCTGCCCACTATTCCTCTCAAGCCGCACCTCTGCACGTTTGTCTCCACCCCTCACCTGACCCAATGTTGACAGCACCGCCCACACAACCTGTATCCCCATCTCTGGTCGCTTTCGCCACACCCCTCACCTGTCCTACAGTCAGACTGGTAGCGCTGATAATGCCGCAGATGAAGGCCGCTGCGTACAACAACAACTCCGCGCGTTCTATCCAGGCCAGCGCCATCCTTCCGGAATAGGGGAAGAGACATGTCCCGGAAATGACGCCGGTAAAAGACTCCGCCTCTAAACCTAAACTGTCATAGCTGTACAAACAGCGGGGCTCCGCCCTATTCAGTGACGTCACAAATAGAGATCAGCTGTTTGCGTACTGCATCATAGCCTAAGGTCGGCGGGCATAAAACTCCCCAGGCAGATAACATAAAACTGAACATCTTCTGTTCCATGGACACTTACAAAGAGTTTCTCGGGTGCCAAAATTCTGATCTGTGATGTGACCGAGAAACGCACTGAAGCGAACAGGGCGGCAGTCATTGTTAGAGGGTTTTTGAGGGTGCGTTTGAAGTAAAGGTGGGTTTAAGGGAGTAAAAAATAAACATCTAGTGGCTGAATTGAAAGTGAAATCAGAAAACCAGGGAATCAATCCCGGCTTCCCCCACTTTAATAAGTTGTATGGTCATATGCAATTTTTTTTATTCCACTTTCCATCCATTCTCACATATAAAAGGACTTGAAATACAGGACTTAAGGATGAGTGGTATATGAAACTTTTTTCTGTGTTTGATTTAATAAACATTATTGTTGTTTATGTATAACACGAACCCAGGCCACTTAAAGAGCCACATAACAACAGACTTGCCTTTTAGTTCACTATTGGCATTGTTGCCAGGGTGGGGGAAGAATAAATGTTTCCAGATTCATGTTTGAAAAAATATATCACTTTTATAATAAATAAAAAAAAAAAAACACTATTTTTCAATGTAATGATATATTCCGATTTACTAAGATGAAACGGTTCTGCATGTTAATAAAATAGTCTTTTTGAATTCTGAGGAGACATATTTTTCAAGATTTCTTTGAAAATGAAAGTGTTCCTAAAGTTAAGTGGTGCAGGATGACCTAGTTATATCCTTTTTTAACTGCAATTAGCCTGTAAATAAATGTCTGTTAAGTTGACATCTTTTTAATGTTAGTGCTCAGTTGGTTAAAAAAAAGTCCAGTGTTGAGATTGACCAGGGTGCCGCATGAAATGGTCTGGAGGGCCGCATGCGGCCCCCGGACAGTACTTTGAGTATCACTGATCTATTCTATTTCTAATGTGTTCTCTTCTTCCTCCTTAGTGGCTTTTGGCATTTAACTCTATTTGAAAGCAGCATTTGCAATGGAATAGATCTTGCATTTGCTTGAGTCAGAGCTATTGGCATTGTAAATTCATAACTGGACTTTTCTTGCACATAAATTGGTCAACTCTGCCTCATAATTTAGTTTTTTCTTGCCATATAATTCCAGTGGCCCTGCATATAACTAAAGCATTCCATTTACCTTCTTTCTCTATCTGTAGCAAAAAAAAATGAAAATTTTGACGTTTAGCATCCTAATTTAAATCTGCCATGCTAATTCCAATAGAATACCACTTTCACCACACCCCCATCAGAGTTGCTGGCTGGCTAACACAATTCCCCAAGAAAGTCACAAGACAGCCACAGAGAAGAAATAGACTAGAAGGCTCACCCAAACATGCCAAGAGTGTTCAAACAGTCATAGTGTAATAAGGATGTTAACTTAGCCTGAATTATGGTCATAATTGTAATAAAGAGAGATTATTAAAACATATACAAATATCATATAAAACTTTATCAGAAATAAACATTTAGCATTATCATTTGTAAGAAACATGGTCATGTAACCAGATTGCTAGCCCCTAGAGGTGTTAATTTCATGAAACAAAACAGGAGACAGTAATTTAGTATTACCATATACACAGCCCCTCTAAGGCGTTTTTAGGGCTAACGGGCATACTGCAAAGATATAACAAAGAAGGCTCATAAAACATAACTCCTCCCAGCTGTAAAACAAAAGTTCCAGCCATGAAAAATTCTAAAAAGAATAACAAATGGTGGTAGGGGTTATACATTTTGGAGTCCCCACTAACAGCGTGGGGACCCAGAGATGAGGTAAACAGAAAGAGCGCCTCGTGGTCTATGTTTTGAAGGTCGTCCCATTGTCCTAGGACCACCACTCGATTAGTTACGACCAAAATGTTTTGTAAAAGTAATGCACTACAAAGCATTATGGGAGAACTTTCTGTGCCACGAAAAGTTTAGTATATTGATATGACTCTAATGCTTAGAACAGCCCCTAGAGGACACCTCAATGAAAACAGCATTTGTAGAAACATGGTCATGTGAGTATATAGTTAGCCCCTAGAGGGCATAACCAGACAAAAAGAAAATGGCAATAAATAATGCAGTGTAACCATATATTTTCTGCCTTAGAGCAGTAGTTTCCAACCTGTGGCCTTCTAAGGGGGTCCATGACTGCTTAGAAAATTAACAAATATTAGAAGATCAATAAAGTGCATATAAATAAAGTGGCTAAATCCCGTTCTGAGGACATGAGATGGTAGATTCCATCAGGTTCAAACCTGTATGCTGAGGTGGAATCCCCTTCAAAGGGGTCAGAGGCAGCCGAACCTGGGTGCTAGAGTCTCCCCAAATCTTGCCCCTCATCAGAGGATCCGTCATCGTCTGTGTCACCCTCCCATTTACTGGGGGAACCCCTCAACTGGGTCAAAGTCCAGTGCAACAATGTTGCTGTTTTCTCTGGGGAAAGCATCCTCCCGGTGTGATAAGTTTTTTAATGTGCGTGCACTCTTACGGAAGACCTCTCTCAAGCGAGCAAAGCCTTCCAGGTTCCCTGTGTCACATTTCTGGGCCCTGGGAATACCTTCAGCAGACAGACCGCTAGGCCCTGCCCCTGTGTCACCAAGGATCCTGGAGCCTTCGGAGACCTTGGTCATTCATTTGTCTACTTTTTACTGTAGGGGCGTAAGCACTCTAGAAATAGCCTGAGAGAGAAGCTTGTTGACCTCTGCAGGTAAGTGACATTAAGGGGGGCATTCTTCCTCAGAGGCCAGATTATGGGTATATTTGTTGTCCCTTTCGGACTCCATAATATAAGGGTATGAGCACCAAAGATCTGAATAATTTACCCCTTGAACTTCAATGGGCAACCTCCTTGAGGTGCTCAGTAATGAAAATTACACAGTAATGAGAGGTGTGATGCCAAGCTGAATGGACCCTACCCCCTCAGCAGTGTCAGCGAGGGTTGGAGTGAGTGAAAAGGGTGTCAGACACGCCCCAAGGAGTTCTTTTGCTGCCCACAACTTCCCTACAAGTGTATCAGTACCTGATGGGCACAGCGCGCTGCCCAGACAGGACAAGACGTGCTCCAAATCTTCCCACGGCACAAAATGGCACCACCTAGTGGACCCGCTAGGAATAGTGAGTGAACGTAAACAGTATGAATGCAAGCACAATATATTCCACCAAAATCACCGCAGTAATAACTCTAAGAGCACAGCCCTCATGCTGTCATTCAACAGTTCACACGAGTCAAAATAAAGCAAGGGACTTAACTGACAGAAGTGAAGAAAGAGGAAGGAGTACAGACAACATCAATATATATATAACATTCAGACTGTGTTGGGATTAATTTTTTGGTTGTCATGGACACCTTCCCCCTATAGTTCCTGGGATAGTTAGTATTTACTGTTTCTGTTTTACTCTTTAAAAGTGCTCTAATAAAGAGTGAAGAAAGAAATGCATAATCCTCGCATCCGGTCCTGACATAGAATTGTCTTTGCTTTGATCCTATATGGGAAATATATAGAGGGGTGTATGGTGTCTGACGGGGGGATCAGAAAACAAACACTGCTACATGCAGTGGTTTAGTACAGTGCATTGGAATCCCAGACCTGTGCCTCTATTAACGTTGTCCAAGTCACTTGGTCTTAGCCAAATACTCCCTACAAACAGTGGGGGGAGGGGGTGGCGGGGGGGTCTTACCATGCATGCCTCTACCACTTCCAGCAGTGTTTCCCTAGTGCTGAGCAAGTGCAGCACTATCCAATATAGATATCTCAATCAAAACACAAAATGTCCACATCTCACCCAACCCGAGTTAGTGTTGAAAATCTCAGAATCCTGTGGAAGGCTAAGGGTGAGCACAAAAGTTATATTGGGGTGATTTCTCCTGGAACTGACACTGGAGAACAATCACTCTCTGAGGAGAACTAAACTAAATTTGAGGGTGATCTCTGCTGGACATGAGCACTGGAGTACCATCACTTCTCTGAGGAGAACTCCACCCCTCCTGCTGACTCGAAGTTGTCGCTGGTCTGGGCTCATCTGCCTCCGCCGGCAACACCCCATAGGGAAATATGTGGAGAATTGTCAGACGGAATTGGCAGGTAGTGACTGACAGGCGGCACCCCATCAAATTAGTGGACTACTAATCCATCTCTCTTACTCTCTTGAAGAATTTAACATTTCTCATGACTTCGTCATCGCTTCAAGCAGTCATCAGTGCCATGGGTCTGTGCCCCTTGCCCAGAGAAGGCTCAAACTGAAGCAGATATTAGCTGGATTACTTGTGGGAGTTGCAGTAGCATTCACTGGTTTTCTGCAACATCTTCTGCAGACAAGATGACCTCCATACCTTAGCCAAGTGGTTCATTTTCCCGCATGCAACACATTTCTTGCTGCTGGCTAGGCGTTCTCCTGAATGAGGAGGCAAGCCTTCACATGGGCATTGCAGCTTTTGGCACCCTTCTCCCTTTAGTGGGAGACTTGATTTGATGATCTGGTTTATTTGCACACTTTTAATTGGCTTGTGAGGGGGGCCTCTATATGCAAGGCCCTCGACTTTGAAACTTCTTTTGAGCACCATAGTCAATATGTTTGAAGGAATATGCAGGGCTCTTGGACTATTTATTCCCTCAATTTGGATGAGGCTCAGCCTTGATTCTCTCTTCTTTTTCATCTTGTAGGGTGAATGCGCTGGCAAGCTCCTAGAGCTAGGTGTAGACAGCATCGATGGATTAATCTGGGCCTTGCTAAGCCTCTCATAGTAGGAATTGATCATAGCCCAGGTTGGTGGTTCACAATAACTGTTTCACTTGGTAACTGTGGTGGCATATTTAAATGGAGGACCTGTCTCAGGGAGATTGAGTGAGAACTTTTAGAGATTTTCTCCTGCTAAATACAGCAGCAAAGTTTGCTCCCAGTTGTCTTCTACATCCTTAGAGGCAAAATACATCCCCAGCCTCTGTGCCTAGAGCTTCTAGTTGGGTACCTGTGCTAATGGCTGCCTTGAGATGACAAAGGCCTTGATGGCTGAAATTTTGGCCGTCTCTGCTGTCAGCACTGGTTCTCCGACAACACTGTCATGCTGAGGGCCCTTTTTCTTTTGGCATTCTCTTGGTCAGCATGATCTTTAGGGCTCAGGCAATTTAATTACGGTGAATATTCTTGTGGCTCTCACCCCTCAGTGTGACCAGCCATACCACTTGACCCAGCTCCAGTGCCTTGCCCTTCTCTGGTGGGGCCTTGCTGGTCTCACTGGGTCAGATTCTCTTTCAGCATTGGTCTTTTGCTGGGCCTCTTCAATGTTTTCAGAGGGGTGCAAAAAGGCTTTTGAACAACATTTCCAAACAGTCTTTTTCAACTCTTCGAGGTGGACTGCTGATATTTGTAGAGAGGGCGAGAGATCTGCGCTGGCCAACTTCTGCACGGCATTGAGATCGTGGTACCACTGGAGTGGAGTTGTGCGCCTTCTAGTGGCTGACACGCAGGGTGGTGTGGTTAGCAGAGTGTAAACAAAACGAAAATGTGAGAATAAAACTGACTACAGGGTGCACAGGGAACTTTAATTGTGCGTCCCTGTGCCAGGATTAAAAAACACAGTACACTGCAGGAGGGTTAAACCTGCTTGAGGTCCTCTTCTGGTGACACACGTAAGCAGGTTTATACCCCCCACAGTGTCCTGTGTGTGTGTGGGAGGGATGGGGTGGTGAAGGGTTGGTGTATTATAAGGCATGACATTTGACCTCCGTGACATCACTGGAAGTGGTCTCACCTGTAATTATATGGCATTGGGTAAGCCAGTGGACAGGTAGAAGGAAGGGTTTTTAAATCCTTACAGCAAAAAAAAAAAAAAAAAAAAAAAAGTCCCTGCAAAACTGTTCAGAAACATGTCGCAGACCCTCTACACAGCTGTCATTAACTTGTCTTTTTTGGATATCCACAACTTATTTGCATGTAGCATTTCTTGCATCAATTTTCAAACTCGGGCAAATGCCCAAACACAGACATAGTGCTGATTTTGTATTTAAATACAGAATATATTTGAACCGAGAAACTTCTGAAAATGTATCTCCACCTGCTTCACCAAACTAACTGGTGTAGGAAAGTGCCCTTTTTGACATGGTTCCCCCACTTTTGCCTGATTCTTTATGCAATTCTGAATGACAGTGCACTGGTTTCCTGCTAACAAGACCCCCATTGCAAGATCTCTTTCCATAAAACTGTTCAACTGTTTCCCAATTGGCAATACCTTTGGCCTCCCTGTAAGGCATGGACATGGGTACTCATAATAATACTAATACTGTACTCATATTTCCCTATATTAATCCACCACTAATTCCTCTTGGGTTCCGGAGTAGCATGCTACTCGCCAAAAAGCACTTTGACACCTCGTCAGCGGTAGTAAACACTATATAAATACAATTACAATTAGGGTCTCTAAAGGCTGCAGCATGTATTGTGCCACCCTCAGGGTCCCCTCACCTAGCACACGCAGGCTACCATTTCAGGCTGCGTGCCTTGGCGCAGCTAAAAGTTAAAACACAACATGGCACACAGCCTGTGTGCCCTGTCCACTAACAATACATGCAATATATGTAAGTTACCCCTACAGCAGGTCTTACAGGCCTAAGGCAGGTGTATTATATTACATGTGAGGGCAAATCTCTGCAAGAGCAGATATGCCCCTGCTATGTCTTTGTTGATTTTTAGACATGGTGAGTGAACAGGGAAACCATTTTAAATATATAGGCTGGATACTGGTCACTATGAGTTTCCTATCTACATGATGGCTTCACTGAAAATAGGGATGATTGACATCAAATATATCATATTAATAAACTCTCACTGATTCCAGTGATGAATTTAATAATACATGCACCCAGAGGGTACCTTAGTGGTGCCCGGTGAAAACCTACCAACTACATTTGTGCAGACTGACTAGTTTTAGCTAGCCCACCACCACCACCAGACATGCTTCTGACTCCCAAGGATGAGAGTCTTTGCTCCTGGGCAGTCAGAAACAAAGCCTTTTCTGGTAGAGATGTTTGCACACACCCACTCAACAGGATGACCTGAAAATCTGCATTCCTTTTCAAAGAAGCCTACCGCCGCTGGTATGCAGATCTGGCTTCACTCAAAGGAGAGATGCTGACACCCCCCGCCCCAGGGCCCATTTGGCACCAGGACAGACAGGAAATTCAGAGAGGTGTGTCCACCCTTCAGGTCACTACCACCCCCTAAGGTGAGCTACCTAATGCGGACATCACATTTATAAATCTGCCAGCTTGGGGTTGGCAGAATTAGAAACTCTGGGGCAGGGTTATGCCCACTTCCCACAGGAAGTGGTCATATAGGGTGTGTAGTGACCCCAGGGGTAAGTAGCCCATTGGCTACTAGCCTATACTCCCCTAACACTCCTAAATTCAGTATTTTGGAGAGCCCCTGGCCTACAAAGAATAAGGACACAAAGAGCCACAAAAGCAAGTAATGAGGAAGAAGCACCTGCCTTGGACACAGCCTTGCTGGCCTGTCTGTAATTCCGTTCAAATTGCTCCAAAGTCATCTCGCCCTGCAAGTTGATATGCCTCCAAAAGCCTGGGAGGACTGCTATCCTTCAACAAAGACCCAGGAACTCCATGGAGCAGTGGAGCTGCTTCCCTTCATATTGCAGGCACCCAAAGAGAACTGTGAGGACTCTGGACCGCTGAAAACCCGACACCTAAAAGCACCACTGCATCCGTGCCTCCTAGCCAGAGTTGAAGTGGACCAACAGTGCCAGCATGGTTCCCCGGCCCTCCAGATACAAAGCCCACCTTGGACCTGCCCATTGTGGACTCACTGATACCACGTGCAGCCTGACCCCAGGCCTCCTCAACCACAAGTGTTTCCGTTGGAGAAAACCGGACGCCTCAAGACACCTCTGCACCCGTCGCCCCTGGTCCATGGAGAAGAGGACTTAAGGTGTCCTCATGTCCCTAAGCATCTTAAGATTTTAACTCACTTGTTGGTTCACCACGAGTGGACTCCCAGTCCAAACCTGCAGCCTGTTTTCAACTGGAACGATCCCCATTGACTAACATTGGGCACCCAATGCCGTACTATACCTCTGCATCCGGTTGCCCAGTGTGACCTTTTGGTGTGTCCTTGCCCCTTGCCCAATACGTACCTTAAGTCCAGGAGATTGGTCCCGTAAGCCACTGTACTATACTTGAATGCAGTACTTGTTTTGTACTTGTTTTTCCTTCATAGGATCATTGCTGCGACTGAAAAATGCAGAAAGTGTTGACTTGAAACGTAAATGTATTTCTCTTGCAAACCCTACGTACATGAACGCATTGGTTCTGGTGCCTAAACATATATAAAGATACTTGCTATTTTTGTAGATTGGTGTGGATCATCTTCTTGAGTTGTGTGTCTCATTTATTGACTGTGTATGTATTTGCAGATGTCTAACACTCCTCTCTGTCTAAGCCTGCCCGACCACACTACCACCTGAAAGAGCACCATGGGATTGCTTGAGCAAGACCCTGTCCATTAGTAAGGGATCCCTTGGACTCTGTGCATGATATATCTCATTTTGATATCTTATGAAGAGCCAGCTTCCTACATTGGTGGCGCAGCGGTGTAATACAAGACTTAACATTTGCTGTATCACTTGGTTAATAAGTAGTACCACTAAGGAGTCCTTAGGAAACATTTTTCCAAACTCTGATTTTTCTAAATTGTTCAAAACTTACCATTAAGTCCCCCAGTCCAAACTGTTTAGAATCTAAAATACTTTCAGTTTGTTAAGCCACTTAGAAGTGTGTTTGTATATATATATATATATATATATATATATATATATATATATAAATAAATAAAGTTTCTAAAAAGGTCCCAACTACTTTAAAACCATGACGGAGCCGGCAGGTACATCCCACGAAGGTAACCCGGGCCCCTACCAAAACCTTAAGTTGTCCCAACTTAAGGCCCTCTGCCAAGCATGGAAACGTGCCATAGGCTCTAAACCCACTGAAGAACATCTGCAGCAGCTACTAGCTGAACATAACAGAGCCATGGTAGAAAAATAATCCCCCAGTGGGGAAAAGGATAGTGAGGAGGATGATTCTGCCAGCAATCTTACAGATAGTAACACCAGTGGGAGCACCTCAGATAGTACCCCAATAGATGGAGACAGTGAAGATGCTGATCTCCAGAAGCTAGCTAAGAAGATAGAATTAGAGGCTAAACCCTTAGCTATCATAAAGGAAAAAGATGAGATGGGCCTAGGACACATCTCTGGTGGCAGCAAAAGTGTAAACAGGGAGAAAGAAGAAGCTTTTGACCCCAAGCTCCCCAAAGGGACTGTCCCCAAATATTCAGAGGGTGATGATATCAACCAATGGTTCACAGCCTTTGAGAGGGCTTGCACCATGAGGAAACCCAGCCACAGGTATTGAGGCTCTCTACTCTGGGAGCTGTTCTCAGGAAAGTGTAGGGATAGGATTCTGGCACTGACTGGAGCAGATGCCGAGTCCTGGGACCACATAAAGGATACCCAGATTGAGGGTTTGTGACTCAACTGAGGATACAGGATTAGGTTCAGTGAAACTAGGAAAATCTCTAGCCAATCCTGGGTAGAATTTGTTGACTTCTCAGTCAAGACGCTGGGTGGCTGGTTGAAAGGGAGCTAGGTGCAAGACTATGATGGGCTCTATAATCGTATTATGAAAAAGCATCTGTTGAGTAACTTTGTTTCTGAAAAACTGCATCTTTACCTGGTAGACCTAAGTCCAATTTCACCCCAAGAATTGGGAAAGAAGACAGACCACTGGGTCAAGACTAGGATATCCAATGGAGTGGATATCCAGTGGAGGTGACCAAAAGAAAGGGGCTGCTAACCTCACCAAGGGAAAGATGGTGACCAGTCTAAAGGTAAAAACAAAGAGTCTTCTAAAGGCCCTCAAAAATCTGTTCAGAAAGGTGGGCCCAGAGACAAATCACAGACCAAGGGTGGGTACCAGGGTAAACCCTAGGATGCCAAGAAGGCGTGGTGCTTCATTTGCAAGGCCAATGGGCACCAAACTGAACAAAAAGAATTCCCTTAGTGCACCTGCAGCAGTGGTAAGTCTCCAGATGGGATCCCAGTTGGGCCCTAACCATATCAGAGAGCTCACAGAAGCAACTTCAGTCTCCGAGGGTGGGTTGGATGTAGCTGCCCTGGGTGTCTGGCCCAGTAATCAGGAGAAGTACAGACAACAGCCTCATATTAATAGAATCAGAGTTGAAGCACTGAGGGATATAGGTGCATGTGTCACCATGGTGACTGTAAAACTGATATCCACAGAACAGTATCTGACTGATGAAACTTTGGAGTCATCAATGCCGACAACCAAGCTAAGGTTCAACCCTTGGCAATGGTGTCCTTAAAGCGGGGAAGGGTTACTGGCCAGAAGAAGGTGGTGGTGGTATCCTCTGCAATTCCTATTAGCCTGTCTACCTGGAAATGATCGGGCATCCTCAGAATGGGCCGAGGTTGAAAGAAAGACCCATGCAGCTATGCTGGGTATACCTGAATGGGTGTGTCTGAAAACTAGAGCACAGTGCAAAGCCCAGGGCGAAAAAGAGGGGCTGGAGCCTCGATTAATGGACCATTACTCCAAGACAAAAGGCAGGAAGACTGGTAAGCCAGCTTCTGATCAGCCACAAGCCCAGGTCCCCTCTCTTCAGGTAGAAGACCTGTTAGCCCTTGAGGGAACTGAGCCCTAGGAACTTGGGCCTTAAACAGCAGAGCTCCTAGGCCCAGGGGGACCCTCTAGGGAAGTGCTGTGCCAGAGGTAGAGAGGACCTGTCCCACTTTTGACAGCCTGAGACAGCAAGCTGCTGACCTGGAAAAGGGGGATGTTAGTGACTCCCACAGAACCTACTGGGAGGAGGGACGTCTGTATACTGAGGCCACAGACGCGAAAGATGGTGCCACTAGGAGAGTGGTAGTGCCTCAGATGTATAGAGAGTTCCTGCTCACTTTGGCTCATGATATCCCCTTAGCTGGGCATCTTGGCCAGATCAAAACTTGAAGTAGGTTAGTACCTCACTTCTACTGGCCATGTATGTCCCAGAAGGTGAAGGAGTTTTGTAACTCCGGTGTCACCTGTCAAGCCAGTGACAAAACAGGTGGGCACCCAAAGGTACCCACAATTCCACTTCCAGTGGTTGGGGCTTCCTTTGAAATGGTAGGAGTTGACATTGTTGGCCCCCTAGACTCTCAACAGCATCAAGGAATATATTTATTCTGTTGGCAGTGGATCATGCCACTAGGCACCCTGAGGCTATATCCCTTACGACTACCATTGCTCCTTCACTTGCAATTGCTAGGATCCTACTCAGTATCTTTACTAGAGCGGGCCTCACTACCTAAGGCGGTGGTATCAGACAGAGGTAGTAACTTCATGTCTGCACACCTCAAGGCCATGTAGAATGAATGTGGAGTGACTTATAAGTTCACTACCCAATATCACCTACAAGGAAATGGTTTAGCTGATAGGTTCCACAAAACAATGAAGGGCATGAGGGCAGGACTCCATGATAAACCTAGGAGAAAATGAGATATCCTGTTACCATATTTGCTTTTCGCCTACAGAGAAGTGCCACAGAAGGGAGTAGATGTTTTCCCCTTTGAACTTCAGTTTGGACATCCTGTAAGGGGGCAATTGTGTCTAGTGAGAGAAGGCTGAGGAAGACCTCTCAAAGAGGCCAAGAAAGACATTGTGGGCTATGGGCTTAGACTATGTTCAAGGATGGCTGAGTACATGGAGAAAGCATCCAGGCCAGCCAAGAGCACCAGAAGCTCTGGTATGACTAAAAGGCTGCCATGGTGGAGCACACAATCAGGGCAGAAGGTGTGGGTACTTGAACCTGTTGTTCCCAGGGTACTTCAGGACAAACGGAGTGTCCCTTACCCGATCCTTGAAAAGAAGAGTGAGGTCACCTATCTGACTGACCTAGACACGCCCAGGAACCCTCACAGGGTTATCCATGTGAACCACCTAAAGCTCTTCTATGACAGGGCTCATGTGGGCATGCTGATGGGCACTGATAAGGATCAGGAAGAAGACAGTGAGCCTCACCTTAACCTTCTCTCCCACAACCCCAAAAATGGGTCAGTTGATGAAGTGGTATTTTCAGACATTATCACTGCCCAACAGCAAGCTGACTGCAGGCAAGTCCTACAGCAGTATGCTGAGCTCTCCCCCCGCCCCTGGTCAAGCTAACTCTTGTGTCCATGATGTGGACACTGGAAACCATATGCCTGTCAAAAGCAAAAGATAGACAGTCTCACTAAGTGAAGGATAGCATCAGAGCTGAAGTAAGCAAGAAGCTGGATTTAAGGGTAACTGAGCCCTCTGACTGTCCCTGAGCCAGCCCAGCTGTGTTAGGCCCCAAACCTCATTCCAAGGGAGGTATACCAAGATGAGGTTTTGTGTGGAATATAGAGGTATCAAAGCTGGCAGTAAGACAGATGCACTGGAACTGATTGACAGGTTAGGGGCAGCCACATTTCTCAAAACATTTCATATGACATCAGGGTACTGACAGATTGGTCTGACCCCTGGAGCAAAAGAAAGATCAAGAACTTGAACCCAGATGGACATTACCAGTTCACTCTTATGCCACTTGGTTTAAAGAATGCCCCTGCCACCTTCCAAAGGTTGGTAAATATTGTCCTTGCTGTGTTGGAAGCCTTTAGTGCTGTATATCTTGATGAGTCTGCCGTCTTTAGCTCCACTTGGCAGGATCACCTGATCCACCTTGGTGAGGTCCTTGAAGCTCTGCAAAGTGCAGGCCTCACTAACAAGACAGACAAGTGCCATACAGGGCAGGGCAAGGTTAGGTTGTATACTTGGGTTACAGTATGGGTGGGTTCAAGCACTACAGCCCAAGATCCAGGCAATTCTAGACTGGGAAGCTCCAAGCACCCAGACCACCCAAGTCAGGGCACTCCGTGGCCATTAATGAAGGGGTATGGTACCATTGCCATTGTGGAGCCCCTCACAGAATTGACCTCTAAAAAGATGCCAAAGAAAGTAAAGTGGACAGTGACCTGTCAAAAGGCTTTTGACACTCTGAAGCAAGCAATGTGATCAGCACCCATTCCAAAAGCTCCAGATTATTCTAAGCAGTTCACAGGGCAGCCAGATGCCTTTGAATATGGGATAGGAGCGGTCCTGTCCCAAACCAATGATGATGGCCATGACCGACTTGTTGCTTTCATTCGCAGGATGTTACTCCCCAGAGAGCAGCGTTGGAGTGCCAATGAGAGGGAAGCCTTTGCTGTGGTTTGGTCCCTGAAGAAGTTGAGCCACACCTGTTTGGTTCTCACTTCCTTGTTCAGACTGACCAGAAGCCCCCTCAGATGGCTGATGCAAATGGAAGGTGAAAGCCTTAAACTGTTGAGGTGTTCTCTCTCCCTACAGGGAATAGACTTTACAGTGGAACACAGACCTGGGACTGACCATGCCAATGCAGATGGCCTTTCCAGGTTCTTACACTTAGATCATACAGACTCTCTTGGGAAAGGTTAGTCCCATTCTCTTCTGTTTCGGGAGGGGTTGTGTAAGAAAGTGCCCCTTTTTGACATGGTCACCCCCACTTTTTGCCTGGTATTTGATGCAATTTTGAATGAAAGTACACTGGGGTCCTGCTAACCAAGCCCCCAGTGCCAGGTCTCTTTCCCTAAAACTGTACAAGAGTTCCCCAGCTGAAATATATTTGGCTTCCTATAAGTCTCTAGTACATGGTACCCATGGTACCTAGGGCATGGGTACCAGAGGGTCCCCAAGAGCTGCAGCATGTATTGTGCCATCCTCAGGGATCTGTTGCCTGGCACATGCAGACTACCATTGCAGGCTTGCTGTCTTGGTGCAGCTAAAAGTGAAAATACAACACGGCACACAGCCTGTGTGCCCTGTACCCTAACATTGCATGTAATATATGTAAGTCACCACTACAGCAGGCCTTACAGTCGTAAAGCAGGGGCATTATATTACATGTGAGAGCATATCTGCAAGAGCAGATATGCCCCTGCAATGTCTTTGTCGATTATTAGACATAGTGAGTGAACAGTAAAGCCATTTTAAGTACATGTGCTGGACACTGGTCGATACATGTTCCCCAGCTACATGATGGCTTCACTGAAAATATGGATGTTTGGTATCAAACATCCTGTATTAATAAATCCTCACTGATTTCAGTGATGGATTTATTAATACATGCACCCAGAGGGCACATCTGAGGTACCCCCTGAAAACCTACCAACTATCTGTGTACAGACTGACTCGTTTTAGCCTGGCTGCTACCACCAGACTTGCTTCTGACCCCGAAGGGTGAAAGCGTTTGCTATCCGGTGGTCAGAAACAAAGACTGCTCTGGGAGAGGTGTATACTACCTACCCAACAGGATGACCTGCGAATCTGCATTCCAAGGCAGGGGCTTCAAAGAAGCCCACCACCCTTGGTATACAGATGTGGCTTCACTCAAAGGTGAGATGCTGAGCCGCCCCCCCCCCCCCCCACACCCTCCTGCCTATGGCCCATTTGGTACTGGTACAGGCGGGAAATTCAGTATTTAGAGAGGGGTGTTCACCCCTCAGGTCAGTCCTACCCCTACCTGAGGGATTGACATCATATTTAGAAATCTGCCATCTTGGTGTTGGCAGAATTAGGAAGTCTGGGACAGGGTTATGCCAACTTTCCACAGGAAGTGGTCATATAGAGGGTGTTGTGCCCACAGAGGTAAATAGCCCATTGGCTACTACCGCACATTCCCCTAAATTCAGTATTTAGGAGAGTCCAGGCACCAGAACAGCAGATTCCTGCTGACCCATGAAGAAGGACACAAAGAGCTGCAAAAGCAAAGACTAAGGAAGAAGCACCTGGCTTGGACCAAGCTCTGCCGGCCTGTTTGATGCTCCTGTCGATGTGTGCCAAAGTTGTCTTGCTGTCATGCCTCCAAAAGCCTGGGAGGATTGCCTGGCTTCAAAAAAGACCCAGGAATCCCTGTGGAGCATGGGGCTGCTTCCTTGCATCTTGCAGGCACCATTAGAGAACTGTGAGGACTCTGGACTGCTGAAAACCTGGAAGCACCACTGCATCTGCATCGCATAGACCGAGTTGAAGTGGACCAACAGTGCCAGTGTGGTCCCTAAGCCCTCCAGAGACAAAGCCCACCTTGGACATGACCACTGTGGACTCACTGCCGCCGCATGCAGTCCTGCCTCCTCAACATCAAATGCTCCCGGTGGAGAAAACTAGACACCTCAAGATATCTCTGCACCCGTCGCCCCTGGCCTGTGGAGATGAGGACCTAAGGTGTCCCCATATCCCCGAACACCTCAAGATTTAAACCCACTTGTTGGTTCACCTCAACTGGACTCCCAGTCCAAACCTGCAGCCTCTTTTCAACCAGACCTATCCCCATTGACTAAGATTGTGTACCTGACGCCGCACTACACTTCTGCACCCAGCCCCCCCAGTGCCGCCCAGTGTGACCTGTTGGTGTGGCCTTTTATTACTTGCCCAATACTTACCTTAAGTCCAGGGGATTGGTCCTGTAAGTCGCTGTACTATACCTGTATGCAGTACTTGGGTTGATCTATAGGATAATGTTGCCCCATCTGAAAAATGCAATGTGTTGACTTTTGAACCCTAAAAGTATTTATCTTGCATAACGTACTTAACTGATTGTTTTGGGTCTGGTGCTTATATATATATATATATATATATATATATATATATATATATATATATATAGATACTTGTTATTTTTGTAAATTGGTGTGGATCTCCTTATTGAGTTGTGTGCCTCCTTTATTGACTATGGCCCTCATTACAACCTTGGCGGTAAATGCCGCCTACCGCCGTACTGACGGCCGCCAACAAAACGTGACCACGGCGGTATACCACTACGGGTATTATGACCCACACTGAGAAATCCACCACTATACAGAAACCCACACAAGTCCGCCAGACCAAAGGTCAGTGATAAACTGGCGGTACCAAAACCCACACCGTTACGCCAACAGGAATACGCCCACAGAATCAGGACTCACGAATCACTGCGGCGGTCTTTCAACCGCAGTAAACCATTGGCGGTACACACCGCCGCGCTCATAATACAAACACACTAACAAAACCCCACCTCATTGAACAATTCAAACCACACACACCTGACCCACATACGCACACCACACCCACAACACTATAAAACACACCCACATTACCCACAACCCTTTCAACAAAAAAAATTATTGCAAACAGAGAGACAAGCCAGGAGCACTCACTCAATCTGAGCCACAAAACACCATCACCCATACACCATCCACGCACCTCACAGCACACACCACAACACATCACCCCACACATCCTCACACATACCACTCACACCACATCCATGGCACCCCAAAGACACCCCAGGTTTTCAGACGAGGAGCTAAGGGTCATAGTGGAGGAAATCATCCGGGTAGAGCCATATCTATTCGGATCACAGGTTCAGTAGACATCCATGGCAAGGAAGATGGAGCTATGGCTGAGTCTCATGGACAGGGTCAATGCCGTGGGACAGCACCCCAGAACAAGGGATGACATCAGGAAGAGGTGGAACAACCTACGGGGGAAGGTGCGTTCCGTGGCAGCAAGACACCAGGTAGCCGTACAGAGGACTGGCGGTGGACCCCCATCTCCTCCCCCACAACTAACAACATGGGAGGAGCAAGTCTTGGCAATAATACTTCCTGAGGGCCTTGCAGGAGTAGCTGGAGGACTGGACTCTGGTAAGTCAAATCTTTACTACTATATCCCCCACCCTGGCTGCATGCCATCACAAACTCTTACCCCTACCTTCACCCCATCACTCCACCAACTCACAAATACCCCAATATCACAACCCACCCCTATACCAAGCCCTGCATGCAACACCTATGCATGGACACCCATCACAGACCTGCATGGACACCCATCACCAAAGCATGCCCATTAGAGAGAATCACCACGCACACAAGGCAAAGCTGACAGGGCTATCACAACCATACAGGTCACACACCCATGCACAAGATGGCACATGCAGATACAATAACATTGCATTTACATCCCCACAGGACCCCCACTCGTCACCGGAGAAGAGGTGCCACCAACATCGAGTCCCCCCACAGAAGAGGCTCACATTGATGACAGCAGCTCTGCACGCCTGGATCACGATAACCAACCTGGCCTAACCGGGACCTTTGGACAGTTGGGTACCCAGGCACAGTCCCATACCACCACAGACCCTCCCCCCTCAGGAAACACCAGCACAGCACCCACCCAGAGGGCCCATACGACTATTCCCAGGACACATCAGTCAGCAGTGTGTCCACCACTACAGGGACCCCAGGCAACCCCACAAACCCAGGACGATCAGGGACCTGGGGTCAGTGGCAGTGGGCACATGGTTCAGGGGACAGAGGCAAAGGACAACAGGGAAGCTGGGAGGACTGCTGTGCGACAGGGGGAGGACAGGCCCAGGGAACCCACTCTCCAACATCCTGGGAGCATACCACCATTCCCAGGAGACCATGGGTCAGATACTGGCCACGTTGAAGGAGACCCAGCGGCTGCAGGAGGGACAGTACCTGGGTATCAGTGATCAGGTATCAGGGAGGACCTGAAACACATCCACACCATCCTGGTCACCACTGCAGGGGTGCTGGCTGACATGGCCAACACCATAAGGTCAGCAGTGGCACAACAATGGGCCCCTCTTACTAGCCACAGCGATGAACAGCCCTCCACCTCTGCTAGTGGACAGGAGGCCCCACCACTGAACCAGCAGACCCACCAGCACCCCACCCCCTGCAGAAGGAGAACCACCCCGCAAACGGTCCCTGCGATCGAGGTAGAAGTCCAAGAACATTGCCAAGACCCCTGCCAGGAAATAACTCTCCTGATTGTCACCCTTCTCTCTCACTCTGTCACCCTGTCCACCTTGAACTGCCATTGCTCCACTTCCTATGCCCCCTTGGACAATGCACCTGTGATACCAAGAGACCGGACTCTAACTGGACATTCCTCCACCATCCCCCCAGCATATTGCACACCCCCCTCTACTTATTAGCGTTTAAATAAACACCCTTGGAACAAATACAATTCTGGAGTCTGTCAAATGAGTGGAATCTGTATTAATGCAACAATCTGAAAACATTTAAATTCAGATGTACAGTTATATATACATTGGTATGACCTGTAGTGGGCAGCAGTAAACACACCAGGAGCCAGAGTTGGGCACAGAGATCTTAAAATAGAGATGCCAAAGGGTACAGTAAGTCGACATACACATGGGGAAATCATGCTGCCATGTCCAATGTCCAACAGAAAACAGAAATGATAAGTGAAGTTACAGTGTCTTACCTGTGTGTCACTGGAAGTACTGCTGTGTGATAGTACTTCTGGTGTCCACAGCTTCGACCTCTGCCTCCTCTTTCTCACTGTCCACAGGCTCCACCGCTGCCACAAGACCATCTCCAGGCTCATCCTCCTGCAGAAAAGGCACCTGGTGTCTCAAGGCCAGGTTGTGCAACATACAACGATGATCTGGCACACCTTCTTTGGTGAGTAGTGCAGGGATCCACCTGTCAGATGGAAGCACCAGAACCTGGCCTTCAGGAGGCCAAAGGTTCTCTCAATTATCCTCCTTGTTCGCCCATGTGCCTCATTGTACCGTTCCTCTGCCCTGGTCCTTGCATTCCTCACTGGGGTCAGTAGCCATGAGAGGGTGGGGTAACCAGAGTCACCTGAAAATATCGAGGGATATCTGTTAGACACACAGCAATCCTTAGGGACAACCCCATACCCAGACACCAACATATTCTGGGTGGGGACCTTGGCCTCACCTATTAGCCACACCCGGTGCCTCTGGAGATGGGCCATCACATATGGGATGCTGCTATTCCTCAAAATAAAGGCGTCATGCACAGAGCCAGGATACTTGGCATTCACATGGGAGATGCACTGGTCCGCCAAACACACCATCTGCACATTCAGAGAGTTTTAGCTTTTTCTATTCCTGAACACTTGTTCATTTCTTGGGGGGGCGGGGGGAATACAAATGCTACATGTGTACCATCAATAGTACCAATGATGTTGGGGATATGTCCCAGGGCATAAAAGCCAGCTTTCACTGTGGCCAAATCCTCCACCTGGGGGAATACGATGTAGCTGCGCATGTGTTTCAGCAGGGCAGACAACACTCTGGTGGAGTACATTGGCTGAGACATCACTGATGCCATGGCCACTGTTGTTTGGAAGGAACCACTTGCCAGGAAATGGAGCACTGAAATGATATGCACTAGTGGGGGGGATACCTGTGGGCTGGCGGATAGCTGATATCAGGTCTGGCTCCAATAGGGCACACAGTTCTTAGATTGTGCCCGGTGAAGTCTGTATGTTGGTATAATGTGTCTGTCCTCCATTGTCGCAAGCTCCACCAGGGGTATGTACACTGGAGGATGTCTCCATCTCATTCATACTCAGCGGTAAAAGCCTGTGGAGGAAAACGGTGAGCAGCGGGTCAAATTCACACATCTATTGCAATAATGATGCATTTCTTCATTTATAGAACCAGTATGTCAATCCGAGAGTCAGTTGCTGTGCCAATCTCTGCTGTGACGCAGTTAGATGCCATGGCCTGTGCCCCCCTGAAATAGCGGCTGCCTGACCTGTGAGGAGGGACAAGTGTATAGAGGTAATTCCACAGTCGTTGTGGTAGGCAGTTGATGACCGCCGCACAACCTCGCATTAGTTATCATTGGGCCCTATGGGTTCCAGGAGCCAATGGCAATGTACGCCGGTGGTGACGGTAAGCACCGCCACGGACGTGACTGCCATCTTCTATTCACACACTTGCTACCTGACCTTCAACAGGAGAGGACCTACACTGCAAGTGCTGCTGTGACCTGTGTCTGGAAGCTACAATGGCTCATGTGTCTGGGGAAAGGGCCCCTGCCTTCACTGCGGAGGATTGAGAGAGACTGGTGGATGGGATCCTACCCCAGTACACTTTACTCTACGGTCCTCCAGACAAACAGGTGAGTACACTGTGAGTATGATGCGATGCGTGGGCCATGAATGTATGTAGTGCTGCGTGTGTAAGCCACATGAAGGGGGGGGCTGAGGCGTCCTGGCCAGAGTGCTGCATGTATGGTGGTCAATGTATGTGCATCAAGGGATGTGAGGGATATGGTGGGCCATGAGTGTGATGGTCTGGACGGTTAACTAATCCCTTTTCTGCTGTATCTTTCCTGCAGGTCATCGCTCATCAGAAAAAGGGTATTTGGCGTGCCATCGCCAAGGAGGTGCGGACCCTGGGTGTGTTTGACAGGCGGAGCACCCACTAACGCAAACGGTGGGAGCACCTGCGCTGCTGGGCAAAGAAGATGGCGGAGGCCGAGCTGGGGCTGGCCTCCCAAAGAGGAAGGGGTGCCTGATGTTCTGCATCCTGACGATGGCCCATCCGGAGTTGGATGGGCGCTTGAGGGCATCACAGCATCCACAAGAGGGTGAGTACAAATTCAGATTCATGACTTAACGTGCGTTAAGGTTTTACCTGGGTGGGGATGAGGACTGTGGGTGCCCCTAGCCCAGGGCGAACTGGCAGGGTAGGTCCCTTGTTGGGCAGGCTCTGAAGCACTCCAAATGCATACCTGGAGGGCATTCACTCTGGCGCGGCGGCCCAACAGAGATCATTTTAGGCTCTGGTCTCCACACTAATGGCAGCCATTGTCCCTGTCTCTACCCCCCCCCTCCAACTTCCTCTACCCAGTCCCAATCCCTTCAACCCCAGCCTATCCCACGCACACCTTAAGACCAGCCGTCACCGAAATCAACACACAGAAGAGGCTCTGGCAAACACAAGCACCACACTTCATCTCACAGGCACTCACACAAGCACCATCCCAATGCAGACACACCAACATCCGCTGCCTCCACTGTATCCCCCCCCCCCTCGTCGTCCACCTCCCTCCCAGTAGCGTCTCCACTCACACCTGCATGCGCTACATCCTCATCCACTACCTCCAGCACGCCTATCACTACACGTCCCTCACTGGCAGTCACCACCCCCACATCCATGCACACGTCCCCTGTGTCCTCTCCCACTGTGTCTGTGACCCCTCCTCTCAAAGTAGACAAACGCAAGGCCACTCCCACCCAACAGCCATCCACCTCACAACAGCATCCAGCTCATGCACCTGCACCCAAACACAGCAGACTGACGCCTCCTACAACCACTCCCTCTTCCTCCACTCCCAAACCTTCACCCTCTTCCTGTCCCTAAGAAGGTTTTCCTGGCAAACATTGACCTCTTCCTTACCCCTCCCACTTCCCGTCCTTCCCCTCAGGCCAGGGCGGCCAAAACCCAGCCCAGCACCTCAACCGCCAAGTCCACATCCGCTGTGGTTCCTGCAGCTGTCAAGAGGCTCAAAGGGGGCACCCGTCAGCCCAGCCAGTGTGCAACCAACCCCTGCCAAGGCAAAGACCATTCCGCCACCTTGCAAGGTGAAGAAGGGGACAGCATCCAGCAAGGGGAAGGAGCCACAACCATCCAGCAAGGCCACCTCAAAGACTCCAGCTGCCATACCCATGCTGACACCACCAGCTGCCAAGGGCAGGAAGGGGCACAAAACACCATCCAAGGCACTTCAGCCGTCCGAGCCTGCAGGTGAAGGCCTGGTGGCTACCAGCACAGCTGCCAGCACCGCCACCTGCACCGCGGCCGGCACCGCCGCAAGTACCACCACCTGCACCGCTGCAAGCACCACTACTGTCAGCAGCAGCAGACCTAGTGGGCAGCCGTCCGAGGCTGCAGGTGAAGGGCTGGAGCCTCCCCCACTACTGGCAGTACCGGCACCTGCACCACTGACAGCAGTACCACTGCCAGCAGCGGCAGCCCCAGTGGGCAGCTGTCTGAGGCTGCAGGAGAGGGGCTGGAGCCTCCCTCCACCACTGGCAGCACCTCCACCAGCACCGGCACTACCACCACTGTGCAGCTGTAGCCGCCGCCGGATGGAATCTAACCCTGCCTCCATGGACTATCATGCATCCTGGTCACTGCAAATCTCGAGGCTCTAACACCCAGGTGAGGGACTGTGACCTGCCACCCCCCAAGTGCTGCATCACTGGGCACAAAGCCACCTCCAGAACCAGAGGAGAAATGCATCCACTCACCCTATCCTCGGCAGGATGAGGCAGACTGGGTACAACTCCCCCTCCAGAACCAGTGGACCAAGCAGTGGGCAAACCTCCCACTAGAGAGTCTGTGGCCTTGCACCCCCCAGGACCAAGCAGGGGACAAACCACCCACTTGAGAGACTGTGGCCTTGCACTCCCCAGGCCCAAGCTGTGGGCAAACCACCCACTAGAGAGACTGTGGCCTTGCACTCCCCAGAACCAAGCGGTGGGCAAACCACCCACTAGAGAGACTTTGGCTTTGCACTCCCCAGGACATCGCTGTGGGCATGGAGCCCCCTCCAGGAGCAGTGTTGTTGTGTCCCATCTTACAGCTGAGGTGCCCCCCCTTCCCTGTCCCCCTGAGGTGCCTGTGTGTTTTTGACCTGATGCCCCTGCAGTGTTCTCTCCGTATTGAGGCAGGAGTCAAGTGTGGGTTTGGCCTGTATTTTTTGGCCCAGTGGCCCACGGACATTTTGAGTGGACATTGTACTGCCTTTTGTACATATTGTATATTTTGCAAATACTGTTTTTGAATTTCTAACGTATATCAGACTATTTCTAATATAACACCCATTTGACTCCATTCCTTTTGTCCTTGCGTTATTCCAGAGGGCTACAGGGTGTATATGTAATGTTGTTGCATGTGTTTGTGTGTATGGTGTTGGGGGTGAGGGTGGGGGTGTTGCGTGTTGGGTGTGTGTTTCACTCTCTTTTTCCTCCCCCTCCCCTGTGTGCTAGGTGCAGTACTCACCGTGGTCGTCGCTGCCGCCGTTGGTACTCCTGGTAGATGAGAAGATACAACAGCATGGGTAACACCTGTAGTTCGGGCTCCATGGCGTCCTGGTTCTTCCTTGAGTGTCGAGAGGTGAGTGGTTTCCCTTCCAAGTACTGTTTCCACTGTGCTGTTGATGGCATTGGTACCACCCCTGAATCGCTGGTGGATGGGCGGGTTGTAATGGGGGGTACATTGGCTTCCGCCTGTCTGTTGGTGGTTACCGCTGTGGTGTTTGTTGCTAACGCTGTGGTGGTCGGAGTGTTAAAGTGGCTGTATGTGTTGGCGGTTTCTGCCATGATCGTAATTCCATTTTTGTTACCGCCGGCCTGTTGGCGGTATTACCGCCGGTTTAACACCGACCACCAGGGCTGTAATGAGGGCCTATATGTGTATTTGCAGATGTCTAGCACTCCTCTCTGATAAGCCCATGGCTGCTCGACAAAACTACCCTCTAAAAGAGCACCTTTGGATTGCTAGAGCAAGCCCCTGTCCACTAGTAAGGGAACCCCTGACTTTTGCATGATATATAACATATAAACAGCCAACTTCCTACGACTGGCCTAAGTTTTGTTTTTGTGTAAGAGGGCAGAAACTCAGTTTAATTATTTAGGAAGATGAGAACATAAATGGTGATCTTGCTTACTTTAAAGTGCATCAGTTACTCATTAAATGATATAACAGCAATTTCTCTTTGCCTGTCATGCTTTCTAACTCATATCATTTAGTGTAGCCAAACCCTCAAATCCTTGTTTCAAGGAATAAAGACATTTGCTTTTGCCTGTGCCTTTAGAGTGTACAATAGAATCTGCATATATGAGTCTCTTTTTCTGGCTCACATTACAATATGTTTCCCAATAGCATGTTAGCGTACTTATTTGAGGTAACATAGACCAACCGGAATTGTAGGCTCCCTTAAAACATGTTTCCTAATGACATAACTACTCATTTGAGGTAGCAAAACACTCTCATAGCTGCCACGTAGATGAATATCATGCTTGATAACTTCAGCCAGTCCTGGTTATTTATTCAAAAACATGTTACATTCTTGGGCATAGAGTTTTGCTTCTACTACCGTGAAATTTGCTGATAAAGCTAAGCCTGTGAAGTGCCCTTGACTAAAAACCCAAGACTGGCTGATGGTGTCACACATGCTAATACCCTACATGGCAACTATGAACATCACCTGCAGGAAAGCACCATGCACACTTCTAGATATATTTAAAGTAGTACCAGATTAGCAGTGATGTGACAGATGGAATCCTTGCGAAGTAAGAAAGAGTTAACAAGTGTCCCAAAATCTGGGAATATTGTAGCATTATCGTAGCCAATACTGCCAGATAGTGAAACCTGTTTTAAACCTTCGGGGAACCAACCAAGAGTAGTCATAAATAAGTCCAATGCTGTATGATTCAATTAGTGCCAATCGAGCCTCCACAAAACATTTCTTAAATATGCTTTTATTTGTTAACTTAAGAATAATGCCCAAAATAACAGTGTTTATGATTTGTAACGATGGAATTAACAAAAATACATTTAAGATGCATATGAACCCTCTACAATTAAGACATGGAACCCTTCCTGTGTGTATGAATGGTTTAGTATACACACATGAAAGAATTGCTGTATAGTGCCACACTTTAGCAATAACTGTGTGCCAAAGAAGTTCCTTTAAACAAACCCTTTTTTTCAAAATTACTTGGACTGGTAGTTCTTTTAGGCACCTACACATAATGAGAAAAGTGAAACTATAAGTCCGAGAATGCAAAGTCTTATTGGCTAGTGTCAAAAATGTCTCAAGCTGATACACATGGCATGAGCCCGTGACTGGCAAGTTAGTTACCTTTGGTGAGCAGTGAGCAGTACCCCTGTGGGCCGGTAGGTGGTGTTGATCGGCTCCGTGTCCGTCATCAGCATTGGCTGCACTGGATATGATGATGCGTGTCTTATATAGGCGCCATCCAGGCACGCCATTTTGAGTTTCTTTTCACTACTTTCCACGACAGAAGCACAGAGCCATGAAGAACACTGACTACTGGTGTGTCAAAACTAAGGCCCTGAAAGGGGAGTCCCTGCCCCTAGAAATTAGTTAGCAGAGCAGGGGGAATGGGTGGGTCAGAAAGGAATCAGCAGCTAGATATAGTCTCTACTAATTAAGGCGTTACCAAAGGTAAGTAACTTGTCCATCTGATAGAGACTTCTACTTGCAGATTCCTTACCTTTGAAGAGATGCCCAAGCAATACCATCACCGGGGTGGGGAGTAGGGGGGTGGGGGGGTCGGGGGAATGGCTGCAAACCAAGTTCAAACAAGAAAGTCCTGCAGGACTGAACGCCAAAGTGCCCGTCCCTACGGATGTGACTGTCCCATCAGTAGTGTTTAGTAAATGTGTGCAGAGATGCCCACGTTTCCATCTGACAGATGTCAAGGACTGGGACTCCTTGTGCTAATGCAGTTGTCGCAGCCTTACCTCGGGTAGAATGAGTGTGCAAACCTCAGGGGGTTGGTCTTTGGCTAGTGCATAGCAGATCTTGATGCAGAGTACGACTCATCTGGAAATGGTCAGCTTTTGCACGACCCGACCTTTCTTTGCACCCACACACCATACAAGAGTTGGTCATCCACCCGGAACTCTTTTGTACAATCACAGTAGAACTCCAATGCTCTTTTTGGGTCAAGGCGGTGAAGTTTCTCCTCTTCCTTAGAAGGATATGGGGGTGTATAAAAAGTAGGTGAATTGGCCTACATGAAAGGGCAGAAAAGAGTCCTTAGTGTGAAACACCACTTTTTCAGGATAGATTGAAAGGTAGGGTGGTTTAGATGATAAGGCCTGCAGTTCACTCACTCTGCGGGCAGACGTAATTGCCACAAGGAAGGCTGTTTTCCATGTGAGAAGCCTAAGAGGACAATTGTGAAGAGGCTTGCAAAAAGCGCACATCAAAAACATCAGAACCGAATTCAGATCCCATTGGGGAACAATAACTGGGGATGGAGGAAAGAGATATGCAAGACCTTTGAGGAACCTATGTACAACAGGAGACTTAAACAAAGAAGGTTGAACAGACAACCTCAAAAAAGCCGAAATAGACAAAAATCCCTTAGGAGTGCCCAGAGCAGAGCCCTGCTGGGCAAGGGAAAGGATGAACAGGACCTCAGAGAAAGGAACAGAAAGGGGGCTCAACAGACTTGTCTGTGCACCATGCCACAAATTCCATCCAGCGACAGGCATATACCGTTTTGCTGGAGGGATGCCTGGCTGTCAAGCTTACGTTACAGACTTCGGGAGGAAAGTCAAAGGCTGTCAAATGTTGTCACTCAATCTCCACACAAAGAGGAGGAAAGTGGACAGGTTCGGGTGAAGAACCCTCCCCTGCTGCTGCGACAGAAGATCCTTCAGAGGGTGCAGTCAGATCGGAGGATCAATGGACATGCTCAACAGCTCAGGATACCAGACTCTCCGTGCCCAGTCCTGAGCCACAAAGATTACTTGGGCCCAGTTATTCCTGATCTTCTTGAAAACTCGGGCAGAAGTGGTATGGGTGGAAATGTGTACAGAGGGGCTGAACTCCACTCGAGCCAAAAAGCGCCTCCGAGATATTGCTGCTAAATTGATGACATTACACATTCTTGGCGGAGGCAAACAGATCTAACCAAGGCTCTCCCCACTGCTGAAAGAGACGTTGCGCCACCTCTGGACACTGACATTATTAGTGATCCGCTAAGCGCTTTTGGCTGAGCTTGTCCGCTCTGCCGTTCACAGCCACAAGATGTTGAACCACCAGAGATATGCCCTGCTGTTCCAGCCATGTCCAGAGGCGGAGCCTCCTGACAAAAGATCCACGACCCCACCCCGCCCTGCCTGTTGCAGTACCACATGGCGGTGATGTTGTGCATAGACACCTGCACCATTGTTCTCTTGATAGAGGGAAGAAAGCCTTTTAATGCCAGCCGGATCGCACAGAATTGCAGCATGTTGATGTGGAGTCCTGTTTCTGCCAGAGACCAGATGCTTCTGATCTCCACCTCTCTCAGATGCCCGTTCCATCCCAGGAGTGATGCATCTATCACTCCTGTCAGATCTGGTTGGGGAAAAGATGTGCCTCTGGCCCAGTCACGGTTCATGAACCACCACTGTAGGTCTTTTGCAGTTCCCTCCAATATCTGGACTATGCCTGAGAGATTCCCCTGATGCTGCGCCCATTGGATCTTCTCCCACTGCAGAGCCTGCAAATTCCATCTAGCATGTGCCACCAGCAGGATGCAGTAGGCCACGAGGACCAGCAGCCTCAGAGTCATTCTCACCAAAATCCAGGATAGAGGCTGAAACATCGGTTTTAGAACCTGAATATCCTGGACTCACCGCTCTGGAGGATATACCTGCAACTGCACTGTGTCCAGAACAGCTACGATGAAAATGAGTGTCTGAGAGGGAGACAGGTGTGACTTTAGCATGTTTATAGTGAAGCCTAGCGAATGCAGAAGGTCTCCCGTCATCTGGAGGTGGGAGACAACAGCCTGTGGTGAGCTCTCCTTGAACAGCCAGTCGTAAAGATAGAAGAAGACTGAAACCCCTGATCTCCGCAGATGAGCTGCAACCACCGCCATCACCTTGGTAAACACCCAAGGGCCGCAAGTAAAGCCAAAGGGAAACATGGTGGACTGAAAGTGCTTGTGGCCCACCGTGAACCACAAACAATGTCTGTGGGCAGACAGGACGGGAATGTGGAAGTAAGCATCCTGAAAGTCCAACGCTACTATCCAGTTTCCGGGATCCAGGGCAGACAAGACCTAAGCCAATTTGAGCATCCTGAACTTCTCCTTCTTGACAAAGAGATTGAGGGATTGAAGGTCTAGATTAGGGTGAAGATCCTTGTCATTTTTGTGGATCAGGGAGTAGCGGGAATGGCAACCACAGCCTATTTTTGGCACTGGAACCCGCTCTATGGCTCCCTTTGCCAAGAGAGCCTTTACTTCCTTGTGGAGAAGGGACAGATGATCCTCCATCATCCGATCATCGGATGGTGGCATGGATGTAGGGATAATCTCAAAGGGGAGTGAGTAGCCCCTTCGGACTATCTGCAAAACCATGTCAAGGTTCACATGAATAAAAACTTTATGTTATGCTTAAGGTCCTGCAATGTGTACATTCACACCTTGGTTCAAAATACGGTGTTATGTTTCTGTTTGTTTATGTTGATGGCTCTGGGAATAGTGCTTTCACAGCTATATTTGACAGTCCATGGTATTTCAATGGACAGTGCACTGAAAACAATAGACTGCATTATAGACATGGGTTCCCTGCAAGAACAGACTCTCACGAGGGTTTGGGAGCCTCGTGCCTCATCTGGGTGTGGTTTGGATGTGGTCTATATTAACCCCACCCGACCGTTGAAAGCCGCTTTGTGTCAAGTCATCCAACTTTCAGTAGCGCATAATGAACCACTTACCAATAGCACTCATAAGTAAGCAGTTTTGTTGACAAGAATGTGCTACTGACTTCTTTGAAAGACACTATAGAGAATTTGCTGTTGAACTGTGTAACTAACTTTCTTCATGTTTCAAAAAAACAACAAGAGACTCGTTTTTGGTGATTAAGAATCTAAAGACAATTGTAAAAACTTGCATAATTGTATGAACAATATTTTGGGCATTGAAGTGCCTAACTTTTACATTTTCTACAAATACCACTATCTCGAGAATGATGAGGATGTTGTGTGCTGATTCCTTATCATGACTCAAGAATGGTGTTAAGGATGAGATAGAGGGAAAGGTTGAATTCATGTATGTTTTATTTCTTACATTCTTTTAGATCCCAACTACACTTCAGAAGAGAAGGTAGCTAACACAAGAGAACACCTCCCAGGCAGGACGTTTTCTGGTGGTAATAAACCAAATACTCTTACCATTTTCAACACGGCATTCCAGTTGCTCGCAGGTACCAGCCACATGTGAAACCAGGTGAAATTAGCAAAATAGTGGGGAAAAGTACTAAAAGAGAGCAGGCTTGTAAAAGCATAGTGAGTAGCACTTTCCATGGGTTTACTTAAGATCGACGGCAGGAACAAAAGGCAGAGAGGACATCATCCTGGAAGGCCCTCCTCCCAGAACCTTTCCTTATCTTATGGAGTTACATACTAGAATTCTGAACAACAGGTGGGGAGTTAGGTTCCTATCATCACCTCAACATCATGGTGCGCTTCTACAGGTAAGAGCATGCAACAGTCCCTTGACAGACCCACCTGCTTGAAGTGATGGACCTGGTACCCAGAAGGACGTAGTGAGGGCATCACTGAATGGGAGCAGGGGTTCTGAGGTGGAAGGTCCCAGATGCAGCACTTCTGTCAAGAGGTTAATCCTGAAGGCCACCAAGGGCAGCTGAAGGTCTTGGACCTCAGCCGCTCTCCTCACCACCATTGCATAAGACACTCCCTCCTCCGTAGCCACAGTAAGGAGAGAAAACATGGCAGTATCTGGAGAAGTTTCCAGTCCAATGTCATCACCCAAGTCCTCACGCCAGTCCATCTGATTCATAGGGTTGGTATTCTAATGGGTCCAGCGAACCTCTCCCATTCATCCCTGAGACCTAGCCCAGAGAATTAGGGTTCAGGATCCGATTGAGGAGGCAAAGCCCCTGCCGGTGCCAGAGTCGTGCAACACCCATCCAAGCTCCATGTCGGAGTCAGGGATTACAATGGGGAAAGGCACTGCCGGTGGGCACAGACGGAGCTGGGTATGTTGGTTAAGGTTGAGGTGGTACAACCTGCGCCGGTCTGGACCCAGGACTGGATCCCTGGGAGCCCCTTGGCGCCAGGGCCGGAGCTGCCAGCATGGATCCTGAAGGGGCCCGCTCTCAACCCACCAGGTCCAAAGGTGCTACAGCAGGGTCAGACAAAAATGAGGCGTGTGGCCCCATAAAACTATTTGAGTTGAGAAGGGGCCATCTCAGCTCCTGGGAATTAAGAGAGGCATAGAGTCGACCCAGGCACAGGTTCCACAGAAGAAGGCCTAGAGCATCGATGCTCTCTCATCAGCTGACAGACAATGTGAAGTTGAAGAGCACTTCCACTTCTTGGATTTTTTTTTCTTCTGCCTCGACTTACCCGATCACCCGAGGACTTTGAATGAGACGACAATGTCCTTAGACTCCATGCTGGTTCCAGGTCCTTCCTCTCGACTGAGACCTTGACCTGCGCAAATTCATGTGGCTAGCCACCATCAGGTTTAGGGACAGTTCCCTCAAAGCCTTTGGATGCATGGCCCAGCACTTGGAGCACGACTTTGGGTCATGGTCGCTTTCCAGACACCCCAAACACACAAGGTGTGGATCCGCCACGGACATCACTCTATGATAGGATCCGCAGGGCTTGAAACACGTCTTCCTAGAAGACATCCCACGAAACACCAGGAGAAAATTTTCAAAAAAAGCTTGACAAAAAAGTTAGAAAAAAAATAAACAGTCACAAATTGACTGAGGGGTCGCTCTTTTCGGATCAGACCTGGCTGGGGTGGAAAGAAAAGAACTGATGTCAGCCCATCTGGGTACCGTCTATATAGGACCCTTAAAGTTATATCCAGCGTGGACAACGTTGATGACGCATGCAGAGCCAATCAACGCCACCTACCAGCATGTAGGGGTACTGTTCACGAAAACCTTCCAGTCTGACGCCTGGGGAAAATTCAAAGGTAAGGAATCTGCAGTTAGAAGTCTCTACCAGAAAAATGGGACTGTGAAGAGATCAATACCAATTGGAGGGGATGGATACATCTAAGGAAGTATGAATGAATTGTAAAGATCAACCTTTTTTAACTACGCCATTATTAATTTACCATTTTAGCAACCAATTGTGCAAAAACAAATGTTCAGCAGAATTGTCAAATGTGCAAAACTAATGTCCAGCAGGATCCCCAAGACAATAATACAAAATAAGAGCATCTTTGCAGCATCACAAAAAATGAAATCGCATTTATCGAAAAGAAGTCGTAATAACGATTAAAGAACTGCACAACAGCCATGCCTCTAATTTTATTTTAACATAAATGTTAGGAGAAAAGTGAACAAAACCTTTGGCCATCATGAACTACTATGAAAGCAAAAGTGGCGAGTCACAAAAAGCCTAATCTTCTGAAAACAATAAAATGTGTGCTGATAGCTTTCTTCTTTGACATTTTTCTACATAACTGGCAGAGGCCTGCTGCTAGGCTGTAATGCCTTCATTCTTAAAGTATATTCTTTCAAAGCGCACATTGAATTACACAAACGCACTGATAATAAGATGTTGTATTTAAGGATTAAAAAGACTTCTTCAGTCACAGCCTCTGGGCATCTGGTTGGATTCTTCATAAAATAGATCTTAGTTGAATGCCTTTGCTTAATAACCCCAACCCTCACATCTCCACCAGGCTGAGGGTAAAAGAAAAGACCAAGGCTTGCCATGTACAAATGTCCAGACTCAGAAAGAAAATACATGGAATGTGCATTTTTGTCTTGCAGGGCTGTGAGAGGGGACTGTCAGCAGGCCTGGAGAAGCTGGATTTGAGCAGACAGCAATGTGTATCTGCAATGCTAGCCTTTATCTCTAGAGGGGCCTTAACCCCTTCACTTTATTTCCAGGGGGGCTGCTTTTTGCTGCCCCTGTAAAGTATGCGCCACTGCGTACGGTATGCTGTGTACAGAATGAAGACGCATACTGATTTTTTTAAAATATATAAACTTTTCTAATTCCTGCCCAAGCCTTTTCATTTCACAGTGATTATCTGAGATGTTTACATCTCTAGATTGACCTAACGAGTTGCCTTATATCTTTGCACCTGATCTGTGAAACCGAAGAGTCCTGGGATAATGAAGGTGAAGCCAACCTTTAGGGATCTGACTGCACAGGACAGAGGATTGTTTAGGAGGTATTATCATTGAGAGAGAGTTTGGCTGTCGGAGTGCTAAAGTTTAGAAGTTGGGTGCTATTTACAAACTGTATTTTGTAGTATGTGAAGTAATACTACTGAGGTACTGATAAGTGCTGTTAACTAATCTGGCCCTTCTTGACCTATGTTGTATCCCTAATGTTTGGAGTGCTTCAAGTGTAAATCAGCACATGCTCTATTGATGGACTCCCTAACTTATGGTCCTTGGACACCATAACTTCTTCCTTAAAGGAGGAAGGGGAAAAGGTGATAAATTCTCACTTTATGGGACTCCCAAAGAGTACTTAAAGCTATAGTCGTAGGGAAGCACATAGCATCAAAAGCTAACTTTAAGTAGGTTTGTTTTAGTGGGGTGAAATGATAAAATTAAATAGTTACAAGCTGAGTTTGAAAAAGTAACCTTTTTGCGACCCTCAAGGTCACAGACCTTTTTAAAGATTGTGATGACCAGAGACTGACGTTGACAGATACCATTTCATTATGTCCAAGCTTTGGATAGAAAGCAATACCAATATGTATACAACTGATGCAAGTTGGAATTTTCAGAGGAGGTTGAAAAGAAGATTTCAGCTTCTGCCTTGTTTCAGGCGCTAGAGTAGATGGGGCTGCTTAGGAGCAAACACGGTTGAAGAGTGGGCCACCAAATGCAGCATCCCTGTACTATGTCTCCACAATGGCCCCAGGACACAGTCAGTCAGAGGAGCAGAATGCCAATCACAAACACAGTGCACAAGAGGTAAGAAAAATAACGAGTAAAAGAAGCATTTTGTCATTTGTAGGTTAAAACAAGGATTTTACGCTATATTTCAAAACATTTATTTTTCAGGAAATGTCAGAAATAGCAAACTGACAGGTCATATGTATAAAGTGTTTATGCCCTTCTGCGAGGACATCTTTTATTGTTGCAGTGTACCTGGTAGCTCATCTAGCAACAAAAGTAATTAAAATTAATATCCACTCTTTTTTTTTTTTTTTTTAACCAAAATAAATCATACAAAAAGCAGCATCAAATTACACTGGCACAAAAAAAAACATTTTTTTCACATTTTTTCTACATCTTTGATTATATCCTTTTCACAATAGCATTTAAGTGTCCTTTCTTCTAAGCCCAGTCTTCCAGATTCAATGCACAAATAAGGCTGGATTATTAAATCCAAGCTGCCTTCAAAGCCTGGTGATTTAGGTCCAAAAGGAGCAGACCAGACCACCGGAGGTAGTCGTCACAGTTGGTATTTACATCTTTCCTGAAAAGTACAGTGGAAAAAAACTGATAGGTTGAAAGGCAAACACATTGACAAATTATCCTAGAATCGATAACATAAGGGCAGCTAAAACTATGATAAGAAAATCAGTATTGCAGTGGTGCCAGAGGGAGGGATCACAGTAAAGTTTATAAGAAAGGCCTTTGGTTTCAGGATTTAAAAACAAACTATGACCTGAGTCCCGACACTATTCAGCACCCAGACGCAGTGCAGACCACCAGGCAAACACTTGGTGAGATAGCAGTGAAACGTACGGTGTAGTAGCCTGAAAAGCTGCAGGTGCAAATGATCAAGAAGACACTAGTGTTATATATATATATATATATATATATATATATATATATATATATATATATATCTCTCTCATTCTTAAGAAGCTCCCTTCCCTCTGTTAAGCCTCAATCTTCCCAGCTGAAAGGCAACCTCCTTACCTTCAGGCATGCGTGTGCAGCATATTTTGTTTTTTTATGCTAAAACAAGGGGGCTCAAAATGTCCTATCCACTGACACCATCTAACACTGCTGTAGATGCTGGTACCCTCAGTACTAAGTTGCAAGGTTGTGCGTCAAGCAAGAGCACGGAGGGAGAATATACGGAGAGGTGTTCCAAGTAGAAACTGGAAGGCTGGGTTGCCACCGTACGTACAAAATTATTTTCAGCTTTGTTCCATTCACAAACGCATCGTTGTCAATGAGTAACAACGATCAACAAGGGGGCGTTCTAAAAGATTTAATGCTGCACGTCACACCATATTCTGGTAGGCCTTTTAACTTTCAGAAATGAGAGGCTTCATTGCTGCTAATCGAAGCTGATCTATAGACCAACCCACGCAAAGATTTACACAGGCACTTAATTCCTTCCTTGATGCATCTTTCAGTACTGGGCCTACAAAGAATTCTGACAATGCACTTCAATCTTGAATACGAACAGTCCCCGTTTTCCAGCTCCTGTAACCTAGGTCAGCAAAATAAATCATTTATGCTGCACCTTGTGCTGCTCCAGGACTTAGATTGACATATAGATCTTACTGTGAAGCACAATCCTGCATTTAGTATTAGAACTGTTACACAGCCTTTGACAATGCACCTGCAGCTCAATGATGAAAAGAAGCGCTCTCTTTACAGACGCGTTTTTGGCTGCCTCGAAAGCTCTGGGCTTGTCACTGCTACATTCCAGTCGCCATGATGCAACAATACATGCAATAAACCGAGAAAAAAATAGCTATTTTCAGTGATTGTCAGAAAAAGGAACAATGAATGGCCAATGGGGAACTGGGATGGTCCTCCACGGTTTGACGTTGGATTGTGCATCTACACCAGTGTCCATAGTTCAATTAATCATGGTACAGTATCCTCAGAGGGGCAAGTATAGGGATGTCTCGGATTGAGTCCACTTCTTCACTGGCTTACTGGTTCGGCCAATCATGGGTAGCTTCTGGGCATAGCGGGAGACGTGGCTGGGGCCGTGGTGCTGAGGGAATGCTGTCTGAAAGACACGACCCTTGCATCGGCGTCCCATCTGCCTCCCAGCAATTACAAAGCTGAAGTGAGGTGCACGAGGAGAGAAACGTGACTTCTGGAATACTTCACGAACACCAGCTCCACGGTGACCCTGGCGGGAGATGCTGCGGGAGCGTGGCACACTGGTTGAGCGAGGAGCAACTGTCCTACCTGGTGTGTGGTCTGACTTTGGGCTCTCTGCATCCCGGGGGCTGACGGTGGCATTGGCCGTCAGCTGTGGCATCTTGCGCACAGAATCTCCTCCCGGACCACCAAATGGTCCTGGATCTTTCTTTACATCAGGTGGCTTAGGATCTTGCAGGCTTTTCTCTGCTGGCTGTAGGCCTAGACCTGTGCCGAAGCGCATAGAGAGGCTATCTCCAAAGAAGTCATAGAGTTCCTGGTACATTTCACGCAACGAGGTGGATGGAGGATCACTAGCAATGGACGCACCAGGTTGGAGCAGGTGGCTGGCGACTCCAAAGCCAAATTCTGCCTGTGGGTCCTGGAGAGGACTGAGCCGAGGAGAGCTCTCTCGCCGTCGGTGGTCCAGTTGTGCATTCTCCTTGGCCGGATGCTGAGAAAGTGCCTTCATCTTCAGTAGGCGTTCCACTGCCACCTGTATTAGATGAAATGCAAAGAACAGCAGTGAGCTCACAAGCACTTATCCCTTCCCCCTTCTACTCCTACACCACTGTACATCAAGTGACTGTTTGAGGAGCATAATTAAAGCACGTTCTGTTATGCATCTTAGCAGCACACTAAAATGGCCACCTAAGAGGAAATGTACGTTCTAGATAGCTGTCCACGTTAAAAAACAATCACTGCACAAACACATTCACTATTTAAGCCTACAAAAATAAGGGGATGTTGTGTATCACAGAAGGGAAGGAGTCATCAAGGTAAATAAGCAGACATCCAAAGACACATGGATCAAAAAAATAATAATGCTCTGTGACATTGACAATGGGCTTGGAAGTAGACTGAACCCCGTAATATAACTGCTCTGTAAAAACCTAAAACCTGTAAAAGCACTGGACACCCATTGGTTAGGCACTCTTTTAAGGTCTTAAACACAAGATAACTAAGTGAAGTGTACACCCTGACCTTTTTGATGCCATCAGTGTGCAACAGTTCAGAGCTCTAACAAGCAATGGCCTGAAGAGGGTCTGCAGTACAATTATGGGAGCATCTAGAAAAAAGCAAGTTGTACATATGGTCAAGTCAGCGTCATATCTAAACATTTAAGAGGACTCTAAGGTCTGAGAGGCCTTGCCACAGAGATTTCTCTGCAATGTTATCAGCTATGAAAATCTGAGGGTTGGGTACAAACAAGTTACCAGTAATTATGGTTTTGCAGCAGGATATCAGCTTATGATTCACGTGCTTTGCACACTCCTTTTATCAAGTGGGTCAGTTTCAATTACTGCCTGATTTAGAGTTTGGCGGATAATTTACTCCATCATAAACATGATGGATATCCCAACCAGCTTATTACAAATGTATTGTATCCAATGGCACATTTAATAAGGCATACAGAATTACCATCACATTTGCGATGGATTTACCTGTCCATCAAACTGTAACTCACTTTAAAAAAAAATAATAGCGGTCAACAGAAAATTAGGTCCAGGCCTGAAGAAGCTAGCAATAAACCTAGGGGCTTGTCGGTTCGGATAATCTTTTTCGGCCTTCTTGTTAAAACAGCTCATTTTTCCCCACACCTTTGCTTCTTGGAGAGCAGAGATGGATTGCATGCGCACTGTAATAAAGGCTATCTTACAAAACAGCTACAGCTAGTATATCTTTCTGCAAGATGAACTGGTTATGTGCCTTGTGGTGAGTAACAGAGAGTAAGGCACATGGGAGAAGGGCCCGGGGTAAAAATCCTAACTTAAGAGATTCAGATAGTCTATCTGCCAAACCTCTGAATCCGGATAAGCATCTCAACCCAGACAGTAATGGTTAGAGAAGAAATGTACCTAATTTAGCCAATGCTGTAGTATCAAAGAACATAGCAGTTGTTGCTCTTCCTCTTGAGAATTGTTTTTTGGATTAGCAGGTAGTTGCCATGTTTATCGATTAGCTAACAGCATGCTGCAATCAACTGGTGTACGCTGGCTCGAACAGAGGAGTATGAGGCTTTGCAGGTCCAAAAATCACAAAATTGTTTGCAGGGTTCATTGCCTGCATGGTATGGGTGCAAGGAGACTTCAGCAAGAGTAGATGCCTGGTTCATGTAAAAATCATAAAATGTGAAAATCATGAAATACCAAAGGAAAGAATACAAGGTGTGTCCATTGCACTAACCTATTTTATTGAAAAACTTTCAAGGTGCATCAGTAAGTAACACATGCATCCAATATACTGATTCTATATGCTGAAGAGACTGCGCCAATTAATGGGAATTACATTTTTTACTTGTGCATAACCGTTCAAAAATATGTATGATCCACCAGAAGGTTTTCTACAATCAGCAGTTAAGATCACCACGTCATTCTAGTAGATCGCTATGTAAGTCGCGAAAGTGATGGAAATATCACAAAATAATTGACGTAACACATAAAGTCCAAAAATGCATTCTGATCCATGCTACTCCTCTACTCCCTCTTTCCCCTCTTCTGGTTCCTCTTTTCCATCTCTCCTCTTCTCCCAGTGTGAGGCAAATGGATGTTTTAAAAAAAAGCCTATACAAGTATTCGACATAGTACAAACGTTTTACATGTAAAGGAATATCATGTATTAGTTAAAGTTCTTCGAATACATTTTATGAATGGAGACACGAACATTTGCACGAGGTCTGAAAACCATATGATATGATCAATGATAGCCAATAAGAATCATAATTATCTTCACAGGTTTAGTTTTCTGGGGAAACCTTCGAATCATTAGCAAAAAAACAGAACATTGTATGCAAACAGTGTTGTCCAGCTGACCAAAAGAGGCCTTCTAAGTGACTCCATGGGGTTCTAGATGTTTACTTTTAGTATTTTACATGTGTACATCTTGCAAAGGGATCTACAGAAAAGTTGCGCCATCCCAGACCTATGTGAATGACGTTGTCTTCTGTGCTGCTGTTCTTTTCTTGAACTATGTGTACCTGTGCACTATCCAATCATGGCTGGGCAGTACAACAGAGTCCATGCCTCCTTGAATAGCTGATTGCAACAGGTGCACCCATGTTCAAAGATATAGTAAATCGGTGTGTTGTTTTCTATGTCATAAAAACTGTGTCACTATATCAACTCTCATCGGAAGAGAACTCAGCTGCTGAACTGTGGTTTCATTTACTGAACATATTCTCTTCGGAGGACTCCAACTGAATCACTACTGGAAGCCGGGATCCACCAAGCAATTTGTATAATTTAAATTTCAAACATTAAAGCAATAATTCATAAAAAATACACAAACAAGCACACACCAAACAAATACTCGAATTACTAAAGATATAATTATTTTATATTGAAAAAATATGCAAAAATTGAAAAGTTTTAATGGGAAGGTTGACGAAGCATCTCAGTGACTAACTTTTCACTGTTTGGTTTTATTTAGGAAAGTTGAATCCTCAGGTCATATTCTACATTTCCCAAGTGATTTCTGTTTTTCTTTTTTAGGTACATAATATCCGAGAAAGCTTTTTCACATAAATATGTGGTGGGGAAAGGAAGTAAAACCATAAGGGCCTCTAATCTCTCCATAGCCTCTCTGTCACATGTAATTCATTTGTTTTATAGCACTTATCATACCAGTGTAGGGAGTCAGAGAGCTTTACAGGAGACTTCAGGGTGTAGGATTCACATGTCATCCATACCAGTAGGCATTTTCTATGAGTACTTGAGCTGGAGAAGCACAAACTCAGGATTCAGAACTTAACACAGTGGTTAGTGTTATCTTTAATAATAAGGATGTATTTCTACGCAAGCAAACCTTTGTTAGCAGCATAAGGAAAATGAAAGACTGGGGAAAAAACATAACTTTCTAATTTGTGCCATGCAGTTTGCATGCAGCTCTTTGATGGCAGTTCCTTGCTCACTGTGCTAGATTCAGATTGGAACTTATGAAATGCACAGTAACAAAATAATTTTCCCCTAACGCTGCTGCATGTACATTGAAAGTAAAACAGCTAACATATGCAAGCCCTACCCAGGAGCTTTTCTTATAAACACTATAATGTAATGAAAACTGGTCCTTCAGCGGCCAGACATCTTGCAATGAGGATAAGCTCAAACAATAGGAGCACTGACAGGGGTGACAACAAGGAGAAGGCAGTATCTGTGGTAGATGATAAAAAAAGGGGGTTCCAAGAAGTACCAGACCAAGTCTGCTGAAAAAATGGAATACTTTAATGAGAAGGGACAAGAACATTATCATTTCAAGTCCACAATAATAGGTCAGTAAACAAGACGTAAAGAAACTGGTAAAGGGAACAAACATGGAGAAAGAAATACTAAGTAGATTATTGCAAAGGCAGAGACCCTAGCAAGTTCCTGCCTCGTACACACTGTGAATCAAAGAGATATCGGTGAGTCAATAAGCAGAATTTACTTAGGAGATTTAATACAAATCATAGTGAGCATGCTACAGAACTGGAATCCTACACGGCTTCCACAAAGTAGAGTTGAATGCCTGGAAAGGCCTACAGTCCAGCAAATGTTTGCCATTCACATGCCACACTGCTGTTGAGCCAGTAGGAAAAGAGGCTGTGTCCCATGCTCCCACAAAGATGCTGATGTCTCCACAGCTGCCATGTACATCAAGCAGCCAGGACAATCTGCAGCAACTATCAGCCTGGCTGATATGTAGGTCAGGTCTGATGAGGCAGTCTGTTACTAGGGTTTGGGCAGGTGGTATTGGAGACAGACATGAGAGTTTGAGTATTCGTTACCAACATGGCCTTTATCTTGACAAAGTAGTACTCAACATTGTTTCATGTACAAAACTATTAAGGGTACGAGTGTTTAAGATACAACAAAGTACATTTCATTTAAGAAAAGAGAAATTACAGAGTACACTCTATAAAGAGGATGTTCTGCAAAGAGGTACCTCTGCAATTGAGAGCAGAGAGAGGACCTCATCCCAAATTTTTTTTTTTTTTAAATGAAAAGAACTGGGCCGGACTCCACCAGTATAGAGAAGGATTACAAGTCTGACTGAATTAAATTAGATATAAAGCTCATCTATGTTAAAAAATACTCAACCTCTGTCTTTCAATGGTAATGTGGTCTTGGACTAATGTATCTGTGTGCTGTTGCCATGGTGAAACTGAAGTCTTTGGCTAAGTAATCTGACATTCACCATTGAATGCAATGGTGGTGGTTTGCCGTCCACAGTTATATTGCTGGGTACAAGACGGTATACTTCATACAAGAATGATGGACTGAAAGGCTGTCTCACTGCCATCTGCTGTTCTAGTCTTTTAAGCATTTTGTTTTGCAATTGTGCGTGCCATTGTTTTACGGTACCTGTTCTGAAACTTTAATAGTTCTTAATCAACCTTTTAGAAAAAGATGTTTTGACACTAAATAGCGTGTTAATCATATATGCCTAGACTCAAGGTCTGAGGCAGGGTATCACAAGCCAATATGTTGTGACAAAGTAACTCTTGTAGGAAAGTGTCTGGTGCCATTTTGTCTCCAACATGAAATATCTCAGATGCTGGTGGCTGGACCTTAGACTCTGCAAAGGTATTCAGTAAAGGTAATGGAGGAACAATTCATGCTGAAGTGGCTTTAACTGTCACCAGCACAAAGCTATTTTGAGGAGACTGCAACATACTTCGTTTCCGAGATCTGAAATAATGCTGTGTAAGCAAGCATGTAACCTTGTGCAAATGGATTTACTGAATGCTTTCTCCTGATATTTTCAGTATGATAACCTTTTAATATCCCAGGTATCAATAGGAAACTGGGCCTCTTCCTTCTCCTCTACTAAAACTTCTAGTTCCTTAAGTATGATCATAGGCAACAAAGTTGCATAAAGAGGTCGACGTCCATTGCTCCAGCTTAGCCACAGCCGTCAATGCTAACATGCTTGGCACCAATGCCATTTTTCTCAAAGTGGGCCCCTGATTTGATATCAGAAGGACCTTGCATTTTGGAGCTTTGTGCTTCACTGATAGCAGAACACAATGATTTTGAAGTCAACATTTTTAAATGCAGAGATAAAATCTTTAGAGCCAATTGTGTTCTTTATAGTAATAGTCTCTACATTCAACATCTCTAAAAGCCATCTCTGATGCACAGGAGCCACAAAGCTTAAGCTTGCAAAAGTGGCTCCCCAACCCATCTACACCCAAAAGACAATTCGGAAATTAACAAAAACATTAAGAGGAGCTATGAAGAGCTCACTGTTGGAAATATCTTGCCATTGACCACAGCATCACCCTCTAACTATTTTTCAACGTTCTATTTTTTTTTTAAACAAAAAAAATGTGAATAACAGCTGACCTCTGAACCAAGTGCAAATGAGGGCAGTATGGGGGAAAAAAAAAAAAAAAAAATCAGGGTTGGCTGCCAGAGAACATTGACTTAATTGAGCTCAACCGATCAAGTTCTCCCCTAGCGATGCTGTCTCTTCCCATCGCAGCTTCTCTTTAAATTTGCAGGTCTGAAGGCTGCAGTGTAACACTACCATAAGGCAAAAAATGAAGGTTAGGAAGGAGATGAGTGGTGCGTATGGAGTGTTTTGGAGGTGCAACCAGCAGTGAGATGAGGTCCAGCACATTGAACAGCTAAAGGTAAACTTAGTGATGTAAAAATAACTTACTGTCTATGGCGTCCAAGACGGGAGACTGTACTGGGCTTAAACAGTGGGGTGCATCTTCCAAACATGTGCCCCCATGTAATGTGAATGGAGATTGAAAAGATGGTTGCTATACTGGTGCTGTCCTGGATTCGCATCTCTAACTTTACACAGTGGCTCATTTTTGCTACCAGGACGTCCAGGTGGCACACACGGAAACAGCCAATTACAACTTGAACATGGGAGTAGTGGTCACCTGCCATGGAAGTCTCTATCCACTTCTGGAACCGCCTCCCGGTCTCCATTATGGGGAAAGCAGCACTGAATAGGATGGTCGTGCTCCCCCATTGTCTCTATGTACTGCAGAATTCCATCTGCTGCATACCACAAGTCACATTTGACAAACTGAGCAGCCTTCTGATATCCCTGGTGCGGGCGGGCGGCCGGAGCAGAGTGAAGTTGGAGGTGCTGTAATTGGCTGTACAGTTGGGAGACCTGGGCATTCCAGACCTGCAGTTATACTACTTTGCAGGGATATTGCAGTACACTGCCCATAGCCGTTCAGAAGGCCCTACCAGAGAAAAAGCCCTGCTGGGAAGGTGGGACGGAGTGGCAAATATTCCGGGATATCTGATGAGTGGGTCGAGGGCCCTGTCTGAATCCCCATTTATAGTGCGCCAGGTTGAAGAGGTGTAGGAGCGAGCAGTCATACTGGTACTCTGCAGAGCTCAAATACGAAACTGCTGTCACTGAAGTGGCTACCAGGTTTTAGACAGATACAAACGGTGATGGAACTATTCCGATGGCTTACTGGAGGGTGCTCCACAGCTAGAGACCTGTACCTAAATGGTGTTTTCTTCACCATGGAAGAAGCCTGGGACTGCTATCAGTTGCTACCCTGTCAATTCCTGCATTACGCCAAGATGTCCCACATGATCCGAGAGCTATGGCCTGCCTTCCTTGCAGAGCCGGATGAACCACACACACACTGCGGCTTCTGCTGGACCCCGGCACCACCAGAAGGCTGATCTCTTGCAAATATAAAGCTCTGAAAACGGAATGCAGAGTGGACGTGAAGAGGATTCGAGATAGTTGATTGGAAGACCTGCCAATACCCCTCACGGACAGTTAGTGGAGGTGGGCATTCACAGAGATCCATGAGGTGGCCAGCAATGCTCAATTGAAGGTTACACAGTTCTACTATCTGCACTGTATCTATCTTACACCACAGAGACTACAGTTAATGCAGCTCGCTCCTCTAAGTGTCCTCACTACGGATTTGAGCCAGCGATGGTACTCCACATGACTTAAGAATGTGTGAGGCTGCAGAGCTACTGGGCTCGGACACTAAGCAACCTGCAGGAGATCCAGATCAAGACCTTGATCAAACACTGCCTGCAGGGTGTACTGCCGACTCTCAAGAGTGGGATCCAAACATGACATAAGTTTGCTCTGCTGGGCCTATTATTGGCCAAACACCGTATTGCAATACACTGGACCCGCCCCCAACCCGCCCACACCTTAGAGAAATGGAGAGCAGAAATTCACAAACAGCAGAGGAGAGGCGACTAAAACTGGTGTGGACTGATAAGAATACAGAGCGAGACCTGGAGATATGGAGCAATATGTTGGATGGTTTGAAGGAGGTGTAGCTGCAGCCTGCCACACTTGCTGGGCACTCACACTGTCTAGCTGCTGCCACAATTGTTAATTGTTAACAGTTTTGGTAATGTTTGAAAAGTTCTAGTGTTTCATTGTACACTTGTTAATCTTAAGTCTGCTGACATCACACAACCACACTCTTAGGTGCACGGCATACTAGATGCAAAAATGGCACAAGTCGTTGAGGCTCTGTAGAGAGGTCCTATGGGGCACACTCTCTCACACTAGCGGATTATTGTTATATACACCTGCCATAACTGGATGGTGACACTGAGCTGTACTATCATGCTTCTTATGTGCTTACTCTATATATGCCAATCTGTGGGATCTATGTTGTACGATCACTGAATAAAGAGAAGTTAAAAAATATATATTTTTTTTTACATAGAGTGGATTGACTTATGAAGAGGTGTTTTCAAAACCCCTTTCAGAGAGCCACAGGGCAAGCAGGAGTTACTGGGCCCAACAATGGTGGGCAGCTAAAGGGACAAGTGAAATTGAAATAAATGTGGTGAATGACACGATTCTGTGATGAATATATGTTTCCTCAAAGAACACCACTTTTTAGCAGTTGCTACATAAGATAATGCTGCTTGGTTTGTCTTTTTTGAAACTCAAAATGTAAGTTAAAAAGCATTAGCAAATGTAGGTGAAACAAGAAGGCTTCTGGGGTTCCTGCTGAAATGATCTGCATCCACAAGGGACTTTTAAAGACAGCCCCCTCTGTGGATTCCCCAGGTATGTTTCCAAATATTTTAATACTAAAACACAGCGGTTCCCAACCTGTGGTCCGCGGACCCTCAGGGGTCCATGACACATTTCCAAGGGGTTCGCAGGCCTGGGCCGGCAGGAATGCACTTTGCCAGCTGGGGCCTCTCGCTGCTTGTTTAGGGTCGAGCACGCAAGCGCTCTGGCCTGTTGTAATCTCTGTGGACTTTTAACCACACCCACTCTTGCTATTCATTCTTTTTTGTGCTTGTTTTAAATGCTTCATTTTTAATAGTGCATTTTGTGAAAGGTCCCTCTTTTGTGTGCTGAGTTAGCATCCAGGCGATTTCACTAAGTGAAAGTTTTTGTTGGCCATCGCACTACGTCACACTTCCTCCTGTTACAGCGTGTGATGGCCCCTCCGCTGGTTTTGGTTTGCAGCCACGATCCTTTCTAGACATTCATGCAGGGAGCCAATAACTCAGCCAGGCTCTGTAAGGCCTCAGCATTTTACTGTCCGCCGAGCGCCAGCAGTTTGCCAAGACACTCCATTCAGCCTTTGCATTAGTAGTTTTAAAAGAGCACCAACCCAGCTGATATAAAGCGGAAGGCATTATCTCGCTCCGGCCACTTCTAGAAAATAATTTGAGGTTGGGCTTGCATATGTTAACTGTTTTACTTTTCATTTTCAATTTAAGTGGCAAGAAAAGTCCAGTTAGGAATTTACAAAGCTAATAGCTCTAACTCCAACAAACGTGAGACCTATTGCATTGCAAATGCTTGTTTTATATTTATTACTTCCTTTGTGCAGCAGTTTGAAAGGCAAATTTACATGTACATCCATCTGCTTTAGGAGAAAAATAAAAGTGTCGAGATAACTCTGATGATTAATGTACCTGCTGGAGAGAAATGTGAGGTTTGTCTAGTGGCAGTTTTGACTCATTTAAGGTAGCGCAGATGGTTAATATGCCTGCTGCAAAGAACGTGTATCATGCAAAAACAGTATTTTGTGTGCCTATCACGACATCAGATAGAATCCATTCCTTATGGTGAAATGATGCGAGCTAGACGCAACTGTAGCAAGGACACTGATTTCTTTCAATGTATTGATGACATTGAGAAACAATTTAAACAACATGGTTATCATCCACAAATTTTAAAACGAGCCCGCAACAGAATTGTGGAAATACCTAGAAGTGACACTCTGAGTCACAAACCCAGATGAAGCAGTGAAGAAATTCGATGTATTGTTAATTACACACGGACCTCTGCCCTGTTACGCTGTCTCTGATACACCACTCTTCACGTACTGGAGAGGTAGGAATTTAAAGAGCATTTTATGGCCTAGCTACCCCTGTAGTGAATTGAGTGAATATTGGCTTACCATTCGCAACAAAGGCTTCCACAAATGTGGACATTGCGGTATGTGTAAATGGGCAAGATCCGGTATCTCCACATTCAGTAATTGCATTGGGGAGGAATTTCACATCCTTTCCAATATTACTTGTAACAGTAACTTCGTGATTTATTCAATCATCTGCAAATGTGGACTTATTTCCATAGGCAGCAAGATTAGATCACTAAAGATTAGAATAAGTGAACACTATAGGGCCCTGAGACAGGATGATATCCGTTACCTCATCGTAGTTCACATGAGACAATGTCCCAAACAAGGATTGGTGAAAAGTTTTGAATTTTTTGGTTTGGAACATGTACACAAAAATCCCCGTGGGGGTAACAGAGAACTTTTCCTTAGAAAGCAGCAATGTATATGGATTTTAAAATTGAGAGCAGTCGAGAGGGGTCTAAATACAAATCATGAAATGGAGTTCTTTCTGGGGGATTAACTATGTATTACCGCCTGATATTGTACAAGATTTATATGTTTGGCAATGTGCTTTGGAGTCTTAATATATCGCATTAGCTTCATAGTTTATAGACACATCACTACACATTAAAACATGTCATTGATTCTCTGATATGACAGTGGGAGTTTAGAGGGGGGATATACCTGGATATGTTGCATCGTGCGTCTGTGCGTTTGTACAGGTCAGTCTACCAATAGTTGTCTCCACTGTTACTATCATTTATTACTGAGCCCTTTTTCACTTTTGTTCGTTGGTAATATACCTGTTGGATGTAAGTCCTACACGTGTTACGTGTAATACTGCTATAAGAATGATTCATGTAGTTGGAGATCAATCTTGAATATTCTTTATGAAATCACGTTAAGCTCTAGGATGAATGACAGTTTAGTACTACTAAAAATGATCCTTAAGGAGTACAGGCGCGGTAGGATATTGTTTGGCACAATATGAGACTGACTCAGACACTGCTATGATGGCGACGGTCTATGTTGATCGCTTAGTTATCAAATTTCATACCGCCAATTAATTACTACTTAGCGATATGAAGACACTATTATAAGGAGAATGGGTTTTAAATCTGAATAATTGATTATTGGCACTTTGTTTATTCAATCAATCTTTTGATCGCATAATCCTACTAACATGGCGGCTCCGTTTACAGGAATCACTAGTCCTTCTTTTCTTTCTGACCGCTGCGTTATAACGCATGATCAGGTGTCGGATCGGGCTATTCAGCCCTTGCGTACATGCCGAGGTGGGAGTGAAAAAGGCAAACTCCTGTTCCTTCTACATTGCTTTACTTCTAGTGCCCGGTAAGTCACGGATGACTATTAGACTATTTTGGACATATACCGTGTCTATCTTGATAGTGATTTTGATGGATTACACTATAATTTCTGATTTACATAGACAATCGAATTTAGATCTCGTGCCTATGGTGGATTTTTACTATACAATATCATTTGGATCTTTACATTTACGGAGAGATATTCAGAGGTATGCATTATAAGGTGTTTTGACTTTGGGGTGAATAAGGATACCTTTTTTTTTCCAGACAATTTGGTGATCTTTTTGGATTCGTTGTATTTTGCTTTTAAATGACTATTCGGATTGGCTGACCTGTTTGAGTCACGGGCTTGTAGTGATGGCATGTCCTTAGCTGGTGTCCCTATCTCTTTACTCAGCACTGTGCGTACTGAATTTCAGTACATCGGAACATTAATTTTGCACTATCCACGGGTTGTGGGCTATAAAATCACTGTTTTTGTCTTTCAAGATGGGCTACTCTTTAGCCATGTGATACATATTACTCTAGGATTTGGGTTCACCCATTTGTGATATTGATATACGATCTTTAAGAATGGTGAAGGATTAAATTGTAAGAAATCTGCCAGATGGCAGATAATATCTTTTTTGAATTCATATATGTAAATGTAGACAATTGTATCATTCACAGCCCTGATGAAGTCATGGCGAATAATTGTCGCACAACGAAACACGTGTTGGCTGTTAGCTGTTGACCATTGACGTTTGGAACAACCCTGAAATAAAAAGAAGATTGGACACATTACCAAACATGGACACTAATTCTTTACTTACACGTGTGCTTTGGATGTTGTAATTACTGCTTTTGTCACAGAAATTATTTTGTTACTGTGCAGTTCATAAGTTACAATCGGAATCTAGCACAGTGAGCCAGGAACTGCCATCAAAGAGCTGCATGCAAATTGCATGGCACAAATTAGAAAGTTATGTTTTTTCTCCAGTCTTTCATTTTCCTTATGCTGCTAACAAAGGTTTGCTTGCGTAGAAATACATTTTGATTATTAAAGTCAACACTGACCACTGTGTTATGTTCTGAATCCTGAGTTTGTGCTTCTCCAGATCAAGTACTCATAGAAAATGCCTACTGGTAGGGAAGACATGTGAATCCTACACCTTGAAGTCTCCTGTCAAGCTCTCCGATACCCTACACTGGTATAAGTGCTATAAACCAAATGAATTACATGTGACAGAGAGGCTATGGAGAGATTTGAGGCCCTTATGGTTTTACCTCCTTTCCCCACCACATATTTATGTGAAAATGCTTTGTCGGATATCATGTATCTAAAAAAACTGAAATCGCTTGGGAAATGTAGAATCTGACCTGAGAATTCAGCTTTCCTAAATAAAACCAAATTTTGAAAAGTTAGTTGCGGAGATGCAGCACCGGCCTTCCCATTAAGATTTTTGCATATTTTTTCAATATAAAATAATTATATCTTTAGTAATTTGAGTATTTGTTTGGGGTGTACTTGTTTGTGTATTTTTTGTAAATTACCCGTTTTAATGTTTGAAATTTAAATCGTACAAATTGCTTGGGGGTTCCCGGCTTCTAGTAGTGATTCAGTGGGGGTCCTGAAGAGTCAAAAGGTTGGGACCCACTGCTATAACGAGTAGAACATCTAACTGGTAGGATTGTACAAGGCATGTGTATCAAGAGCAGATTCATGGTTCAAACATTCTCCAGGTCAGGTTGAGGGATTCTCGCACTCCAGGGGAGTAGAGACAACTATTGACAACCTCCCACATCCCTGATCCCACACATTCCCCCCCCCCCAACACTTTCCAACACAAGTCAAAGGTAGATAAACACACACACGCACACAAACATACACACATACACACACACACTGTCTTGCTGCTGCCACAATTGTTAACTGTTAACAGTTTTGGTAATGTTTGAAAAGTTCTAGTATTTCATTGTACCCTTGTTGATCATAAGTCTGCTGACATTACAAGAAAATGCTCTCAGGTACACGGCATATTAGACGCAAAAATGGCACAAGTCATTGAGGCTCTCCAGAGAGGTCCTTTGGGGCCCACTGTCTCACAGTAGAGGATGATTGTGATATACATCTGCCATAACTAGATGGTTACACTGAGCTGTACTATCATGCTTTTTATATGCTTCCACTATATGTGCCAATCTGTATGAGATATGTTGTATGATCAATGAATAAAGAAGTTTATAAAAAAAACTTTACATAGTGGCGACTGACTTATGAAGAGTTGTTTTCAAAACCCTCTTTCAGAGAGCCACAGGGCAAGCAGGAGTTACTGGGCCCAACCATGGTGGACAGCTAAAGGGACAAGTGAAATTTAAATAAATGTGCTGAATGACACGGTTCTGTGATGAATATGTGTTGCATCAAAGAACACCACTTGATAGCAATTGCTGCATAATATAATGCTGGTCGGTTTGTCTTTTTCGAAACTCAAAATATAAGTTAAAAAGCATGAACAAACGTAGGTGAAACAAGAAGGCTTCTGGGGTTCATGGTGACATTATCTGTATCCACAAGGGACTTTTAAAGACAGTCCTCTCTGTGGATGTCCCAGGTATGTTTTCGAATATTTTAATGCTATAACGAGTAGAACAACTAACTGGTAGGATTTTACAAAGCATGTGAATTAAGAGCAGATTCATGGTGCAAATATTCTCCAGGTCAGGTTGAGGGCATTGGGAGAGTCTGGTTTCCTTATCACTCACCAGAATAGCTCCATACACCTTGTGCCCATCTGCCTTCACCTGGGCGTTGGATACAGAGTGATCATCCAGAACGGTTTGCAGGTTTGGCCAGTACGTGGCGAGGTGAGGATACAGGACACACTCTACAGCCTACAAGATAAAGACAGGAGGTCTCAGAGGCAACAAACACAGTAAGGTGTACATAAAAACAGAAGTAGGTGAAAGACGGAACAAAATCACAAGTGGGGCACAGAGAGTGAAATAGTAAGAGTGGGGAATGAGAGGGAGAGGAACGAGAAAAAGGAACATGTAGATAAGCGTAAAAGGCATGTAAAGAGGAGGGTAAGAAAGACAGGGAGAGACAGAGAACATGACAGTAAAAGAAAATAGAGAGCAGCCAGAGTAGATAACATCATCACTTTAACAAATCTTACATTTGTTTTCCTTAATTCATCGACTGCAGCACAGCCTATTTGGCTATCTGTTATTAACTGTTTTCAGATATCTAGGATTATGCACCTTGCCACTCTGGTTTCTATGTTCCTAACTGTGCCAGTACGCCTGAACATACTGTGGGGGGGCCTTGCTGTTCTCTGTTCCCACATTCTTGTATTCCATCTATTGGGCTTAGTGACCCATAACATTGGAATTCTCTACAGTCTTCTGTTTGCACTTCTGTTTTTCATTCTCATTTTTAGTGCTTTGTCATGGTCCACTTTCTACATTATAGCTATTCCTGAAGACCGCCTGTGCAAGTCAAAAATCTATCTTTGGGTTTATACCGTTTATGTAAATGTGAGTAAATCACTTTGTAAGATGTACTATATGCATAAATATGAAAAAATATTAAATATGAAAAGGAAGAGGGGCAGAGTAAGAGCATCTTAGTGTGGGAAAGAGATGCTTCTACTGGGGTGAAAACATAAGTAGCATGAGCCAGACCCCAAGCTGAGAAGCAGTTTCTACCACTGTAACTCTTATATTAGATGCAGATCAAAATAAATGCAGTAGTTTTTATAGCCTGATAATAACACGGTCCAAGAGAGAAGTGGGAGAGGAAAAGGGAAAAAGAGAAGAAGAACAGGGAAGAGGTAGAGAAAAATACAGAAAGACCAAGAAAGAACGAGAGAGATATGATCAAGGGAGAGAATCTCTCTCCAGTGAGAAGGCTGTGTACCAGGCTCACCTTCCAGCCTAGTGCATGGAGCGCCACCACAGCCCCATAGTGAGAGCACAGTGGGCGTACCGGGTCCACTAGCACTTTCTGTAATGAGAGCAGGATCTGATGGTACAGGCCACTGACTAGATCACCATGGGTCCTGTAGAAGAAAAATGAGTGAGTACCTCACCGCAGGACAGCCAGCAATGCAGAGAATACCAGCCATAAAGTTACCTTTATATTCATTTCATTTCTCTTGGTCTTTGCGGTCTCCACCATGTTTGGTATATTGATTTCTGAATAAATGTGCGATGGAATCATTTATGGTTATAAACTGCAAAAGGTATGTCTTGGCTCTATTGTGTGCCCCTAATGCCACAGGGCCTCCTTCCTTTTGATCATCAATTCCCAAGCATCAGTTTCGAAAGGCATTTATCCTAAGGTGCAAATGTTGTGACAAAGCATATGCCAGAAGTGATGCCTACCATTACAAATAAAGGTCAGCAAGGATTAAGAGTATCCAAGTTACCCTGAACGTAGGTCAGTAGCTTACATTTTTCTCTAAACATAAAAACGTCAGCAACCCCTTAAAAGGAAGCAACACTGAATCCAAGTAGCTTTCATGGCTAGGCATTAACCTGTGACATATAATCCTGGCTGACAGTGCTACGAAATATAGAGTTAAAGTCGCCGTACCTAGAGTTTTTATTACAAACTATTGGGCTTTTTCAAGCAGAGGCACAGCATCAGTTCCAACGCTATATTTACAACATCAATCAACAGCAAAATCACCTATGTGGGAACATGCCAATGATTTATATATACACAACATCCCGCCTGTTTAGTCAGGGCATTACAAACATATTGTGTAAACAAGTAAGGATCTCCCTAAAACAACAACAACTACCTGCTGCAAAAGTATTCTTGTGTGATGCACATCATTCCATTCATCCACCTCCCTCAGACTCTAGGATCATGTCTAATTCCACAAGGTGTTGCAAAAAAGTGAACACATATCATATAATAATGTGAAACTGGGGAATTATCCCACAGGGGCACATATGGTCTCCCTGTGCTTGTCTCCTAAAAGTATGTCACATTCATGACTCCTCCCCAGTGTCTGCCCTTAGGAAAGCTTTTAGCACTTCCTACGAGAGATCCGCTATAGGTTTTTTGGGGATTCCCCCTGCTCCTCCTTTTGCAGATCGACTTTTCTGCCACAGCCCGGTTTACCACTGCTTTTCTTCACCTACAATGTGGTGCACCATCAGTCAATCTCCAGTGCAGGGCTATATCCATCTGGGCTACTGCAAGGTCAGGTCAGGCCAGGTCTCTCTATAAGATGTGAACAGGTTTACACACAGAGTTTGTTTTTGTTTTGTTGCATTTTTTTTAAACCTGGCCTTCTAGTGAAAGCGGGGTTCCCACACAAGTTGAAAAGCAATAAGAGTATTGATGTCAGAGCATCACTCTCCCCCTTTCTTTCCCTTTTCTCCATCACTTACCACTCGTCCTTATGGCAAATCTCCTTTTCCTGTCTTTGTCATCTACTTCCTCACTTTGCTTCCATTTCCTCTTTCCCCATTCTCCTCCAGTCATCTCCTAGTACTCCCTAGTACTCCCCAAACTAACTGCCCTAGCTAGTGCCTTACCAGAAGATGTGACTGAGCAGAATAGCAGCATAGTCACGCAGAGTCCAGTGGTCATTCAGAGGGTTGATGGAGGCGGCAAGAGGCTCCAGGGCACAGTACATGACGCTAGATATGAGGCTCTTCACGTAAGAACCCAAGTAAAGGTAGGGGTTCTGCACCAGGCTCCGCACCATATGCAGGAGGCAATTCAACTGCTCCAGGTCATGGCTCACTGACTTCACCTGCAAGAGACACATTGTGAACAAATTAGTGGGATCCAGAAAAGCTCAGATTCCATAGTAGTTAAGACACGTCCAGGTTCCATTCTGAGCACAGGCAATACAGCTCAAGTGAATACACTCAGTGGTGCAAAGTAAAGAGTGCAGCAAAAAGAATGTGGAATTTGTTTTCTTGTCATATATAGCAGTATGTGAAGACTGTTTATACTGCAAGCTCAATGGCACTATTGGTGTTTGAGGTTCAGATTAAATGTAGCATCTCCTGAAAGGGATGGAAAGGGTGACAGAGAACAAATTAGATTTTGTTTAGCGGGTGGGGGAGATGAGCAGAGGAGAGAAGAGTAGAGAGGCAGAAGGGTACTGAGAGGAGAACAGAAGACAGTGAAACAACTGAAAAAAAAAAAAGAAATCCACAGGACGAAGAAAGGGAATGAGAGAGTCCGAGGAAGTGTGGGTAATAGAATGAGAGACACTGAAAGAGATGGAAAGAGCAAAAGAAAAAGGAAGCAAAAGAGAAAAGGAAAGAACTAAGTATGCATGACTTCAGAAGGATCAAGTTCCCTTCATTGTGACACTGCTTCATCAAGTCTATTGAGTCTTTCTCATTATCAGTTTTGTAGGTTCCTTCTTTCCTGGTGTCAGCACTAGATACTGCTTTTAAAGCTGTCAATTCAAAGTTTTGTGCATCAGACCAGCGCAAGCTTGTGTGCGCCAGTCATGGCACAATCCTTTTCCTCTAGGCCTACAAGTCCTCATCCGATTCCTTGTTATGTCCTAGCTCTTTCTCATTCTCAACAAGTTGGTCAATTCCACAACAACTGAGAATGAAAAAGGAAGGCGAGGGCAGCATTCAGAATCATAGGTCTATGTAAACATGTCTAAAATTGACAGAATTCCTGTGAAGTGGCCCACACAGCTTGCCAGCATTTTCGTTTGACAAATGCATGCCAGGAGAAAACCATCAAAGCCACCTTAGTCCTAGTGGAATGTGCTTAGGCACAGGATAACTCTTGCTTAGTGGCACCTTCTTAGGCATTTTCTGCACTTTGCACTTTCCTCAAAATACTGTTTTTAAATGTTTCAGTCTGTAAAACTGTTCTTGCAAAACTCTTAAGTTGTACTGTATTGTACTGTATTTTTAGCCATAACTGGGATACAACTGGTCAACGCGGAACCAATCAGCAGCAACCTTGGAGCAAAGGTGTATGGAGTGTGTTAAGCTTCACACCTACTTAATGAGAAGCATGGTGCCAAAGGCAAGCCCATCTCCCGTCCGCGGCCAGACATTATGCAAAATTCTCACTTACTCCAAGGAAGAGCTTTGATGTCTTAATCCGATAAGCCTAAACATAGCCCCTTCCCTCACTATGAAACTATGCAAATTAGGCCTGTTAAACACCTATACCCCTACTTCTATGACTTGCTGCTTGTCTGAATACTCATCAGCCCTCAGAATAAAACAGCTCCACCACCACTACTCATAAGCTGAACTCCACACATCTTACAGTGATATACCACTCATCTTACAGTGATATACCACACATCTTACAGTGATATACCTTAACATAAGGTCCCTGGTCAAACACCAGAAGAAATATTCCACTTATTGGATATTGAAGCACTAGATATGCTGCTACTAACTGAAACCTTACAGACGAGTCTTCCCCAGATATGAAAATGAGTTACTTACCTGTAACTTTAGTTCTCCAGTATTAGAATCTTTCATAGATACACATGCTTTAATCATTCCCCATCGTCGAGATGGGAGCCCCTGGTATATTTAACAATGCAGTGTTACTATAGATTTAAACCTAAGGGCCCTTAGGCCTTTTAATTTAACACTCCATGTAAGGAAATGCCTCCTTGGCATGGTTGCCCCCTGACTTTTTGCCTTTGCTGATGCTATGTTTACAATTGAAAGTGTGCTGAGGCCTGCTAACCAGGCCCCAGCACCAGTGTTCTTTCCCTAACCTGTACTTTTGTATCCACAATTGGCAGACCCTGGCATCCAGATAAGTCCCTTGTAACTGGTACTTCTAGTACCAAGGGCCCTGATGCCAAGGAAGGTCTCTAAGGGCTGCAGCATGTCTTATGCCACCCTAGAGACCTCTCACTCAGCACAGGCACACTGCTTGCCAGCTTGTGTGTGCTAGTGAGGACCAAACGAGTAAGTCGACATGGCACTCCCCTCAGGGTGCCATGCCAGCCTCTCACTGCCTATGCAGTATAGGTAAGACACCCCTCTAGCAGGCCTTACAGCCCTAAGGCAGGGTGCACTATACCATAGGTGAGGGTACCAGTGCATGAGCATGGTACCCCTACAGTGTCTAAACAAAATCTTAGACATTGTAAGTGCAGGGTAGCCATAAGAGTATATGGTCTGGGAGTTTGTCAAACACGAACTCCACAGCCCCATAATGGCTACACTGAAAACTGGGGAGTTTGGTATCAAACTTCTCAGCACAATAAATGCACACTGATGCCAGTGTACATTTTATTGTAAAATACACCACAGAGGGCACCTTAGAGGTGCCCCCTGAAACTTAACCGACTATCTGTGTAGGCTGACTAGTTTTAGCAGCCTGCCACAAACCGAGACATGTTGCTGGCCCCATGGGGAGAGTGCCTTTGTCACTCTGAGGCCAGTAACAAAGCCTGCACTGGGTGGAGATGCTAACACCTCTCCCAGGCAGGAATTGTCACACCTGGCGGTGAGCCTCAAAGGCTCACCTCCTTTGTGCCAACCCAGCAGGACACTCCAGCTAGTGGAGTTGCCCGCCCCCTCCGGCCAGGCCCCACTTTTGGCGGCAAGGCCGGAGAAAATAATGAGAATAACAAGGAGGAGTCACTGGCCAGTCAGGACAGCCCCTAAGGTGTCCTGAGCTGAGGTGACTCTAACTTTTAGAAATCCTCCATCTTGCAGATGGAGGATTCCCCCAATAGGGTTAGGATTGTGACCCCCTCCCCTTGGGAGGAGGCACAAAGAGGGTGTACCCACCCTCAGGGCTAGTAGCCATTGGCTACTAACCCCCCAGACCTAAACACGCCCTTAAATTTAGTATTTAAGGGCTACCCTGAACCCTAGAAAATTAGATTCCTGTAACTACAAGAAGAAGGACTGCCCAGCTGAAAACCCCTGCAGCGGAAGACCAGAAGACGACAACTGCCTTGGCTCCAGAAACTCACCGGCCTGTCTCCTGCCTTCCAAAGATCCTGCTCCAGCGACGCCTTCCAAAGGGACCAGCGACCTCGACATCCTCTGAGGACTGCCCCTGCTTCGAAAAGACAAGAAACTCCCGAGGACAGCGGACCTGCTCCAAGAAAAGCTGCAACTTTGTTTCCAGCAACTTTAAAGAACCCTGCAAGCTCCCCGCAAGAAGCGTGAGACTTGCAACACTGCACCCGGCGACCCCGACTCGGCTGGTGGCGATCCAACACCTCAGGAGGGACCCCAGGACTACTCTGATACTGTGAGTACCAAAACCTGTCCCCCCTGAGCCCCCACAGCGCCGCCTGCAGAGGGAATCCCGAGGCTTCCCCTGACCGCGACTCCTTGAACCTAAAGTCCCGACGCCTGGGAGAGACCCTGCACCCGCAGCCCCCAGGACCTGAAGGACCGGACTTTCACTGGAGAAGCGACCCCCAGGAGTCCCTCTCCCTCGCCCAAGTGGAGGTTTCCCCGAGGAATCCCCCCCTTGCCTGCCTGCAGCGCTGAAGAGATCCCGAGATCTCTCATAGACTAACATTGCGAACCCGACGCTTGTTTCTACACTGCACCCGGCCGCCCCCGCGCTGCTGAGGGTGAAATTTCTGTGTGGACTTGTGTCCCCCCCGGTGCCCTACAAAACCCCCCTGGTCTGTCCTCCGAAGACGCGGGTACTTACCTGCAAGCAGACCGGAACCGGGGCACCCCCTTCTCTCCATTCTAGCCTATGTGTTTTGGGCACCACTTTGAACTCTGCACCTGACCGGCCCTGAGCTGCTGGTGTGGTGACTTTGGGGTTGCTCCGAACCCCCAACGGTGGGCTACCTTGGACCAAGAACTGAACCCTGTAAGTGTCTTACTTACCTGGTAAAACTAACAAATACTTACCTCCCCTAGGAACTGTGAAGATTGCACTAAGTGTCCACTTTTAAAACAGCTATTTGTGAATAACTTGAAAAGTATACATGCAATTTTGATGATTTGAAGTTCCTAAAGTACTTACCTACAATACCTTTCGAATGAGCTATTACATGTAGAATTTGAACCTGTGGTTCTTAAAATAAACTAAGAAAAGATATTTTTCTATATAAAAACCTATTGGCTGGATTTGTCTCTGAGTGTGTGTACCTCATTTATTGTCTATGTGTATGTACAACAAATGCTTAACACTACTCCTTGGATAAGCCTACTGCTCGACCACACTACCACAAAATAGAGCATTAGTATTATCTATTTTTACCACTATTTTACCTCTAAGGGGAACCCTTGGACTCTGTGCATGCTATTCCTTACTTTGAAATAGCACATACAGAGCCAACTTCCTACATTGGTGGATCAGCGGTGGGGTACAAGACTTTGCATTTGCTGGACTACTCAGCCAATACCTGATCACACGACAAATTCCAAAATTGTCATTAGAAATTGATTTTTGCAATTTGAAAAGTTTTCTAAATTCTTAAAAGTCCTGCTAGGGCCTTGTGTGTTAAGTCCCTGTTTAGCATTGTCTTTTAGAGTTTAAAAGTTTGTTAAAAGTTTGAAATTAGATTCTAGAAACAGTTGTAGATTCTTAAAAAGTATTCCAACTTTTAGAAACAAAATGTCTAGCACAGATGTGACTGTGGTGGAACTCGACACCACACCTTACCTCCATCTTAAGATGAGGGAGCTAAGGTCACTCTGTAAAATAAAGAAAATAACAATGGGCCCCAAACCTACCAAAATACAGCTCCAGGAGCTTTTGGCAGAGTTTGAAAAGGCCAACCCCTCTGAGGGTGGCAACTCAGAGGAAGAGGATAGTGACTTGGAGGACAATTCCCCCCTACCAGTCCTATCTAGGGAGAACAGGGTCCCTCAAACCCTGACTCCTAAAATAATAGTCAGAGATGCTGGTTCCCTCACAGGAGAGACCAACACCTCTGAAATCACTGAGGATAGCCCCAGTGAAGAGGACATCCAGTTAGCCAGGATGGCCAAAAGATTGGCTTTGGAAAGACAGATCCTAGCCATAGAGAGGGAAAGACAAGAGATGGGCCTAGGACCCATCAATGGTGGCAGCAACATCAATAGGGTCAGAGATTCTCCTGACATGTTGAAAATCCCTAAAGGGATTGTAACTAAATATGAAGATGGTGATGACATCACCAAATGGTTCACAGCTTTTGAGAGGGCTTGTGTAACCAGAAAAGTGAACAGATCTCACTGGGGTGCTCTCCTTTGGGAAATGTTCACAGGAAAGTGTAGGGATAGACTCCTCACACTCTCTGGACAAGATGCAGAATCTTATGACCTCATGAAGGGTACCCTGATTGAGGGCTTTGGATTCTCCACTGAGGAGTACAGGATTAGGTTCAGGGGGGCTCAAAAATCCTCGAGCCAGACCTGGGTTGACTTTGTTGACTACTCAGTGAAAACACTAGATGGTTGGATTCAAGGCAGTGGTGTAAGTAATTATGATGGGCTGTACAATTTATTTGTGAAAGAACACCTGTTAAGTAATTGTTTCAATGATAAACTGCATCAGCATCTGGTAGACCTAGGACCAATTTCTCCCCAAGAATTGGGAAAGAAGGCGGACCATTGGGTCAAGACAAGGGTGTCCAAGACTTCAACAGGGGGTGACCAAAAGAAAGGGGTCACAAAGACTCCCCAGCAGAAGGGTGATGAGACAACCAAAACTAAAAATAGTAAAGAGTCTTCTACAGGCCCCCAAAAACCTGCACAGGAGGGTGGGCCCAGAGCCTCTTCACAAAACAATGGGTACAAGGGTAAAAACTTTGATCCCAAAAAGGCCTGGTGTCATAGCTGTAAACAGCATGGACACCAAACTGGAGACAAGGCCTGTCCCAAGAAAGGTTCCACTCCAAACTCCCATCCAGGTAACACTGGTATGGCTAGTCTCCAAGTGGGATCAACAGTGTGCCCAGAGCAAATCAGGGTCCACACTGAAGCTACTCTAGTTTCTGAGGGTGGGGTGGATTTAGCCACACTAGCTGTCTGGCCGCCTAACATGCAAAAATACAGACAGCAACTCTTAATTAATGGGACTAGAATAGAGGGCCTGAGGGATACAGGTGCCAGTGTCACCATGGTGACAGAGAAACTGGTTTCCCCTGGCCAATACCTGACTGGAAAAACTTACACAGTCACCAACGCTGACAATCAGAGAAAAGTACATCCCATGGCAATGGTTACTTTAGAATGGGGAGGGGTCAATGGCCTGAAACAGGTGGTGGTCTCCTCAAATATCCCAGTGGACTGTCTGCTTGGAAATGACCTGGAGTCCTCAGCATGGGCTGAGGTAGAGCTAAAAACCCATGCAGCAATGCTGGGTATCCCTGAACTGGTGTGTGTGAAAACAAGAGCACAATGCAAGGCACAGGGTGAAAAAGTAGAGCTGGAGTCTGGAAAGATGGCCCAGCCTACCAAGAGAACAGGAAAGTCAGTTGGGAAACCAACTGCAACACAGCAAAAGAAAGGGAACCTCTCTTCTCAGGAAGAAGTTCTGCCCTCTGAGGGAACTGAGCCTTTGGAGCTTGAACCTTATCAGGTTGAGCTCTTAGGCCCAGGGGGACCCTCAAGGGAAGAGCTGTGTAAGGGACAAGAAACCTGTCCCTCTCTTGAAGGCCTTAGGCAGCAAGCTGCTGAAGAGTCCAAAGGCAAGAAAAATGGAACACATAGGGTCTATTGGGAAGATGGGCTCCTGTACACTGAGGCCAGAGACCCCAAACCTGGTGCCACTAGGAGAGTGGTAGTGCCTCAGCTGTTCAGAGAGTTCATCCTAACATTGGCCCATGACATTCCCCTTGCTGGACATTTGGGACAAACCAAGACGTGGGAGAGGTTAGTCAACCACTTCTACTGGCCCAATATGTCCAGCATGGTTAAGGAGTTTTGCCTCTCCTGCCCCACCTGTCAAGCCAGTGGTAAGACAGGTGGGCATCCAAAGGCCCCCCTCATTCCACTTCCAGTGGTGGGGGTGCCCTTTGAAAGAGTGGGTGTGGACATAGTTGGTCCACTGGAACCTCCCACAGCCTCAGGAAATATGTATATCCTGGTAGTAGTGGATCATGCTACCAGGTATCCTGAAGCTATTCCCCTTAGGTCGACTACTGCCCCTGCAGTAGCCAAGGCCCTCATTGGTATCTTTACCAGAGTGGGTTTCCCTAAGGAGGTGGTGTCTGACAGAGGTACCAACTTCATGTCAGCATACCTAAAGCACATGTGGAATGAGTGTGGAGTGACTTATAAATTCACTACACCTTACCATCCACAAACTAATGGCTTAGTTGAGAGATTCAACAAGACATTAAAAGGCATGATCATGGGGCTCCCAGAAAAACTCAAAAGGAGATGGGATGTCCTCCTGCCATGTCTGCTTTTCGCTTACAGGGAGGTACCACAGAAGGGAGTAGGGTTCTCACCCTTTGAACTTCTGTTTGGTCATCCTGTAAGGGGACCACTTGCCCTTGTTAAAGAAGGCTGGGAGAGACCTCTCCATGAGCCTAAACAGGACATAGTGGACTATGTACTTGGCCTTCGCTCTAGAATGGCAGAGTACATGGAAAAGGCAACCAAAAACCTTGAGGCCAGCCAACAGCTCCAGAAGTTTTGGTATGACCAAAAGGCTGCACTGGTTGAGTTCCAACCAGGGCAGAAAGTCTGGGTTCTGGAGCCTGTGGCTCCCAGGGCACTCCAGGACAAATGGAGTGGCCCTTACCCAGTACTAGAAAGGAAGAGTCAGGTCACCTACCTGGTGGACCTGGGCACAAGCAGGAGCCCTAAGAGGGTAATCCATGTGAACCGCCTTAAGCTCTTCCATGACAGGGCTGATGTGAATCTGTTGATGGTAACAGATGAGGATCAGGAGGCAGAGAGTGAACCTCTCCCTGATCTTCTGTCATCAGACCCAAGAGATGGCACAGTAGATGGAGTGATCTACTCAGACACCCTCTCTGGCCAACAGCAGGCTGATTGTAGGAGAGTCCTACAACAGTTTCCTGAGCTTTTCTCCCTAACCCCTGGTCAGACACCCCTGTGTACCCATGATGTGGACACAGGAGACAGCATGCCTGTCAAAAACAAAATCTTCAGACAGTCTGACCATGTTAAGGAAAGCATCAAGGTGGAAGTCCACAAGATGCTGGAATTGGGAGTAATTGAGCGCTCTGACAGCCCCTGGGCTAGCCCAGTGGTCTTAGTCCCCAAACCTCACACCAAAGATGGAAAGAAAGAGATGAGGTTTTGTGTGGACTACAGAGGGCTCAATTCTGTCACCAAGACAGATGCCCATCCAATTCCAAGAGCTGATGAGCTCATTGATAAATTAGGTGCTGCCAAATTTCTAAGTACCTTTGACTTGACAGCAGGGTACTGGCAAATAAAAATGGCACCTGGAGCAAAAGAAAAGACAGCATTCTCCACACCTGATGGGCATTATCAGTTTACTGTTATGCCCTTTGGTTTAAAGAATGCCCCTGCCACCTTCCAAAGGTTGGTGAATCAAGTCCTTGCTGGCTTGGAGTCCTTTAGCACAGCTTATCTTGATGATATTGCTGTCTTTAGCTCCACCTGGCAGGATCACCTGGTCCACCTGAGGAAGGTTTTGAAGGCTCTGCAATCTGCAGGCCTCTCTATCAAGGCATCCAAATGCCAGATAGGGCAGGGAACCGTGGTTTACTTGGGCCACCTTGTAGGTGGAGGCCAAGTTCAGCCCCTCCAACCCAAGATCCAGACCATTCTGGACTGGGTAGCTCCAAAAACCCAGACTCAAGTCAGGGCATTCCTTGGCTTGACTGGGTACTACAGGAGGTTTGTGAAGGGATATGGATCCATTGTGACAGCCCTCACTGAGCTCACCTCCAAGAAAATGCCCAAGAAAGTGAACTGGACTGTGGACTGCCAACAGGCCTTTGACACCCTGAAACAAGCCATGTGCTCAGCACCAGTTCTCAAAGCTCCAGATTATTCTAAGCAGTTCATTGTGCAGACTGATGCCTCTGAACATGGGATAGGGGCAGTTCTGTCCCAAACAAATGATGATGGCCTTGACCAGCCTGTTGCTTTCATTAGCAGGAGGTTACTCCCCAGGGAGCAGCGTTGGAGTGCCATTGAGAGGGAGGCCTTTGCTGTGGTTTGGTCCCTGAAGAAGCTGAGACCATACCTCTTTGGGACTCACTTCCTAGTTCAAACTGACCACAGACCTCTCAAATGGCTGATGCAAATGAAAGGTGAAAATCCTAAACTGTTGAGGTGGTCCATCTCCCTACAGGGAATGGACTTTATAGTGGAACACAGACCTGGGACTGCCCATGCCAATGCAGATGGCCTTTCCAGGTTCTTCCACTTAGAAAATGAAGACTCTCTTGGGAAAGGTTAGTCTCATCCTCTTTCGTTTGGGGGGGGGTTGTGTAAGGAAATGCCTCCTTGGCATGGTTGCCCCCTGACTTTTTGCCTTTGCTGATGCTATGTTTACAATTGAAAGTGTGCTGAGGCCTGCTAACCAGGCCCCAGCACCAGTGTTCTTTCCCTAACCTGTACTTTTGTATCCACAATTGGCAGACCCTGGCATCCAGATAAGTCCCTTGTAACTGGTACTTCTAGTACCAAGGGCCCTGATGCCAAGGAAGGTCTCTAAGGGCTGCAGCATGTCTTATGCCACCCTAGAGACCTCTCACTCAGCACAGGCACACTGCTTGCCAGCTTGTGTGTGCTAGTGAGGACCAAACGAGTAAGTCGACATGGCACTCCCCTCAGGGTGCCATGCCAGCCTCTCACTGCCTATGCAGTATAGGTAAGACACCCCTCTAGCAGGCCTTACAGCCCTAAGGCAGGGTGCACTATACCATAGGTGAGGGTACCAGTGCATGAGCATGGTACCCCTACAGTGTCTAAACAAAATCTTAGACATTGTAAGTGCAGGGTAGCCATAAGAGTATATGGTCTGGGAGTTTGTCAAACACGAACTCCACAGCCCCATAATGGCTACACTGAAAACTGGGGAGTTTGGTATCAAACTTCTCAGCACAATAAATGCACACTGATGCCAGTGTACATTTTATTGTAAAATACACCACAGAGGGCACCTTAGAGGTGCCCCCTGAAACTTAACCGACTATCTGTGTAGGCTGACTAGTTTTAGCAGCCTGCCACAAACCGAGACATGTTGCTGGCCCCATGGGGAGAGTGCCTTTGTCACTCTGAGGCCAGTAACAAAGCCTGCACTGGGTGGAGATGCTAACACCTCTCCCAGGCAGGAATTGTCACACCTGGCGGTGAGCCTCAAAGGCTCACCTCCTTTGTGCCAACCCAGCAGGACACTCCAGCTAGTGGAGTTGCCCGCCCCCTCCGGCCAGGCCCCACTTTTGGCGGCAAGGCCGGAGAAAATAATGAGAATAACAAGGAGGAGTCACTGGCCAGTCAGGACAGCCCCTAAGGTGTCCTGAGCTGAGGTGACTCTAACTTTTAGAAATCCTCCATCTTGCAGATGGAGGATTCCCCCAATAGGGTTAGGATTGTGACCCCCTCCCCTTGGGAGGAGGCACAAAGAGGGTGTACCCACCCTCAGGGCTAGTAGCCATTGGCTACTAACCCCCCAGACCTAAACACGCCCTTAAATTTAGTATTTAAGGGCTACCCTGAACCCTAGAAAATTAGATTCCTGTAACTACAAGAAGAAGGACTGCCCAGCTGAAAACCCCTGCAGCGGAAGACCAGAAGACGACAACTGCCTTGGCTCCAGAAACTCACCGGCCTGTCTCCTGCCTTCCAAAGATCCTGCTCCAGCGACGCCTTCCAAAGGGACCAGCGACCTCGACATCCTCTGAGGACTGCCCCTGCTTCGAAAAGACAAGAAACTCCCGAGGACAGCGGACCTGCTCCAAGAAAAGCTGCAACTTTGTTTCCAGCAACTTTAAAGAACCCTGCAAGCTCCCCGCAAGAAGCGTGAGACTTGCAACACTGCACCCGGCGACCCCGACTCGGCTGGTGGCGATCCAACACCTCAGGAGGGACCCCAGGACTACTCTGATACTGTGAGTACCAAAACCTGTCCCCCCTGAGCCCCCACAGCGCCGCCTGCAGAGGGAATCCCGAGGCTTCCCCTGACCGCGACTCCTTGAACCTAAAGTCCCGACGCCTGGGAGAGACCCTGCACCCGCAGCCCCCAGGACCTGAAGGACCGGACTTTCACTGGAGAAGCGACCCCCAGGAGTCCCTCTCCCTCGCCCAAGTGGAGGTTTCCCCGAGGAATCCCCCCCTTGCCTGCCTGCAGCGCTGAAGAGATCCCGAGATCTCTCATAGACTAACATTGCGAACCCGACGCTTGTTTCTACACTGCACCCGGCCGCCCCCGCGCTGCTGAGGGTGAAATTTCTGTGTGGACTTGTGTCCCCCCCGGTGCCCTACAAAACCCCCCTGGTCTGTCCTCCGAAGACGCGGGTACTTACCTGCAAGCAGACCGGAACCGGGGCACCCCCTTCTCTCCATTCTAGCCTATGTGTTTTGGGCACCACTTTGAACTCTGCACCTGACCGGCCCTGAGCTGCTGGTGTGGTGACTTTGGGGTTGCTCCGAACCCCCAACGGTGGGCTACCTTGGACCAAGAACTGAACCCTGTAAGTGTCTTACTTACCTGGTAAAACTAACAAATACTTACCTCCCCTAGGAACTGTGAAGATTGCACTAAGTGTCCACTTTTAAAACAGCTATTTGTGAATAACTTGAAAAGTATACATGCAATTTTGATGATTTGAAGTTCCTAAAGTACTTACCTACAATACCTTTCGAATGAGCTATTACATGTAGAATTTGAACCTGTGGTTCTTAAAATAAACTAAGAAAAGATATTTTTCTATATAAAAACCTATTGGCTGGATTTGTCTCTGAGTGTGTGTACCTCATTTATTGTCTATGTGTATGTACAACAAATGCTTAACACTACTCCTTGGATAAGCCTACTGCTCGACCACACTACCACAAAATAGAGCATTAGTATTATCTATTTTTACCACTATTTTACCTCTAAGGGGAACCCTTGGACTCTGTGCATGCTATTCCTTACTTTGAAATAGCACATACAGAGCCAACTTCCTACACTCCATCAGAGTCATTTTAAGAAAAAAGGGCCAAACTTCAGAATCCACCAATCAGGAGACACCACCCTCTAGAACCCTCCTACAGATAAGTAACTATTTTTTTTACTCCAGTATTCAAACTTTCATAGATTCACATGCTTGAATCAGAGTAGCAAGCAGTACATATGCTCACTGTAACACTCCTGCAATCTGTACACACATTGAAAATATGTTAACATACACCAATATATCGAAATTAAATTCAATCTGTTTTTTTTTTTTTTAAACATTATAGTCACAACACCATAAGCATTTAGCATGAATCTGAGACGATTAGTCATAGACAATGTGCATACCTGACATCAGGATGGTGGGATGGAAGAGGTGGCTCGCCTTCACTGGAAGAGGTTCCTGAGGACTGCCTGACCCACCGCTACCTCTCCTTGAGATAGAGCTTCCAAGCAGTAATGTCTGGTAACCGTATGGCAGCTCTTCCATGTTGCTGCTCTAGAAATACCTTGCAGCGGTACACCAGTAAACAGCGCTGCTGAAGAAGAAACTGCCCGCGTTGAATGCACACAGACAGACTAATTTAGTGGCTTGCCCGCTGCCTGATGGCAAAATTGAATTGCTGAGGAGCTCCATCTAGCTATGCTCTGTTTAGGTAGCGGTTGACCCTGTCTGGGTGCACTGTATGCCACAAACAGTTGATTGGACCTGCAAAAAGGTTTAGTCCTGTCAAAATATAATTTAATACACCTTTTAATGTCTAAAGAGTGCAATGCTCTCTCCGCAGGAGTCGTCAGATCTGGGAAAAAATTTCTTGAGAACTAAGGGCTCATTCAGATGAAAATTTTTGGGATAAAATGCAGGTTAGTGCGCAAGATTAGTCTGTCTTTTTTGATCTGTAAAAACGGCTCCTGTATGGAAAGTGCTTGTATCTCACTGACTCGTCTGGCTGATGTGAGGGCAACAAGTAAGGCAACTTTCCAGGAGAGGAATTTCATAGACGCTCGATGAATTGGCTCGAAAGGCTGCTTCATAAGTTGCTTGAGAACGATATTTAGATTCCAAGAGGGAGGAGGAGGCCTGAATGGTGGAAACACTCTAAAAAGGCCTTTCAGAAATCGTTTAATCGACCTACAGGCCAATAACAAAGGTGAAGAGTCTGAGCGTCTGTAAGATGCAATCGCCGCCAGGCGCACCTTTATAGAGGAATGCGCAAGTCCTGATTGCGCTAAATACAACAAGTAAGGTAGTATTTGTTCCGGAGGTGAGGAGAAAGGATCAATTTGCTGTTGATGACACCACAAACAAAACATTTTCCACTTACAGGAGTAAGCTTTAATGGTGCTGGCTGCTTTGGCTTTGGATAGAATGTCACTGCACTCTTGCGGCATTTCTAAATGTGCAAACTCCCTGTGCTCCGGAGCCATGCTAATAATTGCATTGATTGAGGATCCGGATGCAAGATCTGACCGCTGCTCACTGTTAGCAGATGCAGAGATATTCTCAGTGGGATATTAGGCTTCACTGACAGAAGAAGATGCTCCGCGAACCAATGTTGTAGAGGCCAGCCCGGGGCTATTAATATCAGAGTGCACGGTTCCCTCTTCATCTTTGTTAGGACTCTCGGGATCAAGGGTGAATTGGTCGAATTTGCGTGTTCCGCACTGGGAACAAATGTGGTTGACTATGGACTGGTCCAGTTCCCATTCATGACATATTGATTTTTGCCTGCTGAGCGAGTCCGCTATTGTGTTCTGTATGCCTGGAAAGTACACTGCTGTGAGCAGGATGCCCTGCTGCGATGCACAGTTCCATATTTGTTTTTAGCTTCCCTGGACAGAGGTAGAGATCTTATGTCTCCCTGTTTGTTGAGGTAATGCATCGTATTGGTGTTGTCCGTTCTTATTACCACTTCTGAACCGGCAATCTTTGGGAGGAAAGCCTGTAAAGCTAGATGAACTGCTCTGAGCTCCAGCAGATTAATGTGCATAGTCTGCAACTCTAGTGGGCACTTGCCACTTACCCGTAGGTCTTGTAAAACAGCTCCCTAACCTTCCAGGGAGGCATCTGTGGTGATAGTCCACAGTGCTGGGCGATGGAGAAACTACAGGCTGACAGACAGATGTTTTTGAGACCGCCACACCAGAGCTTTGATTATTGCCGGAGTAATGTTTATTTTTATCTTAGAAGCTTCCTGAAACCTGGAGGTATTGTAGCTGGAGCTGCTCTTGCAGGGGGCGCATGTTAAGTCTGCAGAGAGGAACTAGAGGTATGCATGATGACATCATGCCCAATAAGGACTTGAAGAGGCGCACTGAAATGTAGTCCTTTTTTTTTTTTTTTATATATAATCGATTTTGCTAGAGATATTAGTTACTGCTGTCTTTCCACAGTGGGACATGCCATGGTGGATTGAGTGTCCAGTTCTGTCCCTAAAAAGGTGATCCTGCGTGATGGTTGGGGTTTCGATTTCTCCCAGTTGAGGGACAGGCCTAAGCTGCTGAGCAAGGAAAAACACTTTTTTGTTGACCTGCGCGCTCCTGTATAGGTGTTTGCTTTTATCAGCCAATCGTCTCGGTATGGAAATACCTGATGATTTCTTCTCCTGAGAAAGGCTGCAATCGGAGCTAGGCACGTGGTAAATATTCTGGGAACTGACTTCAGGCCAAATGGAAGGACTCGAAATTGAAACCGGCTTCCGGCTACAATGAATCTCAGGTATTGTCTGTGGGCCGGGTGAATGTGGATGTGGAAATAGGCATCCTCTAGGTCTAGTGTAGACATAAAATATCCCTGGTTCAATCGCAGAAGGACATCCTGAAGGTTTATCATGCGGAAGGATTGTTTTCTCAAGTAGGTGTTTAGTTCTCTGAGATCGAGTACCGGCCTCCAGTCCTTCCACTTTTTGCGAATGAGAAAGAATTTGGAGTAAAAAAAAAACTTCCTCACTGTGATGGAGGTACTCTTTCTATTGCTCCTTTGAGGAGCATTTTGTTGATCTCTCTCTTGAGTTGTTCTGGATACTTCGGTAAAGTTCTGCGAGGAGGATTGGGAGGAGGCATCTGGACAAACTCTAGTGTGTGTCCATGCTTTATGAGTTGTAAAACCCACTTGTCCGATGCTATGACTTGTCATTGCTGGAAAAACAGAGATATCTTTCCGCCTAGAACCGGGGCAGCCGGAGCCTTGGGTGCCCCATGCTCTGTAAGCTGAGTCTTTAGCGGGACGAGCTGAGCGTCCTCTGGAGCCAGATATGCTGTAGGCTGCTTGTGGTGGCTGCTTTTGGGTGTAGTATTGACGAAACTTCCGAGAGGCGGAAGGATACGTCGGGTATCTGTATGGCTGGGAGCCTCCCCTATATGAAGGCATCCCACGACCTCTCGTGGTTCGAAAGGAAGGCTTCCGAAACTGGAGAGTTCCCAAAGATTTTGCTGTATCTGTGTCAGACTTAATTGACTGCAGTGTCTCGTCAATATGCTTACCAAACAATGCCTGGCCATCAAAAGGAAGATCTAGGATTTTATTCTGGACTTCAGGATGGAACGATGTGGCCTTTAACAGCCTTGCCTCCGAAGGACAGCCGAACCTGCGAGCTGACGAAACGCAGTAGTGGTTATACCTATAGCACAATCTATCATTTCCACTGATGTACACTGTCCCTCATGCAATGTCTTTTTTGCTTCCGACTTAACATCCTCTGCAAACTGATCAATATGCGGTACAATGTCTGCCCATAATTGCCTGTCATATCTGGCTAACACTGCCAGGGAGTTAGACGCTCTTATAATGAGGCTAGACATTGACGAAAACCTCTTCCTGATGTTATCCAACCATCTACCCTCTTTGTGCGGACATTGGAGCAGAGGGATTCTAGGATCTTCTCTGTGCTGCTTGAGCGTCCACTGAATCTGGATGGGGGTGAGACATGTTGGGGCATCTTCTGGCGCCTTGTACTTCCTGTCCAATCGAGGAAGCACTGCAGTGACTGTAGCGGGGTTGTGCATGACTTTCAAACCCTCTTCCCATATGAAACTGACTAGCAGTATGGAGCATACAGATTTCTTTAAAATCATATAGAAAGCAATCCGTTTTCTTGGATGGCATTAAAAAAGAAAAAACGTTTAGCTGCTCGCTCCAAAAGATTATGGAATCCCCCGATGTCATCTGGAGGCGAATCCACTTTTGGCTGAGAAGGAGAAGGAAGAGCTGGAATCACATATTCGTCCCAGTCCGACTGAGTGTCGAGGAGTTCTCCTTCTTCTTGATCACCTTTCGAAACGTCCATGTCCTGTGGTATAGTCATATCAGGTGTGGTCACATTCGCTAGTGGTAGAGGTTGGCCACTGATGTGGAGTGGTAACCCTTGAAACGGGCGAAGAAGGAGGCTGTGGTTGTCTCTGTTCCTGATGAGGAAAACACCTACTACAGTCAGCAAGCATCGCTTTCAGATCAGAAAGTAAAGAGCTTGGCATGTATACATCCTCCTGAAATTCCTGGTCCCCTGCGTAGTACTGCGGGTTATAGGTTTCACCATACTCGTCATCCTCATCTTGATATTTAACATTCAACTGTGAGGGGCTATGCGCTGTTCCAAATAGTTCCAAATAGTTCCTCCTCATCCGATTTCTTTATCACCCTCCAACAGATGTACTGGCATCAGAGGGGTTACTTTACTAGGCAAAGTATGCTGTGGAGTAAGTTTTTCCTGACTTCTGCGTTGTTTTTCCCTCATTGACGGAGCAGATATAGCCTTTGTCAACGATGAACGCATAGAGATTTTAATATTCGACAGCTTTAAAGTGGAAGCTACCGTTGAAGATGACAACAAGGACACCATTGTTACTGCCGTGGCCGATGACGACGTGTAGATCCTCGTCGACGATGACGTTGGCGACGGTTGGAGGTTCCTCATCGGCGATGTTGTCAGCACGGCCGTCGGCGATGATAAAGTGGAAACCGTCGTTGACGGAGAAAAGCCACTCACCAACGTCATTGACGATGAGGCTGTCGTCTATGGTATAGTCTTCGCCAGAAATCTGTCCACCACAGGAGCAGAGGAGGGCATTTTGAAAGGTTCAGCAGACGCAAATGGAGGCACAGAAGATGATTTTTTATGCCTTTCAGAGCTGCTGTCTTGACCTCTTTCCCCTTTTGTGGGGAATTTATGAGGCGAAGTGGAAGGGCTGCGGGCCCTTATAAGACCCTGTGGTGGTCTTTTTGTGGGCCTTTCTTGGCTGCTCTGATGAAGATCTTGAATGAGATTTAGCCCTTTTGGATGACTTTCTGGACGATGTTGAGGAGTTATCGTTGTCTGAATCAGAGACTGGGTTATTTCTAGATTTAAGTTTTGGCAGCCATATCAATAATCTGCACTCTCTATCCTTCAGGGTCTTAGAAGAGAAGGTACGACAAACCTTGCAGTCGTTAGCCGAGTGGTCTGGGTAAAGGCAGTATATGCAGTCCTGATGAGGGTCTTCAGAGTGTAATCTCTTTTTCCCACAGGTCTTGCAAGATCTGAACAAACTTTTCTTCTCCCTGTCAGACATGCTGTAGGCCTCACCCACAATCAGTCAAAACAAGTTTAGCAGAAGAATATCTGCTTAGAGCTAATCCAAAGATATGAAGAAAGAGCAGAGCTCTGAGGAGACTCCCTAGCACGACATGCGGCAGAAAATCTGAGGTACTGGGGTTTCTCTCAGGAGGGTTCTAGAGGGTGATGTCTCCTGATTTGTGGATTCTGAAGTTTGGTCCTTTTTCTTAAAATGACTCTGATAGAGTGTTAAATTAAGAGGCCTAAGGGCCCTTAGGTTTAAATCTATAGTAACACTGCTTGGTTAAATATACTGGGGGCTCCAATCTCAACGACATGGAATGATTCAAGCGTGTGAATCTATGAAAGTTCCTATACTGGAGTAACTTATCTCCGCTTCCAACCAACTACTATATTGTACAAATAGAGCAGCAGGGAAAATGGACAGTGACGTAGCCGCAGTAATAGGGAAACAAATAAAACTTACTAAACCACCTTCATTAAATCCCCCGTTGGTTAAAAATCTTGAGATCATACTTGATTCCCCCACTATTTTACTGACGTGTGCTCTCCTGTACAGACCACCAAGTTATATCCAAATCTCCCCATAACTCCTAGCAGAGTCAATCTCTTCTCTGATCATTGATGCTAATAGGCCATGTTAATTATTGGGCAAATGAGGAAAGAAGCAGGCAGCAAGCAGCCAACCTTGACACCCTCAACAGCCTAAATTTAGAACAGCATGTATTTCAGCCCACACATTAAAGGGCACACCCTGGACCAAGTTTGGACTATTACCCTTCCCACAAGAAACATGCCCTGGTATGATCATCATCTGATTACATTTTCTCTATCAGATCTTACCCCCTCCCACTTGCCCTGGCACCCTATCCAGGAGTTGGTCCTGAGCTGACCTGAAGTTAATTTGCAATTTGTGGGGGAAAAAAACCCTCCTGACACCTAAGGAAGACATAGGCTGTTATGAGGAAGTGGTCATGGAATGCCTAGTCAAGGCCAGCAACACACATGCTCCCCTCCGTAAAACCAAACAGGTTAGACAACATGACACCGCTAAACGGTTCACAGAATAGCTGAAAGCAGACAAATTTGAACTTTGGTGTTGTGAATGCACATGGAGGAATAAATATTCACCTGACCTCAAGGAAATCTATGCATGATAACTTAAAGATTACAAACTGCTGACTGGTCAAGATAAAGCTACTTTCTTTACCAATAAAATTCTGGACTCATTCAACAAGTTAAAAGAACTCTCAAACCCTAACAAAAATACTTTACCTATCACGCCCCTCTCAAAAACTTTGTTATTCTCTCGACTCTTTTTTCATTTGTAGAATTGAGACTATCAAAAAGAGCATTCCTTTCAGTCCTCTGCACAACAGTATGCCATCTGGTGACAAGAACACACGTATTCTCTTGTCTTTTCCATATATCAGTAAGGAGGGCCTAATGAACCTACTGATAAAGTTTAATCCGCTCCCTGATTGATACTTGCCACCTGAAAGTATTAAAAACTGTATTCACACTCTTTTCTGACCAAGTGTTATCCTTTCTTAATCTGTCCCTTAACCAAGGAAAGGTTTCCATTTCCTTTAAAGAGGAAATAGTATTTCCCTTACACAAGAAAGTAGGTGAGGACCCCCTTGATCTAAAAAACTATCGCCCGATTTCCCTACCTGGCAAAAATACTAGAAGTCTGTGTAGCTTGTGACCTCTGCTCCTTTGCTGAGGACTCAGACTTTCTAGACCCCTGCCAAGTGGGCTTCCACCCAGCCCATTCCACTGAAACTGTTATCCTCTTGGTCGTGGATGACATGCAGGAGGAAGCAGACTGAGGCATCACTCAAGCTCTAGAGCTTGATCTCTCAGCAGTTACGCTTCTGGTGGACCGTATCAGGGCCACAGGGCTACAGGACTCTGCAATCAAATGGATCATCTCTTTTTTTTAAAGACAGATCTCAATCAGTTCGACTCTCCCCTTCAATTCTCCTAAAGTATAACTGAATTCTGATGTGCCACAAGGTTCTCCCCTCTCTCCACACCTTTTCAACCAAGACACTCGCCCTCCTGCTGGCTCTTTTAAAACATGAAGGTCAAAATATATAATTATGCTGACACTATGCAACTTGTCTTCACCACTGACAATACCCCTGATTCCAAGAAGCATTTTTTTTTTCAAGACTCAATGTTGTTCATTTGGGACTGGATAAACAGCAATCATCTGAAACCTAACTCCGATAAAACAGAGATAGTTATTACCAAAAACAAGCTTAACCTTTGAATACCTCTTTCCTGCCCACTGTGACGGGTAGTCCCCCTCTCTTAAAAAGCCCTGGAGTCCTCATTGAAGAGGAACTCTCCCTGAAACCGCAACTTGGCTCTGTAATATGTTCCTGTATCTTCCAAATCCACAGATTTAGGAAAATAAGGACATTTCTCATTGTACATGCACTGGTCAAAGTCATAATCACCCTGGTTACGTCAAGAATAGACTAAGCCAATTCTCTTTATCTGGGCCTTACCAGCTACCTCACTCGTAGGCTCCAGCTGGTCCAAAACCGGGCAGTACAGCTGATCTACCAACTTCCTAGGCATTGCCACATTTCTCAAGTGACAAAAGATCTCCAATGGCTCCCAGTTGCCCAGTGATCTATTTTCAAAACATGTTGCATTGTATTTAAATCCTTCCACATGAAAAGTCCAGCTTTTATAAAATCCTGTATACAAAAGTACTCTCCCAATCGAAATCTTAGATCTACCTATTTAGACTATCTAGTGATTCCTCAATTCAATAAGGAAAGGGCAGGCAGATCCAGATTCTCAGTCATTGCCCCCTGCACCTGGAACTCCCTGTTCCCGGATATTAAGGCCACCCCTAACTAAGGGAAATTCAGACAGATGTTGAAAACTTAACTCTTCAAGCAAGCCCATAATTAATACACTGAGCCACCTCTGTGTTAGTTACCTCAGTGCCAAAAATGATGCACAAAATACAGTAACATAACATAACACACATAACTGGATGGAGTAGCTTAACCATGCCGATTGCAGCAATGGGTGCTACAGGATGTAATCCATCTGACAATGGTGGTCTTAATATTCAATCTCAGCAGGTGTAATTGCCTCTAAATCACAAAAGGTAAAAAACAAATCCCTGGTGCTACTGAGGTAAAATTGCAGAGCGAACCATACATCCAAAGTGTGTAGTGTCTCCTGAGCTGAGGAACAATGTATAGAGAGGACAATCATCTCTTCAAATAGAACCCTGAGATGAACTGTGAGTGTGTGCAGGGCTGATATGCGGTATGCTGAATTTGCCACACATTCCACCACACTGGGAACTGGGGTTGGGGTGAGAGTTTGGAAGGCTGGGAAAGGGGTCACCCCAAGAAACTAAAAAAAAAAAATGTTTTAAATAAAGATGAAGTTGCAGTGAGGGGAACACCCTACCATGTTAAAAAATGACAAGAAGGTGGACTACAGAGGTTCGAAACAGAATAACATCTGGGTCACAGGATCTAGTTTATTCAGTCCCAGGTACTATGCCACTCTTTCCTCAAAAACAGAAAGAGCAGAGAGAAAAAAATGTCTTCATAAACAAACAGGTATGTAGATGAAGAGGAAGCAGTTATACTGGTAATTCTATACAGCAAAGCAGGTGTTGGAGAATGTCCTATGTTGAAAAGTTTTAGAAGCTTCAGGAACAACTTGCCCTTGTGAAATACGGTGAATGGCTCTGAGGTACGACAGAGATGCTAGTCCCAAAGGACTGAGTGACATCTAAATGGGAACAACCTGTCCTAGGAAATAATGTGAATGGCTCTGATGTAGGACAGGTATGCTAGTCCCAAGAGTCTGACGGACATCTGATTGGGAACATCTTGTCCTAGTGAAATACTGTGAATGGCTCTGAGGTACAAGAGGAATGCTAGTCCCAAGAGACTGAGTGACATCCGATTGGGAACAGCTTGTCCTAGTGAAACAGTGTGAATGGCTCTGAGGTACAACAGGCATGCTAGTCCCAAGAAACCGAGAGACATCTAATTGAGAACAACTTGTCTTAGTCAAATCTACAATCAAAAATGCTATGACCAATCCTTTTTAGACAGATATACTGCTAAGAATTTGGCATGCATATCTCACCAAAAGCCACCTTATTCATCTGTCCATACAAACTTATAGTCTCTCTTCACAATATCAAAAAAATCTTCTTCTGCCAGTAAATATGCGCTCATTTGTGTAATTACTTCCTGAATGATGGTTTTCCCCACAAACGAATACTGAAAAGACTGTTTTGCCCCACAGGAAGTAAATTGACTAAACTGCTTGACTTAAGGTGGACCTTTGCTGTTCTATCGCAAATTGTTCTAATATAACACATTCTTATTCAGTGAAAATGCATTATTCAGAGAGAATTTGTTCATCCCGTAATCTATTAACAAAGGTTTACAACATCATCAATCAATTTGTCTCTAAGCTAGTATCTGTCAGGGCAGGGACAATCCCATTTGTTTGTGCCCATTTCATTGTCATACCATTCACTTATTTCATTGTGGACCATCTTGTTGTTTTGTATGGTGCTATGGATAAGAGGTAACAGGGAAAGTCTAAGTGGTCAGTGGTATAAAGGGTTAAAGTTAAAGCTGTTAGCATAAGGGGGTTAGGTTATTGGAAATAAGGTGAGCTGGCTGGGTTATGTAGACATATGTTCAGGGTTAAAAGGATAAGGGAATTTAGGAGAAGGATGCAGGGGTAAATAAGAAAATAAGACATAAGGGGTTTTGTTGCAGAAGTTAGGCGAGGGTAATGAGATAAGGCTTTAAAAGTAAGATGGTAATAGGCTTCAGATAATGGTCATGGGAAAGAGGTTAAGGATGTAAAGGTAAGGAAATAAGGGAAAGAGGTAGGGTTAATTCTCCGGGCTTACGGGTAGGGAGTTCGCAGTTAAGGATTTGAGTTAGATTTAAAGGTGAAAGGGGTCAAGAGAGAGCAGAAAGGTATGGGGATGTGGGTAGGGTTACCGGTTCAGGCATAAGGGGGTTAAGTGTGAGGGAATTAGTGGTTTGGGGGGGCCTTAAAGATAAGGATAAGGATGGCGGGTAAGCATCTAAAGTTAAGCAATTAGTGATATGGATATGGGTAAGTTGGTAAAGATAAAGTCAATGGGAAAGAGGGTGAGAGGTTAAAGATGTAAAGATGTGTAAGTGGTTATGGGTGAGGGCAAAAATGTCAGATTTTAAGCATGAAAGGTAAGGGGTTGAGGGCCAATGGGTCAGCATTTTCAGGGTTCTTTATTAATTAATATGAGGCAAAGTAAAAATCAAAAGGTATACATAAGGGAACAATGAGATGGTGACAATGACATAGTAAAACAAGCATTTGCAATGCAATAGATCTCGCATTTGCTCGAGTTAGAGCTATTGGCATTGTAAACGCATAACTGGACTTTTCTTGACACAAATTGGTCAACCCTGCCGCATAGCTCAGTCCTTTCTGCCACATAATTCCAGTGGCCCTGCATATAACTAAAGCACTTTTATTTACCTTCTTCCTCTATCTGCAGAAAAAATGAGAATATTGCCATTATTTATTATATTTTTTTAATATTATTACTTTGCCCCCCCCCCCCCACCCAAACCTAATGTGGGCACCCAGAGATGACCTACACAGAAACAGCAAATCGTGCGGTGAGTTATGGGCAAAAATGTTTTGTAAACAGAATGCACCGCAAAGCATTATGGGGCAAGTTCCCAAGTGCAGCGAATATTGTAGTGTCTTGACGGTAATGTTCAGAAAAGCCCCTAGAGGACACCATAATGAAAATAACATTTGCAAGAAACGTGGTCATGTAACCAATAGTCAGCCCCTTTAGGCCATAACAACATGAAAACCGAATGGCCGAAAATAATGCAGTGTAACCATATATGTAACCCCTAGAGTGCGTAGTGCTTTACACATTTTCAGGCCTACAGCAATACTATTACAAATTAGGCCCTTAAAACACAAACTACTCCCAGCTGTAAAACAAAAGTTCCAGCGACTAGAGAGCTAAAAAAAAAATTGAATGGTGGAAGAGGTTACTATTTTGGGCTCCCCCAACCTAGTGTGGGGACCCAGCGATGACCTAGACGGAACGAGCGAGTTGTGCTGAACGGTTTGGACCACCACAGGCTGAGTTATGAGCAAAAATGTTTTGAAAAATAAATGCCCCGCAAAGCATTATGGGGTGAGTTTCCTGGGTGCATTGAATATTGTATTATCGGCTCTCCCGTTGTGCTGGGAGAGCTGCTTTGAGGATCCCTGTGTTTTTTCTGTGTTAAATGCTCCAGTTTGTATATTTTTCAACTGCTAAACTTAAGTGGTACTCACTGAAAGCGCGCCTCAGATTGAGGTCACGCTGCATGAAACTTCAAATACTCATGTAAAACACTCTCCCGATCGAGTTTGCGCTATATGAAACTTAAAAAAACAAATTACATAAATTAAAAAGAACCCCCCCAAACTTGCAGACACCACAAAGAAACAGCGGCATGCCCAAAACAAGGAAGAAACAACATACGGCCACGCAGCGCGAAGCAGCGAGGAAAAAGAAAAAATGCAATGCATCACACTAAGGTATATGACCAATCATGCAATAATGCTTGTACCAGGGTCAGTCTCTAAGGCGGTAATAAAGCAGCCTCAAGGCGGGACAAACATAAAGCATTTACCCATGAAATCATGAGAATTTTGAAAGGCAGGCCAAGGAACGAATGAAAGTGATGGGCATGAAATGGGCGTGTTGCAAGCCCACAGATGAGACATGCAGAGAGACTGCGCTTGTGCGCTGCCTAGGCTCGACCTAAAGATTGCATTACATACAGTCTGAGTATTACTAAAATCTATATTTTTGTTTTAAATCTTCTAGCACACTTTGTAGCAGCCTATCATGTACTGTGTGCAATGCAAGTTTAAATTAATGACTTACATATTCACAATGCTTTCTGTCACAGGCTGAGACCTCCTAGCATTAAAAACAAATCACTATTCTCTACTGCACCGACCAAGATTTATCAAAGAACTGCTCTGCCTTTGCATCATGCAGGGTGACAATTAGGCCGATCTGCCCCGGGGGGCAGAAACCACTAGGCACCAGGGATTGTTTTTTTAATTATTTTTCTACAGATAAGGAGCGACCTCTTAGGCAAGGGTTGCTTCCCGGAGGGGGCAATTTTATTTTAGGACAATTCTGCCCCCTTTGTGGGCAGATCAGCCTATTTGTCTTAGGCCAATCTGCCCCTGAGAGAGACAGAACCCGCTAAACACCAGGGATTTTTATTTGTATGTGTCAATTTCACACAAGGGGAGCGACTCCTTAGGCAAGGATCGTTCCTCTGTGGGGGAAATGTATTTTAGGCCATTTCTGCCCTCCTTGGGGGCAGATCAGTATATTTCTATTAGGCCTATCTGCCCCCAAGGGGGGCCGAACCACAAGGCACCAGGGATTTTTTTTGCGACAATTTCATGCAACTGTAGCGACCCCTTAGGCAAGGATCGCTCCCCTGGGGGCGCAAATTTATTTTTAGTCCATTTCTGCTCCCCTTGGGGGCAGATCGACCTATTTCTATTAGGCAGATCTGCCCCGGGGGTGGGGGGGGAGGAGAGGAGGTTGGGGGCAGAAATCACTTCGGCACCAGGGACTGGTGTGTGTGTTTTGTTTGGGAGCGCAGCCCCTTGGGCAAGGGTCGCTCCCCATGGGGCACATCACTGTTGGCCATATCTGCTCCCCTTGAAGGCAGATCAGCCTAGTTTTGGAAGGCCCATCTGACCCCAAGGGGGGCATAAAGCCCACCAGAGACCAGGGAAGTATTTTTTATTTTTTTTCCAAAAAAAGAGGGTGAGGGTATGGCCATACCACCACCCCAAATAAATCGGGCCAATTTGTTCTGCCCACCGGTGGGGTGGTGGCTACCAACCAGTACAGGTATGGTTATGCCCCCACCCCAAATGAAGGGGGTAACAGTCTTTCAGGTCTCCCCCACACACTAAAACATCTTATACTACTGCAAGCAAGAGGACATTTGATTATTTTGGGTTTTGGTTTTACAATTGGGCCATGAGAGCTTGTCTAACTCTCAAAATTGCCCCACTTGGAATGGTGAGGGCTGCACTTTTTGGACTTTGGGATGTTGCCATGTAGAAAAATCTACAAGATCTAGACACATCAGACACAGCTTCACATGCACCGCACCATTTTCTTACCCACAATGCCCTGCAAACCTCCAACTTTGCTGGAAATCACACATTTTTCCAACATTTTTGTGATGGAACCTTCCGGAATCTGCAGGAATCCACGAAATTCCTACCACCCAGCATTGTCTCATCTATACCGATAAAAATTCTGCCCCACTTGTTAGCCTAAAATGTTAGTTTTTTTCAATATGCCCTTTTGGACCCGCTTTGGTTCCCCCTCAATTTCAACATGTTTTTGGCTCTTCCCTGTCACAGGCACTTGGCCCACCAACACAAGTGAGGTATAATTATTACTGGGAGACTGAGGGGAACGTTGGGTGGTAGGAAATATGTGCCGGTGCGGTGATCCCACACAGACATGTGAGAAAAATGAGATTTTTTTAAAGCTAAATTTGAGGTTTGCTGAGGATTCTGGGTAAGAAAACACTGGGGGATCCACGCAAGTCACACCTCCCTGGACTCCCTCAGCTGTCTAGTTTTCAGATATGTTTGGGTGTGGTAGATTTCCCTATCTGGCTGCTGAGCCCAGGACCAAAAACGCAGGTAAGCTCCCCTCCCAACCCCAAAAAACAGGTAGTTTTGGATTTGATAATTTTGATGTGTCCACATAATGTTTTGGGTCATTTCCTTTTGTGGGCACCAGGCCTACCCACATAAGTGAGGTACCATTTCTATCGGTAGACTTGGGGGAACACTGAATGGAAGGCAATGTGTGGCTCCTCTTAGATTCCAGAACTTTCAGTCACCGAAATGTGAGAAAAAAGTGTTTTTTGGCCAAATATTGAGGTTTGCAAAGGATTCTGGGTAACAGAACCTGGTGAGAGCCCCACAAGTCACCCGATCTTGGATTCCCCTAGGTGTCTAGTTTTAAAAATGCACAGGTTTGGTAGGTTTCCCTAGGTGCCAGTTGAGCTAGAGGCGAAAATCCACAGCTAGGCACTTTGCAAAAAACAGCTCTGTTTTCTTTGGGAAAATGTGATGTGTCCACATAATGTTTTGGGACATTTCCTTTTGCGCGCACTAGGCCTACCCAAACAAGTGAGGTACCATTTCTATCGGGAGACTTGGAGGAACACTGAGTGAAAGGAAATTTGTGGATCCTCTCAGATTTCGGAACTTTCTGTCACTGAAGTGAGAAAAAAAAGTGTTTTTTTGGCCAAAATTTGAGGTTTGCAAAAGTTTCTGGGTAACAGAACCTGGTGAGAGCCCCACAAGTTACCCCATCTTAGATTCCCCTAGGTGTCTAGTTTTAAAAAATGCACAGGTCTGGTAGGTTTCCGTAGGTGCCGGCAGAGCTAGAGATCAAAATCCACAGCTAGGCACTTTCTATAAAACACATCAGTTTTCAATGTAAAAATGTGATGTGTCCATGTTGTGTTTCCTGTCGTAGGCATTAGGCCTACCCACGCAAGTGAAGTACCATTTTGATTGGGAGACTTGGGGAAACACAGAATAGTAGAACAAGTGTTATTGCCCCTTGTCTTTCTCCAAATTTTTTCCTTCCAAATGTAAGACAGTGTGTAAAAAAGACGACTGTTTGAGAAATGCCCTGTAATTCACAGGCTAGTATGGGCACCCCAGAATTCAGAGATGTGCAAATAAACACTGCTTCTCAAAACCTTATCTTGTGCCCATTTTGGAAATAGAAAGGTTTCCTTGATACCTATTTTTCACTCTTTATATTTTACCAAATTAATTGCTGTATACCATGTATACAAGAAAAACCCATTGGAAGGTGCATCTCCTTTACTGGCTCAGGGAACCTAGGGTTCTTGATAAACCTACAAGCCCTATCTATCCCTGCAACCAGAAGAGTCCAGCAGATGTAACGGTATATTGCTTTTGAAAATCTGACATCGCAAGGAAAAGTTACAAAGTAAAACGTGAAGATAAATTGCTTTTTTCACCTCAATTTCAATATTTTTTATTTCAGCTATTATTTTCTGTAGGAAAACCATGTAGGATCTACACAAATGACCCCTTGGTAAAATCTGAATTTTGTCTACTTTTCAGAAATGTTTAGCTTTTCAGGATCCAGTATTCGTTTCACACCCACTTCTGTCACTAACTGGAAGGAGGCTCAAAGCATAAAAAATAGTAAAAATGGGGTATGTCCCAGTAAAATGCCAAAATTGTGTTGAAAAATGTGGTTTTCTGATTCAAGTCTGCCTGTTCCTGAAAGCGGAGAAGATGGCGATTTTAGCACCTCAAATGCTTTGTTGACGCCATTTTCAGGGAAAAAAACCACAAGCCTTCGTCTGCAGCCCTTTTTCCCCATTTATTTAAAAAAAGAAAAGAAATTCTTGCTGTACTTTTGGCTAATTTCTGGGTCTCCTCCAGGGGAACCCAGAAACTCTGGGTACCTTCGGAATTCCTATGATGCTGGAAATAAAGGAGGCAAATTTGCCATGGGTAGCTTTTGTGGACAAAAAGTCATGAGGGCCTAAGCAGGAACTGCTCCAAATAGCCCAAAATGGCCTGGCACCTGAGGGGGGGAAAGGCCTGGAAGCAAAGGGGCTAAAGAGGAGGTGTGGATGAAGGCACAAAATGTGGTTTCGCCAAGGACTCTCCCTGGTCAAAGGCCAGTCTTGATTCGAGGTTGGAGTAAAAGCTGGTAGTTTTTTTCATTGTGCATTTTTTTGTTGGCGGAGTGATCATGTTTTCCGTCTAAAGTAAGCTGGAACAAATGTGGGGATCGAATACCTTTTCCCATAATCTCCTTCTGTTTACCATAGTCTAGAAAAAAAACATGAACAGCAGGCAGTATCCTGCAGCATTGACAAGATTCACAAGATTATCAAAATGCACACAAGCTGTGGGCATTGTGTGCTGTAGCTTTTCTCCCTGACTACCAGCAATTTGATTGCCCACCCTTTCAAGCGACTAGACTTGAAAGGGTGGGGGTTAGTGGAGCTGTGCTAGAACCATCTGACTGGCTCATAGATAAGACCGAACTCGAAATAAAAATCCAAACGAAAGCGACATAAAAAAACAAGCATTATGCTCTACATTAGCATACAGTTCATAATTGTGTACTTAGAAAACTTCAGTGTGCACCATTAAATTAAAAATTCCCTACTATATAGAATTACCACGAGGGATTATGAGCATGTGCTATTTTGAATGTAAGAACTGAATTTTCTTTTGTCAAGTCAAAATGGCTTAAACGCTTTAAAGAACCCTTTTGTGCAGTGCTCAGTATCTGAATAAGTTCACCAGTACCAATACAATTAACCTCTGAGAAACATTTAAATGTCTAATGTAGTGTTTAATGTTTTTCAGAAATAATGTCACTGAATTTATTTGGAAAGTCCTTGAATACAACACTAACTTCTTGAGTCTGTTTCTTATACACAAAGTTATCATGCAGAGTTTAGCATAGCATTAAACTTTGTATCCCTCACCATAAAAGTTTTGCCCGTATATCAAATTAGCACCACAACATTGCAAGTGTCTATTTTTATCTCAAGGGCGGTCAGAAAAACAATGAGGCTACATCTCATATTGCGCAACCTCTGCTTGCCAACATTTTACAACTTACTGAGGAGCACTGTACACAAGACAACTTAAAGATTTCTGGTAAATGGATTTAAAATAAAACAAATGAACATGCATGTCTCTCACAAAGTACCTACACAATTATTTAGTATGTGCCCCATACTAAAAATATATCCTCCAGCTCAGCAAAAAATCTCAGGTTCTACTAGCTTTAATTATACTGACGTTTCTTTAGCTTGTTATATGACAAACATTGCACAGTTGTTTTTTGCCACCATATCACAAAAATAAAGATAGCTGAGCCTCTGTGGCATGACAGCAAACCCTACATGAAACGGTCATGCGTAAACTACACATGCACAAACTAGAAGCTAACTTTTGAAAACAGTGTTACAAATGAAGAAACGAGACGGGTCCAAGAGAGACCTTGAATTAAGCTGCCCGTTAACAATGAGGTCCATATTTTTGCAGGTCAGCATGCCCACTCGTACTGGAAAAGGATTACCTTTTGCCGTAGCAAAATTACAATTACTTGATTCAGCACAACATCCGCCCTGCCTCAAAGGGAGGGCTCGGTTGTCATTTCTGGATTTGAAATGATAATTGTGTGGACGGACTGGAAGTAAAGATCTGTTTGTGAGAAAGCAAGCATGTAGTGCAATAATCAAAGAACCAATCTGTCCCATGTCAGGAGTGAGCAGCTTACCAAGCCCTGCATTCTGATTTACCCTGTTACTTAAGTCAGAAAGAAACAAGTTTGCGCTCTATGAAACTTCAAAGCGGCATGGCCACCATTAGCATGAGCGCGAAGAAGAAAGAGACAAAAGAAAAAAGTAGTTCCCCATGCTGAAGTATATCGGCAATCGTGCAATAAACCATGTAACTAGGTCAGTCTCCAAGGCGGTAATAAAGTTGCCTTAAGGCGGGTCAAACGTAAAGCATTTACAAATGACATCAAGTTATTTTTGAAAGGCAAGCCCAAGAACGAATGAAAGTGATGGGCGGGCGGGAGGTGGGTGTGGTAAAAAGCCCACAAATAATAACAAAAGGTCAAAAAACAATTGCACGCTCGACCTTAAAAGTGGCTTACCCATACAATGGTGAGCAAATTGTAAACAATGAAAATGCTTCAATGAGATGCAGAAAAATAGCATGTGAGAAAATTGTGTTTATCTAGATCGTAGGTGTAAGTAGGGGAGTCAAGAAACTGCAGCACAGTCTTCCTTCAAGGAAATGTGTAAAATTCAAGACCCTTGTATTGGTCCACAGAGCTTTTATAAAAACAGGGCTTCCCTGAGAACATCTGCTGACTTCCTCTTATCAGGTGTGTGGAATTTAATAAAATACCATGGGACAGGTTGCTTCTTACATCTACTTGTCCTGTAAAAAAAATCTACTTGTCCCTTTGGGGCCATGTAGTGTGGCGATAAATTATGGCAGCAATCTCAATATGTGAGAGCTCAGATAATAGCCTATCTGATTATGCCAAGGCTACTACCATAGTAGGGCTTGAATGTTGAAATGTAAATCCCTGCTATAGAAATTGCCTTATTTTGTCACCTTTCCGCAGATCTACATCCTGGTGCTAACAGAAGCAGTAAGCAATAGTTCCAGGGCTGGAATGCCTTTGAATTTGCAAACCTACTACCTTGCATGTTTAAAGGATTTTCACCAGCTCTTCCCTAATCTTTTCCCATAATGAGAAAGGTGGGAAATTTGCTCCTGACAATGGAAGAAGTAGAAGTTCTTTTAGGGTTGGGAAAAAAGTGGTTGGAGGCAAAGTGAACTTGTAAACGTTCAATAGATTTTTACGAGTCAATCGACACACACATTTATTTGTGCTAAAATACAGTTCACAAATATTTTCTAGGAGTAAGATTTCATGGTCTATTTCTGTAAGTTCTTGTGAATTCACGAAAGCCAGAAATTCAAAAACATTTATCATGGGTGCACTTTTGTGACTTTCTTTCACAATTGGGGCCCTAATAAGGTCTGGCATTAACAAAGACATTTTGTTTTTATTAAACTTCTATTTCGCTCTCTAGTGGCTAGCTTTACAGTGAGTGATCACATGCTTCTCTTCCACAAGGAGCATATTGGCACACACAGTAGTTTTGTTCAGTGCCAGGAACTGCTGTCGCAATCCATGGCGTAACAGAACTAGAGGGGGCACCCCTGTAAAAAACATGAAGACTCACTCGGGGTAAGTGCTGTGCAGAGGGGGCCCGCTGGAGGGGGGCTGTGGGGCCTTTGTTGCGCCATTGGTGGCAAAGTGTGCTTTTTAAGACCAAATATTTTTTTTTCCTTTTTGCCAGTGTTTGTTACAATGGTGAGGGTCTGGCAGCTCCCACAACAATAAAGTTCTACAAAAAGCCATGTCAAAACAAGACAGGCATTGACAAAACTGAAAACCCACAAAAAATGTCGTATCGATTGGCTTCGCCAGTGCTTGTTTATTTTCATGCTTCCCATCATCTTGTTGAAAATGGTTACAGTGATTTTCCATTAGGAATATTTTTTTGAAATACTAGCAAGCATCAAAATTTTACTAAATGATGCTTCAAAACAATAGCACCTACATTTTCAGAGTCGCGAAACATTTTTTTTCCCTATTGCACTTTTTTCAGAAATTTTATTATGAAGGCAAAGAAGAATCTCTCTTGCTTACAACCTTCTGCAAACATTTGCATTTAATCAGAGAGCATTCTGGTAGCCTTATACTTGACCTCATATTGTTAAATTTTTCCACCGTGTATACACTTTTCTTCCCTTTTTTTTTTTTTACTGGAACCACTGTCAGTAGTGCAGTGTGACCTCAAAATGTTAATTTACGGCGCTTATACTAATAATGAAGGCGTTTCATTATTGAACCATAAATATGAGTTCAAACAGCATTAACATTTGGAGACACATATTACCTCAACTGCAGAGAGTTCCCTTCTCTGTAAACTGGCAGCCACATGGTTTGTGCAGCAAGGGGTTGAGCCTACTTGTCCCAAGGACAAAATAAACATGAAAACTTGTTGCCCTTTACCCCAAACAATATGTCCTGGGCGTCGGGTGATAGGAATTCCACATCCCTGTCTTATCCTACTAAAATCTCTCACTTACTTCTTTCTTCTTTAACATCATATGGTGCAGGTCCTTCCAGATCCATGCAGCTCTATTTTGAAACTGTCCTTCAGAATCTTTATGGAATGAAGACCGCCATCTCTAGCTCAGAAATGAGTCACAGATCTGGCTGCACAGCATACTATAACACAGTCTGACCAAAGATAGGGATGATTTAAAGTATACCCCACTTCCTCTTTTGTTTTGCTTTAGATGGCAAAATGCCTTTTTGGGTGTACATGGATAAGAACAGAAGCATTAACACATCAGCACATAACACAAGCTAACCTCATCCATCCAAACAACCAAGGTGCCCAAGGCCCAATCTTTTAACTTCCCCTATGAAAGATGTTGCCCAGTACCACTGAACAGACGGTCTTAGAAGGCAACACTGCAAACACCAATATTAACAACATAAATACACTCAGTTTCAGTGCACCAGAATGCCATGTGAAGAAGGTGCCAAATATACACAACAATAAACCTGCAGTGACCTAGAAAAGGAGGCGTCCCTTTTTCACCACAATCAATTGATTTCACAAGATTGTAGCTGAGTCAGGCAGGTAATGGTGCATGCACAGCAGATGAGCTAATGGTTGATATGGATATCCAAAAGTGTAGCAGACACACTAAAAGGCAGATCATGAAATTCTCAGGAGTACAAGGTATACTTTAATGGGAGTCAAGGAGTGATATGTGCCCTATTAAGTAGAACTAGACATTACATGAAAATATCAAAACTTTCTGGTCTGGCGCAGGAATGCATTGTTTGCACTAGCAACCCCTCTCCTTCTGCCCTATAACTTACCCCACTAACGACATAGACAAAGTATGGGAGCAGGGCTGCAATCTTTGAGTTGGTTTGTAAGTCTTGTAAGGCGACCTGTAAAATAAATAGAGACAAGTGTAAACGTACAAAAGTATGACAGTAGGCAAAAATAACATTTGAACATTGGGCAAAACCTCTGACCATCTGCTTGAAAAAAAAGATTCAGTAGCACATTTATGGTACAGAAATAAATCTTTGGCATTTACTAACATTCGTTAATTTAAAAAATATATATACCTTAAATAAAAAAACAATCACCGGGCTGGGCTGGCAGGGATAAATTGATAATAGCAGTGGCTTCAAATATCGAAGTTGCCCCACATGCTGTGGAACATTGTGGAGTTAGATAAGTACGCAGTAATTCAACAAAGTAAAACAATTTTAAAACTTTGTAGCCATTAAGGGACTACTTCACTTGAACCAACAGAGCATTCACATCGACACGAAGACTAAAAACATTCCATCTATACTGTTAATGTGTGAAGAGAAGTCTGTAAAGAATCAGAGGGCACAGGAATGATCATTAATTTGGAGGAGGTGGTGAAATGCCCTACCAGGATCAGGGGTGTGGAATTCCTATAGCCCAACACCCAAGACATATTGTTTGGTGTCAAGGACAACACATTTCCATATTTATTTTGTCCTTGGTACAAGGAGGCCCAATCCCCTGCAGCACAAATCCTTTGGCTGCCAGTTTACAGTGCCACATTGTGGAGCAGGTAAGGGAATTGTCTGCAGTGGAGGTAATATTTGTGTCCATACGTTAATGCTATTCAAACTTGAATTTATGGTTTATTAATGCAAAGCCGTTATTATTAAGGTGAATGCTCTAATTAAATGTTGTAAGCTCAGACCGCACTCCTGATAGTGGTTCCAGAAATAAATGTGTACAAACCTTTACAAAGTTTAACAATATGTGGTGACATATAATGCTCCCAGAATGCTCTCTGATTAGATGTAAATATTTGCAGAAGCTTGAAAGCAAGATTAATGATTTTTACTTTCAAAATAAAATGTTCACAGAAAAATGCAACTAGAAATCAAATGTTTTGCTAAACTACTGCAAAAATGTTAATTATCATTTGAAGCATAATTTCGGAAAATGTGTCGATACAGGACACGGGCAAAGCCAAATGGTCAGTCTTTTGGTTCTGTCAATGCATGTCTTGTTTTGACATGTCTTTTGTAAGACTTTGTTATAGGAGCTGCCGGGCCCTCACCATTGTAACAAACATTGTTAAAAAGCAAAAATATTTTTGGTCTCATTAAGCACACATTGCAACAGTAGTTCCTGCCATTGAACAAAAGTACTTTGCATGCCAATATGCTTGTAGTGAAAGAGCAGATTGCGGTCACTTTCAGTTAAGCCATTCTGATGGATAGAGAGACAGATAGAATGTTAATAAATACAAGGTCTTGGACAATGCCAATTATTAAAGAATGTCCCAAACGTGCACTTATAGTATTTCATGAATTCACATGAATTCACAGAAGTAGACCCTAAAATAGTCCTCCTAGAAAATATATGTGAACTGTATTTTAGCAGAAGCATATATGGATGTGAATATTTACTCATGCAAAAATAGGTTGCATGTTTACACGTTTACTTTCCCCCCTAACCACTTTTTCCAACCCTGGAAGAAGTTTTACTTCTGCCGTTGTCAGAAGTAATTTTTCAACCTTTCTCAGTATGGGAACAGATTAGAGAAGAGCTGGTGAGAGCTCTTAAAACATGCAAGTTAATAGGTTTGCACAGGCTCAAAAGGGCATTCCAGCCCTGAAGCGATTGCTTACTGCTATCTCCAGCCCCAGAACGTAGATCTGCAGAAAGGTGACAAAATAGGGAAATTGCTAGTATTCAATTTCTACTATAGTATTAGCCCTGGCAAAAGGCTATTATCAGAGCTCTTATATATTGAGCTTGCTACCATAATTTGTTGCTGCACAACATGGCACCAAAGGAACAAGTAGATTTTATTTTATACAATTTTTACAATTGTATTTTTTAAATTCCACACCACTGCAGGATGGAGCTGTTGCCTGTTTCAAAGTGATTCAAAGGGGTATGTTATCCGAGTTGACAATTATTGCTGTTTTTGTGTTTTAAGCTGAGGTTCACTTCGAGATAAAAATTAAGGAAGGCAAAGGTCATTTGTTTTTTAAAATATAAATGTTTAATAATGCAGGAATGTTTTCCGGAATTAACAATTTTGCAATTTCTTTATGCTTGAGAAAACAACAATTCCTTCCAATCTGGCTAGCAGAAATCCTGAAGTGTGATGTCATACCACTGGTCCCCTAAGACAAGATCCATCAGATCACTTGTATTTTTCAGTACAATCAATGACTGGAAGTCTATGAATGGTCTTGGGCTTTAAATACCTTCTATTCTTCTTCAAGTGTAAAAGTAAACATGCAGTAAAATGATTAACTTGATATCTCCAATTTCATTTAATATAAAGCACAGCAGTAAATCATCTATTTAACTTTTTATTATTTTTTTGTTTTGCTTTTGTGATTTTATATACTTGCTGAAAATGCAGGCGGCTGGGTAAAATATTTAGGTGAGAAAAAATGTTGAGATGATGGCTTTTTTAATATGAAACTTTCATGAACAAATTCATGCATACATTTTAAATAACGTGTAATAAGGTGCTGTGAGAGGAATACATTTTAATAATGAAAGAAAATTCTGCAAAATGACCTTATTGTTCCAGATCCTGTCAGACCTCTAGTTGCTGGAATGGGTCTGTGCTACAGATCTCTACAAAGCTGACTTTTACATCTCTATTTGTGGCCCTCTGTTAAAAGAGAATGTTTACGATACATATCTTCCACTTGCCATTAAAGGGAGTATATTCACCCAGTACCAGATGAGTGACTAGTCAGAGATGGAAGCCACCCTGAATTGTCAAAGTATGGTTTGGTATTTGGTCTGAGCCTACTATGAACAAAGTAAATTCCACCTTAGTCTATCACATCTTCGATTGCTGTGGTAGTTCAGAGCACAGAAATGCACCAGACATTCATTTCTAATAAAATGGATACTTGCCCTGCTGAATACTCTTTAATCATGATCGAATGGTTACAGAAAACCTGCAGCCTCATTGTCTCCTCTGTGCAGGCAGGTAATTTAGAAGCAAGATTGGCTGCATGCTGCTCTGCTTTGTGAAAGATTGGGAATGAAAGATGTAATCCCGATGGTCTATCAAAGAAAGGCTGTTCCATAGCAACATACTGGTAATAAAAGTTACTTTTGTTAGTTCCAAGAACCTTGTTTTCATCTGTTTGTTGGTACGGTGAGAGTATTCACTGACCGTATGACTGACTTGTCTACGTCAACAAGCAAGATGGTACTCACAGTTCTGAGCAATGTAGTTCAGCTGTGAAACTGGAGAAGTTTTTTTTAATTTTTTTTAGCAAGAATATCTCTCTGTTAGCCACCAATTTAGTAGGGCTTTGTACCTTCTGGTGAGAGGTTCAGAAGACGTTCTCATTTAAGTCCACAAATGAGACCTAAGTAAGAGGTTTCTCTTGCCCTGTTCCAGAGGTAATATGGCTCGATGATGGACACTGTTTAATGTAACTAAAGCATTGTGTGGTAGTGCACTGTCATTTACTGATAGCACATTTTCTTTTGGAATGGCCTCTAAATCTGTACAGACATGCGGTTTTACTTATAAAACTATACTCCACACATATAATAATGCGTGGAAATCGGGTTTGAGTGAATATTTATCATTTGTGCATCACTTTGTTAAGTGTCTTGATTTGTTTTGAGCCTATTAAAATCTTTGCTTCTGTCAGTCTTCGGAATGCAAAAAATGAGTTTCATTTTTCCTTCCTAACTGCTGAATTTGTACAGTTAATTTGCAGGTATTCACAGTTTGATGTGTGTTAAAAACAATTTATGTCCGACAGCTTTTCCTTTCAAACATCTATACCTTAAAAAGATTATCACATAATACACTTTACTTTTCTTTTTCTAACTGCAAAGTGAGGGGCGTTAGTAAACATCAATCCCCATGTTTACAAAACAGCAACTTGTCAAATGATATAGCCTGACATTTGACCTCTGTGTTTGAAGAACAGCAGATGTGACAAGATAAATACTAAATTTAAAGGCACATTTATTTTTTGCTTGAACTTTTGTGACCCTCCAGAAATCGGCTCAGGACTCTCCAGTGGGTCATGATCCACAGTTTGGAAACTACTAGTGTAAAGCGTATGTTCCGTACATGCCATTTGACAATAGCTATGTTTACAATAGCATCATCCGTCTTATCTTGACCATAAACAATTAAATGGCGGTCAATCTTCTGAAAACCTGTGCTGTACATGTTGTAAACAAATGAATATCGTGTATGCAACAATCTTTCTGCAGGTGATTGGAGGTTTGAATAAAATGGCAGCAAGTTGATTAACATTTCAAAATAAAAACCTAGGATGTGTTGCAATAGATATTCACTCCTTCTGTATAAAAAAAGTATCATTAATTGCAAGTGCCTGTAATTTGTTTTTAAATGATGAAAGCGCTGCTAAAAAAGAAAGTTTAGGTACATATACTTATAAACAAACATTTGTGCATGGGTTCAGAAATGGGTGACTAACTTAGTGAAGTAAATCTTCACATCCCATGTAGGAGAGTTCTAGAAAAGCATCAATAATGGTTATCCTAAACAACTAGCCACATTCCTACCCCATTGTGAACGCTGTCCAACAGATATACTGAAATGGCCTGTGCAATGAATTATAATGGATTTACTCAGGTTTCACTGTTTCCACTTTTCTGTCCAACAACTTCCAGGTGGGAGGTAATCAGAAGGCTATGGTGTCTGTGTATAGCATAATGTGGTCTGGATTTCCCACCCTTCACAATTTAGGAGGGTGTAGACAAAAACAGATTTGTTTGGGGGGCAGTCTATTGCACCTTAGAGCCCTTCAAGTGTGAAAGTTCATGGATGTCTACCAATGTCAGACTGGGAAGGAGATGGCAAATTATGGAGCCATGACCATTCATGAGGACATGGATGTAGGATACTGCTGTCCAGCAGATTGGTCCTACATGCTTGTTATTCTTTGCCGTAGACTATCAGTATTTTTACGTGAGATGAGATGTCTCCCAGGTGAGTCCAGCAGTAGACATACAGCCCAACATAGAGCACACACGTACAGACAATCCCAGATATATCTTAGTGGCTGCCCTAGGCCTCCAACAACACTCCGTATAATTGCAATTGTATCACCGGGTGTGGTATCCGTGTTGATTTTCTTGGCCCTGTAAAAATCTATGATAGCAAGGCCTGTTAAAAAGTTCAAAACCTTGATGAACCATGTTTATTGTTTTTCTTGTTTTATGCTCAGCATGCGTTATGCTGCAAGGCTTGCCAAGAAGACAGCACCCGTGATGTACTCTTGCCTGCTAGCTTAAGCAATATGTTTATTTTCCTGTGCACGTATTGTTTATCAAAGTGGAAAGCCCCTATGACCACTGTGTGGGGCACGTAGGCTATTATTTTGTAACTACCTTCAACAGCCTTTCTATTTGACTTTATGTACGAGTGATTATGAAATTTTAACTGGAATGATAACTGTAATATTCAAGAAATTGATCAGGTGGTGAATGATAATTTGACAATATATGGAACGCCAAGTTATGCCTTTGTGGTTTGAAAGGATAAAGATTGTGGTTGAGTTCCGCAAATTGGACTCCTCAGACTTGGGCCTCTCAAGCCAGAAGTCCCCAAGGCACGTAAATAAAACCTTTTCTTCCATCTTATCTGACGAGGTCCTGTCTTTGACTTTTCCTGATTTGTGGAGCTTCTGCACTCAATAATAACACAAATTCCAGCAGAACATATGAGACCAAACTCGGCACAAGCAATCAGCTCAGTACAGGGTTGCCATACAGTTGGGTCTCACTGTGCAAATAGTGGCGCTGTCCAAGAATATCATATAACACCTTGCAGAGCAAAAATTAAGAAAGTATTCATATCGATTTGCCAGGTAAAAATCACTAATTTCAACCAAGTTAATATGGAAGTAATTTGGTACAGCCTGCCTGTAGCATGCCAACAAACCCTGACAAATCACGCTAAACAAGATGCTAATTATTGTTATCTGAGAGTGATATGGTTTTCTCAATACCTGTAAAATTAGTTACTGGTGGCAAAGGGTAAAAAAATTCCCCTTGACAGTATGTTTTCTTTCAGCTAGTGCTTTGACCCTATGGAGGCAAAGTTTACATACCTTTTGTTTTACCTTTGGGCACGCAGACCTTGGAGTACTCTGTCCCATTCATGGAAAATCTCTTGTATTATATTGGGATTAAACTTCCATTAATTACTTACATCTAGGCTGTTTGCTAGCTCACTGTCTCACCTTGGAACATGTTCTGCCCTTATGTGTATCCTTCATGGGATCTTCCTATTTCATTCACCTAGCCGGTAGTACTTTGCTGTTGTCTAATCCATCCAGATTATCTCTACCTTCATTTACTAGCAAACTTGTCAAGATTTCAAGGCTAAGGACTCTGTCTTACGCAATAGAACACTGATTTGAAGTTTGAGATCTTATTGACCCGGGGCACGTCCGAATGCATACTAGCACAGATGCAGATGTTACGCTCATGAGAGGAATGCATCTGAGACAGACCTACCTTTGTGCAATATTTTTGGCTACTCTGCATGTTTTTTCTGTGACAAACACTAGATCTTACACGTGCATGCAACTTTGCTACCAATGTCTTTTGATGCATTTTCTTTTAAAAATTGACGTTGTATGATGTGCTATAAGGCCACATGCTGATGAAATTTCAGAGGGAATCAAGACGTAAGCATTCAGTATGATTTCAGGGTCTGCCTGTACCCAGACTATCTTGTTTCATTACTTTTTGTAAGACTTTTATGTATTCACTCTCCTTAAGTGTTGTGTTCTTCTGGGGTTTGTCCACAGACAAAATAATAAAGATCTCTTTTAACTACATCAAGGAATCCAAAATTACATTTTTGAGAGCCAGGAGCAAAATTGGATTCAGTGATGTCCAAGCTTTGACCTCAGCGTCATGAGCAGTTTGAACGAATTTTATGGTGGGCAAAAAACCGTATGTCCCTACAAGCATAGAAGTTAGGATACATCCACCCCAAAAGGTAAAGTCAGTGGAACCTCACCATGTGATGTAGTACTTTGATGGCTCAAGCATGTTCTTAATTCTCATATGAAGAAGCTGTCTTTGCTTTGGTCATGAAAATCTGTCTGCAGGCCTACCTTGTTGATTGCCAGGCTCTTTCTTTGAATCATCTGCAACGTACATCCAGGCAGCCATGGCTTGCTCTCATCCATCAATGTAAGGCGGCTACTCTCCTTTCTTTTTAATAGAGTTTCAATCATCTCAGGTGGACCTTTCCAATGTCCAAATCTTTGTCCCAGATTTGGGGGAGATGATAACTTTCAAAGTCTTGTTTCTAGTACCTTAAGGTAAATCTCCCTAGTGTACTGTGTTAGGTGTGCCCACGATTGACTGAACACATTTTACATGGAGATGCTCAAATAATCTTCTCCCATATTTACAGGTGTGCCCCCAACTAGAATCTGAGCTGCTACTAATTGTATATCTTCCACAGGACTGATGAGTGTGTTCTAACGACCCCCCTGCTATAGGGGACATATACTTAAGGCCTACCCTCTGTGTACCATACCTTTCTGCTTCGACGAAAGAACAAATAAAACAAGGAACACATTAACTGACTCAGAGTATCAAGTTCACTTAGAAGAAAAATAGGACAGATCAAGAAAATCAAAAATAGCACAGCTGCCCATGGAGTACATGAACTTATAATTCTCAAGAATCCCACTAAATTCCTTGTAGAATGAACCTCAAACCCTCGCACTCCAGGGAAGGCATGCATGGCATTGGTGGACCCCAGTCTCTCTGTTCAGGTTTTTGGGTATCACCATGACTCGGATGATAGGGCAATGATTCTGTAATCAATATAGCACTGTAAAAAACTTTCCATATTTGCCCACTATCTCCTTTGTTTTTTAGTCAGCTTTTCCAGTAATGTTTGTTCTAATCTGTGAACGGCAGCCTACCAATCCTCTACACATTTTCATATTATGGTACCTTAGTAAAGCAAACATTCCTTTTCTTCATCCCTCACCTGAAGAACCAGCTATCCAATTTTACACAATTTAATGTTTTTGGACAACTTATTTGCCCCCTAATTCTCGGACAAAATCATTTTTACTGAAATTAGCTTAATTGTAATATCATTATTATTATATTATGATTAATCAGCAGATTTGCTGATTAAGAATTATGTGAAGAATTGTGTGTGAATTCTACGCACTGTTTGAATGAACTACATGCTTTATAAAAGAAGATGTAACAATACAATATTTTGAAGGAATGCAGTGCATTTGCTAAAAAATAATTCTGCATATTTTCCACCTGTACTAAGCAGACATTACACTAACCATGCTCCACTAAGCAGCAGAATTTAGACAGCACGACAACAGCATTTGGAAACCAAATTGGTTATTTGTAAACAAAGCCATTAGTAACACTAACTACACATTTTAGTCTGGAAAAGCTGCACATGGTGACTCACTGACCTTCATAAGTTGGGGGTCATCTCCTAGCACAGCACGGGTGACTTGTTGGTAATATTTTAGCAGATCATCGGACAGCACTGAGACAGCACTGGGAACTGAAAAGAAGCAAAAAGCATAATCATCAGCAAACACCGCAACCCCGCCGGATTTATGAAATGGAAGACGGATTACTGCCAAGGGAGTCAGACAATGGGGGGTGGACATGGAGGGAAAGCATGGAGAACAGCCAGTGGCGGGGCGGTGGTGAAACAACACACAAGAAGATGGGGGTACAGAGCACACAAATAGGTGGCAAGTCTGGGGGTGGGGGGCAGCATACTTGTTTACAATCGGAATTATCTCCTTAGCTGACCTCTGCGTACTCTGCATACCTCACTTTCGTTTAGCAGCCCCCCACTAATCATGCCCTGACGTCACAGACCTTTCCTGCCCACCCTTCATCTCTGCCTGTCTTCACATCCTACTTCTGCCCTTTCTCTTATCCGAAACCGTTCCCTCTTTTTTCTTCAAGGTCTTTCACTCCAAGTTCTCCAGTCATTGTCCTCCATCTTATTATTCCATCTCGTACTCCCTTTCACACGTCTATCACATGCACTTGAATTCTATGATACCAACCTCCAACACTTTCATTTCGCCTAGACCTACTATCTCACTTTACTTCCACGAAGATGCTTTATGTAATCACTGGCCCCCTTCTACCCGATGTTTCTCCAACTCACGTTGGGCCCCGTTTTCGCACTTCCCTAAACCCTCTCCCTTAAAGTTCTTACTTACTTATGCAAAATCGCCGAGACCTGCTGCCTCCCCCTCCAAATCCCTTACGACATTTAGCCTGCTATGTTCTTTTTATTAACGGCTCTTTCCTCTATGCGCCATACTGACGCAGGATTTGAACCAGTGTCATTCTCTTTTAAACTTTAAGCCTCCATTGGTGATTTGTCAGTGTTATGTAAGGAGTTAACCAAACCACACCTTTTCCCCTGTTGTAAAATGCCCGGACACCTACTCGATTGAGTGGTGTTTTCGTTTTTTTTTTGTTTTTTTTTTTTAAAAAGAGAAATAAATTAAATGGTTGAGAGATGGTTTATATAAAAAAAAGAAATAGAAACGAGAAATACGTAAAATAAACACAGATCTGTGACAAAACACAGCATGGATCGCTCACACAATACATGAGGGGATGGAGGTGCCTTAGAAGAAATTGCTCCTCCATACCTCTGAAATTCTGAACACCACCTAAGGGAAGAGGTGGATTCTGACACCAGACCAGGGCTCAGAAGCCTTCCATGCGTCGCGATTCTCTTCAATGTACTCTGAACTTTTGTTCCTATGCTCAAACCCACCAGAGAGAGCGTGCATTCAGTTGGAATAGCTTAATAGAAAAATATCTGGCTTTATTTAGACAACTGCCTCTGGCCACGACCCTGCTCCACAACTGCAGTCCAGGGAAAGTCAATACACGGACCCAACAACCTTGCTTTGGGCACTAGCCTTTTTGAAGCACCCTTTCTTTACAGAGGTGTTTTAGCTCCACGCTACAGACTTGGGGCCAGATGTATCATGAAGGCCTTTTGTGATTCGGAATTTGCGATTTTTAAGAAATCATTATTTCGGACTCGCAAAATGCCATGTATCATATTTGCGAATCGGTAATAGCGATTTCTTAAAAATCGCGAATGCTATTACCGAATCGTAAATTGCGATACCGGCCCCATTCGCACCTATTTCTTAACTAGAAATAGCAATTTGGAAATGCAAAACCCCAGGGTGCTGGGGGCCTAAGGCCCCCTCTGCAGCACCCCAAAATTATTTTTTTCACCATGTGAGGTGCACACATGCCAAAAGGGCATGTGTGCTTTACATGTAAATTTTAAAAATGCATTTTAAATGCATTTTTAAAATTTGCACATGGTTACCACCAAGTTCAACTTGGTGGTAAATAGCGATTCCTAAATGCACCATTCGCATTTAGGAATTGCTTCATACATGTGCTAAGGAATCGCAAATAAGGAATCCTTATTTGCGATTTCTTATTTAGAGAGTCACAATTTGCGACTCTCTAAACAGGTTCGCAATTTTAAGGAATCGCTATTTTAGCGATTCCTTAAAATTGCGTTCAGAATGTCTTTCATACATTCTCAAATGGCTCTTTGCATTTGCAAACAGGCATTCGCACCGTCTGCGAATGCAAACAACCTTGATACATCTGGCCCTTGGTCTTAAAGGTATCTTTCAGCCAAGTCCAACCTCCAGTTCTATGTCACTATCAACCGTTCATTGGAGGGTACAGCCTCATTTTTGTCCAGTGCCCACTGAAAATCTCACAAAGGACTTGGTCATATTTTTCGTCCACTTGCTATCCTCATACACTTTCATGGTACAACACAGACCTCCGTAATCAGATCATCCAGAATACTGCGGCATGCATTTGCAAATTCTGTTATAGAAAATTATGCTCTATTCCCTCCCCTCAAATAGGCTTGTACTGGATTTTTCTACCCCCTCCACAATGAGCCTATCTGGTTCTTCTGCACACAAGCTAATGAACTCATACATGGTTGACCTGGACTCTAAACCTCAAAAACAAATTCACACCGATAGCGAGGCTAGTATCTTCTCATAACTGGCTACTAGTATCCTCCTATGAGGAAGGGTGCACATGCAAGTAATTGACATCAGATTGATTCCTGTTTCCTATGGACAGGCTGCACAGCAATAGGGCTGCAGGAGGAAGTAAACAGCTCCCTCTCCTTGTGATCAAAGCAGGTCTTCTTACAAAGCATTGATTTTTGTATCTAAGAAAACAGTAATAACCTAGAGAGCCTCCATAATACTGGAGATTCCCACTGACTATAATTGCCAATGGTTTGAAGTCTATTTTTAAAGTTATACTCCACTTCTTTTGTTCATTTTTTTTTAGTTTAGTATATATTATCTTGCTTACACCATAAATACTTAGGGCCAGATAACAAGTTTAGCAGTCCCAGGACTGCCAAACTCGCAGTGGTGGTCAGACCGCCACACTCCTGGCAGTCCGACCACCAGATTACGATCCTGGTGGTCAGACCACCAGGAGACTGCCACCTCTGCCAGGATCAGGGATTCCGAAGGGTTAGCGGCAGTCGGAGATGTGGTCAGCCACGGCAGTGCAGAGTTCGGCACTGCTGTGCTGAGCACAACTCCACTTTCTGCCAGCCTTTCCATGCCGGTTGCACCACCATGGAAAGGATGGTAGAAAGCCAATGCTGGGGGCCACTAGGGGGCCCCTGCACTGCCCTTCGCTACACCAAGGTACAGACTGAATGTGTTTCAAGGCCCATTTCTGTAAAGAGGCTTTGTGAGAGCTCAGTTACAGCATGTTAAACCTTGTGCAACACTACCACCAATGTACCACCTGGCGACTTCTCACAAAAAGCTCTTCTACTGCTTTTTCTTGTTCACTGCAGAAGTGCCAGTACCAACTTAAAATATTCGCAACATCGGTCAACCTTTTTTTGGTGGTGAGAAATCCAGATTCCTTTTCATGCTTCCAGACAGATTTTCCAGATCAAAGTTTCTTCTACTGCTTCCTGCCCCGTCCAGTTTTCCTTTTATGCGTCCAGAAAGATTTTCTGATAAAGATTTCTTTTCTGCTGCATCCTCTCCTTCATTTGGAGACAGCTCCTGTTCTAGACCCTAAACTCAGCAAGTATTCACTTGCGTAACTAGGATCTTAGTTCGCTCAAGAGGCGCCCTCTCAGTCCTCAATTTTACTTCACTTCATAGGTGTATATTCTCTAATGTCACAGAAACTTTATCTGGCGCACAAATAGATTGAGGGAAATATATATATATATGGAAAATGTCACTTACCCAGTGTACATCTGTTCGTGGCATGTTGCGCTGCAGATTCACATGCGGTGCACTGTTCCGGCCATCTAGTGTTGGGCTGGGAGTGTTACAAGTTGTTTTTCTTCGAAGAAGTCTTTTCGAGTCACAGGACCGAGTGACTCCTCCCTTTCGGCTCCATTGCGCATGGGCATCGACTCCATCTTAGATTGTTTTCCCCGCATAGGGTGAGGTAGGAGTGGTAGAATGAGGATACTAAAGATGTCCATGCAATAGAATATATATGTCTGTACATAGTTTGTGTTAAAGGAATGTTTATTTACATATATACAATTTTAATGAAACTTAAACGGCTACAGGCTCCCGGGGAGGTGGAAGGGCGCACGTGAATCTGCAGTGCAACATGCCACGAACAGATGTACACCTGGTAAGTGACATTTTCCGTTCAATGGCATGTGTAGCTGCAGATACACATGCTGTGCATAGACTACAAAGCAGTAATCCTCCCCAAAGCGGTGGTCAGCCTGTAGGAGTTGAAGTTGTTTGAAATAATGTTCTTAGTACAGCCTGTCCTACTGTGGCTTGTTGTGTTGCTAACACATCTACACAGTAATGTTTGGTAAACGTATGAGGTGTAGACCAAGTAGCTGCCTTACTAATCTGTGTCATTGGTTACCTAGAAAGGCCATTGTTGCTCCTTTCTTTCTAGTGGAGTGAGCCTTTGGTGTAATGGGTAACTCTCTTTTAGCTTTAAGGTAACAGGTCTGTATGCATTTGACTATCCATCTGGCTATGCCCTGTTTGGATATTGGGTTACCAGCATGGGGTTTTTGGAAAGCAACGACCAATTGCTTAGTTTTTCGAAATGATTTTGTTCTGTCTATGTAATACATTAGTGCTCTCTTTATGTCTAATGTATGCAGTTCTCTTTCTGCTACGGAGTCTGGCTGTGGAAAGAAGACTGGGAGCTCTACAGTTTGGTTTATATGAAACGGTGAAATGACTTTCGGCAGAAATTTCGGATTTGTGCAGAGAACCACTTTATGTTTGTGTACTTGTATAAATGGTTCTTCGATAGTGAACGCCTGTATTTCACTAACTCTTCGTAGTGAAGTGATGGCTATTAGAAATTCTACCTTCCAAGTCAAGAACTGGATTTGGCAAGAATGCATGGGTTCAAAAGGTGGGCCCATGAGTCGTGTAAGTACAATATTAAGATTCCACGAGGGTACTGGTGGGGTTCTTGGATGTATGATCCTTTTTAGTCCTTCCATAAAGGCTTTAATAACTGGGATTCTAAAAAATGACTTTGTATGTTTAATCTGCAGGTAAGCAGAGATTGCAGTGAGATGAATTTTGATGGAAGAAAAAGCGAGATTTGCTTTTTGTAGGTGTAGTAACTAACTCACAATGTTTTATATGGAGGCATCTAACGGTGTGATTTGGTTTGCTTGGCAGTAGAAAACTAACTTTTCCATTTATTAGCATAACAATGCCTTGTTGTCGGTTTTGTTGCCTGTTTAATAACTTCCATACACTCATTTGAAAGGTTTAGATAGCCAAATTCTAAGACTTCAGGAGCCAGATTGCTAGGCTGGGGTGTCTGATCTGTTGTTTGTGTTGTGTTAACAGATCTGGTCTGTTTGGGAGTTTGATGTGAGGTACTACTGAGAAGTCCAACAGTGTGGTGTACCTTGGTTGGTTAGCCCACGTTGGTGCTATGAGTATTAGTTTGAGTTTGTTTTGACTCAGTTTGTTGACTAGGAAAGTAATGAGTGGAAGAGGGGGAAAAGCGTAAGCAAATATCCCTGACCAATTGATCCATAGAGCATTGCCCTTGGACTGAGGGTGTGGGTACCTGGATGCAAAGTTTTGGCGTTTTGTGTTTTGTTTTGTTGCAAACAGATCTATGCCTGGTGCCCCCAGCGGTAGAAGTAATCTTGTAGAATCTGGGGATGTATTTACCACTCAAGAGTTTGCTGGTGATCTCGACTGAGATTGTCGGCTAACTGATTGTGAATGCCTGGTATAGATTGCGCTATCAGGCGAATGTTGTTTTGAATTGCCCAATGCCAAATATTTTGTGCTAGGAGGCATAGTTGTGACGAGTGTGGCCCCTGTTTGTTTAGATAGTACATTGTTGTCATATTGTCTGTTTTGACAAGAATGTGTTTGTGGACTGGAAGGGATTGAAAGGCGTTTAGTGCTAGGGAGACCGCTAGTAGTTCTAAGTGATTTATGTGTAGTTGTTTTTGTTGATTGTCCCATTTTCCTTGTATATTGTGATTGTTGAGGTGTGCTCCCCACCCAATCATGGAAGCATCTGTTGTGATAATGGCGTGAGGCCCCGGGTCTTGAAATGGCCGCCCTTTGTTTAAATTTACAGGTTTCCACCATTGAAGCGAAAAGTGTGTTTGGCGGTCTATCAACACTAGATCCTGAAGTTGACCCTGTGCCTGCGTCCATTGTGTTGCTAGGCACTGTTGTAAGGGCTGCATGTGTAGCCGTGCGTTTGGGACAATAGCGATGCATGAGGACATCATGCCTAGTAGTTTCATGACAAATCTGACTGTGTACTGGTGATTTGGTTGTATGTTTGACACCATAGTTTGAAACGATTGAACTCTCTGTGGGCTTGGAGTGGCAATTGCTCTTTGTGTGTTGAGTGTTGCTCCCAAGTATTGTTGTAGTTGGGATGGTTGCAAGTGAGATTTTTGGTAATTTATAGAAAAACCTAGTTTGTGTAGGGTATCTATTACATACTGCGTGTGATTTTGACACCGGTGTTGAGTGTTGGCTTTTATAAGCCAATTGTCGAGATATGGGAATACGTGCATGTGATGTCTCCTTATATGAGCTGCTACTACAGCAAGGCATTTTGTAGATACTCTAGGTGCTGTTGTTATCCCAAAGGGCAGTACCTTGAATTGGTAATGTTTGCCCTGTATGGCAAATCTGAGGTATTTCCTGTTAGATGGATGGATGGGTATATGGAAATATGCATCTTTTAGATCCAGTGTTGCCATGTATTCTCCATGTTTTAGTAAGGGAACTACATCTTGTAGTGTGACCGTGTGGAAATGTTCTGATTTGATGAAGAGGTTTAATGTCCCGAGATCTAAAATTGGTCTTAGTGTTTTGTCTTTCTTGGGAATAAGGAAATATAGGGAGTAAACCCCTGTTCCTTTTTGGTGGTGAGGTACTAGTTCTATGGCTTGTTTTGTTAATAGTGCTTGTACCTCTATTTGTAGCAGGTCTAGATGTTGTGCCGACAGTTTGTGCGCTCTTGGGGGAACATCTGGAGGGAAATGTGTGAACTCTATGCAGTAACCATGTTGGATAATTGATAGAACCCATGTGTCCGTGGTTATGTCAGACCAATGTTTGTGGTATTGTGTTAGTCTTCCCCATACTGGTGATGTGTGTTGGGGAAGTGTGACATTGAAGTCACTGTTTGTTACCAGGGGTCTGCTTGGTAGGCTGAAACTTTCCCCTTGATCTTGGGAATTGTCCCCTGAATGAACCACGAAACCCCCCTCTCTGGTATTGGGACTGGTAGGTGGGTTTTGCTTGAGAGGTGGATGCCTCTGAGAGTTTCTGTCTAAAACGTCCCCTAAATTGTGGCTTTCTAAATGTCCCCCTATACTGGGAAGAGTAGAGCACGTTTGGCGTTTGGCGGTGTCAGTGTCCTTCTTCATTTTTTCGATGGCGGTGTCCACCTCCGGCCAAATAGTTGCTGCTGGTTAAACAGCATGTTTAATACTGCCTGCTGTATTTCAGGTTTGAATCCTGAGCTTCGTAGCCAAGCATGTCTCCTGATTGTGACTGCCGTATTTACAGTTCTTGCGGCGGAGTCAGTGGAGTCCAGTGCCGAACGGATCTGGTTGTTGGAGATGGCTTGTCCTTCCTCAACCACCTGTTGAGCCCGTTTCTGATATTCTTTCGGTAGATGCTGAATGATATAATTCATTTCATCCCAGTGGGCTCGGTCGTAACGGGCGTGGAGGGCCTGTGAATTCGCAATACGCCATTGGTTGGCAACTTGCGACGTCACTCTGTTCCCCACTGCGTCAAACTTGCGGCTTTCTTTATCAGGAGGTGGTGCATCGCCTGATGATTGCGAGTTTGCACGTTTCCTTGCGGCCCCAACCACTACAGAGTCCGGAGGGAGCTGCTGTGTAGTGAACACAGGGTCCGACGGGGTGGTTTGTACTTTTTACCACCCGCGGTGTGATGGCTCTTCCTTTGACTGGCTCTTGAAAGACTTGTTGTGCTTGCTTAAGCATGCCCGGTAGCATAGGCAGGCTTTGGTATGACGCATGAGTGGACGCCAGGGTATTGAAAAGAAAGTAATCTTCCAATGGTTCCGAGTGCATAGTGACATTATGGATTGTCGCAGCCCTGACCAGGACTTGTGTATAGGAGGTGCTATCCTCTGGAGGAGATGGCTTTGCGGGGTAGGACTCAGGGCTATTGTCTGAAACCGGGGGGTCGTAGAGGTCCCAGGGATCTACATTGTCCTGTGTTTGCACAGTATGTGTGGGTGACTGTGCAGTTGGCGTGCCAAATGGCGTCCCTGTCCTTTGTGGCAAATGTGGTGGCGATATTTCTGGCGAGAAATGTAAAGTTGGTGACTTCTCTCTAGCTACTTTTGCTCTTGGCTGATCAGTTTCAGTCTCTACCTGTGTTTGAAAAGCCAATTTCCTCTTAAATATGAGAGGAGGGACAGTCTGAATCCTTCCAGTATCCTTCTGGATCTGTAATCTTGGTTGACTTTGATCAAACTCTTCAACATCCAGCTCCTCTTCAAACCTGTGCCTCTCCTTCAGTTGTTTGGAGAGCCCATGTTCCTCTGTATAAGAGGCCTCTTTCGGCTCCGAAGCCGGCTTTCTCAGCACCGAAATACCCATGGTAATGGTTGGCCTCGGCTCCGAAAGGCTCTTTCGAGGCTTAGTGGTTTCTACCAGTCGAAGTCGACTTTTTTCGATGCCTGTTTCTCGACTCGAGTCGGACTTCGGCACGATTTTGGCCTTCTTCGGTGCCAAAGGTGTTGCTTGGTCACCGCTTTTTTTGTGGGTCAAGCCATGGCCTTCAGGCAGTGGCGTCCCCAAGGCCTTTTGCTTTTTTGGCTGACTTTGGGGATGGGTCGGGGCAAGCGTACTCACTTTTTGGCCCGCTGTCGGTCTCCGTCGGAGCCATCCAATTCCGATCCCTCGATGGAGATAGCCATCTCCTCCTCTTCGACGTTGAGGTGTTGCGACGATTTCGATGCCATCTGCAAGTGCTTCACCCTCAATCTCTTAAGGTCTTTTTTTCGACCGAAAGGCTTTGCAGGCCTCGCAGGTATCCTCTCTGTGCTCCGGTGACAGACACAGATTACAGACCCGATGCTAGTCTGTATAAGGATACTTGGCGTGGCACGTCGGACAGAAACGGAAGGGGGTCTGGTCCATGAGGCTTCGGCGACTGGTTTGGTCGGGCCGACCAGGCCTCGGCTGGGCACAGAACCCCCGAAGGGCCCCCGAAGCGGTTGTCTCGTCGGTGCCGATGTATCGATAGAAGATCGTTCCCGAACGCAACAATACCAACGGATTTTCGGTGATTTTAATACTTTCCCGATTCGAATCACGGAGCGAAGAGGAACACATCCGAACCCGATGGCGGAAAGAAAACAATCTAAGATGGAGTCGATGCCCATGCGCAACAGAGCTGAAAGGGAGGAGTCACTCAGTCCCGTGACTCAAAGACTTCTTCGAAGGAAAACAACTTGTAACACTCCGAGCCCAACACTAGATGGCAGGAACAGTGCACAGCATGTCTATCTGCAGCTACACATACCATCAAACATATATATATACATATATATATACACAGGGAGTGCAGAATTATTAGGCAAATGAGTATTTTGACCACATCATCCTCTTTATGCATGTTGTCTTACTCCAAGCTGTATAGGCTCGAAAGCCTACTACCAATTAAGCATATTAGGTGATGTGCATCTCTGTAATGAGAAGGGGTGTGGTCTAATGACATCAACACCCTATATCAGGTGTGCATAATTATTAGGCAACTTCCTTTCCTTTGGCAAAATGGGTCAAAAGAAGGACTTGACAGGCTCAGAAAAGTCAAAAATAGTGAGATATCTTGCAGAGGGATGCAGCACTCTTAAAATTGCAAAGCTTCTGAAGCGTGATCATCGAACAATCAAGCGTTTCATTCAAAATAGTCAACAGGGTCGCAAGAAGCGTGTGGAAAAGCCAAGGCGCAAAATAACTGCCCATGAACTGAGAAAAGTCAAGCGTGCAGCTGCCACGATGCCACTTGCCACCAGTTTGGCCATATTTCAGAGCTGCAACATCACTGGAGTGCCCAAAAGCACAAGGTGTGCAATACTCAGAGACATGGCCAAAGTAAGAAAGGCTGAAAGACGACCACCACTGAACAAGACACACAAGCTGAAACGTCAAGACTGGGCCAATAAATATCTCAAGACTGATTTTTCTAAGGTTTTATGGACTGATGAAATGAGAGTGAGTCTTGATGGGCCAGATGGATGGGCCCGTGGCTGGATTGGTAAAGGGCAGAGAGCTCCAGTCCGACTCAGACGCCAGCAAGGTGGAGGTGGAGTACTGGTTTGGGCTGGTATCATCAAAGATGAGCTTGTGGGGCCTTTTCGGGTTGAGGATGGAGTCAAGCTCAACTCCCAGTCCTACTGCCAGTTCCTGGAAGACACCTTCTTCAAGCAGTGGTACAGGAAGAAGTCTGCATCCTTCAAGAAAAACATGATTTTCATGCAGGACAATGCTCCATCACACGCGTCCAAGTACTCCACAGCGTGGCTGGCAAGAAAGGGTATAAAAGAAGGAAATCTAATGACATGGCCTCCTTGTTCACCTGATCTGAACCCCATTGAGAACCTGTGGTCCATCATCAAATGTGAGATTTACAAGGAGGGAAAACAGTACACCTCTCTGAACAGTGTCTGGGAGGCTGTGGTTGCTGCTGCACGCAATGTTGATGGTGAACAGATCAAAACACTGACAGAATCCATGGATGGCAGGCTTTTGAGTGTCCTTGCAAAGAAAGGTGGCTATATTGGTCACTGATTTGTTTTTGTTTTGTTTTTGAATGTCAGAAATGTATATTTGTGAATGTTGAGATGTTATATTGGTTTCACTGGTAATAATAAATAATTGAAATGGGTATATATTTTTTTTTGTTAAGTTGCCTAATAATTATGCACAGTAATAGTCACCTGCACACACAGATATCCCCCTAACATAGCTAAAACTAAAAACAAACTAAAAACTACTTCCAAAAATATTCAGCTTTGATATTAATGAGTTTTTTGGGTTCATTGAGAACATGGTTGTTGTTCAATAATAAAATTAATCCTCAAAAATACAACTTGCCTAATAATTCTGCACTCCCTGTATATGTTCAGAGCTAAAAATTGAGTGGAGAGAGTGAAGACGCTCTATAGATTCCATCATAAGAACATATCACCGGGAGAGTGTTAGGTGTTAACAGAGCACAATTGCAACATCTAGACACACTATATAAATCACCCCAGCTATACTTGAAGAGCACACTGGGAGTATTGGATTACCAAGACTTGTGGTAAAACAGAAGGCTGAATTAGTGTGTTACCTTATGGCGGAAGAGCTAGTGGAGACTGTTAAGAATATGCTTAGATAAAGGAGTCTGAAACAGATGGTATATCTCTGGAATTCTATCAGCTCTTTGATGGCCCTCTCTCAAAGAAGTTCCTGAAGATGTGCAGTGAGGTGGTAAACCACCAAGTATGATATATAATGTGAGAGGCAGAAACTGGCATGGTGCCAAAGCTGGACAAGGCCCTGATACTTCCTGATTCATATCGACCTGTTTCAAGAGTGAATATTTATGCAAAGATATTAGCTAAAGCCCTAGCTACTAAATTTCTGCACGTTGTAGGTACACTGGTACATGAAGACCAATGTGACTTTATACAGGACACAGTACTCTACTCAACATCAAACGATTAAATCACAGATTGCATGCCACAGACCAACAAGAAGGGGAATGCATGTTGGCTGTACTTGATTTGAAAAAACATCTGATCTGTTAGACTGGAGGTATATGATTGCTGTTATGGAGTGGATGGTATTTGTCACTCAGTTCCTGAGGTGGGTCTGACTACTAGATATAATTCCTACAGCAAGAGTCCAATCTGAAAGTATCATGTCAAAAAAATGGTAAGTAGAACGAGGTCCTAAACAGAGGTACCCTCTGTACTCGCTAATGTTCGCCTTGACGATGGAGCTGGTAGCTATGAGACTTAGAGGAAAAAATACATGTGGTCTCTCTGTACGCAGACGAGAAGCTGGTGTGTGTTAACCGATCTTGTGGCATTAATTAGAGGCGTGGAGCAGAGCACGTGGCCTCTGTAATAATATAATAAAGAAAAGACTGTGCTATTCCCACTGTGGAGTTTAGCAAGAATGAACCTTTAGGAGCTCCCACTGACGGGAATCTGCTGGCACACTGTTTCTGATATCTGGGTATATAAATCATGCATTCAACTGATAAGCAAAATAAATATAATATGGAAAAGGTAAAGTGGGTCCTAAAGAGAGCTATACACTACAGAACACTCTTCTCCCATCTACAACGGGTAGGACTGCAGTTGCAAAAATTGCGCTTCTGCCACGATGTTTGCATGTGCTGCAACGCACATTACGCCCAATTCCAACATCTACATTTAAAGAACGGACAGCATATTGATAACAATATCTGGGCTGAGAAGAGGAGAGGAGTATGTCTGAAGGTTTGAAAATGGACACAGAAAAAGGTGGAGTGGGCCTAACTGATCTTGCGTTACATTACATTGTGGTGCAGCTGCAGGATGCAAGGACATAGATAATTGAGGGAAAAGCTGGTCAGCAGGCTATTGGGTGTGGAATCACATCTGGTGTACCTCAAGAGGGGCGATAATGTGCCCAAAAGATATCTCCATATAGTATGGCTGACATCTTCAACATGGGAGGCAGTTGCAAAGGAAGTGCTGGGGCATACTCCTTTTTCAAGTAAACTGGAATTTTGGTGGCTAATATCACATAAACATAATAGTAAACATGTGTCAATAGCACAACGGATTGAAGGGAAGTGTGTACCTTAGGGTACCTGCACCCAGAGATGTGTTCATCTCCTGTGGGGTGACTCAGGGGGCTTTTTGAGTACCCAGCGGCTGTTCCTTCAATATGCAAGGCTGTTCCGGACAACCAGAGAAATATGGGCAGGTATCCTGCCGCAGTGAAACACTGAAGGTACCACTGACAATGTGAGGGTGTCACGGGCTAGTTTCATAACTCTACATGGCCCTGAAAAAAAAAAACAGGAAGAAGGCCCCAATGAAAGCAACCATTTATGTGGGTGTGATTTACACATATTAACAGACAACATTTGGGACAAAGCATGTGCCTTGGTGCAAGAGATTTCTGGTAAAGCTAGATTCAAACTGACTCATTTTAGCATTTTTGCACTGAATCTATATGATCTGGCTCCCACCCTCAAGAAAGTACACGATTCATCCCGACAGTTTCTCCATAAGACCTATATGTAAGACTCTTGATACCACATTCACCTATATGACTTGGGCCTGTGGGACTCTGATGAACCCATGAAGGCAAACTACAGTGAAACTAAAGTTAGTCATAGGCACAAATACTTATATGTCAGTAGATCACTTCTTATTGAACATACAATATATACGTAGGCCAAAGCTCCAGAGGATCCACTATGAATGTGTGATATTGGATTTGTTGCTGCCCAAAAGGTGAACAAGAATTCATTGGCTACACCACACAGGGCCAACACAGGCAGTCTGGATGAGGGGCCTGATCGAATGGACCCATGCAGAAGAAATTAGGATCAGAGCATTCAGGAAGGATAAGGCTGATGAAAATGTAGCTGAGTGCGAGGATATGATAAACGTAGTGGCAGGTCCTGATAAAGACAGGCCCTCACAATGATACCTGCTGCTCTGTGTTGATATCACTAAATCCACAGTGGTAGACTGATGAAGCGATATCGAAAGATTAACACACCGGAAATAAACAACTTAAGGGTAAAGGGCTTAGCTATAGAAAAAGACAAAAATGTGTTATGCTGACGATCTAATTACTATACTGCTAATGTAACAATGGTTGCTTATAGTGCAGGTGTGTATGCGAGCTGATTAAAAAAAAAATCACACACAGGGCGTGTTAACTTGTTTCTTTATTGCTTTTACTTTAATTCTAGCTTGAAATCGGAATCAAACTTGAGCAAGTTGTAACACGCACATTTATGCAAAATGACACATACAAGCACTGTAAAATGTAAAAATGTCAATCACTGCTGCAATTTATAAATAAAAAGTTATACAAATGGAAAGGTATCACAGGCGTTGGGGTTAGAGGATATCCTGCCATTCCAATGACAGCAGTAGCAATGCGTAACACAAGACCGATCAGAATAACAGGATGCAGGAGTGAGGTTCTTACCAGTTCCTTGGGACTCCTGATTTCCTTTTCCATCCAGGTAGGAGACATGCACTGCAAAGGAAAAGAGGAGAACATTACACAGAGCTTTTCACCTTCACCACATCAATGGAAGGGGATAAATTCCCAACGTTTTACACCCCAGGTCAGAGAAAAACCCCACGTCTCAAAGTGCCTTAAATACTGGGAAATACCCAGCCAACATCTGTCATGTATTCTAAGGAAAGGGAAAGACATCACCAATGTTCAAATACCTCTGACATTTGATAATCCTGGTCCCACCAGAAATGGCACCTACATAACATAGTCCCTCTGCTTTAACTCGGAGAAGTGCCCTCCAACTTCCAATTAGTTGGTCTGTGACCCATCTTTCTCATAAATGTTCTTTTAGCACAACCTCAGGGTTTAAGAAACTCACCTCAGATTCCCGTTATGTGGTTTTTGAAAGGCAACGAAAAGCTGTTTTGTTTTTCTGAATTCTTTGGTTCGATATACATAGTACATTAGAGCTCTTTTAAGGTCAAGAGTATGAAGGGCTCTTTCTGCAATTGAGTCTGGCTGTGGAAAGAAGACTGGCAATTCCACTGTTTGGTTTATGTGGAAAGATGATACCACTTTGGAGAGAAATTTGGGATTTGTTCTAAGTACAACTTTATGTTTGTGTACTTGGAAAAAAGGTTCTAAAAGAGTGAATGCTTGTATTTCACTAACTCTTCGCAATGAAGTAATGGCTACCAGGAAGGCAACTTTCCATGTTAAGAATTGAATCTCACAAGAATGCATGGGTTCAAAAGGTGGGCACATTAGTCTGGTGAGTACAATATTTAGATTCTAAGTAGGAACAGGTGGTGTTCTGGGGGAATAATACGTTTTAATCCTTCCATGAAGGCTTTTATAACTGGAACTCTGAAAAGAGCGGTATGTTTAATACTCTGCAAGTATGCTGATATTGCAGTAAGATGGATTTTAATTGATGAGAAAGCTAGATTTTATTTCTGCAAATGAAGTAGATAGCATACAATATCTTGTATTGATGCTGTAAGTGGATCAGTATTATTAGATTTACAGTAGTGAACAAATCTTTAGCATAGCATTGCCTAGTAGTAGGCATTCTAATGGAAGTTTTAAGTATCCAAATTCTATGACTTCAGGAGCCAAATGGCTAAGTTGAGAGCACTGGGATTTGGATGTCTGATTTGTCCCTTGTTTTGTGTTAACAAATCCGGTCTGTTTGGAAGTTTGGAGTGAGGTACTACTGACAGGTCTAGGAGTGTCGTGTACTAATGTTGTCGTGCCCACGTTGGGGCTATGAGTATCATGGTGAGAGAGGTCTGACGTAGTTTGTTGACCAGAAAGGGAAGTAGTGGGAGAGGGGGAATATCCTTGACCAGATGATCGATAGAGCATTGTCCTTGGCTAGAGGATGTGGGTGTCTGGATGCGAAGTTTTGGCAGTTTGCGTTTTCCCTTGTCGCAAATAGGTCTATTTCTGATGTTCCCCACTTTTGAAAGTACTGTTGAAGTACTTGAGAGTGAATCTCCCATTTGTGTGTCTGTTGGTGCATCCTGCTTAGGAGATCCGCTAGCTGATTGTGTATTCTTGGAATGTATTATGCTAACAGATGAATGTGATTGTGAATTGGCCATTTCCATATTGTTTGGGCTAGAAGGGACAGTTGAGATGAATGTGTCCGCCTTGTTTCTTCAGGTAATACATGGTCGTCATATTGTCTGTTTTTATCAGAACAATCTTGTGTTTGAGAAGGGGTTGAAATGTTTTTAAGGCAAGGAACACAGCTAATAATTCTAAATGGTTTATGTGAAACTTTCGCTGTTTTGAATACCATTCCCCTTGAATGGTAAGATTGTTGAAATAATCTCCTCAACCTATCATTGATGCATCTGTTGTTATTGTGGTCTGAGGCACAGGGTCTTGAAATGACCGCCCCTTCCTTCAATTGCTGAAATTCCATCATTGAAGGGACTTGTGCATTTGGTGGTCCAACAACACTAGATCTTTCAATGGGCCCTGTGCTTGAGACCATTGCTGTGAGAGGCACTGTTGTAGTGTCCTCATGTTTAGTCTTGCATGCAGTACTATTGCTATGCAGGATGCCATCATTCCTAATAGTTTCATGATACATCTTACATTGTATTGTTGATTTGGCCGCATTTGTGGTATGAGATTTTGGAAAGCTTGTATCCTTTGTGTATTTGGATAGGCTAAGGCTTTTTGCGTATTTAAAATAGCACCTAGGTAAGGTTGCACCTGTGCTGGCTTAAGATGAGATTTTTGGTAGTTGAGAGTGAACCCTAGTGTATGTATGGTCTCTATTACGTATTGAGTGTGTTGTTGGCATTGTATAAAATTGTTTGATTTTATTAGCCAATCGTCTAGATATGGAAAGACATGTATGTGTCGTCTTCTTAGGTAGGCTGCCACTACTACTCGACATTTTGTGAATACCCTTGGAGCTGTTATGCCGAATTGTAGAACTTTGAATTGATAATGTTTTCCTGCTATCACAAACCTACTATCACAAACCTTAGGTATTTTCTGTGAGCTGGATGTATATGGAAATACGCATCTTTGAGGTCAAGTGCAGTCATGTAATCTTGTTTTTGTAGTAGTGGAATGACGTCCTGCAGGGTTACCATGTGAAAGTGTTCTGACAGGATATATAGATTTAGGAATCTGAGGTCTAGGATGGGCCTGAGAGTGCCATTCTTTTTGGGAATGAGGAAGTATAGTGAGTATACTTCTGTTCCTTGTTGAGAATGTGGGACCAATTCTATTGCTTGTTTTAGTAGTAGCGATGGTACTTCTTGCTGTAATAGAACATTGTATTTTGGGGACAGCTTGTGGTAACGTGGAAGAATGTTTGGAGGGGTAGGAACAAATTCTAGGCAATAGCCATAGTGGATAATTGACAATACCCAATGGTCTGTGGTGATGTTTTGCCAATGGGAGTGGAATTGCTGCAGTCTTCCCCCCCGGCAGGAGATGTGTGGGGTTGAGGGACGGCAAATAAGTCACTGTTTAGATGGGGTAGTGGCTTGTTTAGAAGTTTGGAACTTGCCTCTGTTTCTAAAGTATTGGCCTCTGTAAGACCATCTAAATCCTCCTCTCTGGTACTGCTGTTGCCCTTGCTTTGCCTGGGAGGTAGAAGCCTCAGTGGATTGTGGCTTGAATCCTCCTCTGAATTGTTGCCTGCGAAAGGAGCCTCTATAGGGTGTTGTGTATAATGTTCCCATTGCTTTGGCAGTGTCTGAGTCTTTCCTCAGTTTTTCTATGGCCGTATAGACTTCCGGGCCAAACAATTGCTTTTTATTAAAAGGCATGTTGAGCTCTGCCTGCTGAATTTCTGGTTTAAAACCAGAAGGACGTAGCCATGCATGTCTACATATAGTAATGGCAGTATTGACACTTCTAGCTGCTGTATCTGCAGCACCAAGGGAAGACCGTATTTGACTACTGGTTATGCTTGTGACCCTCTTCCACGACTTGTTATGCCCTTTTTTGGTGTTCCTTGGGGAGGTGCTGTAGGAGTTCCTGCATCTCGTCCCAGTGGGCTCTATCGTACCTTGCTAGCAAGGCTTGCAAATTGGCCATTCGCCATTGGTTGGCAGCCTGTGTCTACCCTCTTGCCAGCAGCATCAAATTTCCTACTCTCCTTATCAAGAGGAGGAGCATCCCCTGATGACTGGCTATTAGCCCTTTTTCTAGCCGCACTTACAACCACTGAGTCTGGAGGAACTTGGTGTGTATATTTTTTGGGTCAACCATGGCTCTCTGGCAGTGGTGTACCCAAGGCCTTCGATTATTTTTTTGTAAGTGGGTGTAGGGGCAGACGTGCTCACGTGCTGTCCAGAAGTGATAGGCCTATCTTCTTCCGATTCTTGTTGGGAGTCGGTGTCTCTGATGGAGACCGCTGTCTGTGCCTGTACTTCCTCCATGATGTTGAGATGTTCCGTACTCTTGGACGCCATTTCCAATCTTCTGGCTCTCCGATCACGCAGGGACTTCTTGGATCAAAACGATCGACAGGCCTCACAATCTTCTTCTTTGTGATCAGGAGAAAGACACAGATTACAAACAAGGTGTTGATCTGTGTAGGGAAATTTTGCGTGGCATCGAGGACAAAATGGAGTCCGGCCCATCAGGCTTTGACGCGGTAGGCCCGAACAGGCCAGAGTCGGGCGTACGCGCCCAGAATGGCGAAATCTAGTTTCCAACAGTATTATCGGTTCGAGGCTAGATAGAAACACGATCGAAACAATACTGACGATTAAGGGAGTTTTCTAAAGTTTCCGGTTCGAAATCTCAGAGTGAGAGGAAACACGTCCGAACCAGACAGCGGAAAGAAAACAATTAACAATGGAGTTGATGACCATGTGCAGTATGACCAGGAGAAGGAGTAACACAATCATGTGACTCCGAAAAGACTTCTTCAAAGAAAAACAACTTGTAGCACTCCGAGCCTAACACTAGATGGCGGAATAATGCATTGCATGTGTATCTGCAGCTACACATGCCATCGAACATATATATATATATATATATATATATATATATATATATATATATATATATATATATATATATATATATATATATATAGCTTATGTGTACATACAGACGGGAAAGATCTCTGCATGGTTAAAGATGTGCCCAGAGTGCTCAACTGTAAGCTGACTAGATTCCTAATGCTGATTGTTTTGTCATAGGCAAGCATGGATCATGTGTGTGCACCATGGAATTGGCCTGTCTATCAGATTGTAGTCTTGTTGGACCAAGAGGGTCGCCCAAAGCCCTTATACTGATGGAAGGCTTTTGCCTTCACCAAGAGTTAAGGAGCACGACTGTGGCGGTGGCAGCATACCATGTAGTGATCATTAGTAGTGAACAGGTCCTTTTTTACCCTATATCACAGGAGTGATGCCCACAGGCTCACTCGCCTTTTTAAAAGTTCTGCTGCTGTAAGCTTAACTCACCCTTGACCCAAATCAGGTAAATGTGGAGTGCTGCACAGCGGAGAAGAAGTAACTCCTCGCTGGATGTATGTGTGCCTGGGAAGAGTACAGTACGAGGATATAGCAGTATTGTGCAATATATGTGTGTGTGGTTAAGGCATGTACTTAGTGTATGTTTGCCTGCGGACAAGATCGACTGACTATTGTGAGCTATTGTAAGCATGGACTGTGGTGACTACTTTTATTGTTTTAATAGTATTGACTATCTTGTGTATATTTTATTTTCAGGATGTAATTGTGCCTTTCGGGGTACTGTAATTCATATTGCATAATTTGTAGTATAGTAGAGGCACCTAATTGCAGAAGGTGTCAGGTATTGTTCCACCTCTAGCCTTAACACAGCACCTGGGGAACAACCTAATCAATGGGAAATATGGGAAGCAGTATTCCTTGCTTACATGGAGGTTCTGGAAGGCGAGGAGTGTGAACCAGAGAGAAAATTTGCACTTTTAAAACATTGTTTAGGAGGATTTGGATTGAAAGAGTTTAAAAATGTATGTGCCTTAGTCAACCCTGGTAACATTAATGTTTACCAATATGCTTTTAATCAGTTATGTTTACGGTATGGTAGAAAAAACAATATTGTGATGGAACTATTCATAGTCTATTCTAGAAAACGCTGAATCTATTGAGGAGTATGTATCTACACTTAGATCGCTTGCTGTAACTTGTGATTTTGAACAAATTACACATAAGCAAGTTTGAAGGGATCAGATTTTGATGAGAACAAACAACAAGAAGATACAGAAAAGACTCTGGACCACTACAAATAGGTCACTTAACGCTGCCACTGAAATTGCTAAAGCTGTTGAACACTCTAAAAAATATGTACAGGAAATAAGGGGAAATGGAAATAATGAAGTGCATGTAGTGATAAAAAGCGAGAATAAGTTAAACAAATATCAGATTACACAAACCAGAAACAAAGCCTATATGTAAAACACCAGATGAAAAAAATAATATAACACTATGTTATAGATGTGGCAGTAATGGTCATGTAGGTAACTTAAAGTTATGTCCGAAATAGGAAAATACTGTTAGAGATGCAAGAAAGGGCACTTTGGAAGGGTATGTAGATCAGCTTAAAAGAAAGTAAATGTTGTGCAGAACTCTGATGATAACAATAGTATGAATGATTATTTTGAACAAGACATTAACACTGTGTTGACTACTAGTGGGGAAAAATGAAACAACTACATTTCCTTCATGTGAAATAGATATTGATGGGATATTTTATGGATGCTAGTTGATTCATGTGCTTGGTACACCATCATACCATATAGTTAAAGAGAAATGTTCCAATAAAATGTTACTGTTGCCTGATGTAGCACCAGGAGGGTGCACAGGTCATAGAATTGAATTAGTAGGGTATTTCATGGCAAATCTAGAGTTCAATAAATGCTGCACGTATGGTAAAGTGTATGTGGCCAGGAAGAAGCAATCCTTATTAGGTTGGCCATATCAGGAAGAAATGGGAATTAGACTAGACCCAACGGCTGATCCGCCTGTGTACAGTATTGAGAAATCCTCCAGTAATAAGACCACTGATTTCATTCATAAGTTAAAGCTACGATTCCCTAATGTTTTTAGTAATAAATTAGGAGAATATAAAGGATTTAAACATTTGATTAGAATAAATGATAATGCTATTCCTTCACGTCATAGAGTAAGAAATGTTCCACTGTTTTGACCTTTGAAAAGGAACCTGAGAAGATATATGTGAGGAGGGTGGTTGAAGGGTACGGTTGGTGTAACTTACCGGATGATGGATGGTCATGAAAATAAACGTTGAGACACTAAGGATTTCACGTTGTCAGAGTCCTTGTTCAGGAAAGAGGAGAATAAGATATTCCTACACTCATCCTATACCAAGAGCACATGAACTAAACAACAAGTTAGGTGCAGCCAAATTCCTTAGTACTTTTGACTTAACTGCAGCGTACTATCAAATTAGGATGTCACCTGGAGCATGAGATAAGACAGCATTCTCTACATCTGATGGGCATAATCAGTTTAGTGTTATGCCCTTTGGTTTAAAGAATGCCCGTGCCACCTTACAAAGGTTGGTTTTGGAGTCCTTTAGAGCAGCATATCTAGACGATAGCACGGTCTTCAGTTCCTCCTGGCAAAATCACCTGATCCACCTGAGGAAGGTTTTGCAGGCCTTGCAATCAGCAGGCCACACTATTAAGGCATCAAAGTGCCAGACAGGGCAGGGCAGTGTTGTATCCTTGGACCACCTTGTAGGTGGAGGCCAGACAATTCTGGATTGGGAAGCTACAACAACCCAGACTCAAGTCAGGGCATTCCTTGGCTTGAGGTTTGTGAAGCGGTATGGATCCATTCTGATCCCCTAACAGCATTTACCTCAAAGAAAATGCCCAGAAAAGTAAACTGGACTCTTGACTGTCAAAAGGCCTTTGACACCCTGAAAGACGCAATGTACTCAGCACCAGTTCTTAAAGCTCCAGATTGTTCTAAGCAGTTCATTGTGCAGACATACGCCTCTGAACATGGGGTAGGAGCAGCCCTGTCCAAAACCAATGATGATGGCCATGACCAGCCTGTTGCTTTCTTTGGCACAAGGTTACTTCTTAGGGAGCAGCGTTGGAGTGCCATTGAGAAGGGAGGCCTTTGCTGTGGTTTGGTCACTGACAAAGCTGAGATCATACTTGTTTGGTACTTACTTTATTGTTCAAACTGACCGCAGACCTCTCAGATGGCTGATGCAAATGAAAGATGGGAACCCTAAACTTTTGAGGTGGTCCATCTCCCTACAGGAAATGCACTTTTCATTGGGACACAAACCTGAGAATGCCTATGCCAATGCTGATGGCCTTTCCAGGTTCTTCCACTTAGACAATGAGGACTTTCTAGGGAAAGGTTAGTCTCATCCTATTTAGTTTTGGAGCGGGTTATCTAGGAAAGTGCCCTTTTTGGCATGGTTACCCCCCACACACTTTTTGCGTGATATTGATGCTGACTTGACAGAGTATGCTGGGATCCTGCTATCCAGGCCCCAGCACCAGTGTTCTTTCCCAAACTTGTAACATTGTTCCCACAATTGGCACACAGTAAAGTCCCTTGTAAAAGGTCCCCATGGTACCAAGGGTCCTGTGGCCAGGGAAGGTCCCAAATGGCAGCAGCATGTGTTCTGCCACCCTGGAGACCCCTCATCAAGCACATAAACCCTGCCTTTGCTACTTGTGTATACTGGTGGGGAGAAAAGGACAAAGTCAACATGGCACCCCTCTCAGGGTGCCATGCCCACAAACCATTGCCTGTGGCATAGGTGAGTCACCCCTCTAGCAGGCCTTACAGCACTAAGGTAAGGTGGACTATACCACAGGTGAGGGCATAGCTGCATGAGCAATATGTCCCTACAGTGTCTAAGTGCATTCTTAAACATTGTAAGTGCAGTGTGGCCATATAAAGTATATGGGCTGAGAGTCTGTCATTACGAACTCCACAGCTCCATAATGGCTTCACTGAAGTCTGGGAAGCTTAGTATCAAACTTCCTAGAATAATAAACACACACACAAATAACCAAATACATTTAACAAAGAAACTTCCACTCAAGATTGGCACCCCGCCTTAGAACACCACCATACAAGAAAAAGAATAGGTGGTACATCCTTCTCCGTTCAAGCAGCCAAACTATGCAATTCATTACCCCTAAATATAAGATCCACGGATAACTATCTTGTCTTCAGGAGACAACTCAAAGAGTTGGCTGTTAACTTCATAACCACCATATTCAAACAGCAATGGACTGCATATGCCTGAGTTGATAAATATTTTTAATCTAATTATGTGTATTTTCTAGATACGTATAGTTCTTATAGTTCTTTAGGAAATGTGTATCGCTACTATGTCATAACAAATTCTACACTTACTCTTTAAAAGTGTTTAACAAATGTACATTTACTCACGGTTAAATATATATAGGTGTGTGCGTGTGCATGTGAGTGTTTATATATGTGTGTGTGTATATATATACATATATATGTAAACACAAACACAGTCCTGGTCAGTGACGAGGCGAATTCTTAAGCGGTCCGGCACGGGTTCCAGGAGCCCAAAATCTCGCGTGTAGCAATTTCATAATCCAGAAAAGGATAACCGGACACCATGACCATGCAAAATTACATTTATTGACACGTTTCGGCCGTAGCCTTGCTCACAATACTCCTCCAATTCATTCAAAGCACATATAAATCTAATCTATACAACATAAAGAAAGGACTAATTTACAAAAAACAAGCTCCTAAAGAGGGAAAGCGTGGCGGCCATTTTGAACTGTATCTTTTTGCTTCTTATAACGTAATAAAATGTTAATGGCAACACAACATATTCAACACTTTTGCCTATGATAAGGAACTGTATTTATCTTTATATTACCTTCAGTTTGTCAACCTATAGTAATAGTTCATAATAATGCAGGTTAAATATATTTGCCCTCTATAATTTTTAAAGATGTTATAATTCTTTTTATTAACAAAAAAACAAAAAAATATAAATCCACTTATCCCCTCTGGCTATTTTTCAATTAATTTACATAAAATTTACATAAAAATACTATCTTCACATTAAGTCCCTAATCACCCACTCTTAACTCCAATATAAATCTAAATTCACTTCTAAAAAGCCCATTAACAGTGTTATAAAACCTAAATGTTTTTTAAATATTTTAAATATTGCAAATATTTTGAATATTTTATTTATTTTGTTTTAAATATCTTAAATATTTTAAATATGCCTCATATATAAATAAGACTAATTGAAAAAAATAAGATCAATTGAAAAAAAATTAAGACCAATTGAAAAAAATCTAAAATGTAAAGAACCCAACTGCAATGGCTTCCTCTTGTCCATCTTAACTACTTATTATTCCGTTATTTAGATAGACATCCCATTTGAATAGCTAATATCAGTAGGGTATCCTAACTATATATTGAGAAAAAATTAAACATATCCGGAGTCTTTCGACTTGCGGATCTTTTTTGATTAATGAATTTCTTCTGATTAATGAATTTTTTGATACTACCAAATGTATATTAGTTAAGAATTGTAAATATTTTTATATTTCTATTTTTGTATTCCTTTGCTTGTATATTTTGGGGTTATTAGTATGTGCGGTGTGGGAACCTGTGTAGTATTGGTATTTATAGGAAGTTTCCAATTTGCAGACTTAGCTTTTTGTCCATTTATCTATTTATTTTGAGATTTCTGAATATATTTAAATATTTATAATTATTTAGATTGAGGTATTACTTATATATAGTTAGGATACCCTACTGATATTAGCTATTCAAATGGGATGTCTATCTAAATAACGGAATAATAAGTAGTTAAGATGGACAAGAGCAAGCCATTGCAGTTGGGTTCTTTACATTTTAGATTTTTTTCAATTGGTCTTAAATTTTTTTCAATTGATCTTATTTTTTTCAATTAGTCTTATTTATATATGAGGCATATTTAAAATATTTAAGATATTTAAAACAAAATAAATAAAATATTCAAAATATTTGCAATATTTAAAATATTTAAAAAACATTTAGGTTTTATAACACTGTTAATGGGCTTTTTAGAAGTGAATTTAGATTTATATTGGAGTTCAGAGTGGGTGATTAGGGACTTAATGTGAAGATAGTATTTTAATGTAAATTTTATGTAAATTAATTGAAAAATAGCCAGAGGGGATAAGTGGATTTATTATTTTTTGTTAATAAAAAGAATTATAACATCTTTAAAAATTATAGAGGGCAAATATGTTTAACCTGCATTATTATGAACTATTACTATAGGTTGACAAACTGAAGGTAATATAAAGATAAATACAGTTCCTTATTATAAGCAAAAGTGTTGAATATGTTGTGTTGCCATTAACATTTTATTACGTTATAAGAAGTAAAAAGATACAGTTCAAAATGGCCGCCACACTTTCCCTCTTTAGGAGCTTGTTTTTTGTAAATTAGTCCTTTCTTTATGTTGTATAGATTAGATTTATATGTGCTTTGAATGAATTGGAGGAGTATTGTGAGCAAGGCTACGGCCGAAACGCGTCAATAAATGTAATTTTGCATGGTCATGGTGTCCGGTTATCCTTTTCTGGATTATGAAATTGCTACACGTGTGATACATATATATGTGTGTAATTCTATGCTTAGCATGTTCCTAGGTCATTGCATAGCTCCTAGATAAGTTCTTGTATTAGATACTTATGAATCCCTGCTCTCGTTTTTATATCACTGATCAAATATTTTATTATTATAAGCATTTCACTATTCAAAAATTGAGGAAAGATAAATAAATATTAGAAAAGTACATTTATTAATTAATTTCAAATATTACAAATCTTGAAAGTCTGTGTTTATACCATTCTACTTTTCTTCTCATATTAATATACCCAGTATTATAGTCCTTGAACATATATTCCATTACTATGTATTCACATATCTATTTACTCTAGTCTCACTGTACTAGAGAAAAATTAAACAATAAATAAAATCTATAAATAAAATTCAAATTATGAATAATTAAAGTAAAAATAAATAAAATAAAAATGACAAAAATGTTTATATATATATATATATATATATATATATATATAATATAAATGTATTCTCTTGTAAGCTTTACTTTGTCTACCCATCACCCTATGTCATGTCTCTATCAATGTATCCTCCATACCTACTCCGAGTCATCCCAAACCCATTCTACTACTTTCATTTCCAAAATAACCCTGCCTAAGCTCTTTCCTCCTCTTCCACATCTAGCTCACTCCAAACCTCAGTTTACTACCATGATCTCCCAAACAACCCTACTAAACTCTCCCTCATTTATCTAACCTTTGACTCACCCAACACCCCTACTGCTACTATGATCCCCCTAACCCTTTCCATAGACTCTTCCCTCCTCCATCTTTCCATTACTCATCCAAAGCCTCATCCTATTACTATAAACTCCCAATTAACACTTCTGGATTCTTCACTCCTATAGCCCTCCATTACTCTAGTCAATCCATCTAACTAACTCACATAGCCTCTGCTCAAATTAACTCATAATAATACTAATACTGTACTCATATTTCCCTATACTAATCCACCAGTAACTCCTCCTGGGTTCCGGCTACTCGCCGAAAAGTGCTCATCAGGGGTAGTAAGCGCTATATAAATACTATTACAAATACAATTCCATGAGAGATGTAGTGCTGTGCAGTGCACGTGCAATGGAAGCATGTGCTGGGTGTATGTGTGCTTCCGTTAAGTACAATACAGGAAAGGTGAAGTGTTGTGCAGCGCACACATAGTGAGTGTGTGTGCTGACAGAGTTTATAATTGCAAATAGCACACCGTGGTACAATACAGAAAAGCTACAGTAATGACAGTAATGAGAAGTGTGTGCAAACTGTATGTGTGTCTGAAAGGGCACAATGCATGGAGGTAACAGTAATGAACTGTAAGTGTGCCTTGAATGTACAATGAGTGCAAGTATGCCTGTAATAGGACATTACATGGAGGACCCAGGATTGCAATTTGGGAAGCCCAGGCCTAACAGGTGAAGATATGAGGCGTAGAGGAATCCCCCCAGAAAGATTTGTGTATTGCTGCATTCCTGTGAGCTAGGAGGGACACACACTGGAGGAAGGGACTCCCTCTTCACAGTTATAAAGGGTGCTTTGTGATCCAGTGTTAGATCACAAGGCTGGGGACTGGAAACATCTCAGGAAGAGATAGGGCTGATAAGAGAATCATAGCGATTAGGGCTGGGAGCCCAAGATTAACCTTTTGATGCGCATACCACTCTGGCTGACATCCAGATATGAACTCTGGTCACTCCCATGAACTGTGTTGTGGGTCTATCAACCTTGGAGTCTTTCCTGCTATAACAGACAGACTTTCAAGAGGAAAGAAGAAAAGGAAATATATGCACTTCAAAAGAAGCAGAACCACAACATAAAGCTTCAAAGACACAAACCCTACAATGTGTCCTCTGCCAAGCAGCCAGACGGGCTGTGTGTGAAGGGGAAGATCTGCAAGACCTCTTCCTGTGATCAGGACTAGGGGCAAAGACTTGCTAGTGGGAGAGGGGACATCACCCAGGAAAAAACAAGATCAACTGCCAAGGAGCCTGGAGCACCAGAGCCTGCACGATTGCCAAGACCAGTGTGTTCTGTGAGGAAAAGGAAAGTGGTGGAGAGAGAGAGGTCCAGTGGGGAGGCCTGCAGCGAGGACCCCCTTAGTGAAGTGTGAGGGAATGGTTGTGCACCGATGAGGTGGTTGGCAGTGTGCAGGAATGACCCTGCGATCCCCATATGCCAGGAGAGGGCTGCTGTGACCTGAGGTGTGTAGTAAGCACCAAGTGAAAAATGCTAGGCCCGCACCACCTCATTGTGGTGACCCCGTATGCCAGAAGGAGCCACCTTTGAACTATATGTAGTCAGAGCATCGAGACTGGTGTCCGCCTTAATTGGCAACCCTGTATGCAAGGAGGGGCCACCATGGTGAGGACGTGGGCGCTGGAAGAGTCTGCACCTCAATAGAAAGTACTGTGGCAACCCCTTGTGCCAGAAGGTGCTGCTGTTACTAACATCATGAGAAGTTCAGCTCGTTACCTGGACAGGAGACTGAGGCTGTGACCAAGGGGACAAGCCCGCACACCAAGATCTGCACAAGACTGATTCCCCCAAGGACCGTGAAGGACGCCATTGGAGACGTTGCACCCTTGTTGGACTCCAGGTGGCAGTTGAAGGATCGAACCACTCCACCTCGTAAGGAGAAAAGTGATTTGCTTTGTCTTCGCGGAGTGGGACCGATTGTTGGGACAAGCTGACAGTGCTGCTCAAGGGAGATGGCCTGCACCTGCCAAGTGCTGTCGAGTGAACCATAAGCAGCCAGACTTCATCGAAGATCAGGATGTGTGAGCGCCAGCGGAGAGGGCACTTGCTGCATGCTTCTATACTGCCAGAGCAGGTAAGACTAAAACTGGGCCTGTGGGTCCCCCAGGGGGACTTGATGCTGATGGTACTGCGGCACTGTAGGAAGTATGTTCTTTTTATAGTATATCAAAATGAGATATGCTGTGCTAAGAGTCCAGGAGTTCCCTTACTAGTGGACAGGGGCTTGCTCTAGCAATCCCAAGGTGCTCTATTAGGGGGTAGTGTGGTCGAGCAGCCTTAGGCCTACCCGATAAGACTGTTAAACATTTACCATATACACACAGTCCATTAATAAGACACACGGCTCAATAAGGAGATCCATTCCAATTCACAAAATAATAAGGACCTTTATATATGTTTAGGCACCAGAATCAATACAATCAGGTAAGTATGTTTTGCAGGAAAAATGTTCACAGTTTCGAACAGTCAACAGTGCAATTCTTGAAAGCTGCAATCAATGCTTAATTTGTAAATAAAAACGTGACGGTGCCCAAAGCTCTCCTCTTAAACACGCAGCTGGTGCAATTAAATGTGCGAACACGGAATACTGAAGCAGCATAATCCTAACGCCATCTTGAGCCTCTTCAATCCATTTACAGCCACTCCCTGCCACTTCAGCTCACTCTTGCAGATTTATGCTTTCTATCATTGTGACGCTTTTTCGTTTTTCTCTTCCTCTGTGTTGCCCATGTGTGTCTTTTGCTCACAGTAAATGTTTGAGGCAGAAAAATAAGCGCTGGCCCTCACAAATAAGTGCCGGTGCTCAGCACTGGAAACAACAAGCACAAATTAAGCACTGGCTGCAATGTTATCCTATGGAGGAAAAACATTTATGGCAAGCAGGTTCTCAGCGACGACTTACAGGACCAATCTTCCAGACTTAAGATTAGTATAGGGCGGGTTCCTAGGCCACACCAACAGGTCACCTGGGCGGCACTAGGGCAGTAGGGTGCAGAGGTGTGTTTCAGTGTCAGGTGCCCGATGAACTTAATGGGGATCGGTCTGGTCAGAAAGGCACTGCCAGCAGGGACTGGGAGTCTAGTCTGGATGAACCACTGAGGGGTTTCAGTTCTTGCGATACTCTTGGCCGTAGGGACACAAGTGGTCATGTTTTCCTTGCTCTGAGGCAGCCAGGTGCAGAGGTGGTTTGGATCGTAAGGTTTCCATCACCGGTGGTAGTCACCGTAGCGAAGGCCCACAGATACAGACTGCAGGCTTGGACTGTGGGTCCAGTCTGACTGAACAAACAAGTGGACTCAGGTCTCACAAGCGTGGGTGACTTAAAGACACCAGTAGTCCTCTTCTCCTCGGTCCAGGGAGTTCGGGTTCAGGGGTGCAGTGTACTATCAGGTTTCCGTCATCAGAGACGGTCACGGTAGTGAGGAGGCCTGCATAAAGAGGCTGCAGGCATTGGCTTGAAAGTCACCGTGGGTAAACCAATGATGGATTTTGTCTGGAGAGGCCAGGGACCACATTGGCACTGTTGGCCCACTTCAACTCCGGCTAGGGAGCACAGGTACAGTGGTGCTGTATGGCGTTGGGTTTCAGCAGCCCAGAGTTCTCTTCAGGGTTACTTGGGTGCCTGCAAGATGCAGAGAAGCAACTCCATTGCTCCACAGGAGTTTCTGGTTCGTAGTTGATGGATGGCGGTCCTCCCGGGCTGCTGGAGGCACAAGCAGATGCAGGACAAGGGGCTTTGGCACAACTGTTGAAGACAGCAGGGAGGCTGGGCGCAGAGTCAGTCACTGATCTTCAGTTCTCACTTTTGCGTCTCTGGGGTGTCAGCATGATCTGATTTCCTAGTGCCAGGGGCTATCCTAAATACCGAAATTTGGGACATTTAGGGGAGTGTAGGGTACACGAAGGGCAAAAGTCTTCAAACTGGGGGCCTAAAGTGATCCCAGTGAGTGGGCGGGGGGCATCAGGCTCTGTCCAAAATAAGCATTATACAGATAACAAGGCTTGTTTTAAGCAGAAGTATGTTATTTCATTTTTAAAAAGGTAACGGTACTTAACTGCAATAAATAGGTCTAGACATATTTAAATATTTACATCTTTATAAAATAATTGTGAAAAACTCTGGGGGGGGGGGGGCAATGATGTTTATTTTTCAAATGGGGCGGCGCGGCATTAAAAAGTTTGGAGACCACTGTCTAGGGTCACTATGGCCAACATATGAGTATTTCCTGTGGAAGTGAGCATAACCCTGTCCCAGAGTTTCTGGTTCTGCTATCACCAAGATGGCAGACTTTCATAAGTTGTGTCCACATCAGGCAGCTCACCTTAGGGGTTTGACTGACCAGAGATGTGGGCATGCCTCTCTGACTACTAATTTTCCCGCCTGTCCAGTTGCCAAGAGGGCCCTGGGGCATGGCGGGTCACCATCTCTCCTTTGAGCGAAGCCAGACCTGCATACCAAGGTGGGTGGGTGGTCTTCTTTGAAGCCCCCTGCCTTGGAATAAAGATTTGCAGGTCATCCAGATGGATGGGGGGGGTGTAAACGCCTCTCCCAGAGCAGGCTTTGCTCCTGACTGCCCGAGACAATGGCTCTCACCCATGGGGTCAGAAACACTTATGGTGGTGGCAGGCTAGTTAAAACTAGTCAGCCAGCACACAGGTAGATGGTAGGTTTTCAGGGGGCACCTCTAAGGTGTCCTCTGGGTACATGTATTGGTAAATCCGTCACTGTCATTAGTGAGGGTTAATCAATATGAGATGTTTGATACCAAACATCCATATTTTCAGCAAAGCCATCATGTAGCTGGGGAACTCGTATTGACTAATGTTCTCACATCCACTGAAAATGTCTTCCCTGTTCACTCACTTTGTCTGAGAATTGACAAAGGAATAGTAGAGGCATATCTGCTCCTGCAGATATGTCCACACATGTAATATAATGCACCCTGCCTTGGGGGTGTAAGGCCTGCTGTAGAGGTGACTTACATATACTGCATGCAGTATTAGGGGACATGGCACACTGACTGCGTGAGATATTGTGCTTTCACTTTTAGCTGCACCAAGACACGCAGCCTGGAATGGCAGTCTGCATGTTCTACGTGAGGGGTCCCTGAAGGTGGCACAATACGTGCTGCAGCCCTTGGGGACCTTCTTTTGTACCCATTCCCTAGGTACCAGGGGTACCATTTACTAGGGACTTACAAAAGTGCCAAAGGTATTGCCAATTGGGTAACAACTGCACAGTTTTAGGGAAATAGATCTGGCACTGGGGACCGGGATAGCAGGAACCCAGTGCAGTTTCAGTCAAAATTGCATTATTTACCAAGCAAAAAATAGGGGTGACCATGCCGAAAAGTGGCACTTTTCTACCTACACCATAGACACTTTTGACTGATTCCTAAAGAGTCAACAGGAAGCTCTTGAGTACGGCCTAGTAGTACGCATTCCCTGGATGCAGCCACCAGCAAATATGGAATAACAAGGAAGAGTGTGGGGTAGGGATTGGCTTGACAAACGCGTTGTTACTAATGAATGTTGGGCCATATGTATCATGCATTTTTGTGGTTGGGCCGTTTGCGATGGCAAAAATGCATTTTGGCATGTATGAAGTCCAATTCGCAATTGCACATATATACCGATTTAGCATTAGGAAGGAGCATGTCAAGGGTATCCCTTCCTAGTACTGAATAGCAGCGGTATGTAGGTATGTTTTATGACCAAAATGTAGTCGCAAACCATTCTCATTTTACCACCTACTTCAAGTAGGTGTTAACCCATTCGCAAACAGGAAGGGATCCCCAAGGGACCCGCTTACCCCTTGAGAATGGTAGTGAAAACGTTTTTTAAGATCAAGCAGTGGTCACATGGACTACTGCCTACTCTTAAAAAAATTTAAAGAAAACTTTTCATTTTTCTTTTTTAAATGCATCCTGTTTTCCTTTAAGGAAAACGGGCTGCATTTAAAAAAAAAAAAGATTGCTTAATTTAAAAGCAATCACAGACATGGTGGTCTGCTGAGACTAGCAGGCCACCATCCCTGTAGTTAGCAAATTGTGACCTGCCTCATTAATATTAATGAGGTAGGACGACTTGCAACCCATTAGGAAACACTAAATGAAACTCATGGAGTTTCATACATTCAAAAAGCAATTACCTAATTCATATTCACAGAGAATCGCAATTAGGAAATCGCAATTTGGAATAATGATACATATGACCCGTTGTTATTCCTTTGCATTAGCAGAGTTAGAAATAAAATAGTTGTTTTTCTTATAAAAGCGAGTTTAGGACTGGACATTCATTTATTGTCAGTACTGTGTGCACTTCTGAGTTACGAGTCGTGTTCACTCACCTATATCTACACTTCCCCCCCAAGGGAGCCTTTGACTGCTCGTCCACAGCTACCACTGAGGGTCAAGTGCGGAAGGGATACTTGGCCCACTTGCTTGGGATCAATAAGCAATCAATCAATCAATCAAACATTTATAGAGAGTGACTTACCACCCAGGGGGGTCTTAAGGTGCTAGATGGGGGATGCAGGTCAGTCGAAGAGCCAGGTCCCGAGGTCCTTCCTGAAGTGAGCCTGTGAGGGGAACTGCCTGAGGTGGAGCGGCATCATGTTCCAGGTCTGCGCGGCGAGGTAGGAGAAGGATCTTCCTCCAGCCCTGTTCTTCTAGATCCTGGGGATGGTGGCGAGGGCCATTTGAGCAGAGCAGAGTTGCCTGGATGGTGTGCAGAAGGAGAGGTGGTAGTTGAGGTAGGCAGGTCCAAGGTTGTGAAGGGCCTTGTATGCGTGTGTAAGGAGTTTGAAAATGATGCATTTCTTGATGGGGAGCCAGTGTAGGTCTCTCAGGTGGGTGGAGATGTGGCTGTGGATGTCCAGGATCAGTCTGGCCACAGCGTTCTGTATTCTCTGGAGTCTTGTTCGGAGTCTCTTGTTGATTCCGGCATAGAGTTGTTGCTATAGTCAAGGTTACTGCTGACGAGTGCCTTTGAGACTGTTCTGCTCGCGCCGATGGGGATCCACTTGAAGATCTTCTGGAGCAGGCAGAGTGTGTGGAAGCATGAGGATGAAACTGCGTTGACTTGGCGGGCCAGCGACAGTGAGGGGTAGAGATAGATGCTGAGGTTCTGTGCATGGTCGGTAGGAGATGGGGCAGTTCCGAGAGCACTGGACCGCCAGAAGTCATACCAGGTGGTAGGGGTGGGGCCCAAGATGAGGAGTTCCGTCTTGTCCAAGTTGAGCTTGAGGCAGCTGTCTCTCATCCAGTTGGTGACTGCCTTCATTCCACTGTGAAAGTTTCTTTTGGCTGTCAGTGGTTCTTCGGTGAGGAAGAGAATAAGCTACGTGTCATTGGCGTGTAAGGCTATGTTGAGCCTGTGGTGTCTAACAATCTTGGCGTGCGGGGTCATGTAGACATTGAAGAGGGTAGGGCTCAGGGAACAGCCCCGGGGAACTCCGCAGCTGGTTTCTCTCGGCTTTGAGGTGATAGGAGAGAGCCTGACTCTCTGGGTTCAGCCGGTAAGGAAGGAGCGGATCCACTCCAGGGCTTTGCCGCGGATGCTTGCGCTGTGCAGTCTGGAGCACAAGGTGGTGGGTAGTCTGGAGCACAAGGTGGTGTTGGAGACTGTGTCAAAGTCAGTGGAGAGGACAAGGGGGATGAGGGTAGCTGTTTCACTGGAGTCCAGAAGGGTGCGGATGTCATCCGTGGCTGCTAGGAGTGCGGTTTTGGTGCTGTCATTGCTCCTGAACCTGGATTGGGAGGGGCAGAGGATGTGGTTGGTTTTGATGAACTCAGTGAGCTGTGTGTTGATAGCTTTTTTGATTACCTTGGCAAGAAAAGGGAGCAATGACATTGGTCTGTAGTTTTTCACCTCCGTTGGGTCTGCGAAGGATTTCTTCAGTAGGGGTTTTATCACGTGTTTCCAGACATCCGAGAAGGTGGTGGTCTTGATGGAGCGGCTGAAGGTACGACATAGTTCAGGGGCGATGGTGGTGCCGGCTTCACTGAAGATGTGGTGGGGCATGGGTGCAAGGGTGCCCCAGAGTGGATGATATTCACATGCTTCAAGGTGTCTTCGGGGATCAGAAGGGTCCAGTGGTTCATGATCGGTCGGAGTCTGTTGTGGTGCTAGTGGGTAGGGGTGGCCCAAAAAAAAAAAAAAAAAGACAATTAATGCCATGATCTCAGGGGACTCCTGCACAATTGGGGGAGGAGGATTGGGGGGGGGGGGGGGGGGGGGGGGGAGAGGGGGTAGGGGGGAGGACGACAACAGAATGGTAGCCAGGGTGCATTCTTCAATTATAGGCCCCGGGGAGCCAAATCCTGGGGACACATTGTTTATTTGAGGGGAGGGGGCACGTGCCCCTCCTTCTGTCAGCCACTATAGGCCAAGGGGAGCCCACCTCAGGACCATGTTCCATGAGCTGGGGGGGGGGGGGGGGCAAGAATCCCATCACATGAAGTACATTTTGTACTGCTTTACGGGGACCGTGTGACCCCCCTTCTCAGAGTGCTTCGCCCCAGTGACCCTGTCCCCAGGGTCCAATTTAATAAATTAAGGGTGGGTGGCCACGGGCACCCCACCCAAAGGCATTATAGGCCCCCAGGAGCCTACCCCTGGGGCTGAAATGTGCCAAAAAGGGAAGGGGACAGCACAGTCCCTCTCCTCAGGCCTTCAAAAGCCCCAGGGACTCTATCCCCTAGGGCTGTTTAACTTTTTTAAAGGGAGGTGATCAAGCAGCCCTCTCTACATTTTACCCCCCGGGAACCCCATCCCACAGCATAGCGAGCCAGCTGAGGCCATGGGGGACCTGGGTCTCCCTCCAACCTGTGGATGGTGGGTGTCCCAGGGTTGGATACAGGGCACCCCATCCCCTTGGCCCTGCACCAATTAAAAGGTAGGTGCCCTCCCCTTTTAATATATACAAACCTGAGGGGTGGGGTTCCCAGGGTCATAATAGGCTCGGGGAGGGAGGAGCCGCAAGGCCTTAACAGGTTGGAGTGGCGGGGAATTCGGGCCTCTCCCCTTTTAATAGATAGATATACAGAAAGACAGACAGACAGACAGAAAGACAGAGATATATAGACAGATAGATAGAGATAAGGCCCTGGGGAGATGGAGTCCCGACAGCCATAATACGCTTGGGGAGAGGGGCCGTGTTGCTGCCCTCCCCTTCAATAATAATACAAAATAAAGAACGGCCCATGGGGTGGGGGTCCCCAGGGCCTTCCTAAGGCTTGGGGAGGGGGTCATGCATCCCCCTCCCCTTAATTGACAGTTAGGGCACCACAAGATGAGTTCCCCAGGGCTGAGAAAAGCTCAAGGAGGGGGATTGCACGGCATCCGCCACATAAATAATATTCCTGGCCCCAGGGGATAAGGTCGCAAAAGCCATAATAGGTTTGGGGAGGAAGGCCACACGCCCCCCACCGCCCCTTTAAATTAAATACAGCCTGGGGGATTGAGGTCCCCAGGGCCTAATAATGCTGGGGAAGGGGGATCATGTGGCCCCCTTTAAAAATAAATAAGTCCCTAGGAAATGGGGTCCCCAGGGACTAATGAGGATCAGGGAGGGGGGCCACACAGTCCCCCTCCACTTGAAAAAATGCAGGCCTGGGGGACTGGGTCCTCATAGCCTAGTGAGGCTCAGGGATGGGGCAATGCGGCCTCCCTCTCCTTTAAAAAAAAAAAAAAAAAACGGCCCTAAGACCTGGGGTTGCAGGCAAGGCCCCTGTTATGAATGGCCTAAAACTTTGTGAAGTGGGGGTTGGCTGCAAGCCAGGCAAGGGGGGTGGGGTGCTTCGCTGTACGTATGGTAATAATATATTACTTTACACTGGAAAAAAAAAAAAAAGAAATTCACTGAAAAAAAAAACAAAGGTTAAAATAACGTTATAGCTAGGTGTGATAAAAAGATCAGTTTTTGTTTAAAAAATAAAAATCTTAGCAATACATTGAAAAAAACAAAGGTTAACCTCTTGCGTTCCCAGGACGTAACGGTTACTTCCTCGTTTGCACCGCTCGGGTGCCGCAGACGTAACAGTTACGTCCTGCTATGGGCCCTCGGGGGGAGCAGATGGCCAAGCACCCCCTGCACTGGGCAGGGATGGAAGGGGAAATCGCTATCACTTTCAACTGTGCTCACCCTGCACCGCCCCTCGCTCCCCCCTACCGGGGTGGGGGTCTGATGACCTCAGCGCAGGATCACGCGCTGACCACATCAGAGGCTGCCCCCTCCGCGCTGAAAGAATTTCTCCTCCGATCACGTGAAGGGGGCGAGAGAGGTATCAAAGGAAAGGAAAGGCATGTCCCTTCCTTTGATGTCTCTCTCTGCATTTCTGCTGCCCGATCGAATCGCGATCGGGCAGCACAAATGCCCACTAGACACCAGGGAATTCTTTGTATTTATGCTTAAGGGGAGCAACCCCCCACACCCCCCGGGGGCATATCGGCCTATTATAATTAGGCCTACCTGCCCCGGGTGAGGGGGGGGGAGGGGGGGAGGGGGAAGGGGTTAATGCTAGACACGAGAGATTGTTTTTTGTTTGTTTTTATTCTATTCTATTTTTCTTTTTCTTTTTTTTTACAGAGGGTCGCTTCCCTGGGGGGCAATTTTATTTTAGGCCATTTCTGCCCCCCCCCCCCCACCCACCCCTTGGGGGCAGATTGGCCTATTTTTCTTAGGGGAGCTAATTTATTTTAGGCCTCTAGGAACCAGGGATTTTTTTTTTGCTGAAATTTCACGCAAGGGAAGCGACCCTTTAGGCAAGGGTTGTTCCCGTGGGGGGCAAAGTTATTTTAGGTCATTTCTGTCCCCCCTTGGGGGAAGATCAGCCAATGCTTATTAGGCCAATCTGCACCTGGTGGGGGGGGGGGGGGGGGCACACACCACTTAGGCACCAGGGGGGTGTGTGTGTATGTGTGTGTATGTTTTGTTTGGGGGGGGCAGCCCCTTGGGCAAGGGTTGTTCCCCATGGGGGTACATTACTGTTGGCCATACTTGCCCCCCTTGGGGGCAGATCGGCCTATTTTTGGAAGGCCCATCTGCCCCCAAGGTGGGGCAGAAAGCCCACCAGAGAAGATTTTTTTTTTTTTTTTTTAAAAGAAAGGTTGGGGGTATGGCCATATCCCCACCCCAAATAAATGGGGTGAAAGTTGTTCTGCCCACCGGTGGGCAGATGGGGCAATTACCCCCTATCCACTCCCTGGGGGGCAGAAAGACTACTAGATGTCAGGGAATTAAAAAAAATAAAAAATAGTTGGGTGGTGGCTAGCAACCAGTGTGAGCATGGTTATGCCCACACCCCAACTGAAGGGGGTAACAGTCTTTCAGCTCTCCCTCGCACAATAAAACATCTTATCTCACAGCAAGCAAGAGGACATTTGATTATTTTGGGTTTTGGTATTACATATTGGCCATGAGAGCTTGTCTAACTCTCAAAATCGTCCCACTCGGAATGGTCAGGACTGCACTTTTTGGACTTTGGGGCGCTGCCATGTAGAAAAAAACCACAAGACCTAGACCCATCTGAAACCTAAACATCTGGGTGAGTCCAGGGTGGTGTGCTTCACATGCACCCGCACCATTTTCTTACCCACAATGCCCTGCAAACCTCCAACTTTGCTGGAAATCACACATCTTTCACACATTTTTGTGATGGAACCTACCGGAATATGCAGGACTCCACAGAATTCCTACCACCCAGCATTGTCGCATCTATACCGATAAAAATTCTGCCCCACTTGTCAGCCTAAAAATGTTTTTTTTTTTTTAAACTGCCCTTTTGGACCCGCTTTGGTTTCCCCTCAATTTCGACATGTTTTTGTCTCTTCCCTGACACAGGCACTTGGCCCACCTACAAAACTGAGGTATAATTTTTACCAGAAGACTGAGGGGAACGTTGGGTGGTAGGAAATTTGTCCTGGTGCGGTGATCCCACACAGAAATGTGGGAAAAATGTGATTTTGTAACTAAATATGAGGTTTGCTGAGGATTCTGGGTAAGAAAACACTGGGGGATCCATTCAAGTCACACCTCCCTGGACTCCCTCAGGTGTCTAGTTTTCAGAAATGTTTGGGTTTGGTAGGTTTCCCTATATGGCTGCTGAACCCAAGACCAAAAACGCAGGTGCCCCCCGCAAAATCGGGTAGTTTTGTATTTGATCATTTTGAAGTGTCCACATAGTGTTTTGGGGCATTTCCTGTCGCGGGCACTAGGCCTAACCACACAAGTGAGGAACCATTTTTATCAGTTGCCTTGGGGGAACGCTCGGTGAAAGGAAATTTGTGGCTCCTCTCAGATTCCAAAACTTTCTGTCACCAAAAGTATTTTTGTGGCCAAATTTTGAGGTTTGCAAAGGATTCTGGGTAACAGAACCTGGTGAGGGCCCTACAAGTCACCCCATCCCTGGATTCCCCTAGGTATCAAGTTTTAAAAAACGCACAGGTTTGGTAGGTTTCCCTAGGTGCCGGCTGAGCTACAGGCCAAAACCCACAGCTAGGCACTTTCCAAAAAACACAGCAGATTTCAATGTAAAAATGTGATGTGTCCATGTTGCGGTTCCTGCGAGGGGTATTAGGCCTACCCTCACGAGTGAGGTACCATTTTTATCGGGAGACTTGGGGGAACACAGAATAGAAAAGAAGAACAAGTGTTATTGCCCCTTGTCTTTCTCTACATTTCTTCGTTCCAAATGTAAGAAGACCGTGTGTAAAAAGACATCTATTTAATTTAAGAAATACCCTGTAATCCACATGCTAGAATCGGGTCCCTGGAATTCAGAGATGTGCAAATAACCATTGCTTCTCAGCACCTTAACTTCTGCCCATTTTGGAAATACAAAGGTTTCCTTGATACCTACTTTTTACTCATCATATTTCACCAAATGAATTGCTGTATACCCGGTATACAACGAAAACCCATTGCAAGGGGCAGCTCCTTTATTGGCTCTGGGTTCCTAGGGGTATTGATGAACCTACAAGTCCTATATATCCATGCAACCTGAAGAGTCCAGCAGACGTAACAGTATATTGCTTTTGAAAATCTGATATGGCAGGGAAAAGTTACAGAGTAAAACGTGGAGAGAAATGGCTCTTTTTTTCACCTCAATTTCAAAATGTTTGCTGTTATTTTCCGTAGGAAAACCTTGTAGGATCTACACAAATGACCCCTTGGTGAATTCAGAATTTTGGCTACTTTTCAGAAATGTTTAGCTTTCCGGAATCCAGCATTGGTTTCGCACCCATTTCTGTCACTAACTGGAAGGAGGCTAAAAGCACAAAAATAGTAAAAATGGGGTATGTCCCAGTAAAATGCCCAAATTGTGTTGAAAATGTGTTTTACTGATACAAGTCAGCCTGTTTCTGAAAGCTGGGAAGATGGTGATTTTAGCACTGCAAACCTTTTGTTGGTGCCATTTTCAGGGAAGAAACCACAAGTCTTCTTCCGCAACCCTTTTTCCCCTTAAAAAAAAAAAAAAAAAAAAATATATATATATATATATATATATATATATATATATATATATACACAACCTTATTTTTTAATAAGGCAACCGGCACTCCGTGAATGTGCAAAAATAAGGTTTAATACAAACAAACAGGAACGCGTTTCGGCGTCTCCACCTTTCTCAACCTGTGTGGGCCGCCATTTTTGCCCCATTTAAATACAAGTGAATTTCTTAAAGCAACATAGTAACAAAAATACTAATAGTTAAGCACATAATATTTACAACATCCATCATTTCGTCTTATTGAGAAACCATATTTAAATACCTGTGAATTGAACCTCCTATTTCACATATTTTGTCTATGAAAACCTTGTTCTTATATGAAAACAAATATAATCTAAGTGATAAATAAAAACAAATATGTGAACAAATGTGACAAAACGAAAATGAATAAAACTATCATTCTTGTCATCAACTGAGCACATTCCAAAAATTAATTACATACCTAAATCAACGATTTACCAAAAACAAAAAACAAAACTATACTATATAACCATGGAAAAATCTTTTAAAAAATCTTTAAACATGTTGGAAACTCATATAAATACTGCAACGACCATGATATAACACAATAGCAATGGCTATATACTTAAACCTATGGAATGTTATGATACCATTGTTTTCACAAAAGTGAAAAGAATGTTTGTTTTTATGGAAAGGTACAATATGTCTCTTGAAGAAAAATGTATCAACAGAGAGAACATGGGACTAAATAAACCTGAATGAAAGAATACACCAAATAAGGGACCCACTTTTTAATTCAAATGAATATATAATTCTTCACTAGAGTTTAATCCTACTGGTTCTCTAGAGTCAAGTGTCAAAATGTATCTAGATTTTAACTTTCTCAGATTTTTCTCCCTGTCACCTCCACGGACATCTTTTTTTATTCCATCAATTACACTGTATTTGATACTTTCCATTCGTCCTGCATGAAACTCATGTACATGTCTGGCAACAGGGTATGAATCATCTTTGTTAGTTATCGCCCTAAAATGTTGGAGTATTCTTTTGTGCACTTGGAGTTTAGTGCTACCAACATATATCTTGGGACAACTGCATTTTAAAATGTAGATGACATATTCGCTCCTGCAGTCGTATCTGCCTTTTATGGTGTGAATAGTTCTATCTCCTTGCTTAATACTCTTAATGTTTTCACCATTTTTGCATGCTTTACATTTGGCACATTTAAAAAATCAATTTTGCGATTGAAGCCAACTACTTTGCATTGTCTTCCCCTGTCTCACATCGCTTTTCACAAGGACATTTCTCATTGACGTCCCTTTTCTGTATGTTATTGTGGGCCTGTTTTTCAAGTTTGTGCCTATCACAGGATCACTTTTTAACATGTGCCAATGTTTCTGTAACATCTTTCTGATGGATTCATGAGCCCTATTAAAAGTAGTTATGTATCTAACCTTGGCAGTATCATCATATGTGTTGCTTTTTTTCTTGCCACCTTTACTGCTTTGTTCTGAAGTAAATAACAACTGATCTCTGGACCGGGATTTGACTCTAGCTGCACTGTGTTGTAATAACTCACTGGAGTATCCTCGCTGTTTTAATCTGTCAATCATGTTGTCTTGTACTTTTAAATAATCACTTTCTTTACTACAAATTCTCTTGGCTCTCAAAAATTCTCCAAAAGGAAGGTTATTCTTCAGAGGTTGAGGATGGTGACTTTTGGCATGTAGGATACTATTCCCTGCTGTGGCTTTCCTAAACAATGTTGTCTCAATTTTGTTATTTTCAATGAATACTCTAATGTCTAAGAATTCAATCTCATGCTTGTCAATTTTCCCAGTGAATTTCAAGTTGCAATGATTGATGTTTATTTCTTTGAAAAAATTGCTAGCAGTACCTCGATCACCCTTCCAAATTATGAAAATATCATCGATATATCTGAGCCACAGAACGATGTTATCATTCCATTTATCCAGCGGGAAGTTGTTAAGTATCTGTTCTTCCCACCACCCCATAAATAAGTTGGCATAACTGGGAGCAAAGCATGTTCCCATCGCTGTACCGCATGCCTGCTCAAATATCTCATTATTGAAGAAAAACATGTTATGTTGTAAACACCATCTTATCATTTGGCTCAGCATTTTGCTATGATGGTAAAAACTGATTGATCTCATTTTCAAAAAATATTCTACTGCCTGGATTCCCAATTCATGTGGGATACTTGTATATAATGCTGTAACATCAAGTGTCATCAACAAGTATTCATTTTCCCAGCCAACATCAAAGATCCTCCTCAGAAAATCACCACTATCTTGTAGATAGGAAGATAGGTTTCTAACTAGTGGCTGTAAAAACTTGTCTATGTATTGTGATACTGTTTCAAACAAACTTCCTTTAATGGACACTATAGGTCGCCCGGGGGGTTTATGTACATCTTTGTGGATCTTTGGTATCAGGTAAAATACAGGTAATTGGGGGAAATCTACTTTCAGAAAACTATACTCTTGTTGACTGATGAGACCTTTGTCACGCCATTGTATCAATTCTAAATCAAATTGTATTTTAACACTCTCAACGTGATCAAGGTCAATCCTTCTATAACATTTGTTATCATTCAATTGTTTGTATGCTTCATCCATGTATTGTTTTGTTGACCAGATCACTATATTCCCTCCTTTATCGGAGCCTCTACTACGATGTCTGGGTTGTTGGAAAGTTTATCTAATGTTTTGTAGTATCCACCCTTTTTGTTATTCAATGCACTCCAAGTTCTGGCTCTCAAAGTTTTCAATTCTTTATTCAAAGTTTCTGAAAATTGGTCGATCATGTCTCCACTGGGTGATGGGACAGTTTTTGACTTTGGTTTCAGACCTGATGCTCCATCTTTATTTAGACAGACTCCTTCTGATTCCAATCTGTCTATCATCTGTTCTTCATTAATTTCACCCATTGTACTATCTTCCAATTCCCAAAGTTCTCTCATTAGTGAAACATCCTCAATTGTTAAATTATGACTAATTAGTCTTTCTGTATTGCAACTGATTTCTTCTGTACACTCCCCTTGTGTTGTTACCTTTTTACACTTTGCTTGATGAATTTTTAACAGTTTTAATTTACGTATAAACAAAAACAAGTCTATACGGCTTTGCACATAATCAAAATCACTGGGTTGCCATATATATAAAATTCTCGCTCTATTTTGGCTAATTTCTTGGTCTCCTCCAGGGGAACCCACCAACTCAGGGTACCTCTAGAATCCCTAGGATGTTGGAAAAAAAGGATGAAAATTTGGCGAGGGCAGCTTATGTGGACAAAATGTTAGGAGGGTCTATGCGTGAACTGCCCCAAATAGCCAAAAAAAGGCCTGGCACCTGAAGGGGGGAAAAGGCCTGGCAGTGAAGGGGTTAAAGTAACGTTATAGTTAGGTGACTATGTCACTGACAACATCAACATTTTGACCAAAATAAAAAAAAAAGAAAACACTGAAATTTACCAGGTATAGGTAGAAGAGCTAACTATAACTTGCACCCCCGCCATGCACTGCGTATGACCTCACATATTACACCACTTATGACACATTCTATGACATCATCTATGACATCTCAAATGACATAATTGATGACAACACTAATGATATCATCCAAGCTTCTTGCGTACACATTACACTATAAACTAGTATGACATTAGAGGTCTGAAGAGTAGGTACAAAATAGCTCAGAATAATATGAAGCATGATTAATGCCATCAAAGATACAACTCATTTAGGAGTAACAAGCATGTATTACGTGTAACATTGACTCTCTCCCACACACTTCACGGGTAGCCAAGTTCACATTAACAATCAACCACAGATATAGAGGAAACCCTTAGTGCACATGGTGTTCAATCTGTATAAAAGCGTTCAAAGTCTGTCAAAGTCACATCTCCACTATTGCAGCTACATTTCAAGTACAAATTAAACAAAACTCTTGATTCCTGGTACCCACAGGAGCTTAAATATGTCAAGTGGAGATCATTCAGTTTTAAGTAAGAAGCAGCAAAACAGAAAACAGAAAAAGATGACTTGAAAACATTTCATATTGTCATTAACAAAGAACAAAGTTAAAGTCTGCTACTAGGAAAATAGGATCACCCTGGATTCAAACAACTTCAGAGGGATCACTTCATATAATTGCTTTCTCAAAATAAAACCTACCCCAGAACAAGTGCTACCACACATTCCCAACTTAGGTGCAACAAGATAGCAATCAGCATTCTATAAAACAGACTTTTTTATTTCATGCAGTTTTTTGAGTTATATAAAATTGATAAAAAGATTTATGAAAAGAAACAAAACAACAGAATTGCCTTAATGTCAATGGCCAATATAGCGGTAATTCATGCTGACTTTATAACCAATCATTCCTCCATCTTTCAAGTTTAGACTCATCATGACTGATGAAGTTTAAAATCTTTTCAAGGGATGAAGACTAAAGTCAACCCTCATGCTGCAAACTCAAGACTGGAACTTCCTTACTCCCATGAATTACTGTCTACTATCTTCCAATATAATCCTAAAGTTTGTCTATCAAACAAACCGTGACAACAAAGGAAATAAAACAACATGCCCAGATCCTGAAGGGTCTGGAAGTGTAGCTTTCAATGTTCAGCAATGTTCCAAAGAGAGAAGTAAGTTGCAGTTCCATTTGAACTAGCATAATCTATTAGATAAGCACAGTTCAAGGTTCTACCTTGGCACAGTGTGCTTTACTGGATGTTGCAGTCAAAATTAGATACACTCTGAACAGAGAACCCCTTGCCTAGCTGGTGCTATCAATCCTATCCTGTGTGTTAGGTACAGAACACCAAACAGTAGTGTTAAAAAGTTTGATACAGTGACACATATGGAGGATTCTTGCTCTTTTTTCCTAACAGTGCACTATGAATAAAACAGGGTATCTCTTTTTAATTCTCACTGCTTGTAACTATAGACTTTCTCTGGACTTGTTGCTACACATGCAAGTTTAGTATCTTGATTTATTCTCTAGTGTATGTCATATTCGGTCGAGAAAATTCCAAAAAACTACGCTGAGGATATCCAAATTGTGATTAAACTAGATAAGTCCCTCTAAAAATCTGACACTCTTATGGTGCATTAAAGCATAACAGTTACAATTAAAAGGTAGCAATTGCTGAATTTACTATTGAATCCAATGCAGGAAGTTTGGTTTGAACTGGTGGTCGCTGGATCAAAACTGGTGGGTCCACTCAGATTTTCCTCATTGGAAGTTCTATAAAATGAGCAAACATATCTTTTATTCAGTATTAAGATACTCTACGGTACACTAGGTAAGTATAGAAACGCTGACTAAAGATGTGTAATGCTACTCTTTTAGAGCAAATCATACCTTCACACACTCCCAAAATTCTAGGGATAAGCCATGATAAACAACTTTTCACGCAAAATCAGATAGGCAAAAGTCAAGGACAGCATCTTTCATTATCATCTTATAGCTATTTCTTTCAGCAGGGTCACTGGGGCTGGAGAACACTGCACTTGATTACACCACCTTCCTATACTTAGCAGAAACTGAGGGCTTATAAGAAGTGCCAGGTCATAAAGACCACTGGAGTTAGACTGCCCACACATCGAAGGAGGTAACACCATTTGAGGCTCTAGGAGATTATAGCATTGGTTGCAAGTGTAACATTTCACTCAGTACAAACCTTTTTGTCTACCACATAACTGTTTTCACAATGCTTTTCCTACCTTTTTTAAACATATATATTTGTATTGATTGTATTGCCTGTTTAGCACAGTGTAATGACACAACTTAATAACTGTGTCACAATGTAATCACACTGCATATTTCTAAAATGTTATACACTACAAAACAGCAATGAAAACATGTTACAACCACAATTATAAAGTTGTACCAACATTCCCATTCAAGTGTTTGTCTCAATTCTAGGCTTCAATATTGGTGAAGTGATGCTGGTTCCACCACCCTCCTCAAATTTTTGCATATTTTCTAGGGCACCACCTAACTGTATACACTGTCTCTTCAGCTACTGCTCAATTATCAATGCCTCTATATCTCTCATCCATAGCAGGGGTGGTGGAGGCCTTCCAGTGTCGTGCTATGTCCCATTTGGCGATTAGCATGTAAGTAAATGTCAGTATTCACCTTGCCCATTCTCCACTCTCAGCTGTCATTATCCCAAGCAGGACCACTCGGGGTCTTTAATTAGTGGCCTCTCTCTGACCAGTTGTAGTGCACTGTGTATGACTAAATCATTAGGCACTCCCACATGACATGGATGAAGGTATCTCAGTTGAGTGTTATCTGAGGCGTATACCATGTTTCAACCCACCTTGTACAGCCTAGAGGACATATAATATATTTGGTGAAACAACTTACGTTGCACCAGGCAGAGGCGAGCTGATGTACTCAACCATGTTATCCTTTACCTAGCCATCCTCTTCCAATGGTGTCCAAATTGTATTCCCATTCATCTTTTAGAGATTGAAGGGGATTGGGGTGTTCACAACTACGACTCTATAGATGCAGGGAATACCTTTTGTCTCTATCTTTTAAGTTAAATATTAACTTAGTTTCAAACAAATTAAATTCAGGGACTGCAAAGAGGTCAGCTCCATAATTGTGCCTGACTTGTAGGTACTGGAAAACTGTGAATTAGCCAAACTAAATTCCACCCTCAGTTGATCAAAGGACTTCGTGTGACTTGCCTCCCGTACATCTCCCACTTTGGATATCCTGATGGTGTTCCAGGAACTAAACCCAGTGAATCTGGCCACCGACGACAACTAGGTGCCATGCCACAAGGGTGTGTCATTGGTTATCAATTTAGTTCAGCCCATCAACTTCAATGCCTGATGCTAACAATCTAATGGGATCCCGGTGACTGACTGGCGGGCCAGAGTGATTCTGCCTCATATATCTGTGTCAGGACATGAGGAATGTTTTCCTCTTTCTTGAAAAAAATCTTTCTTTTGCTGAGAAGTAACTAGCCAAAGGTTTCCTCTGCTTGTTGCACGTATCTGTAATCACAGCTGTAATGTTCTCAATTATCAAGTCAGATTTTGGAACATAGGCTTGACCACCTTAGACTATGTCCACCCTACAAAGATTGCCAGAAAGAGTCCATGCTTTTCTTCATCTTGACTTAATTACATTGGCTTGGAGTCATTGAGATGACAGTGCTTAGAGATGTGGTTATCTATAGTCAGCAACATAAATGTTATCAATGGATATTTACGGCAACAATAAGTACTAGAGACAATATAGAACAGTTTGTTTTTATTTTTTATTATCTGCATACTTATTTATTGATGAATGAATTAAATACTTCTTGTGTAGTGCGAACAGCTAGTCGAAGAAGCGTTCCAGCGTTTAAATAGTAGTGAGACATTGACCAATAAATTAACCTTAATCAGAGAAGCTTTCAGGTCTTTTTAAACTATGAATCCAAGTCCAATTTCCTAAGCGCCAAGGGCAAGCAGTTCCAGAGCTTAGCAGCCAGATAAGACAAGGTACGACTCCCTGTTCTAGCTCACTATGCACCAGGTAAAGCCAAGAGCAGCTTATTGCTGGAACGCATATGTCTTCCGGGTATGTACTAAATTAATCTCTGCTGAAGAAAAAGCGGACCCTTCTTGTGAACAGCTCGGAATGTGATCAGCAGAGATTTAAAGGTTACCCACTTTACCAAAGAATGTCAATCCAGTTGTTTGAGATCCTGTCTAATGGAGCGTCTTTCCGGTATCCCTAAAACAAGATGAGCAGCAGCATTTTGAACCGTCTGAAGTTTTTAGAGAGATTTGGCAGAAGTACCTAAGAAGAGGGAATTGGAGTAATTTTACCAGGAGGTTACGAGCGCCTGTACAAGTAGTTTCCTGGTATACTCCAGTAAAAAATTGTAAAACTTGGAAAAGGATTTTAAGACAAAAACATACCTTCATATTTACCATTAATTACATTTTGCAGGTTTGCCAAAAATAAGTCTATACATTTTCCTGTCCATTTCTTTACAAATCTTTTGTTTACAAAAGGTTTCTACTATGTATAGAAAAACCAAGAAAGCGTTTATTACATAAAGCAAGGCACCACCTTCTGCAGACCATGGAATTACTCTATTGAAGTCCTCAGGAGGAAAAAACCTCTCCAAAAAGGTCTATCCAAATGACATAAACATGCTGAAGCACAGAATATGGCCAAAAGGATTGATGTTACCACAGGGGTGGACAAAGAAAGGAGTGAAAGTATAAGATACACTCTCAAGAAAGGTCAGAGAGTCAGCCAAAGACCTTGAAAGTCAAATTCAACGCAAGAGACTCTTGCTTTGTGCTGCAATGTTGAGAACACGTTTGGTGAATGCCAGCCTCCTTGTGTTGCAAAACAGTAGGAGTTAGAAGAACATACCTAGCATAAAAATCAGAATGGTAGGGTACATTTTTGCATGGCGGTGTCACAGTGAAGGATATACACTTTGCCCATATGTTATGGGCACATTCCCAGTCAATTCAATACAAAAACAGCAGTGTGTACTAGGAGAACTAGCCTTGCATGGCATTCTTATGAATATGGACATTCAAACCATACAGCAGAGCTGGGTTCACGTTCCTCAGCCTCAAGGGCTAGGTTCACTCACCTCGCACTGCAGTCTCTGCGCAGCCCTTGGGGATGTTCGTGGCTAGTGCCAGCTCCACAAGGTTCACTTCTCGGTCCTCAACGAAGAAATGCTCTCCATCCTTGATCGCACGAAAGGGAAGAACATCCTGGGAGCCATAGCCACACACTGCCTGTGGGAAGAGGGAAAATGCATGAGCAAATGACCATAAGCCCTTATATACACCCCCTAGTGCTATTACGTCATCTTAACACCTATATTTCTCTGTTGGTCTCTCTTGCTATGTCACTCTATCTGCTTCTCTTCCCTCAGCTTCCCTTGCCTGCTGCTGCCTTAGAACCTCAGCGGCATCTCTGGCTTGGCTTCCTCATCTGAAGGGGACTAAATAACTTCATGTCCCTAAGATGCTACTTACAAATCCAGATCAGCAGATAATGGTTTTAAGCAGCATTTATTCAAACACATAATTTGATAATTTATTTAACCATATTTTAGTTTTAGTTTTTTTAAATTTCAATGTGAAAAGCAGCCCACACAACAAAATTGCACTAAAACACTATTTATTGTTAAATATGTGTAGGCAAAGGGAAATCCAATTATGTGCTCCATGCTTGTGAAGACACGCAGGGCTGGATTCTGTGTCAAACATATGTGACAAAGAATAATAGCTAGAGACCAATAGAAAAATAGCCAATATTTTTCTGAATAAAACAAAGATAGGAATTTTCAAAGATGAAATCTTAGTATAGTGGTTAGAAACACAATAGCTCCAACTGGAGCTATCACGGCGTCGTGACAGAGTCATTCTCAACAGTCCAACAAAGTCGCGAGGGACTGCAAGCCGGTCATGGAGTCACACAGACCCCTGATACAGTACCTGGGAAAACGATGAGGAAACAAGGACGTTGAACGGAGTCAGCCGGTGTGGCATCTGTTCCTTACTACTCCTGAGGAGGTGAGACATCAGTTCCTTACTGCTTGACAATTCCACAGGAGCTAATGCGACGGTGGTGGCGGGGTGTTGGTTCTTTACTACCCTGCAGGGTCGATGATTCCAGCAGGTCAAGATGCAATGCGTCAACTTTGCGATGCCGCTATCACAAGGAGCCACAGGTGCTGGGGCAGAGTTGGAGTCTGGTGCCACGGATGTTGGTAACCTGGCACTTGGGACTCACACTTTGGCTGAACTTTCGGAAGTGCTATGCCTGTATCAGGCCTGTGTTGCAGGATGCAGTTGCTGCACTCAGCGGGGACCACAGCTTTGGTGCAGGCAGCAGCGCAGAGTCGGACAGCGGCGCCAGTTTTGAAGTTGCTCTGGAGTTGACATGCTTGGTTTCTTCTTGGTTGCACCTGAGCTCACTCCCAAGGGCCCAGGAACTAGATTTGGCACCACTTAGCAAGTCAAGACTCTCAGCCAGATGAAGTCTTTGATGTCCCTGAGATTTCTCAACAGGAGAAAATCTCAGTCCAAGCCCTTGGAGAACCTTTGGAAGCAGGATGTAAAAAGCTAAGTCCAGTCCTTTCACTTTCAGGACAGAAGCAGCAAGCAGCAGGCAAGCACAGCAAAGCAACAGGCATAATGGCAGTCTCTCCTACAGCATCCAGCTCTTCTTCCTGGCAGGATGTCCTCAGTGCAGAAGGATTCGAACTATATGGGGTTAGAGATCCAGTACATATACCCATTTCTGCCTTTGAAGTAGGCAAACTTCGGAGATAAATCTTAGTATTGCATAAGACCCTGCCTTTCCTGGCCTGGCTCTAGACACACTCCAGGGGTCTGGAGACTGCTTTGAGTAAGGACAGGCACTGCCCTATTTAGGTGAAAGTGACAGCTCCTCCCACCACTCTAGCTCAGGAAGACCCATCAGGATATGCAGGGCATACCTCAGCTCCCTTTGTGTGACTGTCTAGAGTGAATTCACAAACAGCCCAATTGTCATCCTGATCCAGACGTGTATTGCACAGACAGGCAAAGGCACAGAATGGTTAAGAAAGAAAATTCTCACTTTCTAAAAGTGGCATTTTCAAACTTACATGTTAAAAACCAACTTCACCAAAAGATGTAGTTAAAATTGTAAATTCAGAGACCACAACCCCCATATCTCTATCTGCCCCAAAGGGAAATTACACTTAAAAGATAATTCAAGGCAATCCCCATGTTACCCTATGGGATAGCTAGGCCTTGCAATAGTGAAAAACAAACTTAGCAGTATTTCACTATCAGGACATGTAAAACACACCAGTACATGTCCTACCTTTTAAATACACTGCATCCTGCCCATGGGCTGACTTCGGCCTACTTTAGGGGGTGACTTACATGTAGTAAAAGAAAAGGTCTGGGCCTGGCAAGTGGGTGCACTTGCCAGGTTGAAATGGCAGCTTAAAACTGCCCGCACAGGCAATGCAGTTGAGGTCTGAGATATGTTTACAGAGCTACTCATGTGGGTGGCACAATCAGTGCTGCAGGCCCACTAGTAGCATTTGATTTACATGCCGTGGGCACACATAGTGCACTTTACTAGGGACTTACTAGTAAATCAAATATCCCAATCATGGATAAACCAAGATATTTTAGACTGAGAGCATATGCACTTTAGCACTGGTCAGTGGTGGTGAAGTGCCCAGAGTTTTAAAGCCAACAAAAACAGGTAAGAAACAAATAGGTGGAAGAAGGCAAAAAGTTTAGGGATAACCCTGCAAAAAGGGCCCGGTCCAACAAGGGGTCTTCATCAAGAAACAAAGTATGGCCCAAGGGACAATTGCGGATGACCAAATTGTCCAACAAGAGGTAAAACATTTTTCAGAAATGTGAGCATCAAATCAAATCGAGCAGTTGGTTGCCTGCAACAGGACTGGTGGGGTCACATGGTCTGTGCGAGTGCTGATTTGAACAGTATATTTTTTCAGCTTTGATGTGTGGGGCAAGGGCTCAATATGATTTAATGCTCACTTTTTTCCCCTGATAAATTCAAATCTATGTTACACATGCAGTAGCTGTTGCTCATCAGGAGTAAAACTAAGCATGGTAGAACCCCCTCTGGGACAGAAAGTTGCAAATGTAATCCAGGACACCATGTACATCAAGGAGCCCCATAAGGGTATATAGGGGGGATGCAATTCTGGACATTATGCAAGCTGAATCTCCCACACAATCCCATCACTGTAAGCGAGCAGACCCAGTAATTGATGTGGGGGTATAAAGCAATGATATGGTGAGGAGAAGTAGAAGCGTGGCACATAAACCAGTGCTCGTCAAACTAGAGCATCTCTCAAAATATTCCCTTTGGTACACTTGGCTTACCAACTTGGGTATTCCCTACTCCACATCTCCTTTTGCTCACTGTGCTTAATCCTGGTCAAACCAGACCTGTCAATTTTTGCCTGGACCATGACATTTTAAATGGACTATGTCAAGGAAATACATACCCCGTAAATTAAGTTGTCTTCCTTTATTTGCATTCACCGTATACAGCACAACCATCAACGGACAGCTCCTCTCCTGTTGCCATCTATCTCTATACTGTCCAGTCTCTCCCTTTCCCTGTTGCTAGGTTGCACCCCATTCTCTATGATGTACACAGGAATCTATTAATTACACCATAGTTAAAAGGGACATACAATGCTTGTATACCACAAGAGACTACATCCATATTAATCTATAAACTGCTTGTGTCTGCATCTCCTCCAGAACGTTACATGAACCGTGTGCCTTTCTACAGACTCTAGAACAGAGTATTACAGCAGACTCACATACATCGTTTGTCTACATGTTTAACTCTCTCAACATACTCCAACACAAACACACACCCAATACATCTGTTCCCATTTCTTTATATAACTGCACAATAAAAGACATAAAAACAATAAGTGTTATTCAAAAGTCATCGTGGAGCATGATTATCAAGAATTTCTAATAAGTGAGTCGATGTGACAGTTTCATCGCCCAACTATTTTCCATGGTCACTTCTTAAAGGAGAAAGAAAGTAGAATAATTGAATCCAGTCATTTAGCCTCACATAGAGGTGAAATATGTGCTGCCACTGTAAGACTTGCCAAGGACATTCACATTTGCAGCATGAAGAATAGTGAGTGAGCCCCTCAGTTATATACTCCTGCTCTAGAAGAAGGGTACTAGAACTCATTAGGGTAGAATCTTACAGATATACATATATAAACTGGCCACACATTGAGCTGAAAACTCATAGTACAAAAAAGGCTGAGGTATGTGCTGTCTTCACTATATTCTTTGGCTGTTCAGCCCTTGCTCTTGGATACTTGGCTTAGTGAAAATTGGTGAGGAATTTTGTTGACACTTGCCCGTTGTTTACTCTCATTTTTGTATTGGATTTATTTTATTAATTTCACAAATTAACTCCATAACAACACAATGGTAACAGTTCCCCTCTGCCCTATCCCCAACGCTTCATAGAGCCAGTTGGCAGAAATACCTTCATTGTCAGCTGTTTGTATAAAGCCAGATCACAGTGTTCAACAAACAGTACAACTGCACTTGTCACACACAGAGGCGTCAACACCCAGAATGGGCATCCCCTGCAGGTCTCCCGTCAGAATAGCTGAACTATTCATCCCCCAAGTCTAGTGCACTCTCCATATGTGGGCTTTCCAACTCTTTCTGTAAATGAATCTCCACCATATCTCATTCCATTCTACCACCCTGGTTAGTCCCACTGCATATCAGCTTGTGACGTAATCCACATTCTGCTCTTGCCCATCGTGTCAGTTCCCAAAAACCATTGCTTACTGGTAGGATACCGATTGGTCATCGAACTCAGTGCTATGCATCTTTGCAACAGCTAAACCTAGCGCCGTTATCTTTTCGGCATGCTTTCTATGTTAGGTGCGAGGCACAAGGCTTAGTAAGCACATCCGTATTGTGGGGGAAATGTGCATATCAGTTATATTTCCCAGTTTAAAGGGTCACTGTCTCCAAAAAGGCCCCAAAGCCGGGCACGTCCACCACATGTGGAGGTAAATCCCAGGGGTCGAATGCCATTTGGGACAATGTTCCTGCTTGGTAGGGTCCAATCTGTGTAACTGCTGTGGTGTGACATAATCCCTGTGTATACTTTTGATGTGAATCAACTTCAATGTTGCATTACGAGTCACCCTCCTACAGTTGCTCCGCGCAGAGGCCCAGTTGTCCTCGCTCAGTTCCACACTACCGTCCTCTTCCCATTTCAGTGTCGCAATGCGGGCGGCCACGCGGGGACAAGAAGAGCATAAAGGTGAGATATAAATTTACGCTCATCAACCGTACCCAGTAGTGTTTGATTCCGTGTGTGTTTCAGGTACCTGTGAGGACAGCCTTTCTGATGGCTGCCGCCAGTCCAGCGTATGCTAGGAATCATCCGCCAGTGACATCCCACCAGCTGCAACAGTCTGCGTAACTCAACATTCTGCCAGCCACATACAAGTCCCCCAAGCACTGTGGGCCAGTGTCTTTCCCCCTTCGTTCCATGTGTAGTGGTGTGGAGGGACTTATGGCCATGTGCCAGGGTACTAACTGCTCTAAAAAGATCTGTGTCTCCCTCTCCCGCCTCGTTGCTTGATCCCAGATGGCCAAAAACGTCTTAATCTGCCCTGGTAGGGTTAATCTGAGTTTGCGTGTTTCCAGTTTTGTAGCACCAATAATTTCTGGTATCTGAGTAATCTGGTGAGCATCCCTTTAACAGGGTCTGCCCTTCCTCCTGGAACCAGGGTATCATATGTTGATGATGAGCAGCCCGGTAGTATATCTTAAAATTCAGTGCCTGTAGTCCCTGCTGTCCCAAGGAAGCTGCAAAACCTCTAGGCTGATCCACGCTCTCCTGGTCCGCAGTATAGCAATTGTAGCAATTCATCTAATCTACGGAAACAGGCCTCAGGGATGTGCTTTGGCATGTGTGGCAGTACATAGAGTATCCTCAGGTGCATTATCATCTTGCTTATTGCTATTCGTCCCATCAATGACATTGAGAATTTTAACCATTTTCGTATGCTTTTTTTCAGACTATCTAATACTGTTCCTATATTTGAGTCATATCTAAGCATAGGTTGACTCCTAGGTATTTAACCGGCGTTGTCAGCTCTTTAATATTGGAGAGCACCCTCGTGGGTTCATCCTTCTGAATATGATAAAGTATGTACTTATCTGCATGCAATTTAAATCCTGAGTGGGAGCCCACTGTCGTTATAGTATCATATATTATGGCCCATGTTTCTGTTGGATTCCTTATTGTTAGCAATTATCATTGCATAAAGCAATATATCCTCCTGTTTCCCTCCCACTGTTATCCCTGCGACTTCATGTCTGGAGTGTAGAAGTGGGGCTAGTGGTTCAATTATCATGGCAAAGATTAACGGCGAGAGGAGGCATCCGGATCCCTCTATCTATCAGCCAGTCACCAGAAATCCTATGGCCCACCTTCACTCTGGCCCTGCTGTTGGTGTATATCAAAGTCACCCATTTTAAGCTGTCCAGTCATAAATCATATCTCCGTAGTGTATGTTTCATGAATTCCCAATTTACAGTTATCAAATGCCTTGTATGCACCCAGACTGGCCACCGCAGAAGGCTCCATCCCCTTTTTTGCTTGTTCCATAATCAACAAGCATTTACAATGCACAAGGGTCTCGCATTTGTCGGAGTTACAGCTGTTGTAAACTCCCAAACGTATTTTTCCTGCATCAAAAGAAAAAAACAGCCCGATCGCGCTGTACAGTTCACACAAAGTGCAATTATGAACTTAACGGCAAAAGTGCAATTAACAAAGCGACTTCTGCCCAGCGAGAGCACGCTCCAAAAACAGCAAAAAAGTAGTCCACAACCACATTGAGCCTCGCATGTTTTCCGTACTTGGTCGCTGCGCTCGAGGAGAGCTAACCACGGAAAAGGCATGACGTATGCTTGCCTTCGACTAATCAAAAGAAGCGGATTGTAACAGGCAAGCCAACTTGCCAATGGAAGACACCGACGTGACGTCAACGGGGCTCCGAGCCCTTTTCTGATACCTAAAGTGTCTCGCTAGCGATACGCATGCGCGAGCGCATGCGACCCAGGCTCGACCCTATAAAGGTCTTACGGATATTAGTAGCGGTAGTTTGGCCGCCAACAAACCCTGATTGATCCATATGTTTGACCCCATCAATCATTTTAAACAGTCGCAGCACCAATATTTTCCTCAATTTTTTTTTAATCCACATTAATCATCAATAGTGGGCGGTATGATTTTCAATCTGTAGGGTCTTTACCACGCTTGGGTAGCACTACGATAATGGCTTCTTGTGGTATTCTAAGGATTCTAAGTTGGAATGATTATTAGAATGTGTGAGTTACCTGGGAGACTACGACAGTTGGAGGACAGGAGTGGCAGACGGAGGACAGGGAGAGAACAGTCTGTGGGCTGAGGTGTTTATTACTGCAAGAATCTTAAATCAACTTCTGCTTCACTTGAAGAAATCGTGTTCCCTACGATCCTTTCACTTCTCATCGTGACTCCTGTAGTATGCCCCTCTCAAAAGCCTCTGTGTACACTGCCAGCAGTGTTCCCCACAATAGTTCGGCATATGCCTGGTAGAATTCTACACTAAGGGCATATATGCCAGATGTTTTGCCTCTGTTCATGTTTTTAATCACCCATCTGATGTCATATCCAACTGGACCATTCAGTGTCTCCTGTGCCATTTCATCTACCATAGAGATGTGTGCTTCATCTAGTATAGTTGCAATCTCTGCCTCATCATCCTGGACTGGTTGTCCATACAGCTGTCTATAAAATTATGTAAAGTGGCACAGAATGTTATCTTGGACGTTCAGAGATACTCTATGTGCATCTTTAATAGAAGCCACAGCATTCCCGCCTCTCTCTCTACTGACCAGCCAGGCCAGGAGTCTACCAGGCTGGTCACCTTGTTTTTTCACTGTTTCGATGCACATCTTGTAGTCATGTTTCCCAAGTGTGTCCCTAGCTTCTTCTAACTCCCCCTGCAGTCTGTGTCGTGTCTCCCATATCTCAGCAGTATGCGGTGCCTGTCTATCAATATCAGCTATTTGTTGCTCAAGGGTTGTAACCGTATGTCCCAGGGATCTGCGAACCTCATAGGTTGTTGCCACATAGTTCCGTCTTATAGTGACCTTAAAAGCCTCCCTCAGCACTCCGTTGATTCTACTGTGCCTTTATTAACTGCAAAGAGCTCCAGTATGCCTCCCTTATTTCTTCCCAATATGTCTGATCCAATAGTGCTTGGGCTGCAGCCGCCACTGTGGTACAGGTGCCACATACATCCGATCCACCAGCTCCACTGCAAGAGGTGCATGATCCGACAGAGTGCGATCTAAGTACTGCGTCATCCCAAAGTGGCCCAGTTGTTCAGGGTGTATGAATGCATATTTTATTGTAGAAAATGTCCCGTGAGAGGAGAACAGAAAAAGTACTCCCTGCCACCATGCTGTGCTCTCCATAGTTCTATTAGGTTAAGTGTATCCATGCCCTCTAAGAGGGCCCTGAAGGACCGTCCAAGAGGTCTAGGATTGGGTCTAGGGCTATCTAAATGCCTATCAGTCGCCCATCCAGAGTACGTCACAGTGTGCATACGGCGTTAGGATGTGCACCACTGTATAAAAGAATTAAGCGTATCTATGGGGCGTACGTATTTAAGAGTACCAAGGGTCTACACCCTACTTTGCCTACAATGCCCACATAACAACCGCCTGCTGCCTTCCGTTCAACTGTTACTTTGAGTGGGAATCTGACAACTACCCACAATAGCATCCCCCTTGCTGAAGATGTGAAGCTAGAGTACCACAGCTGCCACCCCATTTGGAGCGTAGCTTCTCGTGTTCCTGTGGTGGTAGATGTGTTTCCTGCAACATCACTAGTTTCACCTTCTGCTTTTGTACATGCAACCATAATCTTTGGCTCTTAATGGGATTCTGTATCCCCTTAACATTCCATGATAATATGCACATTGCGGTAACTGTACTATTATTAGATTGTCTTGTGCACCTCAGTGCAATTGCACCTGTCCGGCTTCACAGTGAGTGTAGCCTGCATCTTTCCAACTGGCTCTCTGAAGCCCACGCCCTCCAGACAAATAACTGGAAAAAATGCGCGATGGGTGCTCCTGCACCGGCTGCACATCAGCATTGCCGCTGGCTCTATCCTGAGCCGGCAGCAATGTTTATGTGACTTTTCCGCTGGCCCAGCGGAAAAGTCATAATAGGGAGCCAGAAATACTGCCGGCACTGGAGGTATTCTGGCTCCCGCAGCTTCGGCGGTCTTTTCAAAAGACCGCCGAGGTTGTTATGTGGGCCTTAGTTCCTTGATTTTGAGAGGAATACAGCAAATACCTCAAGCTTGCATGGTCTGTGCAAAGCAAAAGACTGTAACCATTAACAGTGTCCTGGTTATCTTATACCAATGGAATATTCTTTCTAGCAATCTTAGGTCCATGCATGGAAGGTCTTTTGATCAATGCTGAGTCATTCGACTAGAGCTGTGCATTACAAGCAATCAGTGTACAGCACAGTAGGCAACAGTTATGTGATCACACTGACTGGCAAGTAATAGGGTTTTGGTGCTGGAGTGTCTGTAGCTTTGTCAGTAATGAATTAGACAGAACCGATTTCAAGTATTTATATGTTTATTACTTTACTCCTACAGTAGAAGGGAAAAAAAGAACAACAAAAACTCTTTAACTCTCCCCCATGCACTACTCTATGTCTCACCCTATACCTGTCCTCTCCTTCCACTCTGTAGCTCATCCCAAACCTCATTCTACTGCTGTGATCTCCAAAATAACTCTTCCTAGATTCTTCCCTCCTCTATCCCTCCATGGATCACCCCAAACTAATTTTACTACTATGATCTTCCGACCAACCATTTCTCATTTCTTACCTCATGTTTCCCTCCACTAACACATCCTTAACCACATTTTACTAATATGATATCCCTAACCTATTTCTACAGACTCTTCCCTCCTCCATCCCTCGGTTTACTCATCCCAAACCTCATCTAACTACTATGATCTTCCGAATAACACTTTTTAATCCCTTCACTCCTCTATCCCTCCTTTACTCATCCCAAGCCTCATCCTACTACTATGATCTCCCAAATAACACTTTCTAGACTCTTCCCTCCCCCCATTATCCTATTCAATCCAACTAACAGACTTGCATGTTCACTTCTCAAATTAACTCATATTTTAATTTACTAATCCACCACTAATCCTTTTTGGGATCCCGAGTAGTGTGCTACTTGACAGAAAGTGCTTAGACGCCTTATCAGGGGTGGTGAGCGCCACATTAATACAATTACAAATACAATGCTATTTGTGTAGCTGAAAATACATATGACATTTGGATCATGGGACTATGGCTCAGATATTTCATATTCCTCTTCAGGTTTTTTTTCATGAAAATCAGTGCTTACCACATTAATATTATTTTGTTATTGCTAATTAGCACTTGTCTTATGCACAAACGAGAAACCATGGTTAACTGAGAGTCAAATTTATACCAAGATGTTTTACATATGCCATTAGCTAGGTTTATTTAGTATGTCTGCTGGTCAAATAAATAAGGACCCTTTCTACCAAAACTTCTATTTTAGTGGGGTTCACGTTAAGACAGGAGGTCCATTTATAATGATTAATGTCTCATAAACAGCTAAAGGGTCAGAGTCTGACCAGAAGTAGAGTGCTGGCCGTGAAGAACGAGAGAGCGTGTGTGTGTGCGTGTGCGTGTGCACGTGTGCGTCTGTCTGTCTGTCTGTCTTTGTAACCATCCAGAGAAATTGCACTTCGACTCAGTCTCTCAAACAGCTACTGAACCTGCAGCTTCCAATGGTCCACACCATGCCAGGAAGACAGTGCACTGCATGGTTTGAAAATGCTATGCCTCACTGTCCTTTTTTTAATGTCCTGTAAACTCAGCAATATGTAAGTACAGTGGACATGACTAACATTTTTACTGTGCTTCTGTAATGCCATTAATGGAGTTTGTTTTGACCAATGACTTTGTGTTTCACCACTGCGCATATTAGTTGCTCAATGTTCACCAGTAGCACATTATATGTTTTGTTCAGTTTTGCCGCCTATTGGCTTTGACATGGCATTAGCCATTACTTTCTGTATTCAGTTTAGCTGCCTATTGGCTTTGACATGCTATTAGATATTGCATCCTGTATTCAGCTCAGCTGCCTATTGGCTTTGACATGATATTATACATTGCATTTTATATTCAGCTCAGATGCCTATTGGCTTTGACATGATATTATACATTGCATTTTATATTCAGCTTAGCTGCCTATGGGCTTTGATATGACACTAGACATTGCATTTGATATTTAGGTTAGCTGCCTATTGCCTTTAACGTGGAGTTAGATCTTGCAGTTGAGAATCCAAGCTGTATTTTTCCAAGCTGTGTTTTTGCACAAGATGAACCAAGATGTTTTTCTCACAGTAGACTAGACCTGATAAGAGAGGGTACATGGGTTGTTTTTCTCCTCTTGAGCTTGGGAACAGGAGTAGTCTCGGAGACCTGGCCAGTCTCCAAAAGGCTTGCTCAGTTTTCCCAGGTCTGAGAGGAGGGGGCACACCTTTGTAACGAATGTCACAGGCTGCAGAGATTCAGATTCGAATCTGCCGGACCTCGTGCTGGAGCTTGGCGCCAGCTGCCAGCAATCCCGTGTGGGTAGATGAATCTCTTTCTCGCAGCTGACAGGGGTCATCAGCTTGCAGACCTTAGAAAGATGAAGCTGTAAATAGTTTCCCACACGGTGAAGTATTTGTTTTGCTTTGCATTCAATATCTTATAAATATAACCTGCTGTGTATATTGCAAACTGATATATTTTGTTTGATTAACGCGGGCTTGAAAGCTACTAATTCGTCATTCATAAATATTGTGGTTGGGGAAGAATTAACAACAATAAAAGTCTTCTTTGACCTCAGAAGTGCATTTCTGGTGTGTTATGTTAGTGCTTAGAAACTAGATAAGAGAAAAGCACTACATTTGGTACCAGAAGTGGGGTCGATTAAGGGTCGATCATTAAGAGTTGATTAAGGGGTATTGACGAATTAGTAGATTTCTACGTGCACACTTTAAAAGTGTAATTGTTTTTGTTGTTTTGAGAATTACAGAAATTGTTTTTTGTTGTTTGGAGAATCACAGAAGCACGGCAGACCATGTCTGAGAATGCATGTGTTGTTAAACTGCCCGATGGTGCTAGGAAAAACTGTGAATTGTTTTCTGTTTGGGGAATTACAGAAGCACGGCAGACCATGTTTGAAAATGCATGTGTAGCTAAACTGCCTGATAGTGCTTGGAGAAATAATTTCTGTTGTACATATGTAGAAAACGTGTCTTTTGGAAGTAATAATGACAGAAAGGTCTGGATACCTTTATCTGCTTATAGAGAAATGCAGGAGAAATGTAGGCAGTTGGAACATGAAAATAGGAATTTACGTGAGCAAATTAGCCAGGATACAATAATTCAAAATAATGCTGAAAGTTATAAAAATGCTGTTGTAGAAGAATCTTTCTTTTCCCATTCCAGTAATGAGGGGGTTAAGACAGCTCCGAGCTGCTTTGAGTTTTCGTGTGAGCCAGGGTTTTTGGCAGCCAAAATGCATTCCTTAACTGATAACACGGACAAGAGAGACCAGAATGTGATTTACGAGTTACCGTTGCAAAATGCACAAGTAAAACGAAAGAGTTTCATTAGCTTGTTTGATTTTTGGAAAAAGAATAGCCCTCATTTGAGTGAAATCCTAACACTTTTGTATATGGTCACTGTGAAAAATAATATGCAGCTGCGCGCTTGTGATTTGGCAAATGAAATAATGCAGACTTTAGGTTTCTGCGCAGTGCAAGAAGGAAATACTTATGTACATGTAAATCAAGAACAAGGAAAGAAAATAGTGCCCCTAGCTAGAATCATACAATGGATCTGGTACTTGCAAAATAGGGCTAGAGTACCACAGGTAGAAGAGTTACCAGTGAAATTGTGTGCACCATTTGAATTCGTGTCCACTGAGGATAAAAAGCATGTTTGTTTTACTAATGATTCATTGACTGAAATGTTGTTTTCTGGCACAGTAGAAGGAACAGCGTTGTATAATGTGTGTCAGATTTTAAAGCAAGAGCTACGTGAGATGTGTCATTTTTACGCTGATTTTTGGTTCTTTGTCCACATGGCTTGTACCTAACTGGTTCAATTACCTTGCAGATGTTAAAGAGAAAAATTCAGAGAGAGAAGTGTACACCCAGAATTCTGCCTTAGTGGGGATGGCTAAGTGGGTGCCCCAGAAATGTGAACAGCTGAGAGAAAAAGCCACTTACAGGTGGGCAGAGATGAGAGAGATGCACATTCCCCTAGATTTGATAAAAACTGTGCAGCACGCACAAAAGCAATCTGTCATGCAAGCAGTCACAGAGCAGTTGGGGAGAGGAAAGTTACCAGAACAGAAATGGCAAAGTGATCAGGTTTTAGGGAGAGTGATTGCTGCAAACTACCAAGGAAAAATCGAAATTATGCTGATACCTAGAAAAGAATCCGATTCATTCATACCAATTGGAGACAGAATGGCCCAAATTGTCAAAAATGCAATGAATGGAGGTTTGGTAAAGAATGAGTCTGCCCCAGCCCTTCTGACAGTGCAAGAAAAGGGAAGCTGTGGTGCAGCAGATAAAAACCTCAGTGCTGATGTGTGGGCTGAAGCCCCAAGTGACCCTCCAGAACCTGCAGGGAATATAACAAAGGGCCCCAAAAACGTCCTGCTGATTATAAAACAGGGAAAGAAAGAGGAAGGGTGCAGTTTAAATGAAAAATGTTATTTGCAAGAAAAGTCATACTTGTTTCTTTTGCAGATCCTACCACGTTTCGCCACTGTCCCTGAGTGTGCTGTGTGGTCCCCCTTCCGGTGTGTGCGTGTCGGGTCGGGGAAGGGACCGAATCCCCAACCTGAACCTGGCTGAGTAAAGTGTCAGCACCATGGATCCCTTTTGCGCAAACTGCGCCTTCAGTTCAAGTTCAACTTGTTTGATTGCATTCTTCCACTGGAACTAAGCTGTGTTTTTTTTTTTTTTTTTTTCCCTTCTCGTATGGAACTCTGACTTTTGCTTATCTTCCAGCAAACCTTTCAGGTGGACCGTGCACCTTTGCATGAGCAGAACTAATGCCACATCAAATTGCTAACACTGTTGAATTAGAGACTCATTCAGAGTACAAATTGCTCAGTCTTTTCTATGTAGATGTATCTGATGTAAAAGGTTATGAGATCTATATGTTAATTCACTTCTATTGCTTTACAGGGATTGCTTTGATCATTCAAATCTGACTTGCTGATAATGTTTTTTTCTGTGCTGATGTTTTTTGTTTTTGTTTGAAAAAAGAGATATGTGAAACAAAAATTCATTGGTCAAAGGGCGGAATGTAATGCCATTAATGGAGTTTGTTTTGACCAATGACTTTGTGTTTCACCACTGCGCATATTAGTTGCTCAATGTTCACCAGTAGCACATTATATGTTTTGTTCAGTTTTGCCGCCTATTGGCTTTGGCATGGCATTAGCCATTACTTTCTGTATTCAGTTTAGCTGCCTATTGGCTTTGACATGCTATTAGATATTGCATCCTGTATTCAGCTCAGCTGCCTATTGGCTTTGACATGATATTATACATTGCATTTTATATTCAGCTCAGATGCCTATTGGCTTTGACATGATATTATACATTGCATTTTATATTCAGCTTAGCTGCCTATGGGCTTTGATATGACACTAGACATTGCATTTGATATTTAGGTTAGCTGCCTATTGCCTTTAACGTGGAGTTAGATCTTGCAGTTGAGAATCCAAGCTGTATTTTTCCAAGCTGTGTTTTTGCACAAGATGAACCAAGATGTTTTTCTCACAGTAGACTAGACCTGATAAGAGAGGGTACATGGGTTGTTTTTCTCCTCCTGAGCTTGGGAACAGGAGTAGTCTCGGAGACCTGGCCAGTCTCCAAAAGGCTTGCTCAGTTTTCCCAGGTCTGAGAGGAGGGGGCACACCTTTGTAACGAATGTCACAGGCTGCAGAGATTCAGATTCGAATCTGCCGGACCTCGTGCTGGAGCTTGGCGCCAGCTGCCAGGAATCCCGTGTGGGTAGATGAATCTCTTCCTCGCGGCTGACAGGGGTCATCAGCTTGCAGACCTTAGAAAGATGAAGCTGTAAATAGTTTCCCACACGGTGAAGTATTTGTTTTGCTTTGCATTCAATATCTTATAAATATAACCTGCTGTGTATATTGCAAACTGATATATTTTGTTTGATTAACGCGGGCTTGAAAGCTACTAATTCGTCATTCATAAATATTGTGGTTGGGGAAGAATTAATAACAATAAAAGTCTTCTTTGACCTCAGAAGTGCATTTCTGGTGTGTTATGTTAGTGCTTAGAAACTAGATAAGAGAAAAGCACTACAGCTTCTCATCAGCAAAGGTAACTTTTGTTGACAGATGATTACCAACAGCAAAGCCGCAATTAGTCTGGGGGCGGCTACAGCTTCCTCGTCTAAGGCTAAGTGATGCAAAATTCTGAGGAAGTGAGAGTGGTCTCCTTTTACATGGGATGAGGCTGAACTTGTTCAAACCTCCAATAAGAAGCCTAGTTGGAGATGTAGGGTGTGCTCTTGGATTTCCAGAAACAAAGATGGGGGAACTGCTTTTCTGAGGGTGGGTTCAGAGGGGTGATGCCATATATATTTAAAGGTCTGATCGATGTAAAGGTGAAAGCTAAAGGCTCACAGAAGGGTCTCTGATGTCTCCCTTCTCTTCCCTCCTGGCAGGTTGTTGCAGAAAGTCCACAATGGATGGGCCATACATACTACAGAGGGGTGGCAGGGAAGGGATGTGGTTTCAGGATTGAGGCTGAAATGTGGTTCTCTGATGTCACTCTTCTCTTCCCTCCAGGGTGGTGGGGATCCTTCACAGTGACAGGAATGAAATCTAGATAGGAAAACTAAGGGAATCTACCCACATTATATGAAAGGATTTCATGCAGAAATATCACATTATGTAATATTCTTGAAGTTTCATACTGTGATCAAAAATAGTTAAATTATATATTGGGTAAAAAGGCCTTTATTTATATGAAGCAATAAAATTCCAACATTTCAGCAATAAGTGGACTGTGCATCTTTACTAGGAGTGACAAAAGGAAGACCCCAGAGAAGAAATACCTAGGTTGCCCACTGAGTTGTGCAGTCTTGCAGCCAGAGGTATCCCACCTGGGACACTTTCCTGACAAGGTGAGATGGTGTGTTCCCAACTGCATCTACAAGTGTTAATGTTATAGGTTTCTGGGTGGCTCTACTTCCGGAGCTGATCTGGACCCTCAACTTGGCACCTTTGGCGCGTCAGATCAATGCAGATCTGATGAATTGGCAAAGCCGACCCCTAAATGCGTTGTGTCGGGTAACGCTATATAAAATGATGATCTTACCACAGCTCTTAAAAAAAATTTAAACTTCCCACTCCCATTCCCATGCTCCTGGTTTCGTGCCCTGGACAGAAACGTGTCTTTGTTTCTCTGACGAGGGTCTAGGCACCGAATCACATTGGAACACTGTCAGAGCGGTACCAATGACGGTCGGATGGGTATGGCTAACCCATATTTGTACTGTTTAGCAACTCAAATATTGGTCATCAATGATTGGTTTACCATGGGATGGGCAGACCCAGCGTACCGGCTGGAAATGTCCTCGCTCAGCTTCCCGCAGATCCCGGGCCTGCTATACGGCTCCCTATGGTATTGTCCATGGTGACCAGAGTAGTGTTCCTTGCCTGGCGGGCAGCCCTACCACATACTCAATGGGCAAATACTCTAACTTTCCAGACACCTCTTTGGCAAGGCACTTGGTTGAGAGAATCAGCAGCCCTGCAGGGATTTAGCAAATGGGATTTACTAGGCATATGTCAGCTCAGAGACATATGGGCCAGTACATCCATGAGGTCCTTTTCAAGATTTACTGACTACCTACCACCTCTCCCACACTCAATTCTATAAATATCTGCAGCTCCGCCACGCCCTCACTGCACAATTATCCCATCAGGTCCCTATCCCTGAATACAGCCCGCTGGAGGCAAAGGTGCTTATGGGACCTCTCTGGAGGCGTGGTGTGCCGCGGGTGTATAAAATGGTTATAAACCACACACCAGGTAACTTGATCCGTGTGAGAACTCGATGGGAAAAATAGGCGGGCCCCCTTGAGGAGGAGGACTGGCAAGACGCCCTGATGGTGCCAAGGGAGATCACCATGTTGTCCAGCTTACGAGCGATACAGTTGTATTTCTTGCACAGGTCCTATCTCTTGCTCAACAGACTATATAGAGCTGGGGTCCGTTACGATTCTAAATGCGTCAAATGTTTGGCAACAGCCTCAGTCTTTTATCTTATGGTATGGGCATGTCCACACATTGTACGATATTGGACCATGATTTTACGTAAGCTTACAGATATAGTTGGATGGATAGCCCAGATGTCGACAGTGTTGTTCCTCTTGGGGGTAATGGAAGGTGTGTGTAGTGCTTTCCTCTTATCTAGTTTCTAAGCACTAACATAACACAACAGAAATGCACTTCTGAGGTCAAAGAAGACTTTTATTGTTGTTAATTCTTCCCCAACCACAATATTTATGAATGACGAATTAGTAGCTTTCAAGTCCGCGTTAATCAAACAAAATATATCAGTTTGCAATATACACAGCAGGTTATATTTATAAGATATTGAATGCAAAGCAAAACAAATACTTCACCGTGTGGGAACTATCTACAGCTTCATCTTTCTAAGGTCTGCAAGCTGATGACCCCTGTCAGCCGCGAGAAAGAGAGATTCATCTACCCACACGGGATTGCTGGCAGCCTGCGCCAAGCTCCAGCACGAGGTCCGGCAGATTCGAATCTGACCCTCTGCAGCCTGTTACATTCGTTACAAAGGTGTGCCCCCTCCTCTCAGACCTGGGAAACTGAGCAAGCCTTTTGGAGACTGGCCAGGTCTCAAAGACTACTCCTGTTCCCAAGCTCAAGCGAAGAAAACAACACCCATGTACTCTCTCTTATCATGTCTAGTCTACTGTGAGAAAAACATCTTGGTTCTCTGGTGCAAAAACACAGCTTGGAAAAATACAGCTTGGATTCTCAACTGCAAGATCTAACTCCACGTTAAAGGCAATAGGCAGCTAACCTAAGTATCAAATGCAATGTCTAGTGTCATGTCAAAGCCAATAAGCATCTAAGCTGAATACAAAATGCAATGTCTTATATCATGTCAAAGCCCATAGGAAGCTGAGCTGAATACAAAATGCAATGTATAATGTGTCAAAGCCAATAGGCAGCTGAGCTGATCATGTCAAAGCCAATAGGCAGCGGAGCTGAATACAAAATGTAATGTATAATATCATGTCAAAGCCAATAGGCAGTTAAGCTGAATACAAAATGCAATATATAATATCATGTCAAAGCCCATAGGCAGAATATCTAATAGCATGTCAAAGTCAATAGGCAGCAAAGCCAATAGGAATGCAATGTTAAAGCCAATAGGCGGCTAGACTGGATACAGCATGTCAAAGCCAATAGGCAGAATACAGAATGTAATGGCTAATGCAATGTCAAAGCCCATAGGCGGCTCAACTGAATACAGAAAGTAATGGCTAATGCCATGTCAAAGCCAATAGGCAGAATACAGAATGTAATGACTAATGCAATGTCAAAGCCCATAGGCGGCTAAACTGAACAAAACATACCATGTGCTACTGGTGAACATTGAGCAACTAATATGCGCAGTGGTGAAACACAAAGTCATTGGTCAAAACAAAACTTATCAAATGGCAGTACAGTGTGGATGGTACACAATCAGAACACATTTTTGTAGGGACGGTCTTGATATTGGCCAAGAGAGAGCGGCCAATTGGAACTCTCCGATTCAACCGTGCCTCTCGAAATGGAGACGTGGAGTGGACTGGGGCGCCCGATAAGAGAGACCAGTGTATGAAGCTCGAGGGCGTCCTCATAAATACGCCAATATATGGGGCAAATGGCTGGGCCAGTTACCATGAACACATGTGAGGTTCAGATGATATCCTACATCTCTGTAAATGCACCTGTAGCTTTGAATTGATTACAGATGCCAATGTTAACAAACAAGGGTGTGGACCTCTACGGAGGGATTAATGTGGGGGATTGTTACGCTTTTCTTTTTATACACTATGTTCAAAACTCAATAAAAATTGTTAATCAAAAAATAAAATATTATAGGTTATTGGGAGTTTTTGTACCTTCACAACCCTGGCAGGGAGTCTGGTTCTGTTGGACAGGCCAGGTTGATCGGATTCCAGAACCTTTGGAACTATCTCTGTAGTCCATATAATTGCAAAGATATAAATCTTTAGATGGCATTGGTTCCCAACTATAAAGTCCAGTTCCTATTGGGAATTGGTGAAGCCTTGGGACCTAGGGTGATCAGAAAACTTCGAAATGATACAGTAGTTTCTGAGATAGGGGCCTCTAGTGACAGGTACGCCCTGGGGATTTTGTGGTGTGCTGATGCACAAATACACCTGCTCTCTTTGCAAAAACCTAAAACCATTGTGGACTTTAAATGATTTGAAAACCTGCTCAACTGATTGGAATCTAGTAAAAGAATTTTGGAAGCCACTGACTCTGAAAGAACACCCAAACTGTACCACCAACTACAAATGGGTAGTACAGCTGTCATTTAGTAGTGGTTAGGGTTTAAGGATTTTTAATATTTTTGTTGACTAAACACTGCAGCTGGTCCTTCGTCTCACTGAGTTATAAAGCTTTGCAGTCAGAGCCATTAAAACAAAGAAAGATACATTGCACATGAAGCCTGCTACAATATAGCCTTTTCCACTGACTGAAATCTCAAAGACCATTTGGAAACACTGAATGAAAAAAATTCCACAAGTCCTGAAGTTTCTCAAGGCAAACCGAAAGATAGCATTGACCATCCGGCGTCAAACACATAAATATTGTAAAAGCATTTAGGGCTGCATCTGCAGCTGGAAACCTCTGGTTTTCTTTATGTAAAATATTGTAACTGCCCTTTTCCTACCTGTAAATAAAAAGTGTATTCTTGCTTGATGATCTTACAGTGGCTGGAATTGCACTTACGGAGTTATCATCGGTGTCATGGTACATCTGAGTTTCTAACCCCTACCAGCTCTGACAGTAACCTTTGGCTGTTCCACTTCATTATCCTCAGACAGAAGTGCCGGGGGAGGTGGGTAGCTGGTTATGCAGTTGGAGTACAATAGTACTGGTAGTCCTGGTAGTTAAATGACAAAGGCACACTGGATCCTAGCCAGTAAACACAGAATGCCACAGGACCACCCACACCTGTCAATAACCCACAGAGATCCCAGGCTCTCACATGCATGCGCTATCTCAAACAGCCACAGCGGCTGCAGGTTTTGAACCTCCGCTCTGCCCCATGCTATCAACTAACAATATAATGTAAGGAATGTATAGCGCTTAAGAACACTTCCAGTGTAACTGACATCCCAGACCATGGCTCTACCCCTTTACACCCTTCAACCTCTCCCCTCACCCTGGCAGATAGCGCACATGGTTTGTATCTGCTCACTGACCCACGGTGGTGGTCAGAGTTCAAGACTGCTACATTGCCCCACCCATCCACTATCAACTAGCCAATTACCTCCACATTGCTCCAACGAAGGGCTCTGTTGAAATCTTCTACAGTCAGTTTTCGTCTTTTAGCATGTTTCAGAAACTGAGAGCTGTTCTGTAGCAGCAAAAAACAAAATATACAGAGTGAGTCACAGTCTACATAAAATTCTGTAGATCGCACAAAGAGATGGAGACTGGACTGAGGTCACTTAAATGTTATTAGGGCACATGCAGGATATCCAAGCTCTATTTCGAGAGACATGTACTAGGGACACGCGTCCTGCTCAGCTCTAGTCTTCCAGACCTCTTACTACCAGGGCACGACTATTCCTTGGCAACAGTAAACACCTGCAACATGTGTTACAACAGGAAGCACTGTTTCGCAAGGCTAAACACATTCCACCCAGAACCATACAAAAACACCGGCAAAGCCACGTAGTGTGACGGTTATATATTTGCTTATTTAGTTTTTATTCCAAGCAAGCCTCAAAAATAGCAAGGAGAAAAAAAACAGCTGCTTCCAAAACATGGCAGCCTTTTGTTTGCAATAACATTCTTACATTTAATTTAAAAATATAAGAACCATTTTTTATAATTTTAATAGTAAAAAAGACATGGGCCTCCTTACAGGCAGGTGCACTTAGAATAAGTGTAGAAACCCTTTTTTATTTAGTTTAGCTGCACATCATATGACAATATGAATTCTTTTTGCAAAAAGAATAGGTACCATTGGCTTTTAATTACTGTAACCAGAAAACCTAGTTTAAAAACATAAGAATGCTTACAAACATAAAATAAGGATAAAGAAAGTAAAGAAAATGATTGACAACATGGATTCCTAACATAATCCAGCATATGCGACTGAGATTGTTCCTATATAACTGTTGACCAATACATTATCTTTGCGGCGCGCCTGATACAAAACTTGTTCTTGATGTTTGGTGTGCATCTGTTAGAGTTAAGAGGGATGGCAAATTAACTGGTCAGACTCTTCTGTCGGTGAGGACTTGGCTAGCACAAAACACCTCCCTTTAGAGTTCTCAGTTAAAGGATGTACTTTCATAATCCGAGTTTACATGTTTTACTGATCTACAGTAATTTTTAAACTTTATTAGACTGCGGTTTTTCTGAAATCTCAAGTTACGCCATGCCATTGCCCCTTTTCTGAGTGCTTTAGAGGACTTAGACTTTGAAGACTTCAACACTCTGGAAGCTATCCTACCCAGGGGGTCAACTTGGGGCTAAAACGATGTCCCAAGTGTATATGCCACAGATAATTAATTCCACAGATACATTTTTTTTACCCTGCACAAAGCATGGGAGGGGAGGCAGATTCGGGGTGCCGATTCGGAGTAAGACTGGGGGGATGACTTCATGCTTCCCTTGGAGTTGCCATTTCCACCCAAAAGAGTCTTATATGATTCAGATTTTTACACAGGGTCTACTACACCTATGAAAGACTATGGAAAATGTGTAGACATATGTACCCTCTATGCTTGAGGTGTTGGTAGGAAAATAGAACATTTTATCTTCTGCAAAACCCTTCATTATTAGGTCTTGCTGAAGTCAGTTTTAGGTGTCTCACCAGCCTCATGTTTTCCAAAAATTCACAATAACAACATATACATGCATAACCGGGCTTTTGGTCAGCTCTCTTCGTTAAATGGTATGTTCAAGTGGCATATGTATTTTGCTTCCACACACTTCAGCACAAAACATGAGGCAATCGATAGGTCCCCCTCATCCGACAACACCATTAAACATTCAATAGCATCAGAGAAACATGAACGTATTAAACACATGAACAATACATATCTGCATCACTGTGCACACAAGAAAGATAATGCAGCATGACATGTGGGCAACAATAACTCCCCCACTCAAAAATAGAAAGATATGTCAGAACAGTAGTCACCCAGTACACCTCGAACAAAAACAATATAGGAACCAGGCAGCAATCAAACAACAGGCACAAAGAAAGGCTCACACTCAGAAACGTGAAGTCCACGGCAGAAACGTATAGAGTTAGCAGATGAGTACACAGGTTTAGCAGGGGGGAAAAGTGCTCTGGCAGCATCGCAGCACAATAGCAGAAGTAAGAAACACAATTAATGTATTTAGAGAATGATATTATAGTGGCAGAAATCATACATGGATGACCACTTCCAAACCATTAAAAATAGCAACTCCTCACGTTCAATAACAACTATGTCTGGATGTCCCAAAAAGATGAATACTTACCACACCTTCTTCAACCCATATGTACAGCCACTAGGCAACTTCGCAAAAACAAACGATCTAGCTTTACTTCGATGCCATGCAAATATAGACAAAAGTGGATGCAGTTCATTAAACCAGCGAATATTAGAAATTCTAAATTAGGGGCGTGAACCTGACTCCGAGTTTCGGTTGGCCTACTCCACACAAATCCTGTGGCCATCTTGTACTACTTCGACCGAGGCCGTGGTGATTTGACAGGTTCGCGGGAACGGCTGGTTTCACCCTGGCTCGCTGCCCATCGCTGCATTAGGTGTTCCCAAGGAGGTACTGTACACCCCATACTGAGAAGAAGACAACAGAACAACCAGGGGTGGACCCCTGCATGGCAGTATTGTATCTGAAGCCAGGCCTCGCTGCAGTCTTCATCAGCTGGGAGAGTATTTCCTGGTTTTGAAACTACTGATCAGCATCGGTGCAAGAGATAAAAAAGCTTTTGAGGAAACTAGGGGGGGGGGGGGGGGGGGGTAGAATGATGTGCATACCCGCATGTGTCATCACACCTACCCGCATACGTGTCATGTTACAGCAGTGTGATATGTACATGCGTCACCACACGTGCACGTATAGAGCATGCCCCAATTTTGAAAAAAAATAATCATACCATGATGACGGACGTAAATCATGGAAGTGGTAAATTAAATTAAATAAAAAAAAGTAAGAGCACAACAGCAATTCGCATCTGCCAGGCCCTCCAAAAGGGGGAAATAATGTTATTTTTTAAAAAAAATACAATGGGTAGTGGCGGAGAAGCAATGTCGGAGAAGGTAGAAAAGATGAAGAAAAGTAAACCTCGCTATGTGGCCAAAATATGGTAGGTGTGAGTTCTTAAAGAAAGACAAATATTTAAAACTATCTCAATAGGGAAACAAGCATTTACAAAGTAATCGGTCTCGCATTTGATAGAGTTTGAGCTATTGGCGTTGTAAATGGCAATGTCTTTTACCCATGTGTTTTGGTTTGGAATGGAGTGGGTGTTTGTAGTGTAGAATTATGTGGGTTATGTTGTGTTATGCAATGCTCTATGTTGTGTTATGTTATGCTATTTTATGTTATGCCGTGCTAGGCTATGTTGTCTTTTGTTATGTTGTGTTATGCTACGCTATGTTGCGTTATGTCTTATGTTATGCTATGTTGTCTTATGTTGTGTTCTGCTGTGTTTTGCTAGGCTATGTTGTGTGATGCTGTGTTTTACTAGGCTATGTTGTCTTATGTTATGTTATGCTATGCTGTCGTCTTATGTTATGCTATGTTGTCTTATGTTGTGTTATGTTAGGCTATGTTGTGTTATGCTATGTTGTGTTATGTTATGCTATGTTGTGTTGTGTTATGCTATGCTTTATGTAATGCTATGTTGTGTTATGCTATGCTGTGTTGTGTTTTGCTGTGTTATAGTATGCTATGCTAAGTTGTGTTATGTTATTCTATGTTGTACTGTTATGCTGTGTTATGCTATGTTGTGTTTTGCTATGTTGTGTTATGTTATGCAATGTCTTATATTGTGTTGCTATGCTCAGTTATACTATGTTGTGTTATGCTATGCTCACTTATGCTATTCTATGTTGTGTTGTGTTATGCTATGCTGTGTTGTGTTATATTGTTATGATATGCTATGGTGCGTTACGTTATAGTATGCTATGTTGTGTTGTGGTATGTTATGCTATGTTGTGTTATGCTATGCTATGTGGTGCTGTGTTATACTATGTTGTGTTATGCTGAGATGCGTTATATTATTGGGTTACGCTATCCAATGTTGTGTTATGTTATGTCATTTTGCGTTAAACTGTGCTATGTTATGCTATGTTGTATTATGTCATGCTATGTTGTGTTATGCTATGTTGCGTTATGCTATGCTGAGATGTGTTATATTGGTATGTTATGCTATGTTGTGTTATGCTAAGTTGGTATGTTATGCTATGCTGTGTTATGCTATGCTATATTGTGTTATGTTATGCTATGCTATGTTGTGTTGTGTTGTTATGTTGTGTACGTCTGCTCTCCTGGTCGCTGGGGTCACTCAGGTACTCACCTCTTGGGGTCCTTAGTTCTTCCAGCTTCCTTCTAACAACTCCATATCCTAGGATGGGTATACTATTTTAGTATATGGTTTGGTGTTCCCTTTGGATCCTGACTATTTTCATTAATTCTTACTAATGCTTGTAGTTTCTTGTGACAATTCCTAATTATTACTGTATATATATATATATATATATATATATATATATATATATATATATATATATATATATATATATATATAGTGTGTACTTACCTCCAGTTGGGGCACTACCTATAAGTAGTCTAGTGTTGTGTTACTAAAATAAAGTACCTTTATTTTTGTAACAATGTGTGGTTCCTTTCATGTGTGATAAGTTGCTGTGTAACTATTTTGGTATTGCATAAGCTTTGCGTGTCTCCTAGATAAGTCTTGGCTGCTCATACAGAGCTACCTCTAGAGAGCCCTAGCTTCCTAGTCACTGCCTTCCTAGACACTTCATACACACTGGCTTCCTAGACACTGCCTACATTCACTGAAAAGGGTCACCTGGACCATAGGTGTCCACCTCACACCAGGCCAGCTTCCGAAATTGGTGGTGCAGTGGTGGGATAAGACATTTGCAATTGCCTTACCACTTTGTCACTAGTAACTTTCCACAGGGAAGTCCACTACTGGTCCTTAGGATACACTGCACTTTGTGATTGGGATCACTAGCCTCCTAGTTTGGGTAAATTGGGGGTCTGGTATAGCCCTGTCTCCAAACTTTTAGGTAGTCCAGTTACTTAGAGTAGTTACTCTAGAGAATGTCTTCAGTGAAAAACTGAACTCAGGACTCAGACTCTCAATATGAGAGCTGCACTTTTCAGGAGTTGAGGTACATGTGTGCTTCCAAGAAGCTGAAGACTGGAGGAAATCCCAGCAAGAACCTACTTCTGGGATTACTACTCCCAGCTGACCAGGAAAACTCAGGCAGCCAGGAATAAGCGGAAGTAGAGACTGACCCTCCAATCTTAGACAGGGTAGACTTAAGCTACACTGAGGAGGGTCAGGAAGAAATTGGGGAACGCCACAGCCCTGTTAGGAGCACTGCAGGTAGTGAAAAGTGGGGGTCACTCAAGTAGGCCCACCTTTACTCCTAGAGGGTCGGTAGAAAAGTCTCCAGGAGGAGAAATAGGTCCTCCTCATCTGTCAACACCCATGACTCATCAGTGTCTGATGGGACCCACCACTCTAATTCGGGGGGAGAGAGAGGGAGGGAGTCCCTGGATAGGGATTTCCACAGACTGACATTAGACCAAGCCAAACTGAGACAGCAGCAGTTAGCCCAAGAAAGGGAGGATTTGGAGGTGGAGAGGGAGAGACAGTTCGGGGCTAGCTCCCCATGGTGACAGCAACAATACCTTTAAGGACACAAGGGTCAAGAAGGGCTGCTACCACTCGAGTAACCAGAGTAAGATAGTCCCACCTTACAAAGTAGGAGATGACATCCACATGTGGTTCACTGCTTTGGACAGGGCCTGTAAAGTACAGAGGGTCCCACAAAGACAATAGGCAGCAATCTTGTGTCTCTCCTTCTCTGGCAGAGACAAACTCCTCACTGTCAGAGAGGAATATGCAGATGATTATCAAGCACTAAATAATGCACTCTTTATGGGTTTGGGATAACCACAGAACAATACAGGATAAAGTTCAGGGAGACTGAAAAGGAGTCCTACCAGGTGTGGGTAGATGTTGTGGATTGCCCTGTTAAAGCTCTGGAAGGCTGGTTGCATGGAAGCAAAATAAGTGATTATCAGGGCTCGTACAATCTAATTTTAAGAGAGCACATTCTTAACAATTGCATTTCTGATCAGCTCCATCAGTATACTTTGGTATTGCATAAGCTTTGCATGTCTCCTAGATAAGTGTTGGCTGCTCATCCACAGCTACCTCTAGAGAGCCCTGGATTCCTAGACACTGCCTACATTCACTAAAAAGGGGCGCCTGGACCTGGTATAAGGTGCCAAGACCATAGATGTCCACTACACACCAGGCCAGCTTCCTGCAACCATCAGCCATCCAACATTGCTCCACACCCTGAAAACTCGCATGGAGTTCACTGGCAGAATCCTAGAGCGGTTCAAATCCTATCTCACCAACCGGACAGCAACTCATTATCATAGGAATTACGAGATCCTTTTACCGGGGAAGTTTCTCTGTGTTACCAGCTAGGTTTGTGTCTCAAAAATACCAAAACCTATATACATTCACATTGAATAGGGAACAAGCAAAAGACAGTGAGAAGGAAGCCAAGAAATCATAAGTAATGGTGTGGCTCAAAGCCCACTCTAAGCATTACTTTTGTCCACAATAGGTCTTTGACAACCAACAGGGGGCCTGATTCACTAACTGCATTTTGTAGTACATTGTACTTCAAAACGTACTACAATTTGCAATTCACAAATGACATGCCGAGTTTTACATCTCCGAAATTCCTAAACTTATGTGTAAAGAGTTTGCAAGCCCAAATGCACAATCTGCGCACACACAACTATAGGTTTATAGGTTTTAGTAGTAAATTACAGAGGGACACTGGATAGTGGCCTGAAGAAGGGGAAGACTTACTACAAAGGGGGATGGGATTAGACAGGAGTAAGAAGGGTTTAAGGAGGGCCAGGGATGGGGGGGCAACACCCCCCCACACAAGAGTAAGCAAGTTGCAATACTCAGGGGGTGGAAACATGTAACTTACACTTTTGAAGTAAGTTCACTCTCGTAGTTTGTTAATTACGAAAGAGGTAAACATACTCCAAAGTACACTTACTCAAAGCTACTTTTGCGGATAAGGCTCCACTTTTCACTTGTTCTTCCTATAAATATGTAATGCGAGTTTTATAGAGTGTACAATGCAGTTTCATACGAACACAGCATATAGAAGGTGGGCTATATGTGTACATACAAACACACTGGTTCTATTACCTTTTTTTTTAATTAATTTGTTAATTTTGCTTATTTATTTACATAGAATTTTTCCAAAATAAAAGGCTGTTTTAGAATGACGAGGATACTTGTTCATGTACAGGTATAATTTTCTCACAGTGCCTTTTGCCAAAATGGCTTGCAAAATAAAAATCCTATAGGAAGAGAAAGCAGGGAGCAGTCCATAGATTGCTGAGGGCAGGATTGCCTACCTGAGTGGCCTCCCGTAAGCGGTAACAAACGTCCTCGGCTAGCATGGCTGCCACGTCATCGGCGAGGTCCACGCCCACACTCTCGGCCATCAGCTTCACCGACTCGCGGGGGAGTTCCACGAAGCGCCGCTCCTCCCGCTCCGACATGGCGTCTGCGCCACCCTGCGGCCAGAAGAGATAATCACAGTTAATGCTGATTTTTACACTTTGGATGTCTAACGATCCCGGGAGTTCTCTTATATATATTTATTGATCAATGTTTTGTTCTATGTTTATTTTTTTCAATAAGAAAAAGTTGAATTTTACGTTGTTCATTTACGCCATATGAATTGCCCTGCTTTGTTAAGATGTAGATTAACTGCGATTGATTTGGTTATTTTTATGTTCTAGCAAGGTGGTGGTGCTTTAAACAAAATCAAGTTTAAATACAAAATCAGTTCGGCACAGACGTGCCTCGTGTGTCCCCGTCTCGTACTGTTCCATTAATTGCATCTTGCAGAGTGCGATACTCCGTAGCATAATGTGGACAAACATTTAACATCCGGAGTGTGGGTAAAACATAGTACTTCCATACTCCATGAAAGGGGAATTCAGATGGTATTTGGAGCAGAAGGCCCAAGCCTCACAAGGAATATTTGGAGGCAAGTAGATGTATCAAGCTTTTGTCAATTGGATGCAGGTCCTGTTATATCAACTGTTTCTCTAATCGAAGGGCCACAAAAAATGCATTAATTAAGTAATGTTTTCATTAGTTACATACTATTTTTTCACGTTGTTCTGTTCCTAATATGTGCTTATTCAGTATATTAGTTCTATATTTGTATTTCTTTGAGGCATCCGCTCACTAGTAATCCATATTTTGTTGCCCCGTTCCGTTACTGTTTTATTATTATTCATGTTATTCACATTAATTTTCATATCCATAACCCCATATGCCTGCTACCCATCTGGCCCTGTTCTGGAGAACACGACAACAGATGGCTGATGCACTGCATCTAGGACTCTGGTGGCCCTGTGTTCCCGTTACTTATTTTGGTGGGACTTCTCCCAGAAGCAGCGAAGATTGAGTTGGGGCAATAGAGTCACTGCCTGGTAACCCTGACAACATGCACGGACAAGCAGGCCTGCAGATCAATTTCACATTAGAAACCGTGCACCACAAGATAAGTCTGCCTTCGCCCACTCCAGCCTCTGTGCGGCTAAGCAGTTTACCAGTAACTCCTTCAGTTTTGGAGCAAGACTGACCTCCACTGGTCACTTTTGATAACGCTCCATTAGACCAGTTGTTTTGGGCTACTGAAATACTTGCCTCGCATTTTCTCTGGGGGCAGCCTATGTACATCACTGCTGTCATAGGTAAGCTCATCATTTTTTGCAGAAAATGACTTTTAGTTTCTAGGCTCTAGACTAACTTTGCGGGAGCTTCGCCACAGCTCACGTCAAGACTGGGGCAGCTCTTCACCAAACTCTTGCTCTGACGTCTCTAACACACACATTAAAATCTGGTGAAAACAAGCTCCTTTCTAGTTCTGGCATTAAAGCAACAGATGTATAAAAGAACATCCCAAAACAAAGTCATTCGCGCAGGGATTTGAGACATTTGACCAGCAAGCTGTACACAATTCGTTCAACCTGATAATTTATCAGATGCTTGTTCTTACACACTGTATCATATGCATACTACTACTCCCCAATCACCAAGGATATAATTTCGAAATCTACAGTTTGTTCTTTATGTCTGAATTTAGAATCTTTTCTGAGCTACGTTGTTTGCAATTATTTATCCGTGTTTATCTGTGTTGAACTATAGTTACCAGTGTTACTTTACATTAATTTAACTTTGTAAAATTAATCACCTAATATTTAAGTATTATTTTCTTAAAGATATTTGCAGCCCTTTATGATTTTTGAGACACAACGGGTTTTGGAATGTTTTTGAATCCCTGTGTACCTTAATGGTGGATGACGTACTGCTCCCTTTCCCCAACCAACTGGCTAGTGAAGGCTGAGGGAGTAGTGGAAAGGGAGCTGCAGATCCTAGGACAGGTGGTCTCCAACCATTTCTATAACAAGAGCTACTTATGTTCAATGAAAATGAATGTGAGCTACTAATATTATTAGTGCTGTAATTGTGCCCACCACAGACATTACCATAATGACCACCCCAATCAAGATAACCATCTCCTCATTGAATCAGACAGGGTTGCCAGCAGTAATTTAAAAAGGCTTTGTCAATTTGTAAAGCCTTCACATAGGTGATACATAAGAGCCATAGCTGCAATCCTCGTAACACCCAGGTGATATCTGCAAAAAAATATCCCCAGTGCCACATGATTCATAAATCAAATATCAGCTTGTAAAATATTTTGGAATTTCTACAATTTTCATCCTATGAGTTCACTTTTCAATCTTGGTATAAATATATTTATTCAGCCACGCAAAAGCTTCTCATTTAGGAGACACGACTGCACACACACAGCTTCTCACAAGTAGCTGGGAAGCTACTAGTAGCTCACAAGCTACTCGCTGGAGAAGCCTGTCCTAGGAGGTAGTCGGACTGCAGACCAGAGTGCGATCAGGGTCATGGAGGGGTTAATGGTCCTGGCAATGGCACCTGCTGCATGGAGGAGGAGTCCTCTTAAGGCATTTCGACACACCCAACAGCAAGTATTGGTTTTATTCTTGCATGTTTGTCCTATCACTAAATTTGCCTACACAATACAATTTAGTATACAGTGTGCAGCATCTTACTCCCTAGCATTAAATATTATCCTTCTAATTTCTTTCTTCATAGCTGCCAGGTTTCCTAGTTAAATGCTTGACTAATTAGGCAAGTTCCCTTTTTTATTATAATTCTTGGATTTGCATTCTTAGCTATCCCAGTTTAAAACCAGGACACAAGTTCCAGAATTCTAAGGAAAAAAACGGGATTGGACAAAATTAGTCACTCACGGACCAGTGAAACTTGGCAGTTGTGTTTCTTGGCTCCGATTTCACCTGTATTTATACTCTTCCTTTGCTTTTCATGCCCTCTCCCAAAGCCTCACGGATGTGCGCGAGCCGGGAGTGCATGTCGGTTTGGCCCTGCAGCTAACTTCGTGTATCGCAGGCAGCTTCCAGCAAAGTTTGGACAGTGAACGTCAACCTGGGCTTGAGGCTCACCAGGTGTACGGAGCAAAACTCTACACACCCTGCAGTCCAACTCTATCCTGTCTTGCAACTCCATTCTTGTACCTCTGCACCTCAGACAGTGCCTCAATTCCTCCCCGTATCTTCCCAGCTAATCTACTTCCCGAACCCCAACTAGCTAGGACAATGTACTTAAAACCTAATCTGCATATTGCGTGGAATTTGAGTTTCGTTGTTTGCTTGGATCTACCAGTGCGCCTCGCCTCGATGGCTGGAACCTCGCTACAGTTATCAGTGCACATTACTGGCACTGTGATGTTTATTGAACAGGTTCTGGTGCATGTTACCTCTGTAGCACCACTGTGGCTTCCCCGTCCGAAGCTTGAGAGGATGGGGGGCCTGGCCGCCTCCATGAAATATCTTTATGCTAACATCATCTTGGTCACTGAACACATCCTACAATCTGGCCACGAACGAATCTACCATCACATCTATGACACCCCCATGTGATGCGTGTATGATTTGCCTAGTTCCTAGCTTAGTTGGTTCCTCGAAGATTTACACTACTAAATCGGGATCCACCTTTCTTTCACCTATCTGCAATATGATCAATACGGGCACTTTGGTATAAGGACTAACACATTTCAGCGGTCTTCTACTGCTCCTACTGAATAGTACAGTAATACTGATATATCATCATATAGGAAAGAGCTTTCTCATAATAGTTATGTTCGGAAAAAACTGTATGAATCTGAAATAAATTATATAAAATATATGTACAACATACAATAAAAAGTAAAAAAAAAAAAAAAAAAAAAATATATATATTTTTTTTTACAAAACGTTTGTATTTTTCTGTTAGGCCATTCATATAAATGTAAACAACATAACAACTGTTCATTTTTAGTTACTTGATCAGTTGATTTCATTCAATTTATTTACTAATTCGGATACACCTGTGTGGAATGTTGTAACTGGCTTTATAGTATTTTCCACCTTTATTGCAGCTTGCCCAAGACCTATAGACAAACTTGAGTTTTCTTGTACTGATGACGATCAATGGCTAAACTAAAAAAAAAAAACATTAACAGTGTTCCAAAAAAGCCTGTGAGGTTAGGGGCTCTGAGCATCTTCAATGATGCCGATAGTGATGCGATGTGCAATGTTACCAATGCAGCCATCAATAATTCTTATGTGATGTCATCTCAGATGCGAACTAAATCAGAGCAATTCATTAAACTGAACATGTGGTAGATTAGCTCATCAAGACTTCTGAATTTCAGTCATTTTCAGGTTGCGTCGGAGACAGCGTTTGCGTTGCCTGTTGCAAGGCTTAACACAAACACAGAAGGAATTGGAGCCCGCATATTGCTCACCTTTGGTTGGCTTTCCCACTCTCATTTGCTTGCTTTTTATTCATTCCTAGCTTGCCAAACGTTTGTTTGACCCCACCGTGAAGCATTGCAATTTTTTTTTACAATCTCTTTCATTGGCTGCCATCGCTGCTTGCTTTGCTTGCTTTTCAAGCACAACTTGTTTTTTCTTTTGTGTGAAGCACTTCATTAGAGTGCATGCAAGTCGTTTTTCTTTGTACCTCTTTCCCCCTAACCTCCATGTTGCTCCTTGCTGCCCCACTGCTTCTCTATGCCTCCTCCCTGTTGCTCGCTTATGTGCTTCCACCCATTGGTTCCCTCAACCGCACCCTCTATGATGCTTTCCCGCAACTCAGTGTTGTTTTCACTCATACCCTCCCCAATGTTGATTTTGCATTCCCTCTAACTCTCCCGTCCTGTCCCCTTCTGTGTTGCTTTGCCGTTTCCCTCACACTACCCTGTGCTGCTTCGTCATCCGCCCCACCAGTCTCACCAAGTTGTTTTGCTGTTGCCCCATTCCTCATGTGTTACTTCCGCTTGCCTTGCCCATTCCCTTGAAAAAATAAAAAAATACAACACTTTTACTTAGATCGGTAACTAAAAAGAAAAAAAAAGTGTCAGTCATTTTGTAGGCATCTGCATACTTGGTGGTTGTGCCTAAAAATGATGTGGGCAGCAGCATCAAAGGCTTTATTATTATTATTATTTTTTAACTTTAGCTACACTACACAGCGTCCCAGATGCAGTGCAGCATGGCTAAAAACCACTGGCAAAGCCAGTGGGTCACAAAGGTGAACCTACTGGCTTTGCCAATGTTTATTACATTTTAGATTGTAGCCATAGTTCCAGTTATTATAAGATTTCCATATACGATTTTACTGTTTCACATCACCTCTTCTATGAAATCTATCCGTGTGCTCTTACAGCCCAATTTATCCAACCACCAAAAACTTTATGTGGAAAAATAGATTTTACAAGACTTGTTAGGAGTTCTAAGAAATTAAATTAAATTCTCCAAGCACCTCATCTACCAGCCACTGGATTCGCCTGTTGCAGTCTTCACATTAATTACCAGACCTCTCTCTTCATAATTAAAAGAGGTGATACATTTTGCCAAAGTCCATTACTTAAACAGAAATGAATATCACTATAGTTAGGAGCTCAGAAGATTGTGGGAAGAAACTAAACTAACAGCCATTCCGACCAATTCTCCTAGACCCCTCTCCTTAGGATGTCTGTTTTAAATCTGTTCTCTCATACATCTCGTTTTGTCAAACACCTTACACTCTACTGAAATTCCATATGCAACTGTCTTTTGGTTTAACTGCACTAGTAAACATCTTTATAACCTTGATAGTCTCTGAGTATTTCGGGCTGTCGTGTCCCCAACCGGTGCTCTTTCCCTCACAAAGTTTCCTACATACATCTCTGTGACCTTCACTACATTTCTCTCACAAAAAACACTTCCTACCTCCTACTTTGTTACTCTCCTTTTCCCTCCATGAACCCCTGGAAGAGAAATATTCCATCACCTCCTCATCAGTGACAAACGCTGGACTTACACCACCCCAAACTCTCTGGTGCTAGCATCCTTTACTATTGTAAACTTTTGTTTGGGGCAAAGCTTCATAAGCAAACGGCTTGTTCTAATTTGCTTTCCTGTTTCAAAATTCCTGTGACACCATCCATCACATTTAAATTCTACATTTTCTTCAATAAACATCTCAAATTCAGTGTAATAGTCTCAAAGTTTGGAATAATTTTGCAGAAGAATTCCGCCATGACCAGACATTTTATCAAATCTTCCTTGGACCACGGAATGGGTATGTTTTCAATGGTGCAGACTAATCCCTTCTTAGGTGTTTATCCCTACTGCTGTGAATTTGCATCATAAATAACTCAGTTCTGTTAACTGAAAATGCATTCCTCCACTTTTAACATGAGACGTTTCTCTTGTAAGCCAGCTAGCACTGGTCTTGTTCTGTCACTGTGGTTGTCTAGGTAATATCTGTAAACAAACACATCCTCTTCACCCTTTGTATATCCTAAAGGCACGGTTTACACTGCGTTTTGGAAAACTAGAGCTGCTGAAATGAGAACAAACAGCACTCACAAAAACCTGTATGTTCTATTATGTGTAAAGATTGCTGTTAAATCCTCCGAGTCATCATGTAGTCTTTCGTAGTGATTCCCTAATTCTAAATCAAGTGCTGAAAGCATTTTAGCATCTTCTAACACAGACATAATTTTAGTTATGTGCGGAAGTGAATGTTTGACCACTACTACACACTTGCTAAGCTCTAGTAGATCTATGCACAGCCTAACATCCCCTCCACTTGTGACCTACGCCCACTGCCACCAACCACTCCATAGTTATAAACTTTCCATATAATTCCTGCTGTTAAGAGTGTCTCCAAATTTCTAGTTCCATCATCCCTGATGGTGATTGATATTGTAGAAAAACAGGCTTGTTGTAGGTTTCATCCAAATTTTTTCTCTCAATTTGACTACTAAGGCTTATATAATGGCTCTGAAATGCCCTGAGCCTTGCTAAGCAGGACTCACTGCATGTGCTCTGACACTTAAGATAGTGTATGTCTAATTGGCTTATACCCTACTGACATAGCATATCTTACTTGTAAGTCCACAGTATATGGTACCAGGGGTACCCAGGGCCTGCAAGTTAGAGTGTCCCCTCAGGAACTTCAGCACTTGCTGTGCCACTCTGAGTGGATCAAGGTAAAACATGTCTCCCAGTCTGCCACTGCGAATGGTAGGGAAGTTTTAAACTGCTAACTCGACCCTGCGATTTAGGGTAATGGCAACGCCCAGTCCTCCCTTTTTAATGTATATAAGTCACCTCTAATGGAGGCTTGCCAAGCCAGAAGGCAGGGTGCTGTATATTAAAAGGCAGAACATGGACATTAACATGTTCCAACAGTAAAATCTCTAAATTGTTGTTTTTACTGTGGAAAAGGATAGTAACCACTCTGACAAGTACAGGGTTACGTAATGACATCTCAGCCCTAAATGGGACTACTAAAGTTGGAACATCAAGATATCAAACAACTCCTTACATTAAGCCTGACTTAATACTCAAGATGAAATTAATGTAACTTGTTGCAGTGTGCAATTTTTGCAAAGTTGCCACTTTGCTGCCTTTAGTCTCATTTGCCCTTATTAGCTGCACTTGGGAGTTTGTCTCGTACACAGCTTTCTGCACTTCTGGTGAGACGTGTTAACAACTCTCAGGAAAGGTTAAAATAAAAGCCAGCACATGAGAGAATTGTTACCTTTCTCCTGCAGGAAGCCACATGGGTGTCAGCCCAAAAGGCGAGCTTCAAAGGAGAACCCACCTTGAAGGGCAAATGGGAAATACTTGAGAGAGGGGCTGCCCTATGGTTCAGGCAGACAGGCTGGCACTAGGAACAGGGAAGGCAAAACCAATTGCCAAAGCAGTTTTCCCAGAGTGTATAGCCCCCTTGGACACCGCACCTTTTGGGTTGGTCTCGGGAGCGCTGGATGCCAACTCATCCTACCCTGAGGGCAACTTATGGGCATAAAAAAAGGCACCACCCTGGACTCAGATCTAGACTGGACTGAAAGAAGGAATGTCCTGTTGCACCAAGGAATGGCAAAGAGAGGCTGCAACGACGTGTATTACACCTACTGAACCTGGGGGCTAGCAAAGGAGCAGGGACTGTGCCTGCTGTGTCCTCCTCATGGAAAAGTTGTCCCCTGAGCCCAGCCAAAGCAAGAGACTTCAAGAGTTAGTTGACTGATCTCCTGTTCACAGCACAGGGCAGCAGCAGCTGAAGAAGCTTGCTAGGACAAGTTGGCAGCCCAGATCCTCGCATCGCTGCTGCCATGCAGCGTCGGAGACCAGGACCTGACGCTCAACGTTTCACCTGTTTCTGCAGACCTGGGAGAGTTGTTGGAGTGCAGCTTGGTCACTCAGTAAACAAGTTATCGCCCAGGGAAGGATTTGTCTGTGACCAAGAATACCAGGCAAATGGTAGCTCGGTGGGAGGACTTCAACCAGAACAAGTGACCAAGACCACCTCACCCCTACCGTGGACCAAGGAGTAGTCGCAGGAAGACCCCCGTTGATTGCATCTCATCCACAACATCCTTGAGTATCTTTAGCATTTTGTATCCCTTGCATCAGGACCACTTTCATAGGAATCTATAGAAAAGGAATAAAAGTGCCTGAAACTGCCTGAAGTTTGCTTCTCCCTTCGAGGTAACTGTTTCTGAGGACTTTACTGGTACCTCCTGATTGGCACCCAGTTCGGGAGCAATTCTAACCAACCACAATACGACTAGCCACATTGTTTGCACTTTGAGCTTCGATCAAATATTAATTTCAAGTTTCAATGATGGGGCCAGCTAATTATGCTAATTATTAATAGTAGTATCTTCACTGTGATCAGCTTCTTATATAATTCTTCAGATAGTAGTGGTAATTTTGCTCCAGAGTCAATCAACATATCTACTTTATATTCTTCAACCTTTACTGATTCAATAGGATCAGCTGCTCTTTCCCTAATACTTGGAAAAATATTTTTTCAGCTTCTCATTTGATCTCATCAACTTTCTTCAAAACATTTGGTGACTTGCACACTTTATAAAAATTGCCTCCCCTCACAGAGTTTGTATACTTCTTTCCACACAGGCCATTTCTTATCACTGACTATGTGACCCTGACTGCCACATCTGTAACGTCTTACGTTAAACATAAAACAGTCATGTCACGTTTGTTAATGACTTAGTTTGTACGCTTTCCTTGCTGTTGTTTTATTTATCCTAACACATGCTAAGCTGTGTTCAATTTAATTTGCAAGTTGTCAAACTTCACTCAACTTGGTATCACCTTTTAGCAATATTTTTTCTCCAATCTTTTCTATGTTGCAAGACAACATAAACTGATCCTTCATTCTTTCCACCATATTTTTTCCAAATTTGCAACTGGTTGCTGTCTTCCTGAAAGTTGTAACATATACATATACAAACTCTCCACATGTTTGTGTTCTCTTTCCAAAATGAACCCTTTCCAAGACTGTAAGAACCTTCAGTAAAAAAGTTCTTCCTGTCTCTTATACATATTTAAAATTCATTCAAACCATTTTCCTCCTCATGTGACACCTCTGACAAATACTCAAAGAGTTCCTGTCTCTCAAGTCCGAAACAATGCATTAATAGAGAAGTTGCCCTCTATGCCCTTAAGAATATACCACATTCTGAGGGTGAGTCGAGGATGCCCCAGCTGAAACCTGACGACTTATTAACATGCTCCTCTTGCTTGCCCAGCACCAGGTGGTGATATAAGGGGACCCCAGATTCACGATTGGCTGAAAGATGTAACTTACTGTTAAGAACATCTCAACACCCAATGAAACCTTATGCCCAGCAAATCCCACCGTAAGGCAATCTGGGAAGCTCTGCTGTCTTACCTGGCCCTGCAGGAAGAACATGAACCGCCCCTCGGACTCTGCGGGATCTCCGCCCCCCCCCCCTCGACTCACTTGATGGCCAATGCCATAAGGTGATCCTGCAAATCGGCATGGTCTACACCATGGGCCTAGAACTACAACAAATATATGTTAAAGCAACCCACAACCATGCTGTGTTGTCCTACCCCCTCCCAGACGCACCCCCATGATTGGCTTGGCTGGAGGTCCTGCCTCCACCCCAGCGTGCACTTGCTGTATTTCTGCCCTGACTGAAGTGTGATGGACAGCAAAATGTGGATGTGTCTATGACCTGCATGTTAACTCCTCCATTCCTACTAATTCCAGTGTATTGCTTGGTACTGTATTGATTTTTTCCATTACAATACAACATAAATAAAAAATAAAATAAAAAACTTGTCCTACATACCTTATCATAGTGTAAAAATATTTTGTATATTTATCCCATTTCTAGTATGTTCATCTGGAGAAACCAGGAAAATGGAGGTGGAGTAACCTTTTTTGTTGAGAAAGTTTTCACCATTATTTAATACTTGAATTCCTTCTCTTTGTTACACTTTAAATACTGGTAACTCTAAATGAAACTTGTAGTAATTTCTTTGTTCTAATAAAACTACTGTCAATTGACCCTCATGGAGAGAGGTGCTGATGAAATAACATTTGAGGCTCAGGACACGGGCTGACACCTGTTCATGTCTGGGTTGAATAAGTACCACTCCTGTCCAGGTGAAGGAATGACTGGAAAGAAGCTCACTACAGAAGATTCACTGTTTAAGGATTCACTTCCGCTCCTGTCCGAAGAAATACTGGTAGCAAGCACTCTTCGGGACAAGAAGGCTTATCACTGGGGCATAAGAAGCTCAGAGTTGCCATTCTAATATTATCAACCTCTGACACACAACCAGAAAGAATGTCCTGCACCAGATTCTCTGCATCACAGTAAGCCTACAGACTCAGTTAATTAGATTGGAACTAGCACTGCGCTGCACTGTATGTCCCTCGAGACCCTCTCCGACGTTATCTCTGTGTCATATCTCTCTTGTGAATAAGGTGAAGATAAAAGAGAAGCACATGGGTTTAGACCATAAGAGTGTGAGTGTTAGGCAACACACAAACTCAGCAAAGTTAAACATAGATCACTCTAAAGATAAAATTCAATACTGTAGGTGGTCATGTAGAACGGCTATGAAATTTTGGTTCAAATTGTTGCTTGTAGATTTAACCTCTTGTGTAATTGGCCGAAAACAGGGGAAGGACAAGACTGTCCTGAACAAACTCTCTTTTGATTGTGATCCTGATCTAAACATCCAAACCCATTCCCAAGTCTTACGGCATAGACATGCTCAAAATAAGCAAAAATTCTCTCATCAAGCCTCTCACCAATGTGCAAAAGGTACATGACACTTGTTGGAAGTTAGAAGGATCAAGTTTAATTTCTTATAAACGCCCCATACACGAGCCACCAGATCCCACCACTGAGGGTGCTCTATTTGACATAGTCACACTCTACATTCTCAGACCTTTTTCTGGTAGTACATTAATTATCACATCTGGTTCTGAGCAGTCTCCCTGCACTCCCCCTATGATAGCAGCAAACCTGGTGTTGGGGAACACAGTTGTGCTTCTCCATTCTAACGAACTAGAAAAAGTAACAACACTGAGGATACTGCAAATAAACTTTTGTCCACAGAGTAACATTCTTCATGTTTATTTTCTGTGATAAGTTGGCTAAACCAGGAGATGGGGAAACATACGAAGAAACCTTTTTTTTATGTTTTGGAGGGAGCGAAGGAAGAGGATAGCCACTGCTATTGTTTTGGCTGAGAGAAAGAAAAAAATATACTTATTTTTTAACTTCTGTGGTTTTAAAGAGGAGAATCAGACAGACAGATATGCTTGTTGCCCTACATGTTTGCATTTAAACTTGTTTTATGGGAGATGGTGGGGACTACTCGGCATAATAGATGGCTAATGCACCTTAACATTGTGCACTGTTGCTTTGGATGAAGTCTGATAATGTCACTGCATGGAGTATTTTAACATTGTGTTATATCGAAAGAATAACATTTGGTTTGTTTAAAAAAACAAACAAACAAAAAAAAAAAAAAACTTACAAGTTGTCCCTGTTTGGGGAAGGGGAGGAGAGGTCTGTTTCGAAACAAATCAACTCACATATATGTATTTTGTTACTTGATTCCTCTTAAAATATTATAAAATACCTCTTCATTATTCATGTGCATGTCCCTCTCTTCAACTCTGGTCATGGCATAATTACTCAAGGGTTATTTTCATTACTTGGAGTCTTGGGCCTATTCATAATGTTTTTTTTACTATTTTAGGGCAAATCCTCACACAGCAGACAAGTAGAATGTCACCCCCTTCCCCTACACCACATCACACATTACAAATTAAATTCTTCTCTCAGGATACGTGGTAATTCCTACTCCCACTTTCTTTTTTTTTTTTTTTTTTTAATTACAACTTTGGCAAGGAAGGCTGGGAAGTGATGTAATTAAGATTACTGATAAGTAACGTGGTCCATACAACCTCATCCAGCTTGCTTGTCACAGTACCTACAATTTGAGGATGCATCTCACCAAAGATATCCATGAATAACCATGACCAACATACCAATCACCCACATAAATGTACTGACGGCCCAAGTAAAAATATCATAGACAAGGAGTTCAAAATCTTCTCAGAAAAGAACCATGTTTGAGCTGCGTATACCGCCACCCTGTAATGGACAGAGAAGTATCCTCGTGGCTATCCTGCAGATTTACCTCGGGCAATACAAGCTATGGCTTGGAGCAGAAAGCTGCAACCCCTCTGGCCCATATCCTTTGGATTCTCCGTTTAAGAACCATCTGTCATATGCTTTAGTAATAGACACTCTGCTCCACCTGATAAAAGTGCAGGCTTGACAGTCTTAGCTGCTGGGATAAAAGTAGCTAACAGGAAATGCAAAGTTAGGAAAGCTAGGGTCCAATTTACATTTGAGAAGAGTGCGGCATGCATCTAATGTGAAAAGTGCCTCCTCTTCTAGAGAAGCAGGGGGGGGACAGACTGCAGTGAAGAAAATATCCTGCACCTAGAAGAACTGTGAGCTGACATTTGGCAAAAGCCCTGGAACTGACCAAAGGATCATCCTAACTGGGAGGATATTAAGACAGGAAGTAGCTAATGAGCGCACTACATCCTCCACAGTTTCTGTTCCATTGCAGCAAATTCAACTGCCACAAGGAAGAAGCTCGACAGGGATAAAAAGACAAAACTGGGGGGGCGTGGTCACCGGCGTCAAGATGGCGGTCGCACTCTAGGAGTGCTCCGGACCCCCCCCCCCGTCATCTGCCGGTGTGAGGCCTGCTGTCCCGGTGCCCCCGCCTGCCAGCGGACCGCCAGAGGCCGAGGAGGTGAAGGATTAGCGGGGGACCCAAATTTGGGCCGGAAAGCGGCAGCGGGTGCGGAGGATGGGCCCTGCTGCCTGAGGCCAGCCCCGCGGGCCTGGGAGCGGCTGCATGAGCGGAGCGGGCCACAGCTGGGCTTCGGGCTGCTGAGAGTGCCACGATTTTGCGCGTCTGGAGCCAGAGCGGCCCGCCATGTGAGCAGGTGAGCCACGCTGCAGCGGACGGGAGACGTAGCGGCAGGGACCCTTCTGGCCACGGTGTGGAATCTGTAGCGGCCTGGGAGGGCCGGGGCGGAGAGAAGATTGAAAGCTCCCGCGCCCGCTCCTGGGGCCTGCTGGTGCCCTCCCCCCTCCTGAGATCCGTAGAGGCAGAGGAAGAGCTGTGGGGCCCCCGACCTGGCAGGGCCTCACTTAGTGGACTCTGGGGCGAGGGATTCCACTCGAGGAGGAGTAACCTGGGTCCGCGGAGTGGTGGCGCCACAGTTGGGGCCCAGGTGGCCGGTACAGCAGTGGTGGTGGCAGTCGGGGCGGGGCCCCGCAGATGTGAAGGCAACACCCGCGCCTGACGGACAGCCAATGCAGTTGTGAGCCTCCTGGGAGGCGGCGAAAGGACGTGGGGCCAGGAGGGGCCCCATGGAGGCAAAGGTTGGTTAGCGAGGGGCCGGCAGTGAGAGACTGACGAGACGGAGTGCCGGATAGGGTACCTCCATGGACTTCTGGAAGTGACCTGGGACCCTTCACTCCTGCTCTCCCCCCCAAGAAAGCGAAACCAGGGGTCGTGCGCAGTCAGCAACGACCTTTGGGGGAGCTCCAGGTGTGGAGGCAGAGATCCTGGAGGGGAGCGTTGTGCGGCAGACTGCTTTTGGATTAGCCTGTGGAGTGGAGTAAGGCGGTCGAGCCTGGAGAGGCAGGTGAATGCGCTTGGGCCCTGGAGGACGGCTGCTGGGCCGGTACTCTGGGTTGTGTTGGCGCCCCCTGGGGGCGAGGTGTTGTGTTCTGTCCACCTGCCCGGCGATACCCTTGGAGATAGGAGGGCGCTGCTGGAGACCTGGATCAGAGCTCTCTTGTGACCACATTGACGAGGAGTGACCAGCCGCCGTGGTGCTGCCCCAACCCCACAGCTGAGATGTGGAGAGACAAGGCAGGCAAGCAGCGCATAGACCAGTTTACTGCACAGGGCTCCTCTAGGGCGACGGAGTCTCGGAGACTGAGACACAGGCAGGGGGAGTGAACATGATCCTTCTGGCGACCCAGGCCTCGCAGTTAGTGGTGGAAACCAAGGTTGGTGAAGTGAAAGCGGATGTGGGTCTCCTCCGACAGGATCCGCGAAAGGCGGTGAGTCGCATCAAGGAGGTTGAGAACCGTGTGTCACAAACTGAGGAAGGGATTGCAGACCTTAAAATCAGGGTCGCCCAACTGCAGACCCGCACTGGTGAGCTACACCGTAGAGCTGAAGACGCAGAAAACCGCTCTAGACGTAACAACTTACGGTTTGTAGGCTTCCCGGAGGGTGCAGAGACAAGTTCCTCGATTGAATTCTTGGAGCATTGGATTCGTTCATGGGTCCCGGACCAGCGGCTCTCCCCGTGGTTTGCCATAGAACGTGCCCACAGGGCTTTGACGCCATGACCGCCAACGGGTGGCCCCAGAGGCCGATGATAGCACGATTCTTGAACTTTAAAGACCGGGATGTTGTCCTTCGAGAGGCTAGAGGCCAGTCAGATCTCCGCTGGGACAACCATAAGATACTTATATTCCCAGACTATACCCATGAGGTGCAGGCCCGACGCTATTCGTATGAAGGAGTCAAGCAGAAACTGCGGACTATGCAGCTGACATACATGCTCCTCTTCCCTGTGAGGCTGAAAGTTATAATGGACGGAAAATCCTTCTTCTTTGACTAGCCAGAGGCAGCATGGGAATGGCTCACAGAGGAGCGCCGTGTGGCTCTGCGGGGGGGGGCCTCACAAGCCAAGTGGCGGTCTGCCGGGGACAGACCGAGCGGGCCCCCTAGGTGCGCGGGGGAACCACAGGCGTACTCGGTCTCACCAGAGGGGGAAGAGCGGCCTCCGTTGAGCCTCGGCAGAGGATGTACAGCATGAACTGTCCCCAGATGGCGGAGGAGCAGTGACAGATGGCCCTGAGGAGAAGAGGCCGAATTGAGCAGTGGAGGGGGAGCGCCTGAGCCAATCTCCAGTGCTTGCTTGACTTTGACTCCTGTGGGTATTTGAGGGGGCATGGGCAGGTGCTCCCCCCGCAGCGAGGGACAGAGCAGGCCACATTGCAGAACTCCGACTCAAATGGAGGGGTCCACCATTCCACGTTCACTGTAGACAATCTGTTTCTATTGTTTAGGGCGAAAGATGCTTCTGGGGTGGAAGTATGGGGAGGGGGGCAGTTGGGAGAAGTTCATGGGTTGTTTAGCAGTTCTGTGCTAAGGTTGATGCAAGATTATTTTTTTCAGGGTTGGCTTGAGAGGTCACGATGGAAGGATGGGGTGGGTATAGGTAATGCACTGTTCTTGTTCTTTTGTCCATGTCAGAATCTGCCAAGAGAGTATTATCCTGGAATGTTAACGGTCTCCTAGATAAATTTAAGCGATCAGTGGTGTTTAACACCCTCCGTTGTTTTGCACCATCTGTGGTCCTATTGCAGGAGACCCACCTGCTTGGCACTTGATGCCCCGTGCTGCTGAGAGGGGGGTATGACAGGGTTTATCATGCAGGCTTTACCAGGGGCTCACGGGGGACGGCTGTTCTATTTCACCGCTCACTGGCTATGGTGGTGGCTACCTCTCGCTCAGACCCACAGGGCCGTTACATGGTGGTCTACGGGTTGATGGGGGGGGGGGGCGCCCCATCAACATCCTTAGTGTCTATGCCCCCCCAGGGGTGTTGTAGAGCTTTATGACCCTGCGGGATGTGGTGGCAGGGCTTCCCCCGGGCCTGACTATTCTGGGTGGAGACTTCAATTCGGTGCTAAACCCAAAGTTAGACTTCATGGGACCCCTGTCCTCGAGTCGGACCGTCAGGGCCTCGGGGTTGCGCAGCTGGGTGGATGGCCTTGGTCTCTGCGATGTCTGGAGGACCTGGCATCCCCAGCTGCGGTGTTAGCTCACACATCAGCAGCACACCACAAGCATGCCAGGATAGACCTCTTTCTTGTTCCAGCCCTTGATGCGTCACAGGTTGCGGGGGTGGAGATGCTCCCACAGGGGGTCTCGGATCATGCACTGCTCTTGCTGCGACTAGATGGCATTGAGGCACGACGCCGTCCGATGTGGCAGCTTAATGCGTGGTTCTTACAGGACGACGAATGTGTGCAGGCTATAGGCGAGCATCTATCAGAGTACTTCTCTACCAACCTTAGTTCGGTGTCGTCCCCGGGTACTCTTTGGGCTGCCTGTAAGGCTACCCTTCGAGGACACGAAAAACACCTTCTTCATGTGAAGGAGCAGGCGTGTAGTCAAGCTGTGTCAGTGTTGAAAGCCAAGGCAGTGCGTCTGGAGGGCCGACTTGCGGAGGCCAACAATGAAGTACTTACAAGGCAGCTCCTCGTCATTCGGCAGGAGACCAAGCACGCAACTCTTGAGACAGCAAAGCACATGTGGCGAGCACCTGTGGCCCGAGTGTACGGGTGGGGAGATAAAAATGGCAAACTTCTGCACTGGTTGGCAACTGGTCCAATGGTGGGGAGGATTGTCCCGGAGGTCGTTACTGAGTCGGGGGCGGTATCCGGGTTGCCTTACGAGATAGCGAGGAGCTTCGCCAGCTATTATGAGAAACTATATGAGGAACGCCCTAGACCGTTGGCGGAGGGGAATGCTCCTCTATTACATGAGATGTCCTTCTCTAAGATTTCGATGGCCGACAGACGAGACCTGGACAAGCCAGTGAGTGTAGAGGAGGTGGGGGCCGCCATGGCCGAGTTAGCGGCTGGTAAAACTCTGGGTCCCAACGGGTTTCCAGCTGAGCTCTATAAATTGTTTCGAGATGAACATCTGCTAGCCCTGTTTGAGGAAGCAGAAAAGACTGGGGGATTTCCGCCAGAGCTTGACCAAGCAACAATTGTAGTAATCCCCAAGACGAAACCCACTGTTGCGGAATTGCTCAGAGTATCGACCAATCTCACTCCTCAACACAGAGATTAAGATTTTCTCTACAGTTCTCGCGGCTAGACCATGAAACGTGTTGCCCTCACGGGTGCATCCGGACCAATGCGGTTTCATGCCGAATAGGGGTACCAGGCATTGTATCAGAAGGCTGCACATGGCACTGGCTAATCGGACCCTCCTGACCTCCCCGCTGGCACGCCTCATTGTGGATTTCGAGAAAGCATTTGACACGGTGGACTGGTCTTATCTTCGGGGGGTGCTGGAGAGGGCAGGGTTCAGCCCACGATAATGGGCCCTAGTGGGGATCCTCTACTCTAGCCCTGCAGCGCGAGTGCAGGTGAACGGAGTGGTGTCAGATGTGTTCCTCATCCGGAGGGGAACTCGTCAGGGCTGCCCTCTCTCCCTGCTGTTATTCGCTCTAGCGATGGAGTTATTGGCAAAACTGATTAGGGAGGATCCCTTGATTGATGGGTGGGCCTGGCCCACCGGACGGGAACATCGCATTGCGCTGTATGCGGATGATGTACTGATGTTTCTGGCCAACCCAGCTAGAAGCGGGCCGCGGAAGCGTCGGGTCTAGTGGTAAATCCTGGTAAGTCCCTTCTGGTCCCGCTGAGCCCGGGTAGAGATAGCTATGACTGGCAGCAGGGTATCCCCCTCCGCCGCAATAGCTTCGGGTATCTTGGGATACATGTGGCACTCTTACCAGAGTTGGCGTGGTCCCTCACTGTAACACCCTTGACTCGAAGAATAAGGGAGGATCTCCAACGCTGGTGATTGCTCCCCCTCAACATTTTGGGCCGCATTTCGCTGTATAAAATGATGGTGCTTCCCCAGCTCCTCTACAAGCTTCAAAATTTTCCACATCATATTCCTAGAAAGTGGTTTAATGAGATGGAGGCGATGGTGCGGCGTTTCCTGTGGCATGGTTCGCCCCCCGACTGGCGCTCCGTACTTGTCAAGGGGACGTTTATGAAGGGGGACCGGGAATATCCAACCTCTACGTCTACCGCTTGGCCATGCACCTATTGGTTATCCATGACTGGTTTGGGGGGAGGGGGGGGGAAGAGTGGTCAGACCTGGCGTATCAGCTAGAACATTTGACGATGGGCTTCTCTGGCTTGCTTGGGAGGTTGTACGGGGATCCCCTGCCGCATAGTGTTCCGGAGGTGACTCGGTGGTGTTGGCAGGGTGGAGAACTGCGCAGCGGACAACGGGGTGGTGGCGTCGCCTTACCCAGCAGACGGCGTTGTGGCAGGGAAAGTGGCTTGGGGCAGTCTGAGCACTGTGTGGATTCAATAAGTGGGACCTTATAGGTATCTCCCAGCTGGGGGACGTCTGGACCGGTTCCCGCATGCGATCATTTCAGGAGCTTCAGGAACGCTTTGCGCTCCATAAGTCCCAATTCCACAAGTTCCTGCAGCTTAGGCATGTATTGCAGGCACACATCCGGACAGGGACAGAACTCCCTGAATTCAGCCCCATGGAGGCCAAGGTAACGATGGGCGCACTAGGCAGGGGGGTAGTGTCACGCATTTACCGCTCACTGATTAGTAACACCAACCAGGCGCTTGACAAACTCCGAGAGCGATGGGAGCAATGGGTGGGCCCGATTGATGAGGGAGACTGGAGGGAGGCGTTGATGGCCCCACGATCCCTAGTTACGGCTTCCCGACTCCGAGTGGTGCCGATATACTTCCTTCACACGGCATACCTCACTCCTGACCAGATGGGTAAAGCGGGTTTGCGCCCCCAAGCAGACTGTCCTCGTTGTGCAAACCCTGGGGCAGACTTCTTTCATATGGTATGGACCTGCCCTCGGATAACCTGTTATTGGAGGGCAGTACTGGGAGAAATCTCGAGAGTTATACAGGGGGAGGTTGAAACGGCTCCATTGTTGGCTCAATAGGGGGTCCTCGATGGGGTGGGGTCCAGCAGAGCGCAGCGAGCATTTGTGGTTGTGGCCTGTTTGGTGGCTAAAAGAGACACTGCAGCGAACTGGAAGGCTGAGGCCGCTCCCTCAATCACAAGATGGCATCAGGGAGTGGACTGGTGTGCTCAACAGGAGAAATTGGTCAGTGAGGTACGAGGGCACCCGGCCAAATATACAAGGGTGTGGGGGAGCTGGAATGAGGCAAGAGGTCTTGGTTCATAGTAAGGGGACATGTGCGGTCCAGCGTTGCGGGCAGTGGTTCTTGTAAGTGCATTAGAGTATCATGCGATGGAACGATGTTGTACCATGTTATGTGTGCTGCTTATACCAGTGACCTATTGGCCTGTCAAGCTGTTTCACACAAAACTAATAAAAATGGTTTATCAAAAAAAAAAAAAAGACAAAACTGGGAGCTGCTTATTAAGTCTCAAATATGGCCGCCAGGAACTTCTGTTAGGCCAGAAGGATACTACAACAAAGGGAAATGGACAAAATTTTCCTTTATGATCCTCAAAAACTGTGGAAAATATAGGGAAACCTCAGTGATCAAAGTTAAAGGCTATTGGTACAGCTGCCCACTGTTCCTAAAGCGACAGGGTGACCACCTCAATCTAGGTCATCACAAACACCGATTCCAGTCCTGAATTTTTCATCTACAAATCACTGATTTCAGGTGTGCTTAGCTGGTTTGTTCGATGGAAGCAAACCAAGACTACAACACCTAGAATGCATTAGGGTATTACACAGTAGTCCAGGACAGGAAACGTTGCCCGTAATGACCTGGATGTTGGTGGTCATCCTTGACCCCAAAAAGTGATGGTGGGCAAAATCTCAAGAAGAAACAGGACTAAAGAAATTTTAGTACCATAACAAACTCACAGGTATATGAAAGGTATGTGAAAGGAGATCCCTTAGCATGTATCACATGGAGATATTTTAGCATGTGAAAACACAGGCACCTATACTGCAATTGAGGTTTAACTGCAAGAAAGCAAGGCTACTATAGGAGCTAAATCTCTACAGCAGCCTGTCCCTTGCAGATATAAATACTAAAATGTCACGTTATTAGCCAAGCCAGACCCCAGTTGAAAGAGGAAGCCGGTCAGAAGTACAAGAGAGGAGAGACAGGCATTTACAGGACCTAGGTACTGTGTTTTTTATGGTCAGGAGAGACTGGTCAGAGTAACGTGACCATCAACAGGATCCGGTGCAGGGGTTCCAAAGTAAGGAATTTCAAGTTGGAAAACGGGACTTGGAGGGCAAAGACCCAGCAGGTTATCCTCCCCAAACTTCTGAAGAGTGGCAGGGCTTCTTAGAGAATCCAGCTGACCTGTGAAATGTCAATGGATTCTTTGCTTAGCTTAAATCCTCTAGGGCCAGAGTTTCCAACATAAGTGCACAAAAAAGCATTATATTGGGATGCAAACAGATCCTGCCATTCAATCCCAAACCTGATGAGTGTGAGTTATAATCGGCTCAGCAGTGAAAATGACTCCCCACTGGGCAGCTGAGACAATCTGCCCATAAGTGCTCTTTGCAGACATAGCACGTAGGCCACATCATAAAAACACAGACACAGTGATTGATATAGAACTTGGCAACTTGACTAATTCAAACCATTATAAAGCATGCTGTTATCCTGGGGTGTCTGGCACTGCACACCATGGTTGTTCTTCCTAACAAATGTCATTTGATCCCAAACAAGGGGAGGAAGAGCCTGGAGGGAAACAAAAACTAGATTTCTCTCCGATAGGAGGAATAAAGTAGTTTGGGAACAGTTCATCTTCTCTGCCATCTAGGTCTGGATGCAAGCCAAGGTGTCTTTCATAAAGGCAACCCGATAACGGAACAAATGGGGGCATCTTAACACTTGCCTTGTAATCCCAGTTTGATAGATGCCAACAGGTCTCAAAATAGAAACATGCATCTCAGATATCAAGCATTGTCACAAGGTTGTTTACACCCTTTAGATCGAAAACCAGCATAAAACCAATCAATGACATCTGCTCCAGAAAAGGAGAGATTATATTTCTCTTGGCTGTGTTCTAGGCTAGATATCAGTCATTCCTTGCTATTTTATTCAGATCTCACTGCTCAGGAAGGAGGATCCCTTGGAAGGGTTTAAATCCTCAGACTTGACCCCCCCCCCCCAAGTTTAAAAAGGTGAAGATTGTCATAAAAATTAGCAACAGTTATGCAGTGACTGGTTCTGCTGCAGCATGGTTTGTCAAATGTGAAGTATAGATGGAGCCTCATTTTTGTCAAGCAAATTGCCAGGGAACGAGGATACTGAAGAGTTACAGGGATAAAGAAGAGGGACTAGATGTTTCTTCTTTAGTGTATATCATCACCATTTGATATTCTAGTTGACTCTAATTCCTGGACGTCTATTGCTAGGTTGAAGAAGCAGGCAACCTCCAACCATCTCCTCTTCTTATCCTGATACAGCACAGTAAGGCACAAGTGACCGTTTCAACTGCAGTAAATACTAACTAGGATTTAATAGTAAATATGGCCTTTTGGCCTGCGTTCAAGAGTAAAGGAATACCTCTTGAGCAGTCACTGAGGAAGAAATCATCTGGCCTATTGCTAGACAGTGGTATTTAAACATGTTTATGCAGAGCTACCGACTGTAAATACACACACACATAAAAAATAAATAAAAAATAAAAAAGTTACAGGGGCGTTATAGTTCCTTTCAGAACTTACATGCACAAAACCATAGAAATTCAGATATTATAGTTAGAGTTTCTTCAAGTAACTATAACTCGTACCCTAAGGTAACTGTAACTCACACCCTCGCCATATACTGCTAATTACCCCAGGTATTACATCTTCTATAACATTATTGATAATATCACTGTAACATTTGGAGTAAAATTATTGATGAGAAAACAGTGCATGGCAAAGGCACGAGTTATAGTTACTTGAAATAACTAACTATAACAGCTCGATGGTTTGTGCCATAGAAATTCAGCTATTATAGTCAGTTATTTCAAGTAAGCGAGTCGGTGTAAGTGGATTTGTGAGTGTGAGAGTGGGTGTGTGAGTGGTTGTGTGGGTCTGTGAGTGGGGGTGTGTGTGTGTGTGTGGTTATATGGGTGTGTGAGTTTGTAAGTGGGTGTGTTAGTGCTGAGTGGGTCTGTGAGTGGTTTTGAGGGTGTGTGCGTGTGTAAGTGGGTGTGTGTGAGTAGATATGTGGGTCTGTGAGTGAGTATATGTGTTTTATTTTAATTGGGGTCTGGATCTGCAGATCTACCTGAATCTGTGAGGATCTGAATGCATCCGCGGATCCTCACACACTAAAGCAAAAAAACAAAAACTAATTTCAGACAATTTCTTGCCCATGAGGGGCCACTTTCACCACACCATTAGTCCCATGGGGTCAGGGTTCCTCTACCCTGACCCCTTCTATTATTTTTTAATTTTATTTTTCCCACTGGGAACAGAGTAGCGATGAACCATATGGCAGCCGCAACTTTCTTCTCCGGTTGCGGCCAATTGTGGCATTGTTGTTGGCACGTGACTCTACGAATCCACCCAGATCCATGCCAAATCCGCATCCCTAGAAATAGATTTTTTTTTGCTTTAATAACTCCTAAATGGATTTACAGCAGATTACAACATGCATTGGCAAAGCCAATAGGTCTTACCTATGCAAGAGCTATTGGCTTTGGCAACATGTTTTGCTATGTTGTACACCAGTGTGGCTCCTGTTCAGCATGGCTAAGAGTTAGTGGTGTAGAGTGTCAGAGTGGAGTGGGGGGTGTAGAGTGAATTTATTTTAATGTGGTAGAGTGGAGTAGGAGGATTAGAGTGCTGCAGAGTAAAGGGGAGTAGGGTTCAGTGGCAAAGAGTGGAGTGGGTTGCAATAGGGTGGAGTGGGTTGGAGTGGATTGAAGTAGTGGGGTGGGTTGGAGTGGAATGGAATGGGGTGAATTGAAGGGGGGTAGAGTCAATGGATGGAGTGAGGTGCTTTGAGTACAGTGGGGTGGGTTGAAATGGAGTGAGGTAGATGGGATTGGGGTGGATTAGAGTGGTGTGGATTACATTGGATTGGGTAGGTGATTTGAATTGGAGTGATAAGGCCGTGGTGAGTGGAGTGGATTGAGGTGGGGTGGGATGGAGTGGAGTGGATTGGGATGGGGTAGGTGGTTTGAATTGGTGTGATAAGGCCATGGTGAGTGGAGTGGAGTGGATTGGGGTAGGTTGGGTTAGATTGGAGTGGGGTGCATTAGATTGGACTGGAGTGGGGTAGATTGGATTGGAGTAGATGGATTGGATTGGGATGTGCTGGTTTAGATTGGCGTCAGCTGGTTTGGATTGGGGTGAGCTGGTTTGGATTGGGGTGAGCTGGTTTGGATTGGGGTGGACTGGATTGGATTGGGGTGGACTGGATTGGATTGGGGTGGACTGGATTGGAGTGGGGCAGACTGGGGTGGGTGGATTGGGATAGAGTGGTGGACTGGAATAGTGTGTGATGTATGTGAGTGGGTGGATTAGAGTGGGGTGGATTGGGGTTGAGTGGAGTGGGTTGGGGTGGATTGGAGTGTGGTGGACTGAACTAGGATGGGGAGGGGTGGACTGTGCTAAAGTGAGGTGGAGTGAAGTGGGGGTTGGAGTGGGATGGAGTCAAATGGGGTAGGGTAGATTGGACTGGGGTGGATTGCACTGAGGTGGGATGGATTGCATTGGGGAGAGGTGAATTGGGCTGCAGTGAGGTGGACTGGAGTGGGGTGTTTCGGATTGGGAAGTATCATACTGGTGTGGTAGACTGAATTTAGTGGGGTGGGGTGGATTGGATTGAGTGGGGTGCATTGGATTGAGCATGGTGGATTGGATTTGGGGTAGATTGGATATGGGTGGGCTTGAACTGGATTGGGTTGGGGTGGAATGTGGTGGATTGATTGGAGGGGTGTAGTGAACGGAAGTGGGGAAGATTAAAGTGGTTTGGAGTGGGGTGGATTTGACTAGAGCAGGGTGGAATAATGTGGACTGGACTGTGTAGGGTGGATTAAAGTGGATTGTATTGGAGTTGGGTGGACTGGATTGGGTGAGGTGGATTGGGTAGAGGTGGGCTTGATTGGAGTGGGGTGGATTGGATTGGAGAGGGTGGGGTGGGTTGGACTGGGGTAGGGTGGATCAGAATGGAGTAGGTTGGATCAGACTGGAGTGTACTGGGGTGTGACGAATTGGGCTGAAGTATATTGGACTGGAGTGGAGTAGGTTGAACTGGGCTGGACTGCAGTGGATTGGACTGGTGTGGGGTGGATTGGAGTAGGGTGAACAGGGATAGAGTGGGTTGGATTGGGGTGAGGTGGATTGGATTGGAGTGGGGCTGATTGTTTTGGATTGAAGTGGGTTGGTTGGGACTGTAGTGGGGCAGGTTGGAGTGGGCAAATTGGAGTGGGACAGTTTTTGGATTAAAGTGGGGCAGACTGAAATGGATTGGAGTGAAGGAGGTGTTTTGGACTGAAGTGGGGCAGATTTTTTGGGATTGAAGTGGGGCAGGTTGTTTTGGATTAGAGTGGGGCCGATTGGAGTGGGGCAGACTGTTGGAATGGAGTGGAGCACATTGGAGTGGAGCAGATGGTTTTGGATTGGAATGGGGCAGATTGTATTAGGGTGGATGGGATTGGTGTAGGTGGATGGAATTGGTGTGGGGTGGATTGTAGTGAGGTGAAATGGGATTGAGTGGGGCTGATTGGATTGGGCTGAGGAAGACTGGAGTGTGGTGTATTGTTTTGGATTGGAGTGTGGCAGATTGGAGAGGGGCAGATTGTTTTGGATTGGAGCGTGGAGATTGTTTTGGATTGGATTGGGGCAGATTGTAGTGGGCAGACTGTTTTGGATTGGAGTGGGGCACACTGTTTTGAAGTGTTGCAGATTGTTTTGTATTAGAGTGGTGCAAATTGCAGTGGGGCAGATTAGACTGGGGTGGGAGGATTGAAGTGGGGTGGGTTGGAGTGGATTGGATTGAGGTGGATTGGTGGCAGTTAAAGTGGGTTGGATTGGGGTGGATTATAGTGGGGCAGATTGGGGTGTACAGCTCAATTAAGTGTTAAAACATAATTTTAGAAATTACACATAATAAAGAAACACTCTCGGTTTGCAATATTTTGAACAAGCTGTCATCTTTTGAGAAGCGTGACAATGAGCAAAAACAAAAGAAAACATGCATGGAAAGTGAGAAAAGACGACTTGCCCAAATAAAAGAAAGTTAGTTTTAAAAAATAAAACTTTGCAATTTTATATGTCATCTGGGCACATTTTTGCCAGTCACACACCTTCTGTTTGAAGGGCACTGTAAGTTAAAAAGAACAAAACAGTACCCTGATCACATTGCGAGCAGCGGACGGGAACTAATTAAGCTGAATCAATCAGTGCTTGGTCCCTGCTCCACACAGAGGAAAGGACTTGATGCCAGGCATGCCTTGACAAATTATGAGGATGTAAAGAAGAGTGCCAGGCAAACCATCAAGTGGTGAGCGACAGGCAGGCTCCAAGCCCTTTACTGTGCACAACAGATTCTTGTAAGTGAGACCCATGCACTAGCGCATGCACTTGCAGGCTCGACCCTAAAAAGGGCTCCTTCTAGACCAAGAGCAAGCATTCTGCCAAATTTAGTGTAATTCCGTCCAGCCGTTCTGGCTGTAGTCGTATCTAAAACCCCTATGGGAAATTGCACATAAAAACACGTTTTTGGATCCCCCCACATCTTTCTCGCAGCCCCGCTTTACAGATCACCTCGAACCTTCCCACACAGCAGCTGAAGTGAGTTACGTAATAGTTTTGAAAAATTTGTGAAGGTTTGTGAAACAGTGATAAAGTTATTAGCAAAACAAAAACACGCTTTTCCTATGGAAACTAGGTCCTAACAATAACTACCTACTGGCCAGTGCCAGTAGGATGGATATGGATATATATATATATCACATCGCAATAAGTTTAGTTCGGGGTCAAGCCCATTCAAAATTTCATAAAAATCAATTAATCCTGCACAATTGATGACAAAATTCACATATAAAAACGGCAGATCCAAAACATGATAAAGACAATGGCAAGTACAGTCCTTGAGTAAAAACATTCAGAATAAATGCACTTATAATACTTCAACCTATAACATTCATGCTGTTATATTAAATGTAAATATGCTACATCAATTAAGAAAGTGAAAGTAAGTTAATTCAAAGAAATAATAATAAGTCCAGCCTCTTCCTTCGGGACCAAAAAGCATATAAATAACTAACAACAAGAGGACTTCCATGGCAACATTGTAGTGTCTCACATCCAAGATAATACAGAACAGCTCAATTCATACCCTCCTTGCCCTTTCATGCATTGGACAAAACAAAAGGTAAATGAATGACATCCTCAATCATATCGCTTCAAAACATACGGAGTGGAGATTTATCCAGGTAATGCCTCCAATTGTAGGTACACTTATCAACATACCCAGTCTAAACTTGATAAACAGTATTCAATCCTGGGTCGGTGTAATGGCATCCATATACAGCTCCAAGGAGGGCATAGATTGGTGAAGGAAAACTCTGTTTGCAAGTACATGAGATTGAGAACTTCTTTGATCTGAAACAATCTTAAAATTCCAAAATGCCTCTTTAACAGTGACCTTAGTACTTTTGCTGATTGATGTGGGATCACTCCAGACATTTCCTAGACCTATATAACTAAAATGCAAATTATATGTGAAAGCCAGGTTAATGAGTGTGCATTGCCCAAATTCACAATTTCTATTAGGGGTAACCTATAATGTAGGTACTCAGGGGTTGACCATAAGAGAGGTTTTAAAGTGGCTTAATCGCTAACCCTTTTTAGAGCAGAATCAAGCTATAAAGGGTTTGAGGAAGACTAAATAAAAGATCTTAAAAACCATTCTCTGTAGTAGTCAACGCAATAGTATTTCCAATTTTCCAGATTTCTGCCCCCTAAAGAGCTGCATTTTGTGCTTTTACATGATAAACCTCAATAGCCGGGGAGACAGATCTGGGAATGGCGGCTTTATATCTCTGAAAAACCAGCAGAGGCTTTATGTATTGAGGTCAACTCACTTTTCTGGATTTGTGACTTCCAAATATGTGATTTATCTATTCTGACTCCCAAGTAATCTATGCTGTTGACTACTTTTACGATCAGCCCCGTCATCAACAATTCTCCTTTAAATTCTGCAAGCCTGCTGGAGTGTGAGAACCAAGAGTCTTGTCAGCAAATCACATGGATGGAGTGGGAATCCCTCCTAGTTTGTGGGAGGCTTGAGTGCAGGCCCCAAGATGTTTTATTTTCTAAAGTTATTTATATAAATAGAAAATAGGGTGGGAGCCAGAAAATAGCCTTGACACACCCCATGCTCAACAGGTATGCGATCTGTGAGCTCACCCTCAACATATCAATCTCGCTTGGGCAATATTATTCTTTTTAAGTCTAACAAGAATTCCTTACAAGGAGGAATTGATTCCTATTGACTCATGAGGACACCACAAGCACTGCGAAGGGACACGGTCAAACACAGCTTTTAGGTCCACAGAGGCCACATTTAAGTGGTTTTTAGTGAGCCTCAGATAGTTCTACATGATAAGATTGAAACTGAAAACTTGACCAATCGTACTAACCTTTGAATGGAAGCCAGCCTGTAGGGGAGAAAGAATCTGGAAGTCTGTCATCCAGTCTTGGAATTGAAATAAAATGATTATAAATGTGCAATAATTTGTCGAGTTTAGTTGACAAATTAGCCCACTTAACAGATTTCCTGTTGCTACCAAGAGACAAAGCCATCCTGACCATTTGTAAATATCACCGGTACCAGCTAACATACTGCTGAGCCCTCAATATGAGATTTAATGATTATCATCACTGTCGGACCTATACAGTATTTCAAACTCCACTGTGATGCCAGGTTGTGTAACGTACAGCAGGATATCGTATGCGTATAGGGAGATTTGTTCCTCCCATCCCCCCTTAGCTACTATCCTGTGCACCAAAGGGTCCTGCCATATCCAGGAAGCTAGGGGCTCCAGTGCCAATGCAAAAATCATGGGGGACCGGGGGCACCCCCGTCTTGTCCCCCTGTGTAGAGCAAACGGGCGGGAATGTGCCCCATTCACCCCCACTTTTTCCAGGGGCTACTGGTACAGGAGTTGTATCCATTCGCAGTACCTGGGGCCGAATCCCAGCCTGGGCAGGACTGCACATAGATACGGCCACTCTATATTGTTGAATGCCATCTTGGCATCCAGCAAGAGCACTACGGCTTCCTCATGGTCTGGGGCATAAACCCTGCTTGGTCCGGATGGATCATTGCTGTGATTACCTTTCTCAGTCTATTGGCTAGGACCTTAACCTCCACATTCAACAACCATATGGGCCGGTAGGAACTGCAGGCCTCTGGGCTTTTCCCCTTCTTTGGAACTACTACTATTGTCGCCCTTCTCTGGTCCAAAGGAAGAATACCCTCTGTCCTAGCTGCCTGGAACATTTTTAACATGTATTTTGCAGCATCCTTGGCCACGCATTTATATAGCTCGACCGGTAGGCCATTCGGCCGGCCGCCTTCCCGGACTGTAACTCCTGAATTGATTGCCCAATCTCCTCTGATAGTTCCTCCTCCAACTCTCCTTGGTCCTAAATCGAGAGGGCCTGAAGTGAGACATCCTTTAGGAGGTCTGCGCAGTCCTCACCGGAAAACGTGGCCCTGGACTCAGACAGCCTCTCGTAGTATTCTGCAAACGCTTCGGCTAGGTCCTCACTGGTAGAGTGCATCACCCCTATCACGTCCCGGACTGTCACCACCCAATTTCTCCCCGTCTCTCCCTGCAAGCCATGCTATTAGTTTGTTGGCCTTATCCTCAACATAGTACAGACGGTGCTGGGTGGCGAGTGCGTATGCCTTATTATCCACCAGATCCCTCAGCTTCTTCTGGCAGAGCCTGAGCCGATGACACTGCTCAGGACTTGCTGGCCTCCCTACAATATTGCTGACTCAAGTGCTACGATTTCCACTTCCAGCCCCTCACATCTGAGGGACTGCTCCTTCCTAATCACTCCAATTAGGGCCTGTACCTGCCTCAGATTAGTGCTTTGTATGCCTCCCAGAGGCTGAGTTGGCAAAGTCACCGACCAGTCATTATCTTGAAAGTACTGGGTGGTCTGGTCTTTTATCTTGTCCCTGAAAGTGGGCTCTTTAAAGTGCCACGGGTCTAACCTTGCAGGTAGCCTCCAGTCCCTACTCGGACCGCTGAGCACCACCACTACAGGGGGGTGATCAGAGACACCCCTCACAAGATGAGTCGACCAGTGGAACTGTCCTGTGTGGGGGTGCAGCGCAAAAAGATAGTTGATTCGCAAAAAACTGTTGTGCACCACCGAGAAATATATACACTGGTTTGCCCCCGGGTTATGTTCCCGCCAGAGATATAACAGTCCCGTTGCCTCCACAAACGTCTTGAGGGGACTCTCATTCGCCATCCCCCCCCCACATCATGCTGGCCCCTGATAGTCTATCCCTCCCCTCGTCCATAATATTGTTCATGTCACCTCCCAAGATCAGAATACCCTTGGGCAACCCTAGCAACTCCTCCCCCAGCTCCCTGAGGGTGTCACTGTGTAGCCTGGGTGGCACATAAACCAAATATTTTCTATCTGAGCAAGAACAAGTAACTTCCTGAGGGGTCACCAACGGACCCAGAACAACATCCATTATAACTCTCCCTACCCTGCTACCCTGCACAGTGGACTTAAACTAACCCACCACCCCAACTTGCAGAGCACCTGTCCCCCTAAAATTAACGTAAATAGTTAAGGACTGGGTGGCATCACCAATCAACTTCCCGTGTCATATGCGTGTGTTCCAGGAACCCCCTTATTTGATTTGTTTAACCATACATCTGTTTTGCCTGACATCTAGTTTAGCACCATGTATTCTCTGGTTAAATGTCTGGCCCCCTGTGATCCTCCCTTTGTCGAATGCTGCTCTTGGGTCACCTGAGTTTAGCCGCATTTAAGTTCCAGCTGCCTTTTTTTGTCTTTCTTCGCTACCCGTAGGTCAGCGGCTGCCTGGCCCCCGAGTCTGGCAGCGAGCCACACCCCCCACCACCGGCACTTGTCCATCTGTCGCATTCAGCTCTCTGCGGAGTCCTGCTACAATGTGGTCGATGCAGGCTATGCCACTGTGCCTCTGATTTGCTGGTCTGTAGTCCCGTTTGACTTCACACCCCTCAGGGGCATTTTCCCGCAGTGCGCCACCCCTCTGTCCATTCCCAAGCCTCCACAGGCGTGGTAAGGAACCAGGATTTACCCTCCATTACCATTCATAGTCGGGCTGGGAAAAGCATCATGTATTTAATGTCTTTTGCTTTTAGGATCTTCTTGACCTCGACAAAGTTCCGTCTCCTACGCTGGACCTGTAGTGTAAAGTCTGGGAAAAACCATACTCTGGTGTTTTCGAAAGTTTGATATCCATGCGTACGGGCATCCTGAAGGATAACATCTCAGTCCCTGTGGTTGAACACCCTCACTAAGATGGTTCTGGGTGGAGCCCCCGGTCTGGGCGGTGGTATCGGCGCCCTATGCGTCTATTCAATGGAGAAACATTTAGACAGTCACTTCGGGCGGAGGTGGTTGACTATCAAGTCTTCTAGAAAGAGGTCCACGGTGGGCCCCTCTGCCCACTCCAAGAGCCCCACCACCCGAATATTGTTCCTCCTCACCCTACCTTCTTGGTTCTTCAGCCGGACTGCCATCTGTGCCTGTTTTGTCAGGTACTGAACCTGGTCCTCCAGCTTCTTTGCTGTGGATTGCAGAAGGTTAATGTTCAATTCCGCAGATTTGACTTTTTTGGACATCTTTTGGAAGTGTGCGCAGAAGATTGACGTCCACCTTAACAGCGTCCAACTTGGGCTCAAGGGAGCTCGAGGTCTCGAATCGCTTCCATTATGACCCCCAGCGGGGTCTCCGCCACCACCGACTTCTCACCTCCCTCGTTGTTCTCCATCACCTGCCTAGCCACTGTGTATTTGTCCATTTTGTTCAACTCTTGTAGCCCCTCTCTGCTCCAAATACTCCTTTTCGAGCCCTCTCCAGTCAAGACCCAGCCATGCTTCCACTTTCAGCCTGCTCTCTCCAGTCCTGCCGCCACTTGCCTCCCTGCAGGCCTTCTCTGTCTCATTCACCTGCGGCGGTGGAGGGACTTCTCATGTTATTGGGTCTGCCCAGGTCCAGACCAAACCACCCCCGCAGCTGGGCCCTCATTCACTCCTTTCTGTCCCTTGGGGCCTGCCCCACTTCCCCCTCTACTTGCTAGCTCTCCCCATGCACTGGGGCCCGCACTGGGGCCCACTCTGGGGCCAAGCGCCTCACTCCTAGGCCCTACCTCTGCTGTCGCTCAGCTCCGGCCAGTCGCGCTGGGGCCTCCACCTCCTTCTCCCTCCATTGTGGTCTGGCAGGGCCCCCGGCACACACTCTTCTCTGTGGAGCGCCTGGTGCGGCAGTCTCCCCCCACAGGGCCAGCAGCTGGCACCACGCCGTTGTCTTGGGCCCCCGCGCCAGAGGGGGAGGCCCACTCTTGCCTCCTGGGTGACCCCAGGTCAGGCCAGGTGTTCCACCCTGGCAGGCCCACACTCACTCTTTCCGCCATCCCAGGGAAGTCCCCGCTCACCTCACTGGTCGCCAGCCTCTGGTCATTCTTCGGGCCGAGCACTACGCTCCCAGGCCCCACCTCCTCAGCTGCCGTCTACCACCGGTCCAGATCGTCTCCGGTCCCACTCTTCCTCACTGGTGCAACCTCATGCGACCGCCAACGGCCCCAACCAGAACAGCCTTGCACCACGTCTCTCCGGCGCCTCGCTCCACTCACCGCCAGAGGCCCATCTCCAATCTACGGCTCCTTGTGTGTCTCTCCCCCTCTCAACCTTCACTGCCCGGGATCTCTTCGCGGCCGGGACACCAGTCCAAGTTGCTCCCGTCGCGGATTCGCAATTGTCCAGCCGGTTACTTCTTTTATTTCATCTGGGGGGTGATTTCTGCATAGATGTATGCGGATTTTGTCACAGATGTCGGGGGTTGTTTATGTGAGCTCACAGGAGCTCCCTTACATTGCGGCCATCTTGGCTGCAGCCAAGCCACGCCCCTGCATGAATGAAATCTTGACCATTCGCAATTGTGACATATACTCCACAACAACAGCAGTTTTCAATAAGGACACTTTTTCATATTGAAATTCTTCAGGTTAATGTTTTTTTCAAGCTCTTGTACAGGTTTGTGCTTTACTGGTTTGCTTGCAGCATCTCCATCAAATAATGCATCTGTTGGAAGAAGATCATGAGACAGAATGTCCTAAAATAAATTAAACCCTTTTTTGCTACATCCTTCTCTGTATGTGTTTGCGAAAGTAGTTTTTTTGTTACCTGTTTTGTAGTGGCTGGTTGGATGAAACTCTTACTATGACAATTAAACTGTAGAAATTAAGCTTTAGTGATTATGTCAAACATCTTTTCCACTTTCAATACAAATCTCTCTTGCTTCAGCTCTGTATATAGTTTTGATCCATTTCCAGGACATCTAGTAGAGGTGCCTTTATATCGTATTGTTTGGTCACGTACTAGTGTAGTCGCACAGGTTCAGTCATTTCAAAGGGGTTTTCTTGCTGCTACATGAAATAAAGAAGGTTGTCAACAAGTTTATTGAAACGTTCTTCTCTATTTCCCACAAGTTCGTGGTGAGGAACAGTTTCACAATGGTCCATTAACTTTGAATTTGTCAGCTCTCTGAAAACATTGCAAATAAAAAGGACTGTATGGTTAACTAGCTGCCATAGAGCAACATATTCACTTTTATGTGTCTAACAATTCCCTTGGAGCTTTTTTTGTGATCTCTAGGTCGTCTGTTCCTGTTTCATATCTGGAGCCACAGCACTGAAACTTCTCTCTCTCTTTCACCACAAAAAGTCTTTGGATGAATTTTCTGGAGAGGTATGGTTTTTCCACCTCTAGCTTCTTCACTCTTTCTAAATACCAGGACCCATATCTCAGGTGGCTTATGCAATCGAATTTGCAAAACATAGTAATAAAGTGACGCCACAGTCTTCACATGCAGCTCCCAATAACCTTCCTGATCAGCATGTATTAAGTTTTTCGCTAGAGATACAATTTCCCCAGTACTTGCAAAGTTCTGATTTTTTTTTCACATTCTTTGACAAACTCTATAAACTTGGTTTTCAGGTTTTCTGATTTTGAACATTGCCTGGCTTTGCATTGTCTTTTGAATGAAGGGCATCCAGTGCCTTGTTCACGTCCGAGATAAGATATGCAAAACCTAGTTTGTCATTCTTGTTCTAGAAAGCATTCCAACATGATATTTCTATATTCACAGATATGATAAGCATACCTTGTAACGAATGAACACGAGTTCCACTTAATACCGACTGGACAGTTTTACTTCCAAAGATTTTAGCCTCAATAAGTGCATCGACTATGCTACATCCACAGAGATAACTTCCTGCACACTGCAACGCAACTTTTGTCATGTGGAAACCATCCTTCATTGGATGAAGATCAAATTCTACTGGATTTCTCATACAAATGTTAGCAACAATATGTAAAATGCCTTCATCACAGAAAATTGGCAGGATAGGCTGGTCTTCAAGCTGAGCACATACATTTTGGAACTTTTTTTAAGAGCTGTGTATACTGTTCCGTAGTCTGTCTCTGGAGATGGTATTACTGGCAAAAACCAACCTTCTTCGGTGGGACGATATTCTGGAAGATCAGAGTCCATGAAGGAACTGGCTTTTCTTCATACTTCAGTCCGAACCAAATAAGTGAAATGATAAATTCAGTTAAATCAGCTTTGCAGGCCGTAGTATCAGGTAGAGGAGGAGCCATGCCCTAAGCCACTTTGAAAATATCTGGTAGACTGGGACGTATTGATGGCTTGTAGTGATTTTTCATATGTTGGCAAGGTAATTGGGTACAAAGTTTGCAGCTGTTTGTTTATGCCTACAGCTGACACAGCTTGTTTTCCAGCAGTTACTTCATTGGTACAGTCTTGAAAAAGCACCATGGTAGTATCATGTGTGCTGGATTTTGTAGACAAAGAAAAGCTGTATTCAAAATCAAAATCATCAACATTGTAAATCCTTTCCTGGTATAGTGACTCGGAGGTGATGTGCTGTTGGATTTACAAGATTTTATAGCATGAGCTGCTAACAAGTTCCTGATCCTTACAATGTCATTACAACTTGTTGATATACCAATCCTATTAATTGAAGTGATTAGCTCTCTACTTTTTTTACTTGTCATAGATTGCGTTGGCAGTCATGTGTAGCGGAGTTTTCTTTTTGCCATGATGTAATTCATAAAACAGGATTTGGAAAAGACAGTATATTTGCAGAACATAAGGCTGTTGGTTCTTGGAATTGTCTTCCACTTCTTCGCTTCTATCTTCAAAGCCATCATCAATGTTGTCGCCTCTGTTGCGAACTCAAGAACTTTAGTCTGTAACAGTTTGCTTTGCTTATATTAAACAATTATGTAAAAAAATGTAAGACAACATCAGGTATTCTTGTTGATATCCATGGATTTGCAGAGCTCTGGGGCATCACAAAATGTGTCATTAAGTCCAAAATCCAAATCTTTCAGGATGTTTCTTAAAATAGTTCTTGCTGATTTTACTGTGTCCTGTGATCTTATTTTGGCAGCAAGAACTCCAGGAGTCAAATCAGCTAAGAATACCATAAGTGGCAAATTTTTTTGTTTGACTGACAAAAACGAATTCTGTCATGGTACATTCTCACCAGAAAAATCTAATTTCATTATTATGGATCAATACAGTTTCATCAATGTTAACCATTGTTTCTCTGGTCTCACTGAGAGTACCACCATAGCCAGCACTCAAGAGTGGCTTTAAAACTTAATTTGCTTTTTCAAAGAGTGCAAAATTAACTGAAGGCCGGTGGTTAAGTTGCTGCTGGGAGCTCGTTGTGCATTCATATTTTCGAATGTATGCATGCAGTTTGGGTGGGCATACAAATGCACTGTAAATACATTCACCTTACTGTTTAGATCAGCTACTTGTCTGAAAACTTCATCTTGGAAAAAAGTAGCTGCAGATAAAAACATGTTTGCCCTTTGAGACTCACATACTCTGTACTTTGTTCTTTCGTCAATCCGTTTGGCTATTTTTCTGGCTAAACCACAGATAAAGCAAAACGCAAATGATGGATGGAATGCAGCACCAATCAAACATTCACCCCCAGTCACGGATCTGGGTTTAATCCATCAATTCTTTTGCTCACCATGCCACCCCAGTTTGAACCCAGCTGTATGCAAATCAGTCTTGACCCTGTTCCTCATGGGAACAGTCCAGCCTGAACTGCCAGGCCGGGTCCTCCCTGGACTGGAAACAAGCATCCTGGGACCGGTTTCTGGGTTTCACCCTTCATCAGCCACGCGAGCTTGGATCCAGTGGCATAGTGAGCCCAGGATCCACGTCTGGGCATACGCGGCACACTTATGGCACTTAAACCACAGATAACACACTGAAGATCCTCTGCTTTTGGATCAGTTGTTGGATGTGGACAAGGGGTAGATATTGAACTTCTAAGTGGATGGGCATTGGGTTTGGTTGTCGTTGCATTCTCAGAAGTCTTAGATTCTTGTTGTGATTCACTGGTTTCTGATATTTGTTTACAAGTATTTTCCAGGCTGTTTTCACTGTATAGGACTTGTAGTACTTGTTGTTACAATGATAAACTATTTGATCCTCTTCACCCATCAGTTTCAATCTTTTGAGAACTTTGCCTTGTCATATTTCTGCAGCATCTCGAACACTCTTCTGTCCTGCTGCAGCTGATGTTAGCCTTTCTTTCAGATTAGTTTGGCATAAGACACATTTTTGTTTGTTGAAGGAGTACTCAGATTTTGTAGTTAGCAACACTATGTGAGGAGGTAAAGATCTTCTGCTACTACTTGCTTCGCTCATGTTTACAAATTTGATTCAAATGAAAACCTGAAACAAAAACAATATTAAAATAAATTACTAATATGATGGCTAAAAGACATTATAGAGCTGCCATTCTGGAAAATGGTGGAAGGGTTGCTCTGAGGAGTTATTTTCTGTCTCTATAAGACTAATTGATCCCCAAAACCTATATTTTGACACCAAAATGAAGTATATAGGCCAGATGGTTCCTGAAATATTACATCATCGTTGCAACACATCCGCCATTTTCAAAAATATTGTCTAGAAACAAATTGCCGTGGGTTAGCAATGTCTACCCAAACTAAATTACTTTTCTAATGATACAAAAACACAAATTAAAAATACAAATCTTTGGACAACATGTTTTTTTTCCAGAAGTCTATCAAGGGCCCAGGACTATACCCTTCATACCTTCACTTTGAGCTCTGAGAGTACTTCACCCCTCCACTGTGGCTCTCAGACACCTTTAGACACCATCTATTAGTTCTCTAGACCCCTTCCTGACCCTCACAACACAGGAGACTCCATTATAGCTTATCCTTCGTTCTCTAGATCACCGAGTCTCGATGAACATCTACTTCCATGTAGAAAGGCACTCCACTAATCACCACCTTTGTTTCATGCAGAATATGGAATTTAAGACTTGCCCACAGAAAAGTAAAATGCTATTTGGAGCTTCTTTTTTCACATTTCGAGGCATGCACACACACACAACCACAGTTCTGTAGTGTAGTTGAAACACACAGGGGTTTTTTCCACATTGTAGTGCGTAAACATTTTGTTACATATTCAGTTCCTACGACAAAACTTAAGTGGGTTAATATGGAGATTTAATATGTCCTTGTGTAACCCACAGGTTACATGTTCCAAGCCTGGGAAAATAGTTCAAGGCAATAGGTGCGTGCTGCAATTTATTGCATGCTAAGTTTAAATCTTAACATGGTGAACTCATACTTTTATTTTCAGATATTGATAAAAATAAACGGCATTGAGGAGGGTAGCAATATTAAATCTTTTTTCCATTAATCGCATCTCTGTTTTCTCATCAGATGCAGAGTCCTTAACACAGAGGCTCAGTGTCCTGCAGAAAACATAGCTGGGTGTTTGCGCGGTGGGCATTGCGCACCTTAGCACGAACAAACATGCCCAGACCTCAAGTAGAGGTTATACCTCACAGTTTGAAGTAAATGGGTCTAGGCTCACTGTCCAATTTCACTCCACTGAATCAACCAATGTGCAACAGTACATATCACCACTACTAAATAATACACTGCAAATTGCTTTCTCTTACTATGGGGGATACTTAACACACATTCACATTACTAAAGCAAAATAATCCACGTGCCTTTTCATTGTTGAATAAGCAGTGCACATCAGTTTTTTGTAGTCAAACAACACACAGCCCTATTTATTACTGGTAATAATGAAGGCTCCCTGCATCACTGAATTAAGCCATGACGGCTCCTATCTACATTAAAAAGAATAGTGCAATGTTCCTTAATCACACACCGTTCTTAACTTTAACTGAGGGGATCCCCCATCTCTCTAATTTTACTCGCGTACCTTTATGGAGTTGCAGCGTGTCTGGGTTTAAATGAATTTACAGGACCAGGGCATAATACAGCAGAGGGACCACCTCACTCCAAGTCATTACGGACACTGTCTCCGTTACTGAAGTTTACACCGACGAATCTTGATTTCAGGTGTGTTCGTCTAATTAGTACAATGGAAGCAAAATAAGACTATAACACCTAGAATGTGCAGGGATATCACGCAAATGTCAAAGACTGGTAAAAGTGTGCGTAACGACCAGGGAGGAGGTGGTCACTATGCTGCAGGAGCTTTCTTCAGAGCCTGAGGGTTCGAGGGGAGACACTAAATGATGCGGACGTTACCCGGGAGTTTGTTAGAGGTGAGAGTGTGTCACTTGTACGTTCATGAGCGCGAGGGTTAAATGTTGAGGCTCTGTCTTGTAAAGAAAGAGATCCGGGTGGATTGGGTGGACGTATGAAAGAAGGGAAAGAAGAAACACAATGAACCGGTATGAGGGGGAAGACCGGTAAAGAGGCGGGGTTTAGAGGAGAACGACAAAATTAATGAAAGAACGAAAGAAATGAGAAGGACATAGTGGACTGGGGGCACGAGAGGCAAATAAAGGAACAGGGAAAAAAAGCATCAAATGCAGCGTAAAGGATATGAGAGCACAGGGAGAAGAGCATCACTTAACGTGAACGCAAGAAGAAAGTACAACCATGAGCAAAAAAGGGAAAGAGTACAGAATAGAATGGTCAGAGAACACATGCACAGTAACCGAATCATCATCACTGCTTCTACCAGGGTACAAAACTCTTCCAAAGAAGGCGTGAGATTGCCGAACGCAACACTTACCGCCCCTTCCTGGTTTCCAGACCAGAGACCTTAATAATTCTTTAAAGCACTTCAAAACTTGAGGGTCCCGAGTTCCAATTGGAAAGCTAGAGCCAGAAAGAGCAAGACCCGCCCCCAGAAAAGGTAGTCTACAACATACCCCGGAAAGGAACGCCCCAGCCACACAAGAGCCTATAGTTGAAGCTGGTGACATTAAGGCGCGCATGACCATTTACGTGCGGCTTGGTTTCGACAGAAAGGCAACTGGTAAAGGCAATAAGAGATCTGGCCTTGGCACGTTTATGCATGTTTTCTGCAAGCGTATGGCACTAAAATGGGCAGTTGGCAAATCCTTGCAATAATGTTTTTTGTTTTGTTTTTTTAAATAAAAAATGAGTAGATTTTTTTAATAACAAGCCATTCAGTTGTGCTATATATTGTGTTATTCACTGAAACAGGAATACGTCACCATCTATCCATGGGGCGCCTCATCTGCAAGTGAATTAAATATCCAGAGTTTTAAGTTAATAAATAAACACATTTTTAACCACATTTGTCTTTTGAGAAGACAAGAACAGTTTTTAGGCAGATGCGAATAAACGTGGTTGGTGCTGTCATCCAAACTAAAGACAGTCAACGAGTAAAATGAGCTGACCCATCCTCCCACGCTGTAGTGGGCAGAAGCATAATGCAAATAACAATTTAACCGGCCAATAGAAGAAGCCTGAGGAGTAAAAGCCCCTCTATGCATGTATATTATGTTTGAATGTGTTGGAAAAACAAAAGTCTGCCGAGATAGCTGAGGCAGACACAGAAGGCCAGACTTAAAAACGAGGCAGGAATTTAGAGGTTGAGCACTTAGTTGCTGTAGGAAACTGGCTCTTTATATAGTGGACCAAAATGAGGTACAATGTGCAGGGTCCAAGCAAACCCGGGAGTATCACAAAGGCACAAATTACATCCCAAATGCTCTCTTTTGGAGTAGTGTGGTTGAGCAGTTAGGCATGTCTGAAGGTAGTGCTAAGCATGTAAGTGAGACACACACAATAAATTAAATCTAACACCAATTTATAAAAGTAACACATACGTTTATATAAACTTTGATACCAAGATCACTGGAATCAGGTGAGTACTTTTCGAGATAGGAATGTTTACAGTTTTTAAAAGTTGACAGTGCAATTTTTGGGTGCAGTAATGTTATCCTATGGGGGACATTCGGACACTTTGCAGCAATTCACAGGACTGTTCTTCAGGACTTGAGGTGAGTATGGTGCAGGGTTCAAGGCCACACCAGAAGGGCACCTCAGGAGGCTCTGGGGCATCCGGGTACAGAGGTGTGTTTCTGCGTCAAGTGTCCCATTCACTTCCATAAGAAATGGTCCAGTCGGAAAAGTTGCTGCAAGCTGGGACTGGAAGGGTTTGGCGGAACCCACAGGGGCCTCAACCCTTACGGTCCTCGGGCACGTGGGGACACCATCACTCCACTTCTCCTTAGGCTGTGGGGCTCAGGTGCAGCGGTGGTCAGTCGCAGTTCCGGGGGGGGGGTCTGCATTAACAGGTTGCAGGCACCGTTGTGAAGTCCTAAGTGGGTGAGCTCAAGGTGGGCTTCTTCTCTGGAGGGCCTGTGGAACATGCTGACACAGCTGGCCCACTACAACTGAGACTAGGCAGCAGTGGTGATGGCCGGCATCAGGTTTTTTGAGGTTCCGGTTCTCACAGTTCTTTCTTGAGTTGCCTGCAGATGCAGGGAAGCAGCTCCTCTGCTAGAAGGGAGTTCTTCTTGGCTCTCTCGGTTTCTTGGAGACTGCAGTGGCAGAACAGGTCAGATGCTCCTCAATTGTCGGGTGCAGCAGGCAGGCTAGCAGGACTGGGGCCAAGTTAGTTGTACTCCTCGGTTCTCGGGTTCAGCAGGCTTCTTGTCCACTCCTTCTTTAGAAGGGCACAAGTTAAGCTGCAGCTCTTAGGAAGCCTAGGTACCAGAACTACCATTTACTAGGGACTTAAAGAGGTGCTAAAGCTCCTGGCCACTTGGGGATCAAGTGACCAGGTGTCTTATTTTGGGGAAAGAACACTGCCACTGGGTACCTGGTTAGCAGGAACCCAGTGCACTTCAGTTAAAGTTACATAGAAAGACAAGCATTTGCAATGCAATAGGTCTCGCATTTGCTTGAGTTATCGCTATTGGCGTTGTAAATGCATAACTGGACTTTTCTTGCCACATAAATTGATGAACCTTGCTGCAAAATTCCGTCCTCTTTGCACATAATTCCATTGGCCCTGCATATAACTAAAGCACTTCCATTTACCTTCTTCCTCAATCTGCAGGAAAAAAAAAAAATGTTGCCATTATTTATTATATTTATGGAGATTATTATATTGCCCCCTCCACCCCCCCACCCCAAGGAAAGAAGGCTATTTAACATTTGCAATGGCAGAACAATGAAATTATTTCACATTCATTCACTTTATAGTGGTAAAGGGGGCAGGCATTTACCGATTATATAATCCCTTGTAAAGCATCCATTTTAGGACATTCTCATTCCTTACTCATCATCCTTACTTCTCATTCCTGCTTCTCACCAATCATTCTTACTTCTTAGCCATCATCCCTGCTTATCTTCCATCATCCCTGCTTCTCATCCATCATCCCTACTCCTCATCCATCATCCCTATTTATCATCCATCATCCCTACTCCTCTTATCTCATCCCTCAGTCATACCAATGCATTTTCAGTTTTGTGAAACACACCTTCACACTGCTTGGTTGGCAACAGCCAATCAGAGTTAAGAGAGAGAGCTGCATTCTATTTCACTGAATAGCAGCCTATGGGGGAGAGGAAATGCAGCTGTGTGTTTGTTCCCAGTGAATTCAAGGCTGTACAACATTTCATTTATTTAACTAACTGTTTTTCTGTTTACACAGGCCTCTGCAGAAAGCTCTGCTGGTTTGGGAAATACAATGCACCCTCAGCTTGGGCCATAAATCAGCTCTTGGGGGAAGGGTTATACAGTTCAACTGAAAACCTGAAAGTGATGGGCGTGAGGTGGACGTGGTTAAAGCCCCACAATACTAACAACAGGTCAGAAGCACTAAAAAGGGGAAAGGATTTTGGAATGAAGCTTAAAGAGCTGTTTAATTGCCCAAACCCTACAAATTCAATACTAATGTTGTCATGGGACTGCTGACAGCTTCACACCTTTCAGATATCAAAGTGTGGGTGTATAATAGTTAACTAAAGATAGAAATATATTTGCTAGTTTCATTTGTTTATCAAACAAAACATAAACCTGGATAAATAAATACCAACAAAATAAATAAGGAAACATTCAGATCGAAATCTAGAAATACTATAACATTTGACGTTCTAATTGTGGGCAGGGATGAGTGAGTGCGACACATAACATCATTCTCAAATTTAGAGATGCTATTTTTGGTCCAAGCCTATGAAAATATTGTTTTTTTCTGATTCCATTCTCATATATCTGTATTTTTTATTCATCAAGTGCTGGGCCTCATCCCTAATATCTTAAGGGTCAGTTCAGATTTCAACCCCAATTCCCTTCCCGTATACGCCTCTGAGACGGTTACTTTGCATGTAGCAAGAAAGTCGGAAACATTCTAGATCCCAGGTGTTCAGTGAATGGTCGGATTAAATTGCCTCTGAATCAGCAATTCAGATAATTTTGAAAAATGGGTGGAATTGGATTAACTGTTTAAGGGCATTAACGGATTGGCACATGAATGGAGTATTTAGCTGCATGGAAACCCTAATAGTGACTGTTATTAAAGCTATTCCTGAATGGGTTCTTCCTCACAAGTCCTGTGACTTTCCTGTGAGGCATTCACAGGCCTAATGGGGTCTTAGTGGGAGTAAGGGCTTGCCCGGTCTCCCCCCGGGCTGATTGGGCATCAAAGGTAAAATCCACTACGTCAGAGTAGATGATTGGTTGAGGGTGGTGTGGATGGGTTATAAGTAGGGGTCAAGGTGTGGGTGGCCTCTTTGGCCACTGTCACACCCAGGTATAGGCATGGTGAGATTTTTGAGGTTGAGGTAGGCCAAAGTGTTATAAGGTTATTGAATATTTAGCGGTTCCGTTTTTTAGGATTTTTGCGATTGTTGAATAAATAATGGAAAAGGCTAGTAGAATAGTGCAGGCTTTAAAAATATTTCAGGATGAGGGTAGGGAAGATCTTTTGCAGGAAGGAGTATTAGAAAAAGCTTGATTGGGGTTAAAAAGGCCTAAGAGGGTATCCTGAGAAGGCATGGCAGCGGCACTAATTGCTTTCGCGTGACTGATTTATATAAAAACAAAAAATCTAAACAAATGAGTGTTTCTGGTATAAAGGTACACTCGTCGCCGGAGCACAAGGGATTTTTATCAGGTGAAACTGGCTTTTACTCACCAGGTCAGGCAGCACGGGCAAGGAGAGGCGGATCGAAGTTTGCGCACTGTTCAGGCGCGTCGTTGAGGAAGCGCGTAGGCGGTCAGGGCAGAGGTGCTGTGGTGGATAGTGCGGTGCCACTTGATAGCCGCTTGGGGGCCTGTGAAGAAGACTCGCATGCGCAGAGCAATGCATGTGTCACCAGGGTGAGGGCACAACAAGCCCAATTCCCTTCAGAAGAATCGTGGAGCGTGTAACAGACGCGTTAGAAGAAAGGCCATTGTGGGAGCAAACAAGATGGCGCACCCTTGTTGATCGAGCAGGACACTATTATTTTAGTGTCTGATGATGAAGGAGACCAACAAACATCCTCATTAAGGCAGAATTCAGATTATTGAAATGCCCCTAGTTATGCAAGAGGACAGAATGCTGCAAGTTATTCCAAGAATGGTGAGTCCCATGTTACATAAAGTGCAGAAATGGGACGTAAATAATCAGATGCCTTTTCAAGCAGGGCAGAATATTAAAATTAATAAAGAAAGTGGCACAGGCATGAGAGGTATGTTATATGGGGAGTCTGATTTAAGGGGCAAGGCAGGTACAGCACAGGTCAGATTAGATTTTTGGCAGCCAGGGTCAGCTGTTTCGCAGGCTGGGTGTGACAGTTTTTCTACACTGGATGTGTCAGAAGAGCAGGCTTCGTCGCTGCAGTCAGCAGAGGAACAAAGGATGCCGGTGGGGGTTTGGGCACCCTCAGTACATTGGCCTGGAGTGATGGCGAGTCTTGGAGCGACTCGCTTGACATCAAGGGAATCAATTGGAACAGAAGTTCAAGCACCAAAACAGAAGTTTGAAATGGAAGAGCCGTCTATCAGCCAGAACGCTGAGGGATTTTTGCATAGTAATGGTTTTGAGGATGGGGTTTTGGATTATGATGAATGGGATGAAGTGGAAGAGGGTGAGATTGTGCAAGAGAGGGATAGGAAGGAGAAGGTGTGGGGACAGGATGGCTTTTAATGGGGCAAGAGCATTGGTCGCTTTAAAAAAAAGACGGAGAGGAAGGTCCAACACAATCGTAGAGGTGGACGAGAAGAGAGGACAATCACTACAGCACACATACCTATAGGTGAGAAGAGAAGAGATTTGTTTGAACGGAGGGAGATTACTCAATGTGTTTCTATTGCAGTTGGCAATAGCCCTGTGGTGAAAAGAAATTTGGGTTTGAAATCCCGGTAAAAGGACATGGGTATTCAGGCAGATGGTGAAGGTGATGAAAATGTTGCAAGGGACACCACGAAGTCGGATATGGTAGACACGGCTAAAGGTTCAAGTAAGTCGGTCTCTGAACCAAGGTTAAGTCGGTAAGCAAGGTAACTGGAGGAAGCGTCAAGAACACACAATTACCATACATGGGAGTCTCGATGCCTTTGGGGGCATATCTCACTCAGAATATGAAAGAAAAGATTTGTAAGGGTGAATTTGTGGACGTATATAAACTACTTCACAGGGCGTATTGTCTATACAAGTGGCAGCGGGCTGTAGCGCAACACACCTATTCACTACTGTATAACAAGAAATTAAAAGTAAAAAAATCCTTATGTGTGCACTCATACCAGCACCTGCTGCCAAGTTGCAGTCCTTTAAGAAAAAACTAGGAACAGTTTGAATAATGGTAGTTAACCACAATGAACAATACTGAAAAGTCCAATTCTTTAATGTAGATCAGTTTGAGTCTTCTTTTTATTCTTTTTTTTCTTAAAACAGCACACATTAATAGCGGAAACAGCCAACACGTTTCATCCTTAAGTGAGGACTTCTTCAGGGCTAATGATTTGATTCAGTTTCGATCTGCCATATTCAGGAGGTCAATCACAATATTACAATATATCAACATATACAATATCAGCGCATCATGCTTTGCAACTCCAGGGCACAGCTTGTCTGCTTCCCTGCCCCTCTTCCAGCACCCGGGGGAGCACCTGATGACACCGACATGTCTTCAACGAGGCAGGGAAGCAAAGCATGATGCGCTGATATTGGATATATTGATCCATTCTAATATCGCTCTCGACCTAAACAGACAAAAAGTGTGGGGGGGTACAGCAACCAGAACCCAGCTTCCTACACAACACCCTCCACCCCCAGGGAACAGGCAAGGAGACTCAGCCACAACCTGGGAGAGTTATCCAAGTCTGTCAGGTGAGGAAGAGTAAGGAAGCAGGCTGGATGGTTGCGGGGCCTACTCTGCCTTACGACCTCCTGTCCAGGTAATTTCCACGGAGATGCTGAGCTAACTCAACACTGTGAGGACTCCAGTTAAAATGCTCTTTGTCTGCCTTTTCAGTTTCCTTGCCCATTCTCCTTTCTTTGGGATGAAAGGTGTCCACCTCTGCTAACCATATCTTAGCTAGGGCAACCCCTAGCTTACCCAAAGCTGTTACCCACAGCTTGAGTAACCCCACCATTACCAACAGGGCTAGGGGGCTTAGCTTGCTATTTGATATGAGGTCAGACCGCCATGCCAAGGACAGTGCAGCCATAAAGGCTAACACCCAGCAGACGCCGTTGACAGCTGTCAGTGCCCAGAACAACACCTTTAGCTCTTCACTGACAGGTGAAGGGGCTAACTTACAGGCTTCTTTTGGTTCAGGGGGCCTGTCGGTTGTTTTAGAATGAGGGAGCCACCATCTCAAGCTTAACAGTTGCCTGACTAGTTAGGAGTTCTTGTGGGTCAGGTTGGGCTTCACCAGTGGCTACTTTGGAGTTCTTCTCTACTGCAGGAGAATCTCCGTGACTTACTGGAACTTTGGCTAAAAGTAGCACACCTTTCCTACATGTTCTTCTTTTCCTTTTCTTCTGCGGCCTACTTGCACTAATTGCAGGAGCAGAACCTCCAGAATCCTTGGGGGAGGATTGGTACTGGACAGGTTCCGCTTTTGGGCTCTGACCAACATCTGGGTGGCCATTTCCAAGAAGGCAATCAAGGGATGGTCTGTACTGAACACAACGCTTCTCCAACTAAGGAACCAAGCTATTTCTAGGGACACTAAAGCAAAGCCACAGGCAGTCACTAACCTCCTGTGGGATAACCCTTACTCTGGCAGTCTCACCTGGGATATACTGGTTTGAGAGTACCTGCCTGTCATGCACAGTGGTATGCCTGACATATGTATCTCTCCGGGCGGTGGTTTGGATTCCATTCACAGTAGGTATCGGAAGACCATCTCTACCCCAGACTGGACCGACCACCGGTGCATACACTTCCCAATCACCGCACCCACTAGCCACTCCCACACCTCCAGGACCCCCCACAGGAAATAGAACAAAATCACCAACGAGCAACTCACCTCATCGCTCGCCAAATACCTCCCTCCCCCCTCTGGCGCCGCCGACACAGCAGTGCGTAGTCTCAAAGCATGGATCGCCGAATGCGCTGACACTCTAGCTCCTCTCTGGCTGACATCGGCCAAACGCGTACCTAAGAAAGCCAGCTGGTTCACCACCAAACTCCAAAAATCAAAGCGTACCCGCAGACGTTTAGAAAAAAAAATGGAGGAACAGCCAATCCAGCAAAGACCTCGCCTCATTCAGAGCCGCAACCTCCACCCACCGACGAAAAATCAAGAACGCAAGGAAGGATGCACTCCGAGAGCGCATCAACTCCTCCGCACACAACTCAAAGGAACTCTTCTCAGTCATCAATGAGTTCACAGATCCCCCCTCCGAAACCACCAGCATCCCCGTCACAAGACCTCAGCAACAAACTCGCCTCCTTTTTCAACCACAAGATCCAGGACATCTACGACAGCTTCCTACCGGAAAGTCCTGGCACCGGAACCTGCGACTGACCCACCCCTCCAGAACCCGCCCAGACCATCCACAACTGGTCCACGCTCACCACAGAGGAAACAGTCAATACCATGAACCACACCCTCTCCGGAGCTTCTCTGACCTTGCCCGCACCACATATACAACAGAGTCAGTGCATCCATCGCCCCCGAGCTTCGTAACACAATCAACTGCTCCATCAGCATGGACACCTTCCCTGAGGACTGGAAACATGCCGAAACTCGCCCTCTCCTGAAGGAACCCTTGGCCGACCCATCAGAACTAAAGAATTTTTGGCCCATCTCGCTGCTACCTTACCCCGCCAAAGTACTAGAGAAAGCAATCAACGCACAACTACGGAATTTCATCAAGGCCAACAACTCCCTGGACAGCTCCCATTCCAGCTTCCGCAGCAATCACAGCACAGAGACAGCAGTCCTGGCAGCCATCGACGACATCCGATTACTAGTAGACTGCAGCCACACCGCAGCACTCATTCTCCTCGACCTATCAGCAGCTTTCGACACGGTCTCCCACAGCACTCTGCGCACCAGACTCCACGACATAGTGGAACCTGCGGAAGCGCCCTAGAAAGGATCCACTCCTACCTCTCCAGGAGGACGCAGAGGGTCTGACTCCCGCCCTACACTTCCAGACCCACAGGAGTCAACTGCGGAGTCCCCCAAGGATCCTCACTGAGTCCCACACTGTTCAACGTATACTTGGGCCCCCTTGCTGCCATCGTCAGAAGCCACGATATGAACATCGTGCCAAATGCTGATTTATACACAACTCATCATTTCCCTCACCAAAGACCCAGACACGGCCAAAAGGAACTTTCATGCAGAAATGGAAGCCGTCCCTAGCTGGATGAGAGAAAGCTGCCTCAAGCTCAACTCTGACATGACGGAGCTCATCATCTTCAGAAATGCCACATCAGCTTGGGATGACTCCTGGTGGCCCACATCCATCATCGCCTCCCCCCCTGCACCAACCAAGCACGCCCGCATCTTAGGAATCATCCTCAACCCCTCCCTATCCATGACCTGCCAGGTAAACTCTGTTGCCTCCTCCTGCTGGCACACACTCCACAAACTTCAGAAGATCTTCAGATGGATCCCAGCCGACTGTCGCAGGACAGTCACCCACGTCTTAGTCATGAGCAAACTTGACTACGCAACACCCTCTACGCCAGCTCCTCAACTAGGAACATCAAAAAACTTTAACTCATCCAGAACACCACTTCCAGACTCACTCTGGACCTCCCATCACTGAGAACACATCTGCCAACACCTGAGGACCCTCCAGTGGCTACCGGTCGAGAAGCAAATCACCTTCAAGCTTCTCACCCACACGTACAAGGCCATACACAACGCAGGACCAGCCTACCTGAACCACCGCATCTCCTTCCACACCCCTACCAGATCCCTCCGCTCCGCCCATGTGGCCCTGGCCAATGTCCCTCGCATCCACAAAACCACAGCCGGAGGATGATCTTTCACCTAGGCTGCAGCAAAGAGCTGGAACAATTGTCCCCTGCACCTCAGACAAAGCCAGTCTCTCACTATCTTCAGGAACAACCTCAAGACGTGGTTCTTTGGATGAGGCCCCGCCCCTCCCCCCCCTCACGGGTGAGTAGCCACGCTTTACAAATATCGATTGATAGATTGAAGTGTTAGCTCCCTTCAGGAAACTCCAACTCACCTTTGGGTCCTACTTTCTAGTTAAAGGCTCTGAGGACCTCCTCATCTGAGGATTCACCCCCCAAGGGTACAGTGACAACCCTTGGGGGCACACTAGTGGGTTTGTTTTTAGGATAGGAAGTGTCCTTGGTTCAATGCCCTGACAGTCAAAGCACCCAGCCTTTGTGGCATCCTAGTTTTTAACCTGGTGCTTACTTTTGTTTTGGGAGGTATCTTGGGGCCCACCCTCCTGAACAGACTTTTGGGGGCCTACAGAGCACTCCTTTTCTTTATTTTTAGGGTTGTCACCTTTTTGTCTTGGGAAGGCTCCCCTGAACCTTTTGTTTGGTCACCCCTCCATGACTTTTCTTGGACACTCTACTTTTTACCCAATTATCAGCCTTCCTCCCCAACTCTTGGGGAGAGACTGGACCCAGGCCTACCAGGTATTGATGCAACTTGTCAGAAGTACAGTTACTTAACAGATGTTTTTTGATAATCAAATTATAAAGCTCATCATAATAGTGCATCTGACTTCCTTTTAACCAACCACCAAATGTTTTCACTGAAAAGTCGACTACATCAACCTAGGGGTGAGTCAGGGTCTTTTTTAGTCTCCCTGAACCTGATTCAATATTCCATAGTGGTGAGTCCAAAGCCCTCAATCAGGGTATCCTTCATGAGGTCATAGGACTCAGCATCTGTCTCATCAAGTGTCAGGAGTCTAACATCCTCTTTCCCAAAGGGGGTTTCTTTTTCTGCCATGGCCCTATCATTGTTCTGCTAGCACCTGCTGTAGAGGGGCTTTTGTGGGCTTAAGGCCCATGGCAAGTTTCCATGCTTGGTAGAGGTCCTTAACTCTGCACACTTAAGTTTCTGATAGGGGTCTAGGTTGAGCTCCAGTGAGGGTCCTGCTGCCTCGGACATGGTTTTTAAAATAGTTGTGACCTTTTTAGAATCTTCCACGAAATCTTTAAGGCTAAACTATCTGATTACTTTTTACATTTCTACACACAACAGGCCTAGGAGACTTAACCAAGGCCCTAACAGACCAGATTAGAAATACCGAAACTTGAAAGTCAAAAAATATTTTTGCCAACTAAAGTCAATTGTGGACTCTTTATGGAATCACAATACTGACAGGGTGTTTCTGTACACGCAAAGTCTTCATCCCGCTTGGCACCAAGGATGTGGAGTTATGGACAGACACTGTTGAGCACTTGCCTCGAACCTTGTCGGATCATTCGCCGGTTTTGTTGCGTCTGGGGATTCCGGGGCATGCACAGAGGGACTTTCTGTGGAGGTTGCCGTGTAATGCCTTGAAGGATTCTGTTTTCAGAGAGGAGGTCCGAATGGCTATAAAGGAGTACTTTATGAATAAAGAGGGCTTGGTCTCGTTGGCTGGTACCTTGTGGGAGGCATTTAAAGTGGTAATCCGGGGGATCTGTTTAGCTAAACAGAATGGTGTGCTCAGGGCAATCTGTCGTGAATAGGCACAGTGAGAGGCTAGGTTGATTGCGCTGGAGAAACGATTGTATGCTGGTGTGTCAAATGCTCTCGTGGGGGAGTTTTGGGTGAAACTGTCCGAATATGAGGAAGCAGCGCTACGTGAGGTTTTCTTCCTGGGTAGAGGCTACGGTGCGACGGTATGGAGAGGGCGAGCGGACTGGCAAAATGCTGGCAGGAATGTTGCGTCGCCCATGGGCTGGGAATTACGTTGTGGAGCTGCAGGATTCTGCGGACGCCCGTTGGACAGGTGCGGGTTGGGCGTGTGATGACAGAGTTTTACGCTTCCCTCTATTCCGCCTCGGACTTGGAGGCCTATTCAGATTATTTTGAGGATATTAGCTTACTGTGGTTGGAAAACAAGCACCAACAATCTTTGGATGTGTCTTTTTCTGTTGAGGATATTGTGCAGGTTATTTGCAGTCTGCCCGGGGACAAGGCTCCTGGCCTTGACGGTCTCACGGCGGCCTTTTATAAATAATATGTGGATTTGCTGGCCCCACATTTATTGGAGGTGTACACTGAGGCGCTTTAATGTGGGACCTTGCCACCATCATTGCAGGAAGACCTAATAGTTACCATATTGAAGCCGGGGAAGGATCCGCTCTTTTGTGACTCATATCGACCTCTGTCACTTATAAATCTGGATAATAAGATTCAGGCAAAACTTTTGGTTTTGCGCCTGCAGCCTCTTCTCCCATCTTTGGTACTCCCGGACCAGTCCGGCTTTGTGCTGGGTGGTTCGACTTTGTATAACCTTTGTTTTTTTTTTGCCATAGCGCAGCTGGTGCCTCCTGAAGACCGCGTTGCAGCAGTCTTTTTGGATGACACTAAGGCGTTCGACTCTTTAGAATGCCTTATTTGTTTGGCCTCTTGGCGCGAGTGGGCCTAAGCCTCAGATTTATTCAATTAATTTGCCTTCTATACTCAGCTCCTGTGGCATGGCTGCAAGTGAATGGGGTGACCTCAGATCCTTTCCTGGTGTCTAGGGGCCCCCATCAGGGATGCCCCCTTTCACCCCTGCTCTTTGCAGTGGTGATGGAGCCGCCGGCCGCACTGCTGCAACAGCTTCATAATCACAGAGGTTTAGCGTTTAGACAACCCCCGGTCTTGGTTTCTATGTATGCTGATGATGTAGCTCTATATGTACAAGACCTGCATGTCCACCTCGATATACGTCTTGACGAGATTGCACGCTTTGGCCGGATTTCTGGTATTGTCATCAATTGGTCTAAATCTGTGATCCTGCCTCTGTCTGCTACCACGGGGCAGTATTGTCCGCGGTATCCTTTGCACTGGGCCGATGGTCCGGTCTGATATCTGGGCGTGCAGGTAACTAGATGAGCTATGGTCAGCCAATTATGGCAGGGCCATTGGTTGGTTGGAACAGGGTCGAGGCGTGGCGTTCCTTGCCGCTGTCGTTGACCGGCCGTATAGCTATTGCAAATATGGTGGTTCTGCCTAAATTTCTCTATTTGTTTACCAATATCCCTCTTGTGCTCACTTCCAGCTTTCGGAAGAGGCTTCGGTCTTTGCTTAGCTCCTTGGTCTGGGCTGGTAAGCAGCTCCGGATTTCATGGGAGATACTTGCGCTGCCGTTCGAGCTGGGCGATTTGGCTACTCCAGATTTTTACCTTTATTATACCTGTGCACAAGCTCACTATGCGCATTTCTGGATACACCCCATAAAATATTTACTGCATTTGGCTCCAGAACAGGACTCGATTTGGCCTTCCTGCCTGTCCGAAGTGTTATATGATACACCTCGGCCTGTGTCGCGAGGCGTGGATACGGTGGAGTGTACGGTGCGGGCCTGGCGGGTGCTCCTGCGACGGGCCAGGGGTGGGGTGCTGTTTGCGCCCTCAGCGCTGGTGAGGGATGCTGTGCACCCGAGTGCATTAGGGGGTGACCGATTGGCCCGGCAAGTATCGGAATTGCAGCTGACAACTTTAGGCTCATGGTACCCTGAGAATTCATTTATTTCTTCCGAGGTTGCGCTTTGTGCGCCGTGCAACGCCAGGCAGTATCGGCTTATTTACCTTCAGATCAGGGAATCTCTGCAATCCAGATACCCCACCTTTCCTGCGGCTCCTCCGGTGAGTCGTGCCTTGGGGTTATTGTATCGGTCTCCGTCACCTCATGGTCTCATTACTAGTCTATATATGTGTATGCAGGCGACTGCCCCTGTGGTGACCTCCAGGGCAAGGGGACAGTGGGATTTGGATGTTGGGGAGACCCTGTCGGATGATGTGTGGGAATACTGTTGAGCGCATATGTGTGAGCACTCCCCCAATTACAGGCTACGTCTGCTGCATTTTAAGTTTCTACACTGCTTGTATTACACGCCATGTAGCCTTCAGAGGATGGGCGTTCAGTCTGATGATCGCTGCGATAGATGTGCGGTGTGGGGTGCAGATTTTCTGCATTTGGTGTGGGGTTGTGAGGCTCTGGTGAGCTACTGGGCAGATATGTGAATGCGCTGGAGGAGATGGTCGGGCTCAATTTGCAGAGGTCTCCCATGTTTGCGCTTTTGGGTTATATTAAGGAGATCCCCCCTGAGAATAGGAGACTAGTGGGGTTACTTCTGGTGTTGGCGAAGCGTAGAGTTGTAATGTGCTGGGGTAGAAAGCTGGCTCCTAGCTGTCAGGATTGTCTGCAGGATTCTGTGTAGGAGCAGTTGGCGGCTTACTGGGAGCTGATGCCGCCTAGCGCTTGCCCAAGGGATGTGTGGTCCCCTCTGCAGGCCTTCTTTGAACACGGGCAGCCTGATGGGGTGTAGATGCTCTTTGTGGCGTTGTTTGTCTCGTAGGCCTTCTCTCCTGTTCCTTTTCACCTTCTTCTTTTTCACTATTATGTGCCTGCGCTTGGTTGGTTTGTTTGGCGTTGCTGCGATGGTTACAAGGACTCTTCCCTATTTTCCCTCCTCTCTTTCATCTTTTCTGACTATTTTGTTCTCTTCCTTTGTCCTCCGATGCAGATGGGGCATATATACTGGGGCTAGTTAGCCCTTGTTCGCTTGCATTGTATTTTCCCGGACGAGATATTGTTGATATTACCTGTTATTGGGCAGGCTCTGTCTACTCCTCTGGTTCTACTGTTGATATGATATTTACCTGGGCTTTTGGATATTCGCCATTCCGAATTGGTGTTGTCTCCTGTTTTGTGTTATGTCACTTTGAAAATTCAACAAATAAATAATGGAAAAAAATATACAAAAGGTCTTCATCCCACCGCTGTACCACCAGTGTAGGAAGCTGGATCCTTTTATAGTGGACCAAAATCAGGTACACTGTGCAAAGAGTTCAAGCAAACCTCAGAGATATCATAGAGGCACAAATGACATCCCAAATGCTCTCTTTTGGAGTAGTGGGGTCAAGCAGTTAGGAATGTCGGAGGGTAGTACTAAGCGTGTAAGGCACACACTCAAACAGTAAGTAAGACACACACTCATTAAGGAAATCCAACACCAATTTATAAAAATAACAAATATTTATTTTAATAAACTTTGATACCAAGATCACCAGAATCAGGTGAATACTTTTAGAAATATGAATTTTTACAGTTTTTAAAAATTGACAGTGCAATGTTTGAGTGCGGCAATGTTAACCAATGGGGGAAAACATGTACTGCAATTGGACACTTCGCAGTGACCTATGCAACTGTTCTCCAGTACTTAAGGTGAGTATGGGACAGGATCCAAAGCCACACCAGCAGGTCACCTCAGGAGGCTCTGGGGCATCTGGGTGCAGAGGTGTATTACGTTGTCGGATGTCCCATTTCTCTTCAGGGGAAACAGTCCAGTCAGGAAAATGCTGCAAGCTGGGACTGGAATGTCAGTCCATGGGAACCCACAGTGGACACTACCCTTGAGGTCCTCGGGCACGGGCGGGGGGGGACATAGTCGGTCTACTTCTCTTTGGGCTGTGGGTCTCAGGTGCAGCAGTGTCTTCTGGCATCAGGTCCGGTGCTGGAGTTACTCACGGTTGCAGAGGGGCCTGCAGAAACAGTCTGTAGGCGTGGACTGGGGGTCCAGTCCGACCAAGTCAATAAGTGGGCTCAGGTCTCACAAGGCTAGGAGATAAGGGGACACCCTTGATCCTCTTTTCCTCGGCCCTGGCTGGACATTTGCAGAGGTGTTCTGAGGCATCAGTTTTCTTTTCCTGGTCAACTGCAGCTGCAGGGGGGTCTGCAGAAACAGACGCCATCGTGAAACCCACAGTGGGCGAACTCAAGGTGAGCTTCATTTCTGGAGGGCCTGGGAACCACTCTGATACAGTTGGCCCACTTCAGCTTGGGCTAGGCGGCTTGGGTGCAGTGGTGGTGTCCAGTGCCAGGTTTTTGGAGGTCCCGGTCCTCACATTTCTTTCTTGGGTTGCCTCCAGATGATTGGAAGCAACTCCTCCTTCTTCTTGGCAATTTGCAAAGGTCAGTTGCTCCTCAAGGGTCGAGTGCATCAGGCAAGCTAGCTGGGTTGGTGCCAAGTTAGTTGTGCTCCTCGGTTCTCGGGTTCTCTTAAATACTTAATTTAGGGGACAGTAAGGGGAGTGAAGGGTAATAGTCAATGGACTACTTACCCTTGGGGTCACTACACCCCCTAGAAGACCAATTCCAGTGGGGAGTGGGCATCACCCTGTCCAGTGTTTCTGAATTCCACCACACAAGATGGCGAAATTTCCTAGGTGTGTAAAGCACTGGAAAAGCAACACACTTCCTGCATAGCTAATTGTCCCACCTGCCAAGGTGCCAAATGGGCCCTGGGGCAGGGAGTCGGCATCCTCCTCTGAGGAGAGCCAGTTCTGCATTCCAAAGGTGGTGGGCTTCTTTGAAGCCTTCTGCCTTGGAATGCAGATTTGCGAGTCATCCTGTTGGGACGACAGGCTTTGTTTCTGATCTCCAGAGAGCAAAATCTGTCACCCTTATGGGTCAGACTCTCGTATGTTGGTGGCAGGCTGGCTTGAACTAGTCAGTGAACCCACCAGCAGTTGGTAAGCGTTCAGGGGCACCATTAAGGTGCGCCCTGGGTGCATATATTAATAAATCCAGCACTGGAATCAGTGAGGGTTTATTAATATGAAATGTTTGATATCAATCATCCCTAGTTTCAGTGAAGCCATCATGTAGCTGGGGAACTCGTATTGACCAGTGTCCAGCACATGTATTTAAGATGGCTTCCCTGTACACTTACCATGTTTAAGAATCAACAAAGACATAGCAGGGGCATATCTGCTCTTACATATATGTCCACACATGTAATGTAATGCACCCTGCCTTAGGGCTGTAAGGCCTGATTTAGGGGTAACTTACTAATATTATATGCAGTGTTTTAGGGGACATGGCACAGAGGCAGGGTGTCATGTCGTGTTTTCACTTTTGTGAGCACCTTGTTACGCAGTCTGTAATGGCAGTTTGCATGAGGTTTGTGCTCTGTCCCTTAGAGAGGGACAAGTTATGCTGCAGCTCTTAGGGACCCTCTTTAGAACATAGGCCCTAGGTACCAGAGGTACCACTTACTAGGGACTTCCAGAGGTGCTAAAGGGCCGGGCCACTTGGGGATCCTGTGACCAGGTGTCTTATTTTGTGGAAGGAACACTGGCACTGGGGACCTGGTTGCAGGAACTCAGTGCACTTCAGTCAAAGTTGAATCAAAAAACAGGCATAAAGTGAATGGGGGTAGTGCATATGTGTCACATGTAGCTCATTCAATCCAGTTTCATTTCATCGTGGTACTTGTAGTTCTACATTTACACTGATGAAAATAATACTATCAAAAATATAAGCTTTAATGTGTTTCTTTGAGGTGAAGTTAGAAAGATGCAAAATGATCAGCAATTAGAATCATTTGACTTTCCTAATCATGAAACCAAAAAGAACACTTCAAGACTACCTCTTCCAGCTTAGTATAACTAGCTACATTTTTCAAACATCTGCTGTCAGACAAAAACACAGAAATACAAAATAACCCTTGAGTCTCCACATGCATTGTTGAAGCCTAGAGGAACACTGATGGGTATGTGTCTTGAAGAGGTTTATCCTCAAACGTATACTCACTCCCGCTTAAATCCTACCATGCCACATAAATGAGCACAGCCTGGATGCTTAATGGCAATTAACTGATGGCTTTTTTCACATTGTGGTTTAGGAAGAGAGATCTACTGCAGAATAGTGTACACATTGCCTCCTACCCAGTCTAAAAAACTGGATGTGTATTTATTTCATTGAAATTTTAGGACGCTGAGAAAGACTCTGAAAAACAAAAACTATACAGGTTGATCCAGGAAGTCTAGTCTTTTTACTGCAGGAGTCTTCCTCTCCCACCCCTGGCACAACGAATAGTGACTCAACAGTAGCCTGTGGGAAGCCAAAAGATAACTGAAACAGAATGATGGCTTTCCTTCATGTTAGAGGAAAAGTAAGTATGGCAGCCATGAATAACTAAGCAAATGACAGTAAAACGTCTATTGTGTGGCTGAGTGAGCTGCTAGGCTGAAAGAAGGGGCCAAGAACCTTGGACATAAATAAACTTGAGAAATGAATCAAGTTCGCTACATGATGGCTGGATTTTAAAGGGGCTGCAATAGTTAATTGTTAGGGAACAGATGAAATGTTTGTTGAGGTACCAAGGTTTATTGGCAGGCCAAGGAAGAAGGCAGACGCACATCCCAGTGTTACGTCTTGCAAGCAACTTCTGCCCTGAAGCATATAAATCAGGCAGTTATATATGTTAAGTACTGTCACAGCAAAACACCAAAAGGGGACATAGTCCAAACATGGGCACGCATATACAAAAGAAATGCTGCATATACAAAACTTCAAGTCCACAGAGTAAAAATATACATAATTCAGTGTGAGCAGGAACAAGTGAACAGACAACAGGTGGACCCTAAGAAAAAGGGGGCTTGGTTGCTGACTGGCTGAACTTAAAGTGTGAGACCGAGCTAAACTTAACAACGTGGCTTGGAGAGGTTTGTTTGCACAGCTGGCATAGGTGTCAGAGAGGTCAGCAGGAAAGTCTTGGGATAGGTTTAAAATAGTAATGTGGATGAGTGGAATCGTTCTGTGAATGTCAGGAGCAAGCATCTTGGTAAGAGAAAATAATAAATAGCTTACTGGGAGATATAGATATATATATTACTGCTTTATTTAATCCCCTTCCAGGGTATTTTAAATCCAAAAGAAACCAAAAAAGTACAAAAAATATGAGCCAGAAGTCAAAGACGTCCATTGATTACAGTGTGAAAGTAATTTTCGGATTGTGACAGTCAGAAGCATTCTTTACAGGATGATTTCCATTTTTTTTAACTATTTGTGTCTACCCAAGGTGCTCTGTCTACTCTCTTGATTGAGATTAAAATTCTTAAAAACCTCAGCGGCTACTTGGCCTCTGTTTTGCTCCCAGCTCTTTTAAAAACCCCAAGGCATAGCAATTGTGCCTGGCATAAAAAATTAACCATTGACTTCCATGTTCCCTATATTGATTAAGTGGGGTGTTTGTAGCATGTACACTGTTTTCGCAGGCCTTTTGGCATCCACCATTAGTGTGCTTACCTTAAAGCTTAAATATTTTGGCTCTTGTTAGGAAGAAAGGGTTTAGTTTATGCAAGCATGCATGTGCCAAGACCAGAGTTGCCTGAAATGAGGTGAAGAGGGTTGCCCCTGCAGGAGGATGGTTGATGAACTTGAGTATGAGAAGGCTGGAAGATGCAAGATGCAGACTAAAAGAGGTCAAGGAGGTCTCAGGGACCTGCTGATGGAAAAAAAAGCCCTGCAGGACTTGGCCCTATTCAGTTTGGATTGGAAAGCAAAATAGCCTTTTACCCCTTCATCCACACTACTGCCTTGTGGAATACCAATTGGAGTCTTGAGACCAACGATTTGAACAGTATGGTGCTTCTTAGCTATCAATAGGCAGATTCTTTGAAGCCATGAATATCACAGATGCTTAAGAAAAGATCAGAAGAACTTGGACCCAACAATCAATAACTAGTAAGTAGATGAGTGACAAGGTAAGCGTCAACACTAGGTGGTCTACAGACTTGGCCGAGTGACTTAGGGTATTAGGCAGACCCTTCTCCTGAAATTGACACACCATCAATTTGGTATGCCATAAGCTTCCCTAAGTCTGTATCAGGTTGACCTTTAAAGAGATCAGGAAATGGGCTTTACAGCTGCTCACACATTCCCATGCTGCTTAAGTGCTAACTGCTGTCCAGAATAGGTGTAGGGCACAACTGAGTTAGTGCCGCCAGGGAGGGGAAAGGGGCCCCTGATCTTTATCAGGATTAGAGTGGCCAGGCGAGGGGAAAAGTGTGGGAAGGGAACAGCGGGGAAGGAGATCTGAAAGAAAATATGGTTTGCATACAAGAAACATACCATCAACCATCAACATAAAGTAGGCTGTGTTGCTACAGTCATACGTTTTCTCTTTATATCTCTATGTTAAATGAATAATGCACACTATTGAATCTGATATGATGTGTACTCCTATCTAAGAAAATGTCACAGGCTTCACCAATCATGCAACTACAACACTATCATCAGTCATACAGTTATAGGCACTCTTAATAAGCTGTCACGTGCTAACCCTGAAGGGTTTTAGCTTTTGCTAAATAGGTTTCTTCAGCAAACGATGTTCATCTACAAACTACTGCTAGCTGAAAATTAATTGACCTTGAGGTTCAGTTAGTGTATATCGTATGCACGGGATTACGCTCAGCTCTAAAATGCTTACACTGAAATTAATGGTAAAGTGAAATCCTCTTTAAAGGTGACGTTGGATTCTAAGTTACAGTTTTGAAAATACTACTTTTAGTAATTGGCATTTCCCTGCTTTAAGCAAATGTGCCTTTCTGCCAGTGTCCTGGGTCACATTACTGTGAATGGCTCTGATGTTGTGGGTTGTGTTTTGCTTCCAGGCAGTAAGACAAGTGTACGTGTTTGGGAGAGATTGCCTTCTTGACAGGATGACTGCGGAGAAGCTGTAACCTGCACTTCAAAGGCCCTGCTTGCGGCACACGCAAAGAAATCTGACACCAAGCCTGCCCTGCCTTTTGTCACCCTAGACAATTTGGAGCTAGGACCAGGGAAAAGGGAAGAAGTCCCCCCACCAGCTACCCCCCCCCCCATAAATAAAAACACACACACACACTCTTTTTCTCTTTCTCTCTCTTTCTGTTTTGTGGGGGGGGGGAGATTAAGAGGAAGGGCTGCCCCACTGTCTGAATAAGGAAGATTGGACCAGCTTGGCTTGATTCCAGGCTACCCAGAGTGATTCCGAGGGTCAGTTGGCTGACCTCTGAGAGCTAGTGACATAACAAGCTTCCAAAGGCCTCTCTGCAGCTGACCAGCACCAACTGGACATGTCTGTTCCTTGCTGCTGTCCCCTGCTGAAGTGAGTCCTGATCCCCAAGATATGCCCCTCAGGTCCTTGGCCACTGGCTGGCATCAGTGTGAACTCTTCCTGAAGAAAAGGTGTGAAGTTTGAGGTCCTCTACCTGCAGAGAATCAACCACTTGCTGCCACTTCCACCACAAAACTCCACCAGGGCCTGCTCTTTGCACCGACAGCAAACATCCTCTACTATCAACCACTGAGAAGCTCCAGAGATGACCCGCTGTTCATGCTACAGTAACTACCATCTGCAATGATCAATCTGCTGCTTGTGCCGGAAGCCTCTTTCTTGAAGCCCCCTCCAACTCGAACAAAACTCTGCGCTGAACATGAAAAGGTAACGTAACTCTTCAGCTGGACTAACTTTGTCCCTGTATCCGACCAAGGCTCCATTGCAGTTGCTTTAAACTTGTGACGTTTCCCCGGTCTAGTGCAAACAGGTAACCTCAAGTAGCAGTTTATGTTTTTTGGCACTATTTTTACCAAAAACTCTAAAAATTAATATCTCCTTTTCTGCTGATTGGATTTTGTTCATTTCAGTTCCATTTATTAAAATATACTTTATTTCTCTAAATAGGTTTGGGATTTTCCTTATGCTGTGTTTTCACTTTATTACTGTTTGTGTACTTCCTAAATACTTTACACAATCCCTCTAAGTTAAGCCTGACTGCTTTTGTGCCAATCTATTGGAGTGCTAAGCAAGTTAATTTAAGTGACTGTTGTGGTTCACCCTGCCAAGTATTGTGGTTGTTGCCTGAGAGGGCATCCACCCTCTCAACTAACAACCCAATTTCTTACATTGTCGTTCAGTGGTGGGATCCAGTACTTTTGGTTGTGCAGCACCACTCCGTGAACTGTGAAAAACTGAAAGTCCCTAAAACAATCTGACATCAGAGTAGACTTTTCTAAAATTCTCCTGGATTGCCTACTTTTTACTTTTTCCAAATGCAATTCCAGTGTCCCATTTTGTGCATCTGTGACCCTTGCTTGTGAACTTGGAGTTGGATCACAGAAACCTTGAAAGCTACAGTATGGCATATCTAAAAAAAAAGAAAAAAAAAAATTGTGCAGGAAGAGGGGGCTGACAGTGGCCAAGGGCTCTCCAAAATTTGAATAGAAGATAGTCCCTGAGCCTGGGCGGAGGTCCCCTGGATGCAAGCTGCAACACAGGAGGTGGGGGTGAAATGGAGAATAACTTGGCAGCAGCACCGGAACCAGAGAAGAGAGGGAGCCCCAGAGGAGTGACGTCCCTCACTGGATCCAGAGCAGGAGGTAGTGTGTCTTCCTACAACCTGTCCCCTTAGGAACTGGAGGACAGAAAACTGAAATGGAGTTCAAACTGACCCAGTTGTAATTTGCTACACAGAATGATGAGGTAGAAAAATTATTGACAAAAAAAGAAGCTGTCTTGGGGGCCTTAGAGTTAAACTATTATTGGTTTGTGAAGGGAGTGACTTGAAGATGAAGCATCTCATTGAGTCTAGTACTTATGATGGCAGCAGCAAGACAGTGTCAAAATAAAACTGAATGGTCAAAATATCCAAGGACCCAGTGCCCAACCGAGGTAGGGATGAAATAGACAAGTGGTGTGAGGAATATGAGGTAGCTCTACAGATGAATAGGGTCCCTGAGGAGGATCAGGGGGCCAGCCACTGGAGGCATATACCCACTCAGAGGAGAGATTCTTTGTTAGTCCTCAGGAACGGTGACAGGATGAAGTACCAACTCATGAAAGAAGTCCTTGTCAGGAAGTGTGGTCTTGCCCCTGCAAGGTACAGATTGAGGTTTAGGACAGCCGGAAGCTGTTGGGTTAGTCCTGGGTTCACAGAGAACTCTAAAAAGACACTAAATGGTTGGGTGAAATGCATTAATGTGAGTAGTTATCAACAGATGCACAACTGGATTGTGAGAGAGCACATGTTGCATAATTGTCTTCCAGAGCTGCGCCAACTCCTGATAGATTCCACACTCACTGGCCCTAGGGAGCTTGCAAAGGAAGCGGACCTCTGGCTCAGAGCCAGGGCCCTGGGAGAGACCCCAAGAAAGGTTCAAGTTCAACAGTAAGCAACTCTGTTGCAATTTCATTGGAGACAATGTTGGCAGATGTGCTGGATTCAGGTGTTTTTTCAGCAACCTGGAAAGAGATTATAATCATGCCCATCAAAAAAAAAAACAACGGGAGGGAATCCAAACGATCTTAAGAATTTACGTTCTATTGCCCTCCTGCCTTGGTTTGCCAAGATCCTGGAAAAACACATCAACCAAGAGCTTGCCACCTTTTTGCCAACATGACTTTCTGGTTTCCGGAAAAATCATAGTACAGAGCGCCATCACAGATTCGATCTGAAAACAGGTAGACATGATGGTGCCATCTTAATTCTATTGGATCTGTCTGCTGCATTTGATACCATCTCACCCCAGATTTTGACACTTCGTTTACATCAGGCAGGGCTGAGGGATTCGGCTTTGAGCATTCTGGAGACATTTCTCCAGGATAGAACAATGACAGTCAGTTGTGGAAACTGCAGCTCAGCTCCATTCCAGCTCCCCAGTGAAGTTCCTCAGGGATCAACTCTTAGTCCTACCCTTTTTAATTTGTGTGTGGCTTCTCTGGCTAAAATACTGCGATCCTTCACTTTCGGGTGTCATCATACACTGACAATACCCAAATTATTGTTGTAGGATAGTATACTCTTTCTGGCATGGTTACCCCCACTTTGTGCCTGCTAACCAGGACCCCAGTGACTATGCCCTCTCCCTTTAAACTTGGCTGCTTGGACCACAAACACCTCACATTTGGCATACCAGTGCCCCCTTATAAGTCCCTAGTATATGGTGCCCAGGGGCTTCTCATGGGATACAGCAGGAATTTATGCTACTCATAAGGAGCCCATGCAAAGTATCTGCAGGCCTGCGGGGAAACGGTACATGCACCCTTTTCACCACATGGTCACTGCACCAGGTAAGTCACCCTTATGGTGGGCCCTTGTAGCCCAGAGGGCAGGTACCTGTGTGTGAGGGCACCCCTGCATGAGCAGAGGTGCCCCCACGAACTCCAGCTCCATTTTCATGGACTTTGTGAGTGCGGGGTTGCCATTTTACGCGTGTACTTGACATAGGTCACTAGCTATGTCCAGCTACATTATGATAACTCTGAACCTAGGCATGTTTTGTATCATGTCAGAATGATACCCCAATACTGTTGCCAGTATTGAAGTATGATTCCATGCACTCTGGGGGCTCCTTAGAGGACCCCCAACATTGCTCCTACCAGCTTTCTGTGGTTTTCCAAGCAGCCCAAGCTGCTGCCACCCCCTCAGACAGGTTTCTGCCCTCCTATTGCTTTAACAGCTCAAGCCCAGGGAGGTCTGACAACAGATTTTCATTGAGAGAGAGGGAGGCAACACCCTCTCCCTTTGGAAATAGGTGTTATGTGGCTTGGGAGGGGTAGCCACCCCCAAGCCACTGATATGCTTTGAAGGGCACATTTGGTGCCCACCTTGCATAAACCAGTTTGCACCAGTTCTGGGACCTCTTGCGCAAAACTGGACAATGGAAAGGGGAGTGACCACTCCCCCTTTCATCACCACCCCAGAGGTGGTGCCCAGAGCTTCTCCAGCAAATCCAAGCATCTGAGTGGCCAGGTCAGGCAGGTGACGTCAGAGCCCCCTTCTGATAGGTGGTCATCTGGCCAGGTGACCATTCCCACTTCCAGGGCTATTTAAGGTCTCTCTCTTGGGTGGGTCCTCCGATTTGGCTTGCAAGATTCCAGCAGGACTCCTCTGCAATGTCCACTTCACCTTCTAGACACTGGAACTGCAACTAGACTTCACAGGAACCTACAATCTACAGCTCCAGCAACGATTTTGCCCTGCAACATTGTTTCACCAGCTCCTTCCAGCTTCTGCAACATTTTCCCAGCTGTGCATCCTCGGAGGGTGGTAAGTCTTCAGTTTGCATGAGACGGAATCTCCCTTGAAGTGAAGGAGTCACTCCCCTGCATCCGCAGGCATCAACTGCAATGACTGACTGCATGGATCTCCTCTCATCCTGAGCTGCTTGGATCCTGCATCACAGGTGGCAGTCTGGAGTGGTCCCCTTGGTCCTCTCTACCAGCTGTCCAACTTCAGTGGTGGTAAACCCTTGCCTTCCCACACAGGACAGTAACCCCTTGCATAGAGTCTCTTGCAGCTACCAAGATTTATTGACATCTCCTCCAAGGGATCTTCAGGCTCTGGGTAGCCCCAGCACTCTTCCCTGCAACCCACAGCCCTCTGTGTGCTTCTCCTGCACTGTAGGACCCTTCTTTCAGTTGTGCTGCATAGGCTCCTCTGTGACTCCTGCCTATTCTTCTGTGGAATCTGCATTGCTGAGGGTCCACTGGGACTCCCTTCTGGGGATGAGTACCCCTGGGCCTTGCTGGTCCCCAGCAGCGCCACTTTTCGTCTACTGCGACTCTTGCCTTTGCCAAGGCTTGTTGGTGGCTTTTCCAAGCCACAAACAGACAGCAATCTTCCATCTGGCATGGGATGTCAACTACATCCTCGAGGAACTCTTCACAGACTTCCAGGGCTGCATTGCTGACCGTCTTTGTCCTACCTTCGACCAACTCCTGCAACCACAGACGGGTGGGTAGTGGCTCCTGCCACCACCGGACACTTCTACAAGTTCTGGAATTGTTCCCCTTCTTTTTCAGGTCTTCCTTCTTCAGGATTCACCACTGGTTTCTTGCAGTCTTGTCTGGGTGGTACATTCTTCTTCTTTTTAGTCCTTTTGGTGGTTTGGTGAAAATCCATCAACTTACTCCTTTCTTCCTGGTCGCTGGGGGGGAGGGGGGGCTGTTGGTACCATATTGGGGTTCCTAGTTTCTCCAGCTTCCCTCTACAGATTCCCCTTACCTAGGTGGGGGGCCTGCATTCGCATTCCATTTTTTTTTTTTTAGCATATTGTTTGGGCTCCATTTAGGCTCACTATTGTCTATTGCTATTGTACTGTTTTCTGTTGCTATTTATGCCTATTTCTGATTACTAGTGTACATATTTAGTGTGTATACTTAGCTCCTGTTGGGGTATTGCCTATCTAGTATTTTTGGTACTGTGTTACTATGATAAAGACCCCTTTATTTTTGTAACTGTTTTCTTTCATGTGTGTAAGTGCTGTGTGACTACAGTGGCATTGCATGAGCTTTGTATGTCTCCTAGATAAGCCTTGGCCGGTCATCCACAGCTACATCTAGAGAGCCTGGTTTCTAGACACTGCCTACACTTCACTAATAGGGGAGCCCTGGTCTGGTATACGGTGCAAGTACCATAGGTACACACCAGGCCAGCTGCCTACAATCGTCTCCTTTCAAGACAATGTGCATATTACAGCCAATAGAATTCAATCCTGTATGGAAGAAATCAGCAACTCGAGGAGCAATAATTAGCTGAAAAAGAATGGGGACCAAACCGAGATCATCATCTTTGGGGCAAACACATACCTCCATTTCATACAATCATAACTGGGGGCCTCAGACATGTGGGATCCTACCCACTCCCATCTCTGCAGCCAAGAATCTCAGGATTATCTGCAACTCAGCTCTAACCTTTGATGCACAGGTAAACAGAGTTACTAATACCAGTCTCTGGTTGGTTAGAGTCTTTAAAAAAAAAAGAAAAAAAAGATCTGCCATTTATACCACAAGAACTAAGGGCAACAGTGCTGCTGGCCCTTATATCTATATCAGACTATCGTAATGCTTTATATTTAAACATAAACCAGTCATCCCTGAATAAGCTGCAGATGATCCAAAATGCAGCCGCTCGGCTAGTGTTAGGATTACCCAAGTTTACCTCCATTAAGGAAGGTTTGAAGGTGCTGCACTAGCTACCTATTAGGAAGCGCATCATTTTTAAGGCATTGTGTCTGACCCACAAGGCCCTTCCTTCCCAAGGCTTAGGATATTTGCAAGCTGTCATTAATTGGTACGCTCCCAACCGCCCTTTAAGATCGGACGGACTTGGAGGAGCAAAAAAAAAAAGTTAAATGTGGAAACAGGGCCTTTTTTGTGGCTCTGCCAAGTTATGGAACTCTCTTCCAGTCCAAATTAGGGGGATTTCAGCCCTCCTGCGATTTCGAAAGCATCTGAAGACTTGGTTGTTCTCATTGTAGTTTTCTGATCTGCATTAGCCTCCTCTTACTTGCTTAGCGCTTCAATACTACTGGTCTGAATACGCTTTACAAATAACACAAATGCAAATTCCCCTACCGGATTGAGTTTGAGGTCCAAGGTGACAGACGGGTCCCAGAAAAAGGTGGGGGAAAAGGGTTTCCCACAACTATACTGAGAAAAGTGGGGGGGAAGTTTTTGTGGGCAGTGGTCCAACCAATACCATTTTCAACACTGGTGCTTTGGTTGTTTCCAGTTAAGACAAAAGCAAGGGGGCTATATCTGTATTAGGAAACCACCTACTGGTGGGAACTGTACAGAGTAGTCCCCAAGGGCAGAGGGTAGATCATGCCCATGTCTCCCTTAGTTGGGAGATCAACTCAGAGGGCAGGCTTGTGATCCCGGAGTGTGGGAGTCATCACTTCCTCAAGATCATAGTAAAATGGGATCTGTCACCCACTTTGAGAATACCAGTGCCAATCAGACCATGGTGGTGCAAAAACTGGTTTCTCCAGATCAGTACACCAGATGGGTGTGTAGGTTAACCCAGGTGCAGGAACTGGACTTTATTACTCTGGTATCCCTGGAGTGGGGAGGGAAGTGGCCTTGAGAAGGGTCATAGTCTGCCAACAGATGCCAGTTGACTGCTTTCTCGGAAATTAGTTCTCTGGTGTTAGAAGAGCTGAGAGGGGAAGCCACCCAGAGCACCCTGAAAGTTCACATTTCCACCCGACAGAAGAGGATCCCAAGATTTTTAACCTGGAGGTGCTGCCTTTACCATCATAGAGACAGAGGACAGGCAACCCGAACCAGGAAGACACCTGAATAGGGTTTCTTGCTGGAAGTCCTGGCTTGCCAGGCACCTGTTAAGCCTCAGGGTACAGACTCTGGGCTGAGGCCAAGCTTAGGACATCACCCCTATGGTGGCAGGAAGGAGAGTAGAAGTAGGGTGCCCAACACGTGAGGCTGTTGCCTCCCCCCAACACACACAGCAACTTCAGAAGAAAGTAGGGAACCCCTTGCCAGCCCCAAGGCTGGAAGTGAGGCCTGCCCCCACTTGGAGCTACCTGGCAGTGGATGGCTGCGGTCTGGCACTTGACGCTGCCAGTGTCCTTTGTTGGTTGTTGTCATTATGGGGCAGTTTTCCTTGGGTTGGGGACAGAAGTCTGATCAAAAGGGAAGAATGGGCCATATCACCTTGTTGACCATGGAGGAAATGTCTGCCTATTGAGACACAGTTGCGAGTGAACTAAAGTTAGGAGTCCCACTGATGAGAAGAGTTCCCCATGGTTAGCCAAGTGGCTCAGGAGAGTGTTGAAAGAAGAATCCAGCTTGGTTCAGGGCATAAAACTGACATGTGCCTCTGGAGAAGAGGGCCATTGTCCATATTCTCCAGCCAGAGCTAAAACCCATCAAGGTATTGTTTACTCTGGCATTTAGCTGCAGTGGTCATGTTGGACCAGGTCCGCTCCACAGAGGCACCCCAGATTTTTGCATACCTTTGCTGAACCAGTTTTGTTGGCTTTTAGGCTGGTACTCTTTCTGCTAAACAAAATGCTTATAATTTCCCTTGAAATTGTCCTACATCCGATCTGTACATTTAATGTCCTTAATATGATACTACCTGTACCCAGAGCCCCTAAACTAAATGCTTCTCGTGGGCTAAAACAGACATTGTGCCACACACTACAAGTAGCCTTTTAAAACATCTCAGACCTGCCACGGCAGACTGAGTGCAGTTTCAAAAACTACCATTTTGACCACGCAAAGTGAACCTTTTGCCAGACTTAAGTCTTTTTTTTTAATACTGATATATCACCCCACTAGATAGGTCCTAAAGGTTCATAGGACAAAGTGCATGGTGTTTAAAAGGAAGGGCATATGGGTTTAAGTTTTACATGCCAACAGTGAAAAACTGCTTGTAATTTTTCACTGTTGTATGGCTGATCTATTCCATAGACTAAGACGGGGTTCCTTTATTACCTTCAATAAGTGCTAACTTCAGATGAATAGATTTTTACTGTCAAATGAATTCTAATTTAAAATCCTCTTTAATGGCCAAGTTGGATTTTAAGTTACAATTTTAAAAATGCCACTTTAGAAAGTTGGATTTTTTTCTTGCCCAAACCAAATGAGACTTTCTGCCAGTGTCCTGGGTTACATGATTTGAACGACTGCTGTTCTGGGTTGCATTTGCTTTCAGACAGTGAGACAAGGGAAGCCTGCGTGCTAGGAAAGAGCATCTTCCTGACAGGGTGGCTGCAGATTTGTTGTTTCCTGCCCAGATTACACTTTACCGGGCCCTGCCTGAAGCACGCGCACACATGCAAGTGAGAACCGGACACCAAGTCTGTCCCGCTGTAGGAAGTTGGCTCTGTATAGACTATTTCAAAGTAAGAAATAGTGTGCACAGAGTCCAAGGGTTCCCCTTAGAGGTAAGATAGTGTCAAAAATAGATAATTCTAATGCTCTATTTTGTGGTAGTGTGGTCGAGCAGTAGGCTTATCAGAGGGTAGTGTTAAGCATTTGTTGTACACACAGACAATAAATGAGGAACACACACTCAGACAATTCCAGGCCAATAGGTTTTTATATAGAAAAATATCTTAGTTTATTTTAAGAACCACAGGTTGAAGATTTACAAACAATACTTTAAATGAAAGGTACTTTAGGAACTTTGAATTATCACAATAGCATGTACAGTTTTGGCAATAAGCTATTTTAAAAGTGGAGAGTGCAAAAATCAACAGTTCCTGGGGGAGGTAAGTAAATGTTAGGTTCACAGCTAAGTAAAACACAGGGTTCAATGTTGGGTCCAAGGTAGCCCACCGTTGGGGGTTCAAGGCTACCCCAAAATTACCACACCAGCAGCTCAGGGCCGGTCAGGTGCAGAGGTCAAAGTGGTGCCCAAAACACATAGGCTTCAATGGAAATAAGGGTGCCCCGGTTCCAGTCTGCCAGCAGGTAAGTACCCGTGACTTCGGAGGGCAGACCAGGGGGGTTTTGTAGGGCACGGGGTGGGGGGACCTGACAAGCAGGCACAGAAAGTACACCTTCAGCGGCACAGGGGCGGCCAGGTGCAGAGTGCAAACAGGCGTCGGGTTTTCAATAGGAATCAGTGGGGAGACCCGGGGGTCTCTCCAACAATGCAGGCAGGCACAGGGGGGGCTCCTCGGGGTAGCCTCCACCTGGGCTAGGCAGAGGGTCGCTCCTGCACTGGACTTCGGTTCCTTCAGGTCCTGGGGGCTGTGGGTGCAGTATGGTTTCCAGGCTTCAGATCCCTTGAAGCAGGCAGTTGCGGTCAGGGGGAGCCTCTGGATTTCCTCTGCATGCGTTGCTGTGGGGGCTCGGGGGGGGGGTCAACTCTGGCTACTCACCGGCTCACAGTCGCCAGGGAGTCCTCCCTGTAGTGTTAGTTTTCCACAGGTCGAGCTGGGGGCGTCGGGTGCAGAGTGCAAAGTCTCACACTTCCGGCGGGAAACGTGTGGTCTTTAAATGTTGCGTCTTTGTTGCAGAAAGTTGCAGTTTGTTGAACAGGGCCGCTGTTCTCGGGAGCTTCTTGGTCCTTTAGATGGAGGGTAGTCCTCTGAGGCTTCAGAGGTCGCTGGACCCTGTTGGATGAGTCACTGTTGCAGTTTTTCTTCGAAGTAGGGAGACAGGCCGGTGGGGCTGGAGCCAAATCAGTTGTCGTCCCCGTCTTCACTGCAGGGCTTCAGGTCAGCAGTCCTTCTTTAGGTTGCAGGAATCTATCTTCCTCGGTTCTGGGAGCCCCTAAATACTCAATTTAGGGGTGAGTTTAGGTCTGGGAGGGCAGTAGCCAATGGCTACTGGCCCTGAGGGTGGCTACACCCTCTTAGTGTCTCCTCCCTGTGGGGCGGGGGGTCACATCCCTAATCCTATTGGGGGAATCCTCCATCTGCAAGATGGAGGATTTCTAAAAGTAAGAGTCACCTCAGGCCACCTTAGGGCTGTCCTGACTGGGGAGTGACTCCTCCTTGTTTTTCTCATTATCTCCTCCAGCCTTGCCGCCAAAAGTGGGGGCAGTGGCCAGAGGGGCAGGCATCTCCACTAGCTGGGATGCCCTGTGGCGCTGTAACAAAGGGGGGGTGAGCCTTTGAGGCTCACCGCCAGGTGTTACAGTTACTGCAGGGGGAGGTGAGAAGCACCTCCACCCAGTACAGGCTTTGTTCCTGGCAACAGCGTGACAAAGGCACTCTCCCCATGTGGCCAGCAACATGTCTGGTGTGTGGCAGGCTGGCAAAAACTAGTCAGCCCACACTGGAGTCGGTTATGTACTCAAGGGGCATCTCTAAGATGCCCTCTGGGTGTATATTTACAATAAAGTGCACACTGGCATCAGTGTGCATTTATTGTGCTGAGAAGTTGGATACCAAACTTCAGTTTTCAGTGTAGTCATTATGGTGCTGTGGAGTTCGTATTTGACAGACTCCCAGACCATATACTCTTATGGCTACCCTGCACTTACAATGTCTAAGGTTTTGCTTAGACACTGTACGGGCATAGTGCTCATGCACCTATGCCCTCACCTGTGGTATAGTGCACCCTGCCTTAGGGCTGTAAGGCCTGCTAGAGGGGTGACTTATCTATGCCATAGGCAGTGTGAGGTTGGCATGGCACTGAGGGGAGTGCCATGTCGACTTAGTCATTTTCTCCCCACCAGCACACACAAGCTGGCAAGCAGTGTGTATGTGCTAAGTGAGGGGTCCCAGGGTGGCATAAGACATGCTGCAGTCCTTAGAGACCTTCCCTGGCATCAGGGCCCTGGGTACCAGTTACAAGGGACATACCTGGGTGCCAGAGTTGTGCCAATTGTGGAGACAAAGGTACAGTTTGGTGCTGGGGCCTGGTTAGCCGGGTTCCAGCACACTTTCAAATCATAACTTGGCAAAAAGCCAGGGGGTAACAATGCCAAAGAGGCATTTCCTTACACCCACCTTTTGCCATCCTAGACCGTTTGGATGCAGGACTAGGAGAAGAACTGAACAGAACCAGTTTGGGGGTTAGGCCCCCCCACACAAAGGCTGGAATCATTAATAAAAGTGGGACCTTCAGAACCTCTCATCAGAGCACTATTTGACCTGCTGAAGATTTAGAAGGACTGTCTGAAGGAGAAAGTTTGCACCAGCTTGAATTGATCCGAGGCTACCAAGAGTGGCTCCAGGGGGTCAGTTGTCTCACCTCCAAATTAGCTAATAGGACACAATGTTCCAGAGGCCTCCCTGCAACCAAATGGACCTGCTGCTGGTCTCTGAGCGAGTCCTGATCCAAGAAGTGACCCCTCCAGGTCTGGGACCCTTGGCAGGCATCAATGTGAACTCCACTTCAAGAAGAGGAAACTCCTGAAGTTTGGAGTACTTGCAGCCGTAAAGTAACCTCTTCCAGCACAGAGGCAGGCCCCTGTGACAACCATGAACACAAAGCTCCAGCAGGATCTGTGCTTCACATTGCCTGCCGACATGTGACCTGCACTTCACATCAACAGTAACCATCCACAACGATCAACCAATGCAAAGCTCCAGCAATGACCAGCTCTTCATGCTATAGCAGAAATTGTCTGCATCTCAACTTGCTCCTCAAGGCTCCCTCCTGCACAAACAGAATGCTTGGCACTGGACTTGAGAAGGTAGCTTCAGCGGGACCACCTTTATCTGAGCTGAGCTCCATTGGCCTGCACTTGTGACTTTAGCCCAGTTAAGGCAACCAGATAACTGCAAGTGGCAATTTGTGCTTGACATTTTTACCCAAATCTTTAAAAATGTATATCTCCGGTTCTATTGATCTATTTTTCTGGAGTGGTTTTTCTTGTTTTGTGTTTTCACTTTATTCAGGTTTAGATGCTGCATAAGTACTAGACACACTGCTTCCAAGATAAGCCTGACTGCGTTTGTGCCAAGCTACCAGAGGATTAAGCACAGGTTAATTTAGTGGATCACTTTGAAAAAGACTGTAGTCTTTGTCCGAGTGGGGCTTCCCTCCATTTCAACTAAACCGAATCTCTTATTCTGCCTATTGAATGGGTGTATCTCATAAGGGGCAGATTGTTCAAGAGTGAAGCTGATGACTCGTATCCACTAGTTGAGCGAGGCTGGTCTTTATCAGACTTTTCATTCATAGTTGTATACCCACGTGCCAATTATGGCATACTGCAACAGATGCCAGATGTGGGGAATGAACTTTAGTGTATGCCACCCAGAACGCCAAGTAGGAGTTCATCTGCCCAAGTAAATATGGTTTGATGGACCGTGCTAATTGGGTAGCGACACACACACACACAAAAAAAAAAAAACATACCACAGAATCGGCCAGGGACCTCATGACACAAGAATCCTGGGCATAGTTGGTGAGAATGAGAAAATAAAGTGCTCTCACTGTAGTACACAAAGTGCCCGGAGGAGCAACATCAAGTGTGCTTACTTTTTTTTTTTTTTTGCCCTACTCCCCAGGCTGTCATGGTATTTATTGCAGTAGGGGCTGCAGACACTTGCGCAGCCGCTCCTGTATATAAATCATGTTTGTGCGAGTGCCATCTCCAGGCGATATTCCTTTTTTCCCCCCTGGGGAAACACCCCATGGGAAAGAGAACACATTGCTTCTACATACACGCCATAGTGCAGACAACAGCACAGAAGGTGTCAGGAGGGTGGAAGTCACTTGGACCCCTCAGACATCGTTGTGTAGGCCCGTACAGTCACTCTCCGCACCCAGCAGAGAAGGGAGGGCACTCTAGTGCAGATCTGTTTCATTAAAAAAAAAAAAAAATTGAAACACCGAGTGAAGGCCTTGCCCAGGCAATATTAACAAAGTGTAATAGTGAAGTAGTGTGCCACCTAAGTTAAGTCATCCGTGCCAGACAACTTGGTCCTCCTGTGCCACAGCTGCAGTCTAGGATCTTTTTTTTTGGGGGGGGGGGGGGGGGGGGGGAGGGAGGATTGGCAGGGCTGGATTCCTTGAAGAAACAATTACTTTGTAAATTAAGAGGGGTGCATATATATATATATATAATTTTTTTTTTTTGCTTTAACCAGAACAAGGGCCTCTGGATATGGTCTTGCTACATGTAGGTATAGAATGCTTGCCACACGAATCAGGTTTGAGACCGATTTAACTCACTAAAGAAAATATGACCAATGTACAGCTTTGCTAAAGAACACGGTCAAGATGGTGGATAGGAACTGTATCATGCTGGGCTTTGCTGGTGCAGCACAACGCCAGGCACCTCTTATGTGCCTACAGTGTGCAAAACGAATTATTTCAACCAAACATCAGTTAGTACAGCTTGAAAACAGTGAGCAAGGTTTGCGTCAGTAAGCCTTTCACGATACAGCCTCAGACTGACTGAATTAGAAATCACAGGTTTTATAACAAGGGGGGGGGGGGGGAAAGGAAATTCATTACTTTATAATGTCCACCCTGGAGGACAAAGTGGGCAGCAGATGCCCCGCCCCCCCAAAAAAAAAAAACCTACAAAGTAAGAAGAAAATCCAACACCAATTTATAAAAGTAGGTTGTATTTGTACCTTGAGACAAAAATTCAGAAGGTTCTAAAGATATGATTTTTTTTTTTTTTTTAAGGATTTTTTTTTTTATAGCTTTTCACTAAATACAATAAATCTTTGTAATCTATTTCTGCTTAGGGTTAACCATAACAAGTAACTTGCAAACTAAGGCACTCTTGTGAAGGACCAACTCCAACAGAGAGCAAGTTAAAAGGACCAGCCAGGTCTAGTTGAACAGTTACTTCATAGTTTAAGTCTAGTTCCAATGGGCAAGCCAGCATAGAAGTGGTCCTCATGCAGGAGGCTGAACATGCTCGAGGATGTGGAGCTGGTGTCAGGGGGGGGCTTCATGTAGCCACCCATTGGTCGATCAGCGCGTGGGGCATCTTAGGTCTCAGAGGCCAATGTCCCACAAATTCTAGCACAAAGCCAGTTGCCACAACAAAACAAGCTGCACCCCTTGAACTTGCAGTAACTTCATGCTGTGCTACCAATCTGCACTCAGACAACTTCCCCTAGTCCAGCAGACTTAAGTGCAACTTTTGAGGGTCACAACTAAGTCTACCATTCTGTCCCTCGGCAGCAATCATGCTTCTTGGCCCTCACTGATGCAATCTTCTAAGCTTTTTATGGCACTGTGGCTTTAACAGGGAGCAAGCCCAAGAGGGCGGAAGGCCACCTCGAGGATACCCGTGTGTAGGCAACTGTAAACAGCTACTAGTGTTTGGTCAATTTATAAAAGTTGCCATTTGTGCAAAGGTTACACTAAAATCTACTTGAACACTTCTGATTTAAAGTGTTGGATACCTTTAAGTACTGTATTCAGTAGTCTCATTTGGAAGTTAGCAATGCCGAGTTGTCAGATTAACTCCATTCTAGGAAATGGGCCTAAATGTCTTGCAACAGTAAAAGCAGTGCTGGGTTTCTACTGGCCTGTCTTTAGGAGACTTGTAACTAATAAAGAAATGTGTGGCCTTTAAGTGGCCAAGTCAAGTGAGCAGTTTAAAAGTGCTCTGCCAGCAATGGCAAGTAATGATTCTTCGTCACACTTCTGGTAGCACCATAAGTGTTGCATTCAATGAGACCATGTATATGCCCTAGGTAGTCCGGGTACCATGCAAAAAAGGTTTGTTTTTGGTGGGTCATGAAAGTTCAAGCAATAAATAAGCCATCAAATGCTGTATTTATCTGGTCATGTTTACTGTGCTTCGGAGACAAGTAGAATGTCAGGCTACGTCTCCAGACAAATTTGATCATATATTTATTTCAAGGCTACTTGGTGAGGCACAAATATTCACTAAAACCAGATTCACACATTAGCATTTGTGCAGTATAGATTTTTCAGTAATACTCTAGGTCTATGCAAATTCAATGGCAATTTCATTGGAAAGATATGCAAGCTAAACAGTGCTCGGTCAGTGATTTAATGACCAAAAAAAATAGGAAAGGTGAGAAAGACCATCACATGCAACCACAGAAACACCACAAATATCTTCTGGAATCAAACATGTTTACTGTTAAACACAAAAGTCAACACTGCAAGTGCTAGACTAACCACAATCAAAACACGCACTAGCAAATGGCTTTCCGAAGCCTTCAAGAAACGGTAAGGAGAACATAATGGTAATTAGAGTTGTACAAATAGCCTGACAATGAAAATTATATGTTCCAACTGTGAGGTATGCCTGGATGCAAAAGGCAGTGGGTGCAACCTGGGTAACATTTTAGGCACCATGTTTAGTGGGTAAACATCTTTTTAAATGCCTCTAAAAAGCCAACCTGTAGGCACAAATAATCATGTTGTAGTCCTCAACTACTCCTATGGTGTTTAGGGTATTTATCCCCTAAATGACCATGCAACAAAAGTAACCATTAAAATATCTTTGGCGTTGATGGTGGTGTACTTTCAGCACGACTATGCAAATTCACTGGCTTGGACACATTGCACTGCAAGAAGTCAGGGAAAGGTTAGCGGTGTCCTGGGGCTGCCAGAAACATGTGCATGAAGCTAGATAACCCGATTAGCCTGTACACTGCAAGCACCCTCTGAACTTCGCGTGAGATAGTTGGCATTCTATCATTTGCAAACAAGTCAGTTTGATGATGTCCCCACAGAGTGCAAAATATGGCCAACCATTGGTCTAGCTACTATTTGTGTAGTCTTTCGATGACCTACTTAGTGTTTGGGCTGTCAAGTGGTTTTACTCTGGCTAAATCTACAGAGCGTTTATATCATTGAGTGGCCGCCACACCATCAGATCACATTTCGTGTGAAAGTCAGATACTGTGTTGGAGGGTTGGTTTGCTTCCATTGAGGAAAACAGACTAACAACCCTATATCTATGATTTGTAAGTTAAACGCCCATGACTGGAAACGGTGATGGAATGTCGTGGTCACAACTATACAGCCTGTGACAAAAACTAGACCACTCCAGTCTGATAGTTATACATGTTTTGCCAAATGCTCGTTTTTCCAATTAGTTCAGTAACGGTATGCGGCAGCATGTGCAAGCCCAGCAGTATAAGCAAAGGTAGGAACGGGTGGCCTTTTCTGTAGCCTTTTACCTGCACATGCATTCACATACGCTACAGAACTAATATGGAGGTTCAGAAAGCAGTCCACGCTACACAAGGCAAAGCAATCCTTGTTTCAGAGCCCAACCAGGAACGACGACAGATCAACTGTAAGCTTGGCATCTGAGGAACAGTAGTAGAACAAACCTGTCTACCATTCAGTAGCATATCCTCACTATAGGGCTTGACTGGTAAGAACAGAGAAAACCTTGTCGCCTACCCTCTCCTAAAAGTACCAGTGACCAATTGAACTGTCTCTACAGAATCAGTCAATTTTAAATAGATGAGAAATATCCCAGACAAGCCTAGGCAAAACACCAGACACTGCCTCGTGAGCAAATACCCAACAATTTGCATACATCCTCTACCACAACCAACATTTAGCTTTCCAAATCAGAGCTAAATGGAGGTGGAGGAGCAGGGCTCTATTAGCCATGTACCCTGCAGTGCAGTCAATCCATTCAGACACCACATCAAGCTTTGCGCCAATATTTATCACCAAGTTACTGTAGAGGCACAGACTACAGGTTTGGCACTTTAGCTCCAAGTATCTGGAGGAAAAATCTTACGTATGCCATCATTCTGGATTACTGAAGTCATTCTGTTGAATCAGTGGTTACGAGTTTACCAGTGAAGCAGAACTCTGGTTTGGGCCCAGATTGTATGGGAAAATTAATACTTACCTTCTGGCTTGAGTGGGCATGGTGCAAAACTAGTTGAAAAACCATCAATTAAAGTTCCCCTAAACAGTATTTAGGCACCCCGCAAGAGGGAGTAAAAATAGACACCCAGAGGAACTCAATTGACTGACTATGCATACAACTAAATGGGATTTCCGATTTAACGTCAATCACCAAAACTGCAGCCATGAGGCATGTGTGTGCTATAGCTACTAGGTTATACAGACAAGAGGGAACCCTGTAACCCTAACCTGACCTGGGTTAAACTACCCCAAACACAAAAAATACGGTCAACAGGTAGGGATAAATTCAAACAATATTTTTAGAGACCAGTGCTCAATACTGTCCTTATGGATCAATTACTTTCCATTATTTATTCCAATTAGTTTTGTACAAGGCCAGCAGTGGCTCATCAGTGAATTGTATATATACACACACACACTTATTTACAAAACACCAACATAACCTACTTACACATACAACAACAATTTATTTTGTCTACAACTAAGACATCCTTATAAATTATACAAAATCTAAACACTGGCAAAATGCCAGAAGAGGGTTGTGCCCAACACTGTTTCTTTAATGGTGGTTACCACTACAAGATTGCGATTGTAATCCACTCGGTTGCGATGATTGAAAGTTCAAGCATCAGCAACGTTGTAAGCACACGAATTGGTGCGACCGTTCCAACCTGGACGGTGCACAAACAAATCGTGCCTCACCGAGTTTTCCAGTATTGAGGCATTCTGTTACCTTGGATAACAAATTTTGAAAAGAACGCAGTGGCGCTTGAGCAATATTGATATTAACATAAAGAGGCTCCGTTGCCCCCTGATAGTCCTGATGAGGCCTAAACGAGTCGACACACATTTTGGCGAGATTGTGTTCTCTAAGTTTTTTTTTTTTTTTTTTTTTTTTTTTAAATAAAAATAAAAAGAACTCAATATGCACTGCAAAATACCCTTAAAAAATAAATAGGTATGTGTTAGTTGCTGATATTTGAACTTTCAATCATCGCAACCGATAACTGGAATAAATAATGGAAAGTAATTGAATTTATAGCTACTAGGTTAAGCATTATTTTTTCACATGCGAGCTAAAGGCTCTTGCATCACAGCCCGCCTGATTACTAAACCAAAATATCCTATTCCCCATGTAAGCTAAATCAATGAAGACTATGAATTCAGGACACACAAAAGGTGTTTACTTTCCTTTTATTATTAAACCGTCAGTGGTCAACACAAACATGCTGGACATAATACAACATGCAACCCTAAAAGGATCATAGCAAGACGCCCAGAACAGTTAGAACTCTAAATATTAATTAAAAAATTAACTTATTTTAATTAGCACTTCCGTCTCCATAAATACACTGTACAATCATTTCAATGAGCCGGGTGCTTTTTAGCAATTAAATACAGTAAAAACTAAAATGGATATCAAAAACAAGTCAGTTAACGTAAACAGTATGCAGTTGCTGCATGGGGATTGGCTATCCTACACCAAACCCCCTGCAAGTTTGAGTGGACGCATGACAAGCATGCTACAGTTTCACAGACAAGTCACCCCAGTGCACTCCAAAGGGAGTCTCACTCCAAACTGAAGAATCAGGCTCTCGAGAGCAGTTCAAGCCCTGCAGCCTGAGTGCCAGGGGCAGCAGGAGGCTGGAGAAGGAAAAGGCGTTGTTGGCAGGGAGATCATTCAATACGGGTGAAGCCCCTCCACAGCTTAGCTCTGGGGTACCCAATGTGCTGGAAACTTCATCTGAAGCAGGTGACAGGGAGCCATCAGTGGCTGATGAGCCCACTTGGCAACTTATTGGTGGCGTCGGCAACAGTAGTGGAGACGGCAACTCTGCGTGGTCATCAGTGGTCTTGTGCAAGAAGTGGCAACGAGAGCCATAGGGGCAGACGCCCAGAGCCTCAAAGGTGCGGCATAATGTTTTGCGTGGCTTGGCATCCTCTTCCGTGGCATGTGTGAAGTGGCAACGACCGCCATAGGGGCAGCCGCCCTGGGACTGAAACATTCGACAGAGGCCAGCCCGCTTCCTGGTGCCAGGGTGTGGCGGACGAATGGGTCGAGGTGGTCGACGTTCATCAGGGCTGTGGATGAAGAGACATCGAAGGCCATAGGGGCAGAAGCCCAAGGAGTGAAAGGAGCGGCACAGCTCAGTCTTGTACTTCGGGTGCTGGCTTGGGACACGGAGTTCATGGAGGCCATGAGCAAACTGGCATCGGTCTTCATAACTACAGGTGCCACTCTCGGTGTAACGGCTACAGAGCTCAGTTTTGTACCGTAAGTACGGAGGCTGCGTGGTCAGAGTGTGGGCTGCTGGTTCAGGCACAGGAAAGAGTGAGGCAGGATTGTTGTCTCCAGTCTCTTCACCACCAGGAGGTTCCCACCCGGGAAGCACAGATGATACATAAAGCGTCAAAGCTTCAGCAGAAAAGCCCTGAAAACAAATTTAGAAGAAAGGTGAGTAGATCCATAGTACCTCTATCGCACATAAAAAACAAAACAAAAACCACAGTAAGTGTAGAATATCCAACCCACATGGAACGCACGCCCCAGCTGAGTACCCCAATGCATGTTCCTTTCCTCAGTTTAAACTTCACACATCCACCTCGAATACATAATCCTGCCACTTCTAGCATGCATTGTGCCAGTTAAGGGCATAATGAACTGTTTTTGCCCACTGCCACACCTCTTTGCAAGGTCATACTGTTTTCTCGTGCGCCGTTCACCCCAATAGCGCTCTGTTACACTTCGCCAAACTATGCTCCTTGGCATCCAGGCAGAGAATATCAAAGGGCCAGGATGCTAGTGGTGCATCCGCGGGAGACCACCTCCACTCACACTCTAGCACGATACACTGCGTCTGATCCCAGCCACTGTGGAAGAAAATAACCCACTTCTCCAACTCAGGTCATTCTAGGGACTCCACCTACTCCAAGCAGTCGAAATAGGGAGCTGAAGACGTTTAAAACCCCGCCACCCTTGCCTCAGTTACGGAAGGTTTTCTAAAGTGGACAGCAATTAGGATTAAGATCAATGGTAACGACCCCCCCAGAATTAAGTCACCACGTATATAGCCCAACGTTTATCTAAATTAACAGAGCTGGAGGGTTGCCATACCCACCACCCTAACCTTCGCACCTCACCCAAGGGTTTATTTTTTTTTTTTAATGTTGGTCGACGGGTTTCGAGCTGACATTCTGAATAAATACGTGGACCTTAGTACGGGGGGGGGGGGGGGGGGGGGGGGGGTTGGCAGTGCCAATACTTGACAAACGTGTGACAGCCAAGAGGTTCGAGGTGGCGCTACAGGTAAGCGAGTAGCAAAGACAATACATGTCCAAGTATACAATTCCACTCAGCAAAGGCAGCCTTACAAACGTGGATTTAAATCGACTAGGCCTCCGACCTGGCAATAATTGTAAACCGACATTGAAACTAGTCCCTTCTGGACGTTATGTGCGCCACTTCAGCTTTACTGGCAAGAACATTGATAGATTTCTCAAGAATGAATGTAAAAAATGGTGAGGCAATCCATGTCAGCGATTTAGCTCCAGTTTACATTTTGCTTAATCTTGCATTCTCCTAGATTGTAGCTATTTCCAGGATCGTGCGGGTTTTTTCATGGGGCATATTACTCTTGTATAGTGCATACATTGAGCCCGTCACCAGGTGTTCTTAATGGGCCACGACTCACCTCTAGAGTCGAGGCTGAAGGCAATATCAGTTTCTCAGTGGATGAGAAATGTGTTCTGAACACATGGCCTTCCAACCCTGGTCTCTGCAGTGATCACGTATTCCATCACAATTGTGATCCGGTGTGAAGGAGGTACACAGGTATCAATTTGGACGCCGCAAGAGAATAACTGCAGCGCTTAACATGCGAGTGGAGTGATGTATGTGACAGCAGGTGGGGGAGTGAAGGAGAGGAGTAAAAAGGGGATGCTGACGAGAAAAAGACGAAGTATAAGGTATTGAAATGGAAGGTGCGTGAAGAGACAAAGGGCACATGTCTAACAGATCATAACGGGAGTGAACTGAGACACTGTATAATCACTTACTACATCCGCAGGCCCCGCTAATGTTGGATTCCGTCTCAATTTCAGAACTGTAACATGTGCAACAAAATCATTGTTGTTGCTTGGTCATTTAAACTAACAACTGACAAAGTCAACATTTCTGGCGGTTTTAGGTGAACGTCAGTTATATACCTGGATGGAATTATAGAAAAGTGCAGAGGCACCAAAGTACCAGCCGAGTGGCACACTATGAACATCACAGAATTATAGTTCACGAACTTAATCTATTGACGTAATTATACAGGTCTCGCCCTTTTTATAGGTCCCCCATTTTCATTACACTTAAAGCCCTGGTTATGGAGGAATTACTACTACTTTTAGCAGCAGGAAAGAACACTTAATCTCTGAGAAAGGGTAAAATACCACGGTGAATCAAGCAGGGTCCAAAGATGTAGAACAGAAAGTAGATGCACAAAGGTTTTGGCGGAGTTACGAAGATTTTGACTGGAAGATCTCATGTTGTATGCAGGAAAGTAAATAGTACTCGGGATAGTAATTTGTAAGGATCCATGTTTTGATGAGTGGTCTTCATTTGCCTGTGGCCCAAGCAAATCATCGGCGCAACCTCAATACCTGGAGTAGCATTCCTCCCCAGTGTGTATATTCAATCTCTGCCTTATTTAACAGCTTCCATACCAGCAGTTCTCCACATCGTATAACCTACAGCCTCTCCAAACATCCCATATCTTATACGCTACTGTATGGCGACCTGTCCTTCATAGCTCCCACCTATACACCTACAGGCCCCATCCTCCAAAACGTATCATACGTCACCTCTTTCCACGTGCAAGTAGCAAAAGAAAGAAAAAGTACTAAAGGCAAGTCCTTGAGTGAGCTCTCCCTCAACTACGAGATCCCATCACCGCCCATTTTACGACCCCTAACACCCGCCTTTCAAGAAACCCGCCTTGTGTGACAGCTCTCGCTTTTACTCTATCTATCACCCGGCATGCCGGTGTCATCGGTTAAAAGAGTTACACTACAAGTCCCTGAACAAAGGCAGCAGCGTTAAAGACCGAGGACTAGAGGAAGGTAATAGCATTAGATCCTCATACAAACGTAACCCCTTAACACCATTCATATTTTGGAGACCGCCTTCGAACGCTACATGCCCAGCTCATCACAAGGATATGCGAAAATGCAGCTACAGGAGCAGGGTTAATGTCAGACCTTGATCTGAATTTTCACTGCGGCGCACGCTGGGTTCCATAGCGCTATCTCCGCGTGTATGCGCTCATAGACTACGCGATCATAGATACTGTCTCTAGAAAGTGTTAAACGGGGCGTAGAACTTCTTGGTTTCAATGCATGTTGCAACTACTTCCCCCGCCGTGTCTCACCTGGCACGCGAAACTCCCCTCCTCCTCCATGCTACAGTCCTAGAGCTCAAGATATCGTCTCACACTCCCTCCGCGAAGCTTCCTTCTTTCCTCCTCTGTTGTTGTCCCAGACTCGCGCGCGCCAAACATTTCATAGCCCTAGTGGGTGGGGCCAGAATCGCTCGCCCACCTCCAAGCTCCACACGCGGCGGGCAATTCAAAATGACCAATCAGCAGAGACAACAATGAAATTGACAGAGAGAAAGGAGTACCTCGATGCCTACTCTCAGTCAGTGAACGGTCTTCCCTATGGAGCACGGCGTGGGGAAGGATAGAGAACAGGAATGTTTCCGTGTAACCGTTCATGTTTTTAGTCCTATAGTCATTATCGAGCCGACAATACAAATGTCCCCAGGCAGCTGACGTGTGGGAAGAATGTGTTTCGGGTGGCTGGTAGGGTGACGGATTGTCCGCTACAATAAAACAATAATAATAAAAAAAAATACACAAATAGGCCATCGATATACAGCAACAATAAACGTCAGTACTCACCGAAAGAATGGCAGATGTTTATTTACTCTTATCTATGAAGGTTTCGGGAATGTCATCAGGCATTATAAGGATAACCAGTCCTTTTTTTTTAATTTGTATGCTAGTGCTTTGTCTACAAGGGCTAAAATGAAGGGGGGAAAAACAACAACAAAAAATAACATCCACCTGGATGTTAATCAGGCGTAGGGTGACCAGATGGCTCCATGTCACTGGGACACCATTTTTCTACCCTGCAGTGTGCTCTTACATACATCACTCTTATCAGGTGTTGAACTATTTGTCTCAATTATAATAAACCAAGACTACAGCTCCCAGAATGCACTAAAATATGACAAACCTTTCAAATTTATTTTATTCAGCTGAAAAGCAATACAAGGACATACAATCAGTACAATTGACACACACACGAAATAAAACAAGAATACATACAATCATCTTGATAAGATCAATATGTGTTATTTGGACTGTTAATTATTTCATAAGAGTCCAGTAACAAAATACCATCAATAATAGACAGTTTCTCCCAAGTTGTTGTATTAGAAACATGTTAGAACAACGTCTCATTTACTCACTAAATCCAGTTACCAAGCAAACTGACACATCACTCTTAGATTGGGGAACAACGTTTCTTAAACAGATAGCTCAATTGTAACAAATTGCCTTCTCTCAATTTTAGATTAGTACAGTACCTAAAAAGTAAAGGGTAGCCAAAGAAACTCCTGGCTCTCCTACGCCCAGGAGGGAGCCAAGAACCAAGGGACAAGCATCCGATGGAAATAAGAACGCGCTACTCACTATGCTCATAACTCAAACAATTGGGTATTAATCTAGCAGACATTTAAAAAAGGTTAGGTAGACCTCTGTTTGTTTCGGCCTCTCTCTCCACATGGACAACAAAAAGCGAGAGATCGCAAACACTATGGACTGCCTGGTTTCACTTCAAAATTCTGGGCGCCACTGTATAATCCATGACGCTAAATTGCTGCACAACAGAAGTATCCATTTCCTTCTGCTACCTAAATTTACTGGGCAAAGGAAAAATACATGGTCCACCATTTCAGTGGCCGCAAAACAAGAGGGGCAGAACCTATCAGCCTCATTGGGCTTTCACAGCCATTTGGCAGTAAAGGAGTGAAGTGGCAGTATCCCTAGTCGAAATTTCAAGAAAATTGACTTTGCCCCAAAAGGGTCAACCAGGTAATCTTTCAATATAAAGGATACAGTAAGAGTATTGAGTCTTGTCTGCCCAAGCAAAGTTCCATGTTTATACTCCCAATTTATACTCTTAATAAAGATTTTAGCTCTTACACAAGCCTCATTTGGAGTTGTCAACAGTCTCTAACATCCTATCTGTGTGAGGGTCGTTGTTATAGTTTTTATCCAAGTTAAATTGCTTGACCCGGGAATGCCCAGAATTTCTACAAGGCCTCTTCAATAGGAAATCAATTCTGGGGTTGCCTTAACTCTACTACAGTATAAAGTGGGTCTCAAACCTACATTTTCAGAAATCATTTTTAACCCTAAGTCAAGTCTGAGGGGAATGTGAGAAACACTCATAGGGAGAATAGTCAATGAGCGCATGAATCAGTTTTCAACCGCCACCAGAGCGGGAGTATCCCTAAAGTCCCAAAGCTCTGCACCACATAGAGCTGCCTCAAGAGCTTGAGATTGTTGAGCTGTAGCGCTGGGGAGATTGGTCGAAACTGAGATCCTCGCTGCAACTTTGCTATGCCCCCGGACTGTTGTTCCAGTTTAAGCCTTTGATGTGTAATATGGGTTTGCCAATCAAAGATCTCTTTTACAGTTCTGTTTCATCTAAGTCTGCTTCTTTGTTTCAAAGGCATATTACTGCAATTCAGACAAAATCTTTAGGGAAGGCATAAGGGATTCAACTGTCTGAGAGACATACATAGCTATCTCAGAGTTTGGGGATAAAGCAGCCTCCTGGCAGTTTGGTCAGCAAACATGTTCCTCTAGACACGTATGGCCTGTTTCCAAAAGACCTCCGCACTGTTGTGAAGGAGTCTTTGCACTTGGGGCGGAACCTCTGCAATAAGAATTCTCATTGTGGAGATTCCGGCCAGAGTACGAAGACTCCCCTATGGCTGCAGGGCCTCCGCCACAAGTGCGGAGGCCTTTTGTGAATCAAGCCCTTTGTGCTGAGAGGGCTGGTGTGCAGCACACAAAAATGGCAAATTTAGAAGACAGCATGAATGCATCAAGTAATCCTTTAACCTAAGTTTCATTCTTAATCAGAATTCCTACTGAGGTAAAAAACACTGCATCATGCAGAGCTCAAAATCCCGAGCCACTCCAAAGGCATTTTTAAGTCTGCAAATATGGTAATCTTTTGAGCAGCAAGAACACAAGCATAAGTTAATGCAATGAATTTAACTCCTTGAGTGAAGTCTGCTTGAGGGAAAGATCGACTCTCGAGTGCTTCATAATGCATATGCAGCCACTGGTGAGCCACAGTAATTTCTAAGGCAAGAACCATCGACATAATACACAAATCACAGTTTTGTATTGGTACATCAGACAGGTCAATAAGGAGGTAATTCAAATCGACAGTCACAGTGAGACAGTCACATGGTTCACCATCATGGGCAGTGGGAAGCAAGGAGGCGGAGTTCAGGACTGGACTTCGTGCAAGTGACACGGGAGGCAGTCAGTGAAATAATTCAGTACTGTAATAATCTTGCCATAGACAAGTGTCTTGGTAAGTAAAACAGTGACTACAGCATGGAGCACAGCTAACATAATGTTAGATCCAAAGGGCATATTTTCAGAAGCTTCCACAAAGTGGGCTGCTTCTGCCACAGCCAACCAGCATGGCAGGACTCATGCTGTGATTCTGTCAAGGGTAGAGAAGTAGTAGGCAATAGGTTTCTTTTTATTTCTGGTATCTGGCATTAACAACTCTAAGGCAAACCCATCTTTTACAAAACAGTACAAAGTACATGGTTTGTTATAGTGACATTGTCATAATGCAAGAGTGGATGCAATGCCTGTTATAAAGTCACAAATGCTTGCTCTACCACCTTGGTCCCAAGCAGAGGTTCTGGGGTGCTGTTCTTTACAAAATCTTGAAGAGGTATAACAATGGTTGCATATCCCAATATCCACTGTCTGAAAAAACTGTCATTCCCATCAACATGCATACCTGAGAAATGGTGACTAGTCTGGGCAACTTGTGAATTACTTTAATATGGTCTCTAGATAGGTGCCTCTCACAGAGTCAACATAGGTGAGACAGAATTGTAATTTTTCTTTAGAAACATTGTGCCCTTTGCTGACTTAGTGAGTAGATACAGGCTGTCAACCTTACATTGCCCCATGAGGAAGACACAACTAACAAATCAACTACATGTTGGACCAAAGCAGATCCTCTTGGGAAGGCAAGCCTGTCCAGATCTTTCTTGAATGCTTGTGTGAAGAAGGATGGCGACTTGGTAAAGCTTTGTAGCAAATTAAACAATATCAGCTGGTCCCCATTGAAAATGAGAATGCAAAAATAATGACAGGGAGTATATGAATTGACAGGAAGCAGAGCAAAGATCTAATACTATGAACCATTTTGTGTAGTTTGTAATACAATATGGTTGTGGGTTTTGAACAACAGCAAAAGTAGGTAATTCCACAGCATTAATAGCACAAAGGTCTTGCACAAACTTATACATGTCCCTCCAGGCTTTCTGATTGGCACAATGGGGGTGTTGCACACACTCACTGTAATCACCAGAACCCCTTGTTTTATTAAAGTGCTAACAACAGGTCTGAATCCAAATTCTGTCTCTGGGCATAAATGGTATTGTGGAATAGGAGGGTGCTCTTTCATTGGATCTACCTTAATCTAATAAGGCTCACCTGGTAGGATGCAAACAATGTCAGTCTCATGTTTAGACAATACGATAGAAGGAACTTGACCAAGTATATCAACAAAAACAATTGGTATTGCATTTTGACATTAAACATCTAGAGTGCATTCAATAGTTTCACATAAACCAGCCAAAACTGTGTTTTCATTGATTGTTGGCACATTCAGACAATATCACTAGTATAATAGACCGTACAATTTAGTTTACACAAACATCTCTCTCAAGAGGTTTGTTAGAGAGGTGGGATTTAACAAAAGGCATGATAATCTGTGGTGAAATCAAGCGTAATGGATATGGGATTGGTGATATGGTATAGGAAGGGGTAGAAATGTCAACTGCATCAATGGATATGCTTGAGAGACATAAGAAAGAGAAGTCAGAAGTCATTGAAACAGATTGGCTAGTGCCTGTGGTAATAAGGCTGGCAGTGGGCTTTTCATTATTAACCCATGGCATGCATGGCCCATTCTGATCAATGGAAATCCGACTGTTCTCAGCGCAGTTAACTCCTCTTAGTCTGTCCTAAAAGGTGGGGTTGCGATTTTGGGAAATTTGGGTGCAGTAGCATTGTTTGGGTTTGTGCTGAGTGCTGCGAGGTAAGATGGGCCAGTCCTGTTTCCAATGTCCCAGCTGTCGGATACCTCATTGCTATAATACTGGTTGATTTTAGCTTTGGATACGACAATCTTCTGCAGTGTTGCAGCACAGCCTCGCCCTTCCTGAACACGCGTGGCCAGTGTTACTTCAAGAAGTGAAATATCAGCACAAAGACCTTGGATCTGACAACGCCTCTGCTTCTGTTTAACGGATTATAACTAAGTGTTTTTCCACTGATGCCTGTCTTAAGAGAGTCCCACACCACCTTAAAAGCAGCAGTCCCCTGATTTAGTATTAGAAAGTTCCTAAACCATTTACCCATATATTCCACATAATCCCCCTCTAGTAGAAGTTTCCTGTCAAACCTCCATATCCCACCTGGTTTAGGTAGTCCCTAAATTACGCAATCAAGCACTAAGGGATTGTTGTCAGATAGTATCCTGGAGAATATCTCAATTCCCAAGTGTCCAGCCACAGACACCAGAAAGTATTGCAGCTGCACCAATTTGCTATGGGGAAAGGAGAAAAACGTATACCTGGGATCCGAGTACTTCAATTTATCCCAAACATCGATCAGACCCCTATCATCAAATTAATCAAAGGACTGCTCTAAAACACAGCAGGCTTCCTACCAGTATGGATGTAACACCCCCAATAGCTATGTGTAAATTAAGATCCCTGCACAGAATGAGGGGTGCTGCTTAGGATGACAAATCTAGGTTAAGATAGTTGATAAGGGCAGGTTCAAAGTTGGAACCGTAAATCGAAATCAAGGTGAATTTCCCCCAGCGTATCCATAGCTCCAGGATGACCCACCTCCCTGATTTATCCACCAAGCTTCTGTTTACTTTGGAGGTAGGTTTTCCAGCTAGAATGGCTACCCCCCTAAAGGTCATCACCTGGGTTGTCCTACAGAGAAGTGAATACCCCAAATTCCCCAACAGCTTTCTTCTCCCCCATCAGATGTGGGTCTCCTGTTCACGGATCATATCAGATTTCATTGTTCTCAAGCACAATCCCATTTAACCCCTCTTGCGCCGATGGTTTAAGCCACAGGCATTAACCATACAGATACGTAAACTACCCTGATTGTTCAATTTGCTCGGACACATTTAACATTCTTACATCAGGCATCAACCACTCATATAGTTTCATTGCTACTTCCAGAGTATCCTTAAGCACCACTTCCTGCCATTCATTGAAGTGCACCCAGGCACCTGCCGCCCGAGGATAAACTTGGCCAGCCAGACCAACATCGAGGTATGCACCGTGATATACATCGCTCTCGGCCTGTAACGCCTGCAGCAGCTAAAGGCTGCATGGCCAACGAGCATACCGCCCAGGGGAGGACCCGCATTCTCCTGTTGACGCACTGCTACTGTGGAGCACTCCAGAGGGGGAGGGTCTGTACGGCCGTCTCACACACTCACTATCCTGCCCCGAAACAGGTAGATGGGTATGCCAACATTTTTAGCACAGTTGGCGGGAACACCTTGAGTGAGGAAGAGAGGGCTGGTATTGATCAAGCGATAACTCCTGAAGAGGTTGCGGAAGCAGTTAGGTCCTTGGTAATAGGGAAAGACACTGGACCGGATAGCTTTCCTTTGGAATTTTACAGGATATTCCTTCTGGAGCTTGGAGAAAAAAGATGACTGCTACCTTCCTCAGTGTACAGGGGGAAGGCATATCCCCCCCTCATGGGAAAGATACAAATATTGTATTTAGGAAAAAGGGGTAAACCCCCCTGCTGAATCAAGTATCCTACAGGCCTATATCTTTAATCAATGCAGATACCAAAGTATATTCTAAAATATTAGCTACAAGGCTAGGCAAAGTGATTGCTCAATTGGTATCTCCCCATCAGCATGGCTTTATCCCTGGGCGGGGAACAACCAACCATGTATGTAGGGTAATTACTTTATTTGATTTAGCCGCAGTAACAAAGGCACCTATGGAGCAAATTTTATTGGATGCAGAAAAACGCATTCAACTGAGTCTCTGGGGATTTCTTTGGGAGGTTCTAAGATGGAAGAGGGTTGGTCCTGGTTTTATCAAAGCCATTAGGGCTCAAATCAAGCTCCTAAAGTGAATCTCCAGTTGATGGGGGAGGGCTCAGAGAAGATTTCCATCACAAGAGGGATAAGACAGGGATGCCCGTGTTCGCCTTTATTATTTACATTGTATATAGACCCACTCTTTGCTCGATTGGAAGATAGGAAGAGGATTCAACCAGTATCAGTCAGGCAAATGAATTATAAAGGTTTGCCCTTTGCTGAGGATGTAGCGGCAGTGGCACCAGATCCCAGAAAAGCTCTGGTTGTGATTTAGAGTGAGGCCAAACACTTTGGGTCAATTACGGGGCACCATCTTAATGAGGGCAAGACGCAAGTTTTCTGCAAATAGGGATCAAATGGGAGGACCCGAGGGTAGTGGAGGACACAACCTACCTGGGAATGAGGATAACACCCACCCTTGACAGGTTAGTGGAGGTTAATTTAGCTATCCTGTTGGGGAAGATCAGACAGGACTTGAGTAGAATCAATAACCTACATTTGTCATCAGTGGGGAGGTGTAATGTCTTGAAGATGCTTTTCCTTCTGAAAGTTCTATACATGTTCAGGGCTATCCCTCTGGACGTGAATAAAAGCTGGATAACCAAGCTGGATGGTTTATGCTTCAGCTTTATATGGCAGTTTAAAAAGCGGCAAAGGGCAGCAAGAAACATGACTCTTCCAAGAAACCGAGGAGGATGGGCTGTGCCCAGCTTTATGTTGTATTACTGGTTTAAGCATTTGGGGGTTTTAATCACGGGTCATACACACAATGTAAGTTACTCGGAAAGGCCAACTATCTATGAGCTTATGCTAGGATCCGAAGCCAAGGGATGTTTCTTGAGGAACGCAGAAAGGACCTATTATAAAAGGACAAGGTTTAAGACACTCGATGGGGCTTTTAAACTATGGCAGTTGTAAAAAAGGAAAACTAACATCACAAGGTTTAATCGATCTATGCCTTTATGAGGATCCCCTGGTCTACCAGCTATATTTCATGATAGTGTTGGTAAAAGGCTTGAGACACAAGGTATCTCAAGGATGGGAGACAAGTTTGAAGGAGACCAGCTGTACTCATTTAGTGAACTGCAGGATAAATTCGGTCTGACTAGAGAAATTCTTAAAATAGCTGCAGGTGAGAGATTTTATTATGACATGGGATAAATAACACATTTCGCTCACAATGTCCCCCATTATTCAGGCCATTGAATAAGGCTCCAGAATTGGGCAGCTATATGGTATATGTGTTCAGGCCCTACATAACCATCTAGAGCCCGAGAATATTAAATGGAAAGAGAGACAGGGGTGTCAGGACCATTGCTTGAGTGCTCTCTGGTTGTTAGTAGGGAAACTCTTTTAAAAGTCAGCAGTTTAAAACTGTCAAGCTTTGGCTTTGGCTTACCGTCCAGACCAGAGGGAGATAGGGTACGACCTCAGTTCTTGCAGGTCTGGCTCTGGCCATGGTAGGGGCGACCCTTTTCGGTAGCCACAGTGCTGTTGACAGTGGTAGCCACAGTGCTGTTGACAGTATACACCAATACAGTCCGTGCCTCCCAGAAGGAGTCCCTGAGGAAAAATCCCGAAGTGGAAAAAACCTCCAGATGGGGACTCCCTGGAAGAAAGTAAGACACAAAGAAAAATCAAAGTCTTGAACCAGGCCAAACGCAGGAAAAAACAGGAAAAAACTGGATATCTAACCAGCAGGAGCGTAATCACCACACAGAAGTGTTGCAACGCAAGGAGAAAAGAAATCAAGGCCCTTATATACCCCTAAACAGTAAGTAAGAAACAGGAAAAGGAAAGACAGCCATCTTGGATTGGGAGAGAGTAATAGAACAGACAGGAAAGGTGCCACGGGAAGAAGGGAACAGGTGCATGCAGGGAACCAGAGAAGATAAAGGTATGATAAGATAGCCATAAGATGGCTTCCCACAAGAAGAGGAAAAGAAAAGAAAAAATGAAACCCAAGAAAAACCCCAGGTAAGAGAGAGTCTGAATGGGGGGGGCGCCCAAGGGCCTATCTATGTTCCTCACACCATGCAAAATGAGCGGCGAGAACAGAAGCCCAATTCTGGGCTCCCGTCCCCGCTGCAGCGGCAAGGACGACGCGAGGCCGGAAAAGAGGGGCGCAGCGGGCCCCGCGGCACGTGAATTGGACCGCGCCCCCTGCCACGACTCGACGCAACCGCTGGGACGCACGGCACAACAAAAACAGTATTTGATTTATATCACACCCCTACCAAACTATTTAGATGGTTCTATACCATTTGGGGAAGCCCTTATACCCCCGCTGTATCTGGGCCAAATGTCAAATCAAACATGTGGATATACAAAGGGGATGAATACATATCTATTTTATATCCAAGTGAAAATATCAATTAATCACTGAGCAAAATTACTTCTTTATCATTCTTATTGTTTATTAATATTTATCTCTCGTTGTCTCGCTCTCTTGATTTGAGTAAATATCATAAAATTATACACACATCTTATTCGCAAACAATATATACAAACATTTACACATATGGCAATAAACATCAAAATACGTGATACATAATGGTTGACATATGCCGCTTGGCATTCAATGTTCTAAAGAATCTTTGGCACTGACAGCTTCCAATCAAAGTTTTTAAATTGTAAGCTGCTAAACCTTTTCCAGGCAAGTAGTATTTCAAATGAGGTGAGGATGTTTAGTACCGACCTTCCTAGGTTCGTTGTTCCTGATATTTATATACGATACAGTCCCATTTTCATCATTCCACAATTCAGAAAACACTCCTCAAAAACACAGTCAACGCATTTCGGCCTTTCAACTTCTGGCCTCCTCAGGACATCGGAAACAGTGCCTATATATACAATTTTACAATTTATTACTCACTATTCTTAATTACCAGGTCATATAACAGTCATTGCCACCAGGGCCACTCCGGACCCTGTTCACCATTACATCTAATCTGTCCATGCCAAAAATCTCTGTGACATGCCCATGAAATCATGATTAATTATATATGCTTTATTCACATTCTATTACAGTGATGCACCTTTTTAGTCTATCTTCCCAAAGCGGTGGATGCATGCATTGCAACCCAACTCAAAAAGCTCCATGTGTATAACATCACACCTCTTTTATGTGTCCACTATCCCTTTTCTATTCCTTGTTTTTACTTTAACCATGCACAAAACTCTTAGCTGACCTTATGTTTATATGTAGATGATCATATTCACTTTTGCAAGACTTTTGTTGTCAACGTTCGCAGTTATCTTATTATTTGTACAATTGTCTCCTTTCACTGGAAACATCATTAAAGTTTTAAAATCATCTCTACCATAGTCCAGAACTCATAATACAATTATGTGCCAATAGCGTTTCATTTTACTTACATTTTTCCTTTCAATATCACGGGAACGCCGTTGCAATACCTGTGGTATCACTAACTTGTTTTCGGCTTAACCGCCTAGCAGTCTGAAGCGCCCGTATTCTCTCCTTCCTTGTACGTCGGCTGATGTCATCAAATCCTATCCCATTCAAAAGAGAAACTCTTCCCTTCCTAAGCTGCTCGCCTATCGATTACCATGGCGGCTATCTTAGCAAGTCTCTTAGGGCCAGATGTAGAAAGGCTTTTGCGCCTCGCAAACAGCGAAAATCGCTGTTTGCGAGGCGCAAAAGCCACATCGCGATGCCCATTCCCAATTTGCGAGTCGGTACCTGGTTACCGACTCGCAAAATGGACTGTGAGTCGCAAATAGGAAGGGGTGTTCCCCCTACCTATTTGCGAGTCGCAGCGCGATGTGGAATTGCTTTGTGATCACGAACGTGGTCGTAAAGCACTCGCAGTTACCACCAGTGTCACACTGGTGGTAACCCATTCGCAAAAGGGAAGGGGTCCCCATGTAAAGAAATCAGCTTTGATTTAATTGACTCCTTTTCCTTGTCTTGTGCCGCAATACATGGGTTTGCAACAGAAATTAACTCGGTAAAGGTTTTGTTTTGCCACTCGATTCAGACACTACAAAGTTATTCCTGCTCCTTGGGCAGCAAACAATTGACAAAAGTAGCAACAACAGCCTCCTGCACAGTCTCCATGGCTTATTTAATACTAGAGTAATATTCAAACATGCCTTTCAAATGATCAAGATAATGAGCGAGAGCTTCAGACTTTTTTTTACTATTACTAATTTTATCCCAGTCAGTCTTGACCGGACACATACCTATCACAGTATTTATTAACACCTCTCTCACAGGAATGAGAGTGGCTTCACCACCAGGGGCATGCAGCAGTGGTGGCAGCTGCAATTGTCAAGGAGGGGGTTGAGGGAGACGATGGGGAAACAAATTAAAAAAAACACTTACTGTTCCCTCAGCCACCTGCTGCCTCGCTCCTTTGCTCTTCTGGTGTCCCTGCACTCACTGGCCCACTCACAGGCTCCCTAGCAACCCTGGCACTGCTCTCATGCTATACCTAGCATGAGAGTAGCGTCAGCATTGGTCTGAGCGACTTGGTCTGCCGCTCAGACAGTGCACTGGGGTCTGTGCAATTTCTCCAGCCTGGCTGTGCAACACTCCCTGATCAGTGTAGTAGTAGGGAAAGATGCGGAAGACATTGTAACGCGAAGGGTTAATTAGCTTGATCAGTGTAGATGAGCGTGATGCCTGCCGGAGCCAGAACAACGTGAAAGAAATTCACGATGTTCGCTTTCAAGCTTTTTTTCTTTTGACATTCTGTAGATAAACTTATTTGCAGCTGCATGTGTGAGAAACAGGCTGTAAAGGAGAGTCAGTCTCAACCTTGAGAACGAGACCACAGTAAAAGATGGAATGAAAACAATGGCCAGGGTATGGTAAGGCAGCCAAGAGACATATACTGATAACATAGCTAGAAAATACTGGAAGGGGGTAGAATCCAACCTTCAGGTTATTTAAACACTGAAAGGTGGGTGAGGGAATTTTGAAGCTCGCAGATGGAGTTATGAAACTGTCATCTTCAGACCCAGAGCTGCCTCCCTGTTTTGCTGTTCCAAGACCGTGACGCTCGAGGGGGAGAGAGGTCCAAGCGGGCGGTAGAGGGCTTCCCAGCATTCGTGGACTAAGTTAAGTTCCACCCAGGGATGAAAGGCTTTTCGTGTCTCTGCTCTATTATTATGATTGATTATTATATTTGCACTGTGTTTATAATCTGAGAAATTCAGCTCGTTTAGTTTTTTCCTGCCTTACTGAACATCGTAGTGTAAGTCTGCCACAGTAATTGAAATGTGCATTTTAGTGTGCAGTAAATCAAAGCTTATCTGAAGTATTCAACTCCTTAATATTCTGCTCCCTGAACATCATAGTGTATCACATGTTGGTATACAGTTATTCCAAGTTTATATCTGTCAATTAACTCTTTACTCAGATGCATGCATAGATGTTCTTTGTAGTGTACTTATATATAAACATTTATATAGATTTTTTTATTTATTTACTATTCTTACTCTGTCAATGAACTCTTTGCTCATTCGTATACATAGATACTATCTGTAGTGTACATATATATGAATAGATGCTTTTTATTGCCATTCTTATTTCACTATTGTTAATGTGCTAAATGCCTGCATTTATCTGAAATTATAGTAAAGCTAAATTTATTCATAATTGGCATGTGGTCCTTCATTGAGCGTCCTTATTGACTTATACCGAACAGGTGTCAACCAGCCACCTGGATAGGACATTTGGTACCAGAAGTGGGGTATAAGTCAATAATGCCTCTTTGGGGACGTAAGAAAAGTGAGGTAGAGAGCGGAAGGCAGCATGGGGCAGAAGCCAGATCCATTCCCGGGTGGTTAGCAACTGACCCGTTCTCTGGTGTGGCAGGGCTCCTGAACCGGTGGGCAGCGCTGGTGTTATGGGAGACATTAGATGAGAAAGTGACTCCCCTTTTAGTGGAAGATGCGGTTGAGAGTGTGAAGCTAAAAGGGGCAAAGCTGGAGCAGAAAGCAGCAGGGCAAGTGGGATGGCTTTTCCTGTCGGCGCTCCGTACGGTATACAGGAAAACATTAACACAAGATGCAGAAATAAGAAAACTGTGGGATGAGGTTGCAGCCTTGCAGGAAAGGCAGTTACTTATGAAAGAAACTATCGAAAGTGCAGTGAATAGGGGTGATCAAATGGAGGCAAGGTGCACAGCATTAGCAGTTCGAGTAGCAAAACAGAAGAGTAGGCAGAAGCCTAAAATACCCTCAGCTGTGCAAGTGAGGGCATTGGTACGCAAAGAAAACTGGGATCCTTATACTTGGGATGGAACAGTTTCAGATAATGATGATGACTGGAATTGGGAGGATGAGGTGGAAGTACGTGTAGCAGAACTAGGTGGAGTTGAAAGTGGAGAAGGACGTGCAGGGGAAATTGAAGGTGAAAGGGGAAGTGTAATGGAGGTTCGTCCACTCGTGCAGAATAAATCAAAGGGGGTGAATGGTGGGCAAATACAGAATTCACGTTTGGTAAGAGATTATACACAGAGTGAATTGTTAGAAATAACTCGTATGTTTAGACAAATGCCTACAGAGCCCTTGTTTAAATGCTGGTGAGATTGTGGGACACTGGAGCAGACGGTACATATTTATCACCAACTGAACTTTTGAAAATGGGATCAGTAACTACACACGCTATGTTAGGGCAACGGTTACGAGGTGCACAGGGGCAACAAGCTTTCTCTCTAATGGGTTGGTTGATGGAAGGAGTGAAGCAATTGTACCCAACTGCTATAGATGTGGAGGAGAGTTGGGATCCTTGGCATACGATTTCAGAGGCAAATGAACAACTGCGAGAAATGGAGATGCAGAACGCAGTATACTCCCAGCAATTTTTAGAACCTGATGTTGAACCAGTGACAGCAGGGATCCGGGCACGGTTAATCAGAAATGCCCCTCCACATATGAAAGGTGGCTTGTTGGCCCTTCTAGGACCTGCTCAGGGAAGACCAGTGGGGGATGTGGTATTATTAATGGCACAATTAGAAGGGCTTGATAGACAAAAATCAGCAAGAGCAGTGGGGCAGGACAATAAGTATAAGGGAAGAGAATCTACAATAAAAGTGACCAGACGACAAATGTGGATAGATTTGTTGAATGCTGGGGTGAAGAAAGAGGAGATAGACGGAAAGCCTACCCCTTATCTGCTTAATAAATGGAAAGCATTGCAGCGTAGACAGAAAGAGAAAAAGGCAGTTGATGAGAAACAGCCCTCAGCACCACCCATGGAAGAGTCAGAAAAGGAAAAAACAGAATCAGGGAAAAATAGGAAGGTGCCTGTCTCAACTCTATATCCTGACTTGTCCAGCGATGGCTGGGAAGTCCCAGACCCCTTTGTTATGAAGGTCAGGCCTAACCCCGGGGGTCAGAGCAGTGCAAGAGGTAAGCCCCGGGGACAGGCTGCCATATGTACCTCCCATCATTTATTGGCACAAAGGAACACAACATGTTATGGCACTGCTCGACACAGGTGCGGAAGTAACTTTGATAAATGGAAACCCTAAGAGGCTGCCAGGGAAGGGTGTGATCATTAATGGTTACGGGGGTGCAGAGACAGAGGCCAAACCTGTTAAGCTTAAATTGTCAATCGGTAAAGGACCCCCGTTCACGGCAGAAGTTTTAATAGCTGAAGTACCAGAATACATTATTGGCATGGATTTGTTACTAGGCAAAACTATTGATACGCAATGGGGAACATTTACTTTTGGTGTGAGGAGCGTACACATAAAGAAATCTAGGACAGTTCTGGTTGGGCATGCAAAGTGGAGTCCATTACATGTGCTTCCTCCAAAGGAGCCGGTGTGCATTAAACAGTACCGCATACCCAGAGGTCATAAAGAGATTTCAGAAACCATACAGGGGTTGCTAGATGCAGGTGTGTTAAGGCCAGCTGTGAGCCCATTTAACTCTCCTATATGGCCTGTGAAGAAACCAGATGATACATATCGAATGACTGTCGACTATCGACAACTGAATAAAGTGGCTCCACCTTTGGCAGCCACCGTCCCAGACATCATCACACTGGTGGAACAGTTGAGTAAAGATGTGGGGGAATGGCATGCCGTGATTGATCTAGCAAACGCCTTCTTTTCAATTGATATCGATGAGGCCAGTCAAGACCAATTTGCAATAAGCTGGCAGGACAGACAATTCACATTCAGAAAGTTGCCCCAGGGGTACGTGCATAGTCCCACATTGTGTCATGGGCTGATAGCCAGAGATTTAGCCAATTTCTCAGCTGGAGACACCCGACTTGCACATTATATTGATGACATCATGATCACTGGGGACACTAAAGAGCAAGTCACAGACACGCTGGAAAGATTAATTCAATACTTACAGCAGAGGGGATGGGCTATTAACCCAAAAAAGGTCCAAGGCCCGGCACAAGAGGTGAAATTCCTAGGCGCTATTTGGTCAGGACCAGTAAAAAGAATACCACAGAAGGTGATTGATACGGTACAGCAGCTAAAGACTCCTTCAACTAAGGCAGAAGCACAACGATTTATTGGTTTGATGGGATTCTGGAGACAACATATCCCTCACTTAGGATTAATATTGAGACCACTATATCAAGTTACACGAAAAAAGCACCCTTTCCAATGGGGACCTGAACAGCAAGAGGCCTTTGAGGGAGCAAAAGATGCATTACAGAACTATTTTGCGTTAGGTCCCATCACAGAAGGAGACCCATTTGAGCTGGAAATGATAGTACAGGGTGATGTAGTGATGTGGAGTTTATGGCAGAGGCAAGGAAAGAAGAGAGTGCCACAGGGATTTTGGTCGAAGAGATTAACTCCCTCCATGAGCAATTACACGCCGTTAGAAAAAGAACTAGCAGGAGCATATTGGGCGTTAGTAGAACCAGAGCGTATAACTGGTGACCGGCCGGTTACCCTAAGAACACGGGTCCCCTTACTAGGCTGGATAAGAGAAGGAGGGGTTGGTACTAAAGTAGGCAGGGCGCAGGAGTCTACCATCGTAAAATGGAAATGGTATCTGCAGCAGAGGGCAAAACCGGGCCCAGCAGGAGTGTCGAAGTTACAAGAAGATATGCTGGGGGCAGTGGACTTACAAGCAATGGTCCCCTCACCAGAGCCATCTGAGATGGAGTACTCACCATTTAAAACAGCCCCACCTTTTGAACAGCTCACAGAAGAAGAACAGCAAAATGCATGGTTTACAGATAGTACCGCCCGGTACCATCAAGGAAAGAGACAATGGCAAATAGTCGCATTCCAGCCTGCTACAGAAATGCTGTTGCTGTGAGGAGGAAATAATGGATCAAGTCAGCTTGCAGAACTGCAGGGGGTAGCAGCAGTAATCGAGCAGACCCCCATCGGAGAGAAAACGTTTGTGTACACTGACAGCTGGGCCACCTACCAAGGACTAGTAAGCTGGGCCCCGACTTGGCGCAAGGACGGATGGAAAATCAAAGGCACCCCCATTTGGGGAGGTGAGCAGCTATGGGAAGAGATGTGGGAGAAAGGGCACAAATGTCAAATCTATGTGGGACATGTGGACGCCCATTGCCCATCAGACACCTCTCTTGCATCTCTATTCAACAACACCGCAGATCAGATGGCCAAAACACGAACAGTAATCATCAATGAGGAGGCTGAAGCTACTCTAGCAAACTGGGCTCATGCAACATCGGGACATCTAGGAGAGAATGGCACTTATGCATGGGCACAGCAACAACAGATTCCAGTCACTAAAGAACAGGTCCAACAAGCAGTAAAAGAGTGCCCCACATGCAACCAGATAAAACAAATGCCCCTGCAAAAGAAGCCTAGCGGCTACATCAGAAGAGAAACCGCAGCCACTACAGTGTGGCAATTGGACTATATTGGGCCGCTACCAAAGGAAGGAGGAAAAAGCTACGTATTGACCATGGTGGACACCTACTCTGGCCTTATGTTGGGTATGCCCTGTAAGTCTGCAGACCAAAAGTCCACTTTGCGAGGGCTAAACTACCTGATAAAACATTATGGGGTACCTGATGAAATCCAAACAGATAGGGGCACACACTTTTCAGGGAAAACAGTGCAGGATTGGGCGCAGGAACAGGGAATTTGGTGGATTTTACACCTTAGTTATTATCCACAAGCTGCAGGCATGATTGAGAGATAAAACGGATTGTTGAAAGAACAGCTAAAAAAGTTATCAGTACATCAGACTCTAAAAGGATGGAGTAGTAATTTAGACAAAGCCTTGTTTGAATTGAACAATAGACCAGTTGGGCAGCAGACTCCTTTCATTCGGATGACAGGGCATGATAAAGAAATCACCCACACAATGATTGTCTGGAAAACAGACCCTTGAGTTCGATTACCTTTACAGGCTACTTCTGGCAGTATAGGACTGGACCTGTTTGCTCCAGAGGATGGAGAAATACCCGTAGGACAGGTGAAGACTATTCCCCTAGGAATAGGAGTGAGAGTACCACCGGAACATATGGTAGAATTGCCCCTCGATCCAGTCTAGCCATCAAGGGAGTGTCGGTGCTAGGGGGAGTCATAGACCCAGATTTTAGAGGAGAGGTTAAAGTAGTATTATTGAACCAAGGAGATGCTACTGTATCGTATCAAGCACATGACAGACTTGCCCAATTGATTTGCGAACAAGCGTATACCCCCCACATTGAAGAAAGATCTGCCCCCCCGATAACACTCAGAGAGGTGAAGGAGGATTTGGAAGCACAGGAAGAAGAGTATGGGTGCATCATCCAGGGAAAAAGCCAGAGGCAGGAGAGATATTGAGTCAAGGGGTGGGGAGTACATATGTTGTACTTTTAAAGAATTCTAATGTACCTGTATTTGTACCTGCAGAGAGACTTACTCCACGGTCTTAAATGATGACTTCTGCATCGATGACGTGGTTCCTGTTTGCGGTCATGATTATAACCGGAAAAAGTATATTAGTCCGACCAAATGTGGCAGAGAATGTCATCCCGGACCTTCATGTCACTTGTGCACCTCAAGCCGCTAAGGTAACTGATGACCAGGGAAATGTTTCACTCTGCAACATGAAGGTACCTGGAGGCAAATGGATGGCTGCCAAAGCTGTAACCTGGAAGGTAACTAGACAGCAAATCTGACATGCCTATGGACTGAACGAGTTGCAGGGAATGCCCGCAACGGTACAGGCTTTGAATTATACGCTAAACATGATATGTAAATATTGTGATACCATTGTACCTTTTACACCAGTACAGACATATCTGTGTAGATCTTATGATTGTTTAGACAAACAAGACATTTTACCAGGACATATGGTGGTTGTTACAATGTCTAATAGAACTACAGGAGTTCGATACTCCAAACCGCCTGCCTTTATGTTTTATGTAGCCGAAAGACGCATGGTCAGCAATTTAGGCAACGTTTCCATAGTTCGATATAGAATAGGATGTAAGCAAGCTTTACATGCAAGCATAATTAACCATATTGTGTTACAGATAACTATTGCCAAGGGGAATGTCTCTAAGTACGATCCATTATGCACACCATGGACACTACAGTTATGGCCCTTGCCGAAGTTACGCATCAGAAGAGATCTAGGATCCATGGTTGCCGGGGCCACCGGAATTGGGGTAGGGGCCCTGAACGCTTTTGATATTGAAGCCATCAGGAATAAGCTATCTTCAACAGGATATAATACAGGGGAAGCCATAAAAGTAATTTCACAATGGGGGCCCACACACTCACAAGAAGTATAGAAGGTTTTGCGTGGGTTGTATCGTGATTGGCAATGGCATAATTTCACTTATGAACAATTTGGAAAAAGCTTTCAAAGCACCCAAACAATGTCCAAAGGAATTCAGTGCATACTATGGCAAAGTATTATTAATCAACAGTATGTAGACTTCAAGGCGGAATGGGGACGGCTTCAAGGTGAATATTGGAGACAACAATTGCATTTGCCTGAAGAAATATGGGTAAAGCCTATACAATTCCATTGTAAGGGAGAGATGTGCTATGCTCATTTTGATATAGCTAGAAATAATCTTCCTCCTGAAATATGGTGCCCCTTTATATTGCTCCCTGTAGTAATAGGTGAAGAATGGTGGATACCTCACACTGGCAAAAAATGGATTGATCAAACAAATCACACCGTAGATCCCACTAGATGTGCAGATTGGTCTAAGGGGTGGGTATGTACCCACACTGGACGTGCGCTAGACCCATGCCTTCACCCAATACCAGGAGAATGTGAATGGTTACCTTATCCTATAAATGGCACAGACTTATATCAGATAGGAACAGAGAGTATATGTTACGTTACTAATCACCCCTTACTTATTAACGGATTTGTACAAACCACCGGAGAGCAGGTAATGTGTATGTGCAATATTACCAGCATTATTGACATAAGTACTCACATCCTATACCAACCGACTAAGTTCACCACAACCACATTACAGACACAAATGCAAGCACAGTTAGAATGGAACATTCCGCTTGTTGTGAAGCTACCTAGATTAGAGGCAATCAGGCGCTACGCACAAATCACATTTGCTAAATTCGACATGGCAGCTAAATATACCAGGGATGCAGCCATACAGATGACCATAGACGCCAAACAGCTTATGCACACTGCTACACGTATCCAGCAAGAAACTGAGCACCATTGGTATGACATCTTCTTAGGTTGGGCACCAGGAGCTACGAAAACGCTAAATATAGTGTTACATCCGCTAATCTGGTTACTGATTGTCTGTGTCACGCTAATGATTATACTATGTAGACTATATGTACGCACAAACCAGCTTTATACTAAAATGCAGGCGCTCAGAATAATTCTAACAAGTATTCGTGGCAATCTAGCTAGCGAAGTGTTACAATAAATACTTCTGGCTTCGCAAGCATCGCGCTCATCTAAGGGGTGGAGTGATCAGTGTAGTAGTAGGGAAAGATGCAGAAGACATTGTAACGCGAAGGGTTAATTAGCTTGAACAGTGTAGATGAGCGTGATGCCTGCCGAAGCCAGAACAACGGGAAATAAATTCACGATGTTCGCTTTCAAGCTTGTTTTCTTTTGACATTCCGTAGATAAACTTATTCGCAGCTGCATGTGTGAGAAACAGGCTGTAAAGGAGAGTCAGTCTCAACCTTGAGAACGAGACCACAGTAAAAGATGGAATGAAAACAATGGCCAGGGAATGGCAAGGCAGCCAAGAGACATATACTGATAACATAGCTAGAAAATACTGGAAGGGGGTAGAATCCAAGCTTCAGGTTATTTAAACACTGAAAGGTGGGTGAGGGAATTTTGAAGCTCGCAGATGGAGTTATGAAACTGTCATCTTCAGACCCAGAACTGCCTCCCTGTTTTGCTGTTCCAAGACCGTGACGCTCGAGGAGGAGAGAGGTCCAGGCGGGCGGTAGAGGGCTTCCCAGCATTCGTGGACTAAGTTAAGTTCCACCCAGGGATGAAAGGCTTTTCGTTTCTCTGTTCTATTATTATGATTGATTATTATATTTGCACTGTGTTTATAATCTGAGAAATTCAGCTAGTTTATAGTTTTTTCCTGCCTTACTGAACATCGTAGTGTAAGTCTGCCACAGTAATTGAAATGTGCATTTTAGTGTGCAGTAAATCAAAGCTTATCTGAAGTATTCAACTCGTTAATATTCTGCTCCCTGAACATCATAGTGTATCACATGTTGGTATACAGTTATTCCAAGTTTATATCTGTCAATGAACTCTTTACTCAGATGTATGCATAGATGCTCTTTGTAGTGTACTTATATATAAACATTTATATAGATGTTTTTTTTTTATTTACTATTCTTACTCTGTCAATGAACTCTTTGCTCATTCGTATACATAGATACTATCTGTAGTGTACATATATATGAATAGATGCTTTTCATTGCCATTCTTATTTCACTATTGTTAATGTGCTAAATGCCTGCATTTATCTGAAATTATAGTAAAGCTAAATTTATTCATAATTGGCATGTGGTCCTTCATTGAGCGTCCTTATTGACTTATACCGAACAGGTGTCAACCAGCCACCTGGATAGGACACTCCCAGTTTGGAGAAACCTAAGTGCACATGTCAGTTTGGCCGGTCTAAGATTGGAGGTAAGTGTTGTTTTTTTTTCATGAATGTTTGGTGCGTGCGTGTATGTTTGAATATTTGATAATGAGTGTGGGGAATGGATGTGTGTGTGTCTGCGTGTGTGCATAAATGAGTGTGAGCATGCACGTATGCCTGTGTGTCCTGCCCGTCCCTGTCCATCCTAAAATTACCATCTGCCACTGCATCATTGTGACAGACCTGCCAACTAAAACAAAGAAATTAACAATGTGAGGATCGGGCAGAGCCTTGGCGCCGCTTGGCCGTGTGCTGAGAAGCACCTAAGAGACACTTTTGTTGTGCCCTGTCCCCAAACACCCTCCTCCAAACAAGAAAAGAAATGTTGAGGCTGGTGCCGTGTCCCGGGGTATTTTCACAACCCTTAATGGACGTCGGCAGTTCAAAGCCTCCGAAAACAAGCTGGAAATCCAATGTTTCCAGTGGTTTCCAGCTCGTTTTCCTTGCCACCGTGTGATATTGGCTCCTCACTGGGTGACGTGTGAAGGGAGCCAATATCGTGTGTCACTCGATGGCACCATGTGAGTTGGTAGGTCTGTTGTGATGCCAGAAACAACACGCTGGGTTCTAGAGGTGGTCAGACAGTTCATGGGAAGAGTCAAGCCAGAGTCAAGACAGGGTCTGGCTTGGCTCTAAAAGCAGATGAACAAGCTGAGCCTGCTAAAAAAGGGAAGGAGCATCTGCCACAATATGACATAAAATGGACAGCAATTAAGAGAAAGGTTGAGGAAAGTAGGGTCCACTTACCTTACTGGTGTGTTGTGCTGCATTGCTCTCTTCCTTCTGGATAAGGATGGCTAGGCAGTGCTGCAAAGTTCAGCGCACCTTTACCCCTGTCCTTGTCACCAACCCCAACCTCCGTCTCCTCCTTCATATTTCAGGTGCGCCATTGGGAGGGTTGTAAAATGCATAACCCCAGCAAATGTTAATATGCTGGCTGGTGATGGTGGGGGGACCAAGGAAGGTACTGGCATATTACACCCTTGTGGAAGAGTAGGTGTAATGAAGACTCTAGATGTGGCAAGATAAGCGCAAATAATTAGTTTATTTTACGAAAAGAAACTCCAGCTGCAGAGATAAACATCCACTGGCTTTTCTTCTTGCATTCCCATTTCAAAAGCTAGCATTCCAACTTAGAATTAAATAAGAGAAAATACATTACTAGAGAGAATAAAAGGGGGAAGTAGGAACATACCAACATGGAGACCTTACCACAGAGAAAATAGCAAACAAGATACCACAACCCTCTTTAAGTTTCTTGCTAAGCCATGTGAGCTACAAAAGCCAGCATTTCTTCTGTCTGCAAGTTCCTTTAAGGGAAAATGTTATTGCCCTCTCAAGGCCCATCACTGACAATTTTCACTCTGTCCACACCTGAGGGAGTGGGGTGGGTTTTAACTGAAAATTCAAAGGGCCCCTGTATTGTATTGTCACTGGCTTCCATAGGTTGCCATCTTTCCAAACGTAAAATAGTGAGCATTTGTCCAGGTTTTAAAAGTCTGCAAAGGTCTGGCCAGTATACTTAAAGAGACCTTTATTGACAGTCATCTGTAACATGACCTCTCTGTCTTTGGTTATGTATCAGACAGGGATCACTATGGCAGCTTAAGAGCACATTTTAAAGTGCTATATTTCTATTTAAAGTATGTACTTGTAAAGGGGCAAAATACCAGCTGCTTAGTCGCTTTCCATAAGTCCAGGAGTGTTTTACATGAGCACAAGGTACCTTACACAAAGTCACATTCATATTTTTTTAGGCATGGAGATTTGCCTAGAATCTCGGAATGTTGAGCCGCCGCCGAAACTCAAACCAATCCCCAAGTTCCAAAGTCAGAAGCTCTGCCATAACTCCACATTCTCTCCCACTCTTTGTTGTAGTTTTTAGAGTTTTAATACAATGAGGATTTTGACAGACTGTGCAAAACAACATTGTGTTAAAACTCCAAGAAACACTAACACAAAAGCATTGTTTATAAGTGAGATGTGCCAAAAGCATTGGGTTAGTGTTGGCGTTTTTTAGGTTTTTAACAGAATTCCGGTTTTCAGAGCCTAAAAAACTAACATTTTGCTAAAAATGTAAGAAGCACCATCACTGGTGCATGGTCAGAGATGCCAATAGACAAAGGGCCCTTGTATGTGTTTCAAATGTTAGTTTTCACAGGCTCAGTTCCTTACTAAGAGGGCGGAGCAGTGCTTGGATAGTGTGGGGCTCGAGGGTCAATGAAGACCCCAAACTAAGCCAGATATGGGAATGTGGCTCAAGCCAGGCTTGAGCTTTCAGGGGCTTGCTTATCTAAGTTAACTGTCTTTGGATGCAAGGAAAAAAAGCAAGTTGCTTCTTAATTTACTGTGCATAATACTACATATAACACTGGGATTTCCAGAAATACTAATACTGCACTGTACAAAGATTATTTGAATTTGTAAAGCCGATTATCTTTATTTGAAAATTCAACCATACAAAATACCATAAATAAATGGTGACAATCAGCTTCCATTCAAAATTATTGTGATAACAATATGATTCTGAGAGAACTGCACATATTCATTGTCCTAAATTATGTTGATGGAAAGCCTGACCTACTCAGACAATTGATCTCATGGAAACTTTTATGAGCCATACGATTACTTTGGTACAATATGCTAATTTTGACAGTTACATTAAATAAAGAAATTGAAGATTTACAAAGTAAAGTTAACAATGTCTTTCAAAGTTAATACATAACATTTTTATAATAATAGGAAGAAATAAACCTGTCTTAACAATGTAAATTTAATTGTGATATTCAAGGTTATAACTCTGAGATAGTTTACACTTTTCATAAGAATTATGATAATTATAGATAGGTTTCAAAATCTTACTGCACAATTCAATACCACCACCTGCTCAGATATTGACTGATCTAGCAATAAAGACTTAACACCTATGAATATCAAAATAGAGGCTTCTTCAGGCAAGATGAGAATTAGATTAGCTGAGTTGCACAAATAGAAAAGATTGAGTAAAAGGGCATGGAGAAGGACAAGAACAAGATTATGACAATGGATATCCCAACAGAGGCAAAATATTAATATAACTAACCTTTTTATCTGTTATTAATTTGTCTTATCAAATTTGTCAAAGACAGCAACTGATTTATTGCCCTATGGTCTTTCTTTTGGTCCTACTACAAAGATTGATTTCCTATTTTATTGCAAAGATTGATTAGTGGTTAGCCTCAGATTATGTATTAGATTGTTTTTGCCTTGAAACCACACTACATTGAGAGTACAAGAACTTAATAACACCACCCTGTGTGTCTGATTTCGACCTAACAAGAGATGTCCCTGACTCTGCTTTTGATTCAGGTTTTGTTGTTGGTGACTGAGGATTCCATCTGTTGGTACTGAGAGTGGTTTAAAATCAAAAACTCCCTTTTTTACCCAAAGCTTGAAGATTATGGATTATTGGCCTCAATTCATAGGTTATCTTGCATCCAAGTCACCTATACAGAGGGATTGTGCGAAGCACCCACCAGACACATCACACTATGTGACTTTTGTCTAAAAGGTCGTAAGTGACTGAATGATATAACTTCAGATCGCTAGCGTACCAATAGGCCTCGCAGCCCCGCAGAGTGGGTGGCCCGATCTCCATGGGGTCGTCTCTGCATAGTACACTGTGCATAGGCGCTGGACCCCTAGCCTGAGAGCTCCTGGCTGGGTTGGGCCCTCCATGTGCGTTGCAGGGTGGCCACCTTAAGTTTCATTATGCCACTGCTTCAGGTAAAAGGTACCTGATGTTGATTTGCATTATAGTTATGTCATTCACTGAACCACGCTGAGTGGCTTGTGTTTTAATTAGCTTTCTCTTCCTGGAATTGAGTTCAACAGGATGTTACAATGTTGTTTTCATAAGGTTTACTATTTGTTTGCGATCACTTCAGTTACGCTGCTCCATCCTTTCGGAGGGGATACTCAGATTGTATCAGTGATTGTCACTTAACTTAGGTATAGTAGAACTCTAGTAAATATTATTCCATACATTTTATGTTATGGTTTAGGTGGACTTTCTACTTAGTTTCTTGCATCCTTGAGACAGTCCTGTAAATAAAACATGTGGTGGTTGCTTCTGTACATAGCTATTCCAATTACATCTTACTCAATTATTTTTCACCCAGAAATAAAGGAATAACTTGGCTGTAGATCCTGTTAGGTGTGTGGTCGTCAATTGATTGCTGTTGCCCCTTCTTCTATAGATACAATCTTAGTTGTATTCTTGAACTTTAAAATGTGGAAGTATATCACAATGTAAAACTTCAAACTACCCGTCTCCTTCTTGTCCTGATTATGCTGGAATGATGACGTTCATAATGCATTTGATATTTAGGTATGCATATTTATGTAAGCACTGTATGATGCAGTTTATTGGATGATTAGTACATTGTGGACTGTTGTATTTAATTGGAAAAAGAAGGAAAACAAGTCTACTTAATAATTTGATTAGTGTGTTTTCTATGTTGCAATCAACATCTGCATGCGCCACCCTCTGTAGTCTAAAATTGAGGTACTGTTCCACATCCACACGTTTATAAGTCTTTTATAAATGTATGCTATTTATAGCGAAAATATATACATCACAAGTGTTTGCAGATCACATAGTGCGTTTAGTGGTTTATTGTGAGCTTTCATGTGTGGAAATATTTATTATATGAGTGTATTCGATTGCCTGATTCACAGGTATAACCAGATGCACCTTTACACATTCTGTCATGTGACTATTTAGAGATTGCAGATGCCTAAACATGTGATTGGCAAAACCCATAGATGTAGATAAAATGTTGGTGTGGATGGTCATTGCCTACTGAAATTATTTTTATAACTTTTCTTGTAACCCTGTGAAGGACTGTTTCTTCAGATGCACGTCTAAAGAACATAAAGAAAAGGATAGTTTATTATGCTAAAAACACACACTCAACCCAAGGCGGTTAACATCTCTCTTATATATGTGAGGAGTGGTTGTCTACTTATATAGTTTGATTAGAATATGCACAACATGCAGTAGTTCTCCCACATGTAAATACATAAAACTACTGGACCTGACTAACTCACTGACCAACTCTTAAAAAAATCCTTTTACTTCCAACTGCATCAGCTCCTTCGATTAAATATGTATTTCGTGCACCTTATGTACAAGAGGGGCAGCTCCCTTCATAAGCACAATCCTATGTTCAAAATCCTAGATATATCCCAGCTACTCCGAAAACACCTTCAGAAATCCTTCTTTTGCATTAACTTCCTCAAATGACTCAATCACAATTACAAGAACTAGCCCTTTTAGATCCTTCCTAATTCCTAATTTCTTTTGATGCCTTCTTTTTCTTTGCAAGTTACACTTTCCTACGCCGGCCCCTGCAACTGTTTCCTTGGATCTATGCTTTCCAAATCAACTTTGGATTTCATTTAATCACCATGATGTAAATTTGGCTTATGCTAGAGGACTCACTCAGACCCACCATCAGAGGTCTGCATGCTCATAAAGATGTAAGGCAAGCCTGAATAGGCGAGTACATCTTCCACACAGCCATCCAGTAAAATGCCACACTTAGGAATATTGAGTACCATCTTTCTTGGCTGCATTCACCTCAAACCCATGTCCCTAGGCTCTTACCTCCTCTGCCTCTGCAGCTTGCATAAGCCAAGCATTTACTTCTTATACACTTTTTGCAAAGTGCCACTTCTTCTGCACTTGTAACTCAGAGCATTCTTGGTGAAACAACCCATACCGGCAGCCATTCCAGAGCACTGGAATTAGGAAATGTTGAGTAGCTTAGCTCCAGAAGATCTTGAAGACCTCACAGGTGTATGGATGCAGAAGCTTTTGAAAATACATCGGGCCTTTATTAGACATGATTCTATCTGATAAGACAAGAAACTTGAATGGAGGAGTCCCCTGACATGAGTGTAAATGGACTTATGTCAAGGAGCATTCAAAACAAGTCCGGCTGTGGGCTTCTGAACACTTTGCAAGGCTTGAACATGGATATTGGGAGACTCAAACAGAGTGAGTGACCACGATCAACTCTAGCCACAATGATGTCATGAACCATTGTTTTACACATACAAGGATGTAGAAAATTCAGCACTTTTCTAAGAGACTTCAACAGGGAAAATCAGGTGGCTGAGACAGCAGCTATCTGAGTTTTGAACAACAGATCTTAGTCAGATTTGATTCATAGGTTTTAAGCCATCATAAAGAGAACTGGTGGCTGACCCAGTTCATCAGCCCTCCAGGCCGATGATCAAATAGAACTGTTTGTCAAAGATCAGAATTTAAATGTTCTCCAAATTAAGCTGAAGAAAACTATTTTGCATCCACGGTGCCACTGAGGAGAGACCATCTGTAGGAAATGATCAGTTGCTCATCTTCAGTATGAGATAAGATCAAAAATCCAAAGATCACTCTGTTTAAGCCTGAAGAGCCATATATGTATATAGCAGGGGGTTGCCCAATATCACCCTCCTGAGACTAAGGCCTATCTACATAAATATTATCTAAATCCGACTCTTGAGAGAAAATACTTACTCAAGAGAATCATTATTCAAATTATTCAATACTTTCAATATTCTGAAACCCTTATTTGCTTTACAAAAAGACAGAAATTTATGACACCATTTAGTGAAAGCAGTCTGTAAAATAGAGGGGAAGTCTCTACCACAAATGCTAGAACTATGGGGGTCATTCTAACTCTGGCGGGCGGCAGAGGCCGCCCGCCAGAGTTCCCCCGACAGAACACCGCTCTGCGGTCGGAAGACCGCCGCGGTGATTCTGTGTTTCCCGCTGGGCTGGCGGGCGACCGCCAGAAGGCCGCCCGCCAGCCCAGCGGGAAACCCCTTCCCACGAGGAAGCCGGCTCCGAATGGAGCCGGCGGAGTGGGAAGGTGCGACGGGTGCAGTTGCACCCGTCGCGAATTTCAGTGTCTGCTAAGCAGACACTGAAATTCTTTGTGGGGCCCTCTTACGGGGGCCCCACGACACCCCATACCGCCATCCTGTTCCTGGCGGGCGAACCGCCAGGAACAGGATGGCGGTATGGGGTGTCGGAATCCCCATGGCGGCGCAGCAAGCTGCGCCGCCATGGAGGATTCCTGAGGGCAGCGGAAAACCGGCGGGAGACCGCCGGTTTTCCTGTTCTGACCGCGGCCAAACCGCTGCGGTCAGAATGCCCTGCGGAGCACCGCCAGCCTGTTGGCGGTGCTCCCGCCGACCCCGGCGGTCCTTGACCGCCGGGGTCGGAATGACCCCCTATGTCTTATAATTGCACATTATAAATGCAGTAACTTCACAGCCTGTTATTTCACTAAGAATAATAAAGAGGTAATGATCAACTGGCATATATGGCACCAAAATGCATATTCCAACTGCAATACAAAGAATGTAGTATTCTACATTAAGGGGGTGATTCTGAGCTTGACGGGCGGCGGGAGCCGCCCACCAAGCGGGAACCGCCAGAATACTGCTGCGCGGTCAAAAGACCGCCGCGGTTATTCTGTGTTTACCGCTGGGCTGGCGGGCGACCGCCAGAAGGCCGCCCGCCAGCCCAGCGGGAAACCCCTTCCCACGAGGAAGCCGGCTCCGAATGGAGCCGCGGAGTGGGAAGGGTGCGACGGGTGCAGTAGCACCCGTCGCGATTTTCAGTGTCTGCATGGCAGACACTGAAAATCTTTTAGGGGCCCTCTTACGGGAGCCACTGCAGTGCCCATGCCATTGGCATGGGCACTGCAGGGGCCCCCAGGGGCCCCACGACACCCCTCACCGCCATCCTGTTCCTGGCGGTCAAAACCGCCAGGAACAGGATGGAGGTGAGGGGGTCGGAATCCCCATGGCGGCGCAGCAAGCTGCGCCGCCATGGAGGATTCCTCAGGGCAGCGGAAAACCGGCGGGAAACCGCCGGTTTTCCGTTTCTGACCGCGGCCATACCGCCGCGGTCAGAATGCCCTTGGGAGCACCGCCAGCCTGTTGGCGGTGCTCCCGCGGTCGTTGACCCTGGCGGACAATGACCGCCAGGGTCAGAATGACCCCCTAAGTGTCCATGCAACAAAATATATATTGCCCAGACAACCCAGCCAATCAAAAGCAGGATTCTGCAACATAGATCCCGAGTGAGATGCAAGACACAAGGGGCCCACTTGGCTCATCACTTTGAAGAAGCAGGGCATACAGAAAATTACATTGAATGGTCAGTCCTGTATGTGGTAGCCAAAGTGGTAAAAGCATAATGAATAGAAAGCATTATATTGAGAACAGAAGGCCGATAAAAAGCAAGATTCCATACCACCACCCAAGGTTTGAATAACATAATGAGGTATGGGTTTTCATAAATGTGCAATGTAAACTGTAGAGAATTATGATTAACCATATCTTCATTATATGAATCACTATTCAATTATAAAATGAATGCTTTGTCCTCTTAAATATGCGTGAGCCCTTTAACTTTAATTTAAATAAGTGTTGAACGTTCCTTAGGTTATCTGCATACTAAGAATACATTGTGAGGTTCTGGGTCCAGCCTTTTCAGTACCTTACTACATCATGATCCTGGCATCATCTAGCAGTGTTGTCTACAACAATTCTTATGGCCCTCCTGTTAATGAGAGTAGTTCAGGAAATAGGTCCAATGAACTTAATCCCTCCATTTTAAACGCTGAAGATTTGCACCACAGTTTCAACGGGGTGCCTGCATTACACCAGTTCCTCATATGACTGGCACTTTCTAGTGTTCCGGATCCCAGAACGCAGCTTAGCATGCATCACTTCCAGGGAGCCCATTAATAGCATGTGAACACCATCATGGCGTGGTCATGCTTTTGGAGGAGACGCTGACCTCAGTGAGAGGGAAACACCCAAAAGATTGAGGCGGACTGCAGGAGATGCCAATACTAAGGGGGATATGCCGCTGCTCCGGGTTGGACGCAAGCCACCAGGTCGAATCAGTGCAGACTACAAATTGAAACCTTAAGCAAGTGGGAAGGCTGGGAACAGCTTCTTTCTCTCCCGAACAGAGATGCCACAAGGGTTTGATGTATATTTCTTTTTTTTTAAACAGAGAGGGGTGCTCTTATCCTGGCAAGATCCCCGCAGGTCTCATCCTGGGAGCTAATGGGGATGAATATCCCACCGCAAGCCCCGCTTCTCGACTAAGTGATCGGAGAGGTAATTTCTTTGTGTTGACGCCTTGACACTCGCTGGCATTCACGGCACTCCTGTTGTTGAGGTGGCAGCAGACCATAGTGTTTAAAGGCTTGTTTTCACTTGAGTAAGCTTGGTCACCCACACCGTGCTCACGTGTTTGATACACTCTTTTAATCCTGGTGTTATGAGAAGTCTCAATATAACTTCCATATTCGGTAGAGTATATACAGAGCGGTTTATTTAATAACTTGTGACTCGAACACATGAAGAGGAGAGGCTGAACACCAGAACATGACTATGTTTAATTAATTGTACATCTGGCACGCACAGGCACAATAGGGTGACACCCTATGATTTTTCTGTTGTTTCTATTTGCAGTAAATCTTTGGTGTGTCACATTTGCACTATAAATAAGGACACTTGTGTACAAGGACATTTTAATTGGACCCATTTTGATATAGGGTTGTTTGTTTATTCACTTGAAGTGAAGACAACACAATCCTTATACAGCCTTGAGGAGGCCGGAAGCGAACAGTGAGAAACATGTCAACTTTTATCCTATAAAGAGCCCATACAAATGAAAAAGGATTTGAGAACACCAAGATTACCCGCCTAATCACATTATGTGTGAGATATTTGAACATTACGCAATTGGTCTAAAAAACGGACTACCCTAGCGACGGACCCAATGAGAAAGACTATATTATGGTGGCCACTGACTTCGAAAAGGATTATATAGACAGTGTGTTTTGTAATATTTGTTTTGTAATATTTGTTTTGTATTGTATGTTTACATAATCATTTCATGTGAATGGTATTAATTTATTAAAAATATGTTTTCACCACCTAGATGAGCTTGACATAAATGAAATAAGTACAAAGAGATGTGTTGAATAATGCCAGAAGTCCAATAATAATTGATATATTATTTTAGACAAACATTTTCAGTAATTATCCCTCAAGTAATATATTATTGTAGACAAACATTTTCAGTAATTATCCCTCAAGAGTCAGATTTAGACAGTATTTCTGAAGAGCCATATAGGCATTAAGAAGCATAGGGCTCAATAACAACCCCAGAGGTATGCCATGTTTAAGTTGAGTAGCAGCAGATTGGTACATGGGAAGAGCCACAATCCAAGAATGACCAGACAGAAAAGAGAAGTGATATTTTAGGGCTGAAGATCAGGTACCAGGATGAAAAAGGCATTCAAGCAGGATGGGGCGTGAAACAGTATTGAAAGTCACAAAAAAGAGGATGAAGAAGATGTCTGTGGATTTCACAAACCCTCCCCTATAGGGGGTACAGCATGTACTCCACAAACTCACAGGGGGTCATTAACACCCTTGATGCTGCAATATAGCTTTTTTTGTAAATCTGTTTTATTGTGCATTTTACCTTATAACATGACAAACATTAAAACACAACAGATAACCTTTGTGATGCGGTTCACCAATCAATCATTCCATTACAAGATCCCCATCGGCGGTGTAGTGATTCAACACCAGGTGTGGATTCCAACCCTATCTCCATTCCCCCTTTGCGTCCATTCAGCGTTTCTCTCCTCCAGTTGCCCATCACTACCTTGCCTCTTTGCGGGAACTCTGCCCCCTATTCGTGCACCCAGGGCCACTTGTACAGATTTCATTTATCCTCCACAACCTGCCAGGGTTCTAATACCTTGGAGAATTTGTATGGGTATCCCCTAGCTCTATATATGAGTTCTTCAGCCTGTTGACACCAGTTCATATTAGTTGCTCACTGTCTCAATGGGATGTTTGCCCTCCCCTAGCAACATATTATATTGTGTCTGGTTATTGCAAGTGCTGTACTGTACAGAAGGAGTGAATATCGATTGAGGGTTAGTTATCTCCATATTCACAGCATTGCCAGTTGGGGAGTGTTAGAAATGGGGTTTCTGGTTGGCTAGGATATGCACCTAAGCCAGGCAGAACCCACCACTCTTGTCAGGGCAAGAAAGTTACACACCATAAATAACATGTGCTTACCTCCTGGTAGCTTGGCGCAGAGCAGTCAGACTTATCCCCAGAGGTCATGTATGAAGTGTTTGTGTAACACACTCACACCAGCAACACAATAAATACAGCACAAAAGAAACTCCACATGTAAACATTCTATATTGTATACATCTCACCAGACAAAAAAGTGTCAGGAGTCATAAAGGTTGCACATATAATACAATCACTGGCATAGTAATTGTTATTCTGGAAATGCAAGAAGCAAAATGATAGCCAACATTCTAGCAGGTCATAAAATATTATGGTACAGCACATACATCCTTAACTGTCACCATGGACGCATGAAACAGGCTAATTCTGCCCATCCTTGAAGTATTGCAACCATAACCGTTGCCCTGATATTACCAAGAGGCCAATTATCACAAACATTAGTGCATGGGATACAACAGATAATACTAAGAAAGATGCATAAATCGCCAATTACCATCACGAGTCCATAAGTCACCCAGAATCCTCACTAGCGACCTATTAGTAATGAGCCCGCCTAGGTACCGGGACTCCTGTCTTCCTACTAGTGGGCTTGCGTTACTTAGCCAGATACACTTATGAATCAGAAGAACAGCGCAAGGGGTACCTGCACTCTTATTAGATATGTTACAGTACTTTTACTCGAATCTCTGAGTGGTTCTATTATCAGCGCTGGCCCTGTGCCGTAATTTCCCCAAAGAGCCTTTGTTCCAGAGGCCAAATAAAGAAGATATGGCAGGGTTTTTAAGAGGTATCCATCTGATCCTTCCCTGGGGCCGCACCAGCTTCAGAGGCACATTATCTGTTTCCAGGCACCCTGTCTGGGAACGGGTAGCGCTGCAGCAATCTCCCTCTTTCGAGGTGTAGGTGGGGCCCATCGTTACTTGACTTTCCTTCGCTTTTCCCACAACATCTGTAGTTGGGGCTGGTCCAGACTAGTGCCAGTAGACAGGCTCCTGAGTTCATTTGAGTTTTTGGGACTAGGTTGGACTGCCCGCAGCTCTGCATGCTGAACGCCGGGAACACGTTTGTATGCCTTCTTCTGGTTGGGCAGCAGACGGGGCCAGGTGCGGCCCTGGCGGCACGTCCCCACAAAAATGTGGTGAGGTCAGGTACTACCAACTGGGATTCAGCTGCAACCGCTTGATAGCGCGATCCTGGGTGGGGGGGAGGGTCACACATGAGGGCTGCACCAAGGACAGGGAATTCCAAAGTCAGCTTGTTGCACTCACCATGGAGCATGGGACCAGACTGGCAATTGGGCCGTGCTGTCCTACATACCCCAGCTCTCTTGGTTCCTGAAGAGTGGAGTGCTGGCTCCCACAGAGCAGGCCTTCGCAGGAGTGGAGAAAAAGGGGGCCACAAGATCCTTAAGGCAAGGGGAGGGACAAACCCCACTCGCCCTTGGAAAACACTGGGGCCCGAGAAGTGAGCAGGCAGCAGTAGGTAGGGAGACCAGCAAAACCAGTCCAGCAGTCCTGATGGCAACCTCTCCAGGCAGCGCTACAGTGTCCTTGCAGGGCAACAATCAGAAAAGCAATACAATGAGTCCTTTATGCCACCCAGCAAATGGTAGGTAGCAGGGCAACAGCAGAAGAGCAGTCCAGATAAGTCCTTAGAGCAGTGCAGCAGTCCTCCTGACAGAGGTTCAGTACCAGTTCCAAAAGTGCTACAAAAAATCATGGGGTCAGAGCCCCTGTACTTACACTCCAAAATGTCTTTGTTCGGTGGGGGCCTTCTGGGGGACCCTTTCAAGCATAACACAACCCCTTTCAGCCCAGCCCTGGCTCCAGACATTAGTAGGGGGTAAATCAGCCTACTGTGTAAGGCAGGGGCACAGCTTAAAAAGATGTAAATGTGCCCCGCTTCCCTCTCTCCCAGTCCAGGAAGGCTATCAGTATGCAGATGGATGCAGATGCCTCTCTTGTCACACCCAGCCCCTCTTATGTTGTGGCTGTGTGGAAACTATGCACAAAGTGTAGCTGTCACTCTGCCCTAGACATGTATTGAAGTCCGGCTGCAAAGCACACACCATTAGAAAGACAGAGAAATACCCACTTTCTAAAAGGGACATTTCTAAAATAGTAATGTAAACCACAACTACATCAGTAAGCAGGATTTCTTGCTACCATTCCAAACATACCAAACATGCCCACGCTACTCCTTCCAGATCAGAATGTACCACTTAAAAATATATAATGGAATTCCTAATGAAAACCCATGAGAAGCACAGCCTCCACAGTGAAAAATTAAATAGGCTCATTGTCAGTATTAGGACATGTAAAACATAAAGGTACATGTTCTACCTTTTACATACACAGGACCTGTGCCCATAGGGCTACGTAGGGCCTACCTTAGGGGTGGCTTAGGTATAGTAAAAGGGGAGTTTAGGCCTTTGCAAGTAGTTTGAAATGCCAAGTCAATGTGGCAGTGAACTGCGCACACAGGCCCTGCAGAGGCAGGCTTGAGACAGGTTGGAAAGCCTAGTTCTCAGGGTGGCACAATCTGCGCTGCAGACTCACTAGTAGGATTTAACTTACAGGCCCTGGGTATATGGTATACCACTTTAAAAGGGGCTTAAAGGTAAATGGAATATGCCAAACAGGTGTAAGCCAAGCATACCAGGTTTTAGGGGACAGAGCACATGCACTTTAGCACTGATTAGCAGTGGTACGTTTTCTAAAGCCAACAAAAAGAGGGTCAGAAAAATAGGAGGAGAAAGGCAAAACGTTTGGGGATAACCCTGCAGAAAAGGCCATTTCCAACACAATCCCCCCTCCAGCCTAAAGCCAGGATAGATAAGTCATTGCCTGGATGGGCTTCCCTGCTCCCAGCAGTATAACATGGACAATGGCCCACTACCGCAGGGGCACGTGCCAGTTCTACACCTCTCTGAACCCATTTGGATTCCTCTGTCTATACTCTTAGAACCCACTAAACTAGCCCATGAGGAATCCTTCTCCTCATCTGTGGACCCCATCTGTGAAGCACCTAACTGCAATCTGCTCACAGATGCATCCCAATAAGCAGACAGTACCACCAACAAAGTGACATGGCCCACTCCACCCCCTAGGTTTGACTTTTGTCCCCAACCAAAGGGAAATTCTGTCCACCAGAATGGCACCCAACAGAGGCCACTGACAGCTATCAGCATCCAGAGCCAGGCCCAGACCATCTAGGGGGTCTCTGTGCTCTGTTACTTCTCAGAGCGGGGGCAGTAGCCCCAGGTGCATTGCATCCTTTCCCCACTCCACTTTCCAACAGTTCAGGGGTGGTATCCTGAGACTGGTCCTCCAGCCCAGGGTCTGTACCTGAAGGCTGGACAGAAGCCAGGGTTGAGGCTTCCCTCCCCCTCCGTTCCTCCTGGGGTTCCGTACGCTCATTTTGGGAGTAGTACCAAGACTCCAGAACTGTCAGGATGCTTGTGTCGGCCATCCTGCTCAGCTCTCCCACCAGTTCAGGGGTCCTACCCTGCAACTGGTCTCCCGGGGCAGCTCCTCCGTTAGGGCAGAGGAACGTCGTCCCCCGCCAGCAGCAGCAGGAGCAGCAACTTTTAGAAACAAAACAACAAAAAACACTGTTTATATTCATTTTGTTTCTAAAGTGGTGGGGCCACGGGGTGACTAGCATGGAGAGGAGTGCGCAGAGCACTCCCCTCAGTGCGTATGTATGTTTGGCTGGCCGCCTCGGGCCAGCCAAACACACATGCGCACAAGGGCTCTCTCCAACCCGGCACTGTGGTGCTGAGTTGGAGAGAGCCTGCAAAAGCTCCCAGTCTCCGCTGGAGCACCCAGCCAGGGCACTCCAGGCAATTATAAATCTGCTCTGAGCAGCGCCATGATTGGCGCAGGGCAGGCTGAGAGCCTGTTCCTGGAGTGCAATGGCGGCGACGCGGGAGCAGCGTGGCTACGAGGTAAGTAGATTTAAAAAAAATTTTATATATATATATTTGTTTGGCATCCCACTGCCCGCCACCATGCTGAGTCGCCAGCCGCGACTGCTCGTCTCCCAAACCAGGGTCTACACCCTTGGGCTGAACCGAGGTCAGAGGTGAGTCCTTCCTCGCTTTGCCCCTCCTTCTACACTTCCACATCCTGTCACCACAAGTGGTACCCCCAGAAAACAAAATGCCAAACAGGTGTAAGCCAATAATACTATGTTTTAGAGGAGTGAGCATATACAATTCAGCACTGATTACTAGTGGTAAAGTGTCCAGAGACCTAAAGCCAACCAAAAAAGGGTCAGAAAAATAGGAGGAGAAAGGCAAAAAGTTGTGAGGCCACAGTGCCCCCAATCTAAAGGCATACTATGGGGCTGCACAATCACAATTTGCCCATTAGTGGGTGCACGGCGCACATGATCTACCACATGTGAAACTAGAACAAGGTGCAGTGGCCCCATGCACACTGCAGAGGTTCCTGTTAGGGCGCCCTACTACGCATGGCACAAAATGCTTGAAAGGCAGGCGGGTCCACTTTTGTACCCCCACCCAGATAGCTCTAGCTTGGTGCAAATGGTTCCCTATATCTCAGGAGCAGGGGGCAATGAGGGTGTTGAAGGATCTGGGTGTTACCACAATGGAGGACTTACTTACTGAGGGAAAGTTATGCGACTGAGAGACAATACATGAACGTAGGACCCAGGAAACCCCGTTAATGCACTTTTACTACTACAGGGTGCTAATCACACTGCACGAGTTACTGGGCGAGGAAGTACCGGAGCCACCTGCCGTCCCGGCCCTGACTTTACTCTTACAAACATCTACACCTTAACTTTTAATATCTAGATTATATTTGTATACCCAAGAAGCACGTAGACCTGGGGTGACCAAGGTCTGACTGACCTGGCAAGCGGACCTAGGTAAACATATAGATGATCAACAAAGGACATACAGTTGCTCAGTGACAAAAACAATATCCTTGAATAGCAGACCCAGACTAGTACATTTCAAATACATCAACTGGGTATACTACAAGCCAGCCAGACTATACAGATATGGGATCTGAGACAGTGCCTCATGTCCCATATTATCAGAAATAGATACAGCATTTCTACACATGGCCTGGACCTGCCCAGGTATATGTAGTTTTTGGCAAGACGTGTTTAAGAAACGAAGGGCCTCATTACGACCCTGGCGGCCGGCGGTAAGCTATTATGACCGTGGCGCAATAGCCACGGCCATACCGCCAGCCCCTCCACTATACTGCCAGGCTATCACCTGGCGGTCATAATCCCCAGGGCAGTGTGCCCTGGGGATTATGAGTCCTCAACCGCCAGCCTGGCCACAGCGGTAAACACCGCCATGGAAAGGCTGGCGGTAAGGGGGACTTGGGGTGCCCCTGGTGGCCCCTGCACTGCCCATGCACTCGGCATGGGCAGTGCAGGGGCCCCCAGGTATAGCCCCATCGCGCATTTCACTGCCCGAATTTCGGGCAGTGAAATGCGCAACGGGTGCTAATGCACCCGCTGCACATCAGCATTGCCGCCGGCTGTTTTACGATCCGGCAGCAATGTTGATGTGACTTTTCTGCTGGCCCAGCGGAAAAGTCGAAATAGGGAGCCAGAAATACCTCCAGCACTGGCGGTATTCTGGCGCCCGCTGCCTCAGCGGTGTTCTGAGAAGACCGTCGAGGTTGTAATGAGGGCCTAAGTGATATTGTAGGGGAACAGTTGAAGCCAGAGCCATCACAAGCCGTACTTGGATATGACAAAAGGTTACCAAAGGCAGTCAGACGGCTGACTGCAATTGCATTGTTACTGGCTAATTGTAACACACAGTCAGACACATGCAGTGAGCTCCCCCCAAGTGGTAGCTGCCCTCGTGATATATGGGGGCCATTCCAAGTTTACCTGGCGAAAGCGCTGGAGGCTGGGTTGGAGGGGGCAGTCCTGAAAGGAGAAGGGCAAGGCAACTCTCAGGAAATACCTAGAGGAAATAAGCTGAGAGGTGTGTGATGCCATTTTGAGGGAATATCAGTATAGTCGCCTAACTATATGAAACGGTGTGACATGTAAACTGAGGACTTGCATTGTGGAAATTGATAGACAAGCCCACGGGGGGTAGATGGGATATGACATCTGGGATGTTTGAACCTCCCTGTGACAAATGATCTGTTATGTTGTACATGACTAAACACACATTGTTGAGGCCACTGTGTATATTATACATGCTATGTAGTAGAAATTATATCACGCCAAAACTCACTCAACTATTGAGAATTGTATGGTTGTAAGTTAAGTTAAGACAATCAATAAAGCTTTCAAAAAAACGAAAAAAAGAAAAAAAGGTAAAATGTTTAGGGATAACCCTGCAGAAAGAGCCTTTTCCAACAGGGTCTAAGTGTTAATAAATCATCTATTGCCAATGTACATTTGCGCTGTACCCCCTTCCAGAATTGGCAAACCCTCACACATTCCCAGACTGTCTGTAGTAGATTACCCCTTTGTCCCCACTCTCCCAGAAATCCATGGACATTCTGCCCATAGCGAACAACCTAGTCCTAGCAAAGTAGGCTCTATGGAGTAGTTTCAGGAGCAGGATCAGCCAGAACCCGGCTCAGATTAAGAACTCACTGGGATATCTACAGGCCACTCCCGAGTCCTCATCATCCAGTTTGCCCAGATCCTGTTCCCATTTCTCTGTCAAAGCATTTAACTGGGGCTGTTAATAGTGTAGTGTAAATGTAAGATATTGGGTGTTTGATTGGGGGCCACCATGACTCTAAAATCCAGTGGGTTACCTTCCTACCCTAGAAATTAGCTCCCGGCTTGTCAATATTGTTCCTGTAGTTCTACACAGGTGATTATTGCTCTTGCGGCCCAGACATCCCCCAATTTAGAAATGCCCAGCAGGTCCTATTGCCTATAATTTCTATCTGATGCAAATCTGCTAGAGCTGCCTTATCCCAAAGTGACGTTTCTAGGGTCATCCTATCTTCCCATCTCAGTTTGTGGTGCCCCTTGGATGAGGGGAACGCAGCCAACTCTGTAGGAATGGCTGCGAGAGTCATGACATATTGTAACACACAGTCAGACACATACAGTGAACTCCCACCAAGCGGTAGCTGCCCTCGTGATATATGGGAACCATTCCGAGTTTACCTGGCGAAAGCGCTGAAGGCTGGGTCGGAGGGGGGCAGTCCTGAAAGGAGAAGGACAAGGCAACTCCCAGGAAATATCTAGAGGGAATAAGCAAAGAGGTGTGTGATGCCATATTGAGGGAATATTAGTATAGCCGCTTAACTGTACAAAACGCTTTGACATGTAAACTGAGGACTTGCATTGTGGAAATTGATAGACAAGCCCACAGGGGGTAGATGGGATATGACAGCTGGAATGTTTGAACCTCCCTGTGACAAATGATCTGTTATGTTGTACATGACTAAACACACATTGTTGAGGCCACTGTGTATATTATACATGCTATGTAGTAGAAAGGATATCAAGCCAAAACTCACTCAACTATGGAGAATTGTATGGTTGTAAGTTAAGACAATGAAAAAAGCTTTCAAAAAACAAAAAAAACGCAAAATGTTTAGGGATAACCCTGCAGAAAGAGCCTTTTCCAACAGGGTCTAAGTGTTATTAAATCATCTATCACCAATGTAAATTTGCGCTGTACCCCCTTCCAGAATTGGCAAACTCTCACAAATTCCCAGACTGTCTTTAGTAGATTACCCCTTTGTCCACACTCTCCCAGAAATCTGTGGATGTTCTGCCCATAGCGAACAACCTGGTCCTAGCAAAGTAGGCTGTATGGAGTAGTTTCAGTAGCAGGATCAGCCAGAACCCGGCTCAGATTAAGAACTCACTGGGATATCTACAGGCCACTCCTGAGTCCTCATCATCCAGTTTTCCCAGATCCTGTTCACATTTCTCTCTCAAAGCATTTAACTGGGGCTGTTAATATTGTAGTGTAAATGTAAGATATTGGGTGTTTGATTGGGGGCCACCATGACTCTAAAATCCAGTGGGTTACCTTCCTACCCTAGAAATTGGCTCCCAGCTTGTCAATATTGTTCCTGTGGTTCTACACAGGCGATTATTCCTCTTGCGGTCCTGATATCCCCCAATTTAGAAATGCCCAGCAGGTTCTATTGCCTATAACTTTCTGTTTGATGCAAATCTGCTAGAGCTGCTGTATCCCAAAGTTAAATTTCTAGGGTCATCCTATCTTCCCATCTCAGTTTGTGGTGCCCCTTCTTCCATGTCCTAATCACTGTTGCCGTCGAGGTTGGGAGATTAACAGGTTGCCCTCTGCCGGATAGATGTTGCACATGACCCTGTGGCAATAAAACGTTTTGTATCCATCTATGTATTTGTGTATGTGGTATTTGTATAACGGAAACCTAGTCAAAAGTCATTGGTGCCATTTACAGGGTCAAAGACAAAGATACAATCGACAAATGATTGAAGGTGTATCTGGTTTTGGGAGCAGTAGTGGACTGTACTGCATCCCACTGCAGTGTTCTTTAAAGAGGCATGTCTTCAGCTCTTTTGAAAACTCGAAACGAGTTGGGGCAGATTTGAGATTTACTGGGATGTTATTCCAGATCTTGGAAGTATAAATGGGGAGGACGTGCTACCTTGTTTATTTATTTTTCACCCTTCTTTGATTCTATGCTGATGGTGTTCTGGCTGCAGGTGTCCTGTGTGCCACCGGCAAATTATGAGCTTGTCATCCAGAAAGGCAGAGTGCCAGTTGTTACAGCTTTTTAAGTGATGCAACTGATTTTAAAGATAGTGCCACTGCAAATGGAGCCACTGGAGTTCTGTTGAGATGGGGTGCTGTTCTATTTCTTTAGACCCTGGGTGAGATGTGCTGTGGCATGTAGGAAGTTCTTATGGGAGCAGTGTGGAATCTGTGAGGCCACGGAGCAGGAAGCTGGTCTCTGCATATGAGAGGTTCAACAGCAATGTTGAAATTACCTTCTGGCAGAAACTGATTAACTTTCTGTAATAGAGAGAACTGCTACTGGTACTAGGCTGACTTTGTTTTCTTGAGGGTGAGGTTTGTGTCCAGGGTGAATCCAAGTGACTTGGATTGGGGGAATGTTGGGGTTGGAAGTCATCCAGGTGTATGTCAGAGAAAGGTTTGGACTAGTTTGTTTTTGTTCTTAGCAAATAACAGGAATTCTGTCTTGATAGAGCGGAGCTTCAGGTGGGTGCTGGACATCCAAGTCTGGATAAGGTGCGGGCACTGTTTGAGGCATTGGATGACTGATTCGGAGGAGCCTTTCTAGTAGAATTTTGTATTGCCAGCAGATTAGTCAATTTTAATGGTATTGTAGGTGAGTAGAGACCCAATGGGCTCCATGTAGAAGTTGAAGATATAGGGGACAAGGAACATAGGGGGACTTTGCACTTTGCAGACTATACTGTTCTTCTGGGACCTGTGTGTGGCTATGTGACCAAACCGGTGTGAGTCGCTTAGATAGACAGAGAACCAATGAAGAATGTTGTCAGTAAGTCACATTAAAGACTTGAGGGTGTGGATGTCGGTGGAATGATCGATGTTGTTTCAGCTGCCCATATACCCTTTTGTTAAACAGATGTCTTCCTAGCAGCATGGTTTAGCTTATGCTAAAAAGACTTGCAAGCATCCTTAAAGACAACTTAACAAACCATGAGCCTTCAGTTTCGTTTCATATCAGGCATACATTTTTTCTACCAATAGGCAACATGTAGCTCGTGCGAATGGTTCCCTAATATTGCTCCACTCAAGCTACAACAAAGCTGCCTTGGTGGTAACACCTACTCACAAACTTTAAAACAGCACAACAATGTGTATAAATACATGATAAGTTTAGAATGTGTGAAATACAGACGTTGACCTTGGTTTTCCAGTTATAGAAGCGGGTCCCTGGTGAAGTTGCCACCCACATGCCTCCACATCATCGTAGTGTCAACTTTAAGTATTCTACATCAGTGACGATTTACAACAATTTGTTTTTCCTCATATCCCGGTCATAAGCAATGCATATCTGGTGAATAATGTTTGTGTGGACATGTATGTGAAAACCAGCTCCTATTAAGCTTTTCTGTAGGTGTGGCTGTTATTCCTAGGTGAAATGTTGTTAATGCCGGCATAGTCTTGTGACATTTCCAGCTTTTTGTGTTATGATTCGGACTCTAAACGTATGAGATTACACCGTAACACCACTATGCATAATTAATATTTAGTTTGGATAAAACTCCTATTGCAGGAGCACGGGAACAAAGTGAATGAACAGAATTCAAGTGGCTGTTGCTTGCATCACAGGCAAATTTTCAAGGACACATTTCACGTTAAAAAATAACTCCAAATGCTTGAACGACATTTTGCATACTATGTTATTAATTTCGCATACTTTTTGGGGTATTTTGCGTTATTTCTACAAAGGAAAATACCCAAATTTCACCTAGTAATGATTACCTCTCTACCACTAAGTTCAGCTAGGCGTATCTTTCCTTGCCTTTTCAATCTGTGGGCTCTGTCCAAAGGTCTACATTTTCAATGAACTATGCAACTCACACTTGATCACTTTCTTCTTGGTACTGTAACGTCTGCTTTAGCCCGTTCCAGTCCTTGAAGCCTTCAGCCTACTTTTCACATTGTCTCGTCTGCATCCACCAATTCCACTTCTAATACCAACGTCAGTAACCTTGAGCCGGTGCTGCAGCATGGGCGTCTAAGGACACGGCCAATGTGTTGCTGCTTTTTGTCTTGCAGCAGTAATCCAAGAGAGGAAACCTTAAATGCAGTTTTGGTCTTACTTCTTCATTTACGTAATCCCAGCAGGTATTGCCTAGACTGAATATGAACACCTGTAGCCACCACCACTATTTTCAAATTTTCAACTGTTTTGTTCCAGAATATCTGTTGTTTAATTCGGTGCCACATTATGGGGGTTATTATGAACATGACGGTAAACACCATTCCCCGCCGTGGCGACGATGAACAGAAACCCACCATTGGCGGTGAAGAGAAACCTGCCATATAAAGATGCAAAAATCTGAATCCGTCAAAAATTTCCCAGCCACCAGTCACCACTAGGACCTTGTTGGTGAAAATGCAGGACATCCACCCCGCCACCGCCGAGAACACAAACTCCCCGCCCTCCAAATAATGATGCACAAATCATCGCGGGGGTCAGTGGAAGTCGAATGACCATTGGCGGTACAGACCGCCACGGCCATCAATGGAACCCAACAGTAAGAATTGCACACATTGGCAAGTTTGAAACCCACACACCTGACACACATCCACAGCACTATAAAACACTCACAGACACACCTCACAATCCTTTGCATCACCAACAGGACAACTGAGAATGAGAACTCCACAAGCAGACACTGAACGCCACAACAGACAAATCACACACCCAACCACACAACAGCACCTTCACCTAGATCCACACAACACACCACTCGCAACACACACCAGGGCACCCCCCAAGCACCCACGCTTCACAGAAAGGGAGCTAAGGACCCTGGTGGACGAGATACTGAAGGTCAAGCCACAATTATTCGGGGCACAGGTCCAGCACACACCCATAACCAGGAAGATGGCGTTATGGCAGACCATTGTTAACAAGGCCAATGCAGTGGGACACCATCCACGCACGAGGGACGACATCCGCAAGAGATGGAATGACCTGCGTGGAAAGGTGAGGTCCATGGCATCTCTGCACAACATTGCAGTCCAGAAGACTGGGGGAGGACCTCCACCAACACCACCCAACTACAATGACTGGGAGGAAAAGGTACTGGACATCCTGCATCCTAAGGGCCTGACTGGAGGAATGGACTCGGTTAAGTCGTCTACAATTACCCCATATCCATCACACCTGTAATGCATGCACCACCCCATCCCTCCAACATCCACCAGGACCACTACCCCACCCAGGCCACATTCACAACATCCAGTCACTCTGCATGCCCAGAATTCCACCAACAGGCCCACATACCTCCCCCTGTGCACAGCCACCTACCCCTGCAAGTAATCACAAAGGCACTACACCACCCACAATGCACCTCCACATCCTAAGCAAAATGCAATAACAACCTCACAAAGGCACCCTGCATGGCCCAAAAGAGTAAAACCTGCACAAAACAGCCCAGCGCACCCCATCCGATTATGCAATTGTAACAGACATGTCCATTCCCCCCAACAGGCACCACCACCCATGCCACCCTGACGGACAGGACAAGGAGTGGCAGTGCCCCACATGGAGACATAGGCACCACCCAGGACCCTGGAGAGGGAACCCTGGACAGTGAGGAATACCCTAGCCCCTCACACAGTCCTGGACTGTCACCATCCAGCAGCCCCACCCAGGACACCACTGACACCCCTACCACACACCCACCAACATCAGGCCAGGGCAACTGGACCCACACCTGTGTATCCAGGCCACAGACTGGTGGAACACAAGGACAGAGGCCACAGTCACCACCTACCAACAGGCAGGAAGACAATGGCCCCAGTACAAGTGGTACCGCCAGACCTGTGCAGGGGACACAGGCACATAGGGCTAGGCCCAGTGGGAGGGCATCAGTGGCCCAGGTGGGAGGCCACAGGGTGGATGCTGCAGCCCAGGACTTGATCTCTGAGGTCCTGGGAGCATACCAGCATACCCAGGACAGATTGGCCCAGATTGTGGCCACCCTGGAGCAGAGCCAAAGGCTGCAGATAGCCCAACACCAAGAGACCATGGAGCAATGGAAACTGCACAATACCACCATGGCCACCATAGCAAAGCGCTGCTGCAGCTTGTCCCAACCCAGCCTGAGACTCCCAAAGACCAGGAAGTCCATGCTACAGGCCAAAATACAGCCCAGCCAACAACAGCAGCAGCAACTGGACTTGTACCACCATCTGAGGACACACAGGAGACCTGCACCTCAACCTGTACAGGCCAACACCAGGCACCCAAACGGTCCCTCATGCCCAGATATGACATTGGAACACCTGCCAAGACCAAGGCCCCCTCTAACAAGTGACTCTGACAAGAACTGTCCTCCAAGTGTGGCACTGAACCATCATCCACACCGTGCAATAACAACCCCAAAAACTGCAAGATGGACAAATTACCACTGCCAACAATCGCTGAGACCATGTAGCTAATATGGACATCCACCAGTCGCCCACTCCCAACACTGTAAAGAGCACCATGGCATCCCTGACACCAAATAAAACACCTGTTCACCAAAGTAAATGTCCCCTGTCATTATGTTGAATCAAATGGAAGCGTGCATGCAATTGTCATTAAAATTATTTATTCATTTCTTAATTGCAGGAATGGCACCCCACGCATAACATGGGGTTGTGGCAACAGAAATGTAAAACAAGTTGTCCATAATGTCACATGTCCCATGCAAATCTGGTCACAGTGACAATGTCTATAGTCCCAACACCCCCATTGAGGATAAGGCATACCGACAGTATGCTGCACAGACAGCAACAGCATCAAATAGTACCACTTAGTTACTGGAAGTACAGTTGGATCAGTTGGTTCCTGGAGTGTACATCTTTCCCCTCCTCATCATCAACATCACTCTCATCCCCCTCTGAGGAAGCTGGTCTGGATATACATCCCCCTCCACCTCCAAGAGGGGAATAGATTTCCTCACAGCCACGTTGTGCAGCATGCAGCAGGCCACCACTGTTCTACACACCTTTTCAGGCTCATAGGCCAGGGATCCCCCAGAGATATGGAGGCAACGGAATCTAGCCTTCAGGAGACCTATTGTTTGCTCTATCACCCTCCTAGTACGTCCATGGGCCTCATTGTAATTCCTCTCTGCATCTGTCCTAGGATTCCTCACTGGTGTCAGGAGACAACGCAAGTTGGGGAAGCCAGAATCACCTGCCAAAGGGGGCAAAACAGGACTGTCATTGACAACCCTCAGTTGCAGACAGCCTGGCTGTCTGCTATGTGCCAAAAAGTGTGAGACACTTACCTATGATCCATCCTCTGTCCCCTTTTAGTTGTTCCATCATGTGTGGCACACTGCTGTTTTTCAGCACAAAGGAATCATGGACTGATCCAGGAAACATGGCATTCACTGGTCTGCAGTACACAACAATTGAATGTTCATGGAGTGAAAGTTCTTCCTGTTTCTGTACACCTGTTCACTTACTCTTGGGGGGATGAGAGCTATGTGGGTTCCATCGATGGCACCTATCACATGGGGAATGTTGGCAAACGCATAGAAGTCTGTCTGGATGGCAGGGAGGTCAGCACTTTGGGGAAAACTCACATAGGACTGCAGGTGTTGTACAAATGCATTCAGGAATCTGGACAGTATAATGCTAAACATTGGCTGTGAAAAACCTGCACCCATGCCCACTGTCACTTGAAATGATTCTGTGGCCAGGAAATGGAGTGCGGAGAGCACTTGCACTTAAGTAGGGATGGCATGCTGATTCCGATTAGCCGGTCTCAGTGCTGGATCCATTAATGCACAAAGTTCATGAATACTAGCACGGTTGAGTCTGTAATTGATAATGTTGTGACGCTCCACCATGGTCCCCAAATCAACAAGTGGTCTGCACACCGATGGGGCTTTCCCTCGCCACATGGGTCTGTACCTAGGAGGAGTTGAGAACACATGTGAGGAACACAAATACATCTGGCCACCATGTTAAATATTCAGCACTTCTGGCATACAAGTCGATGACACATATGCATGGTAGGATGTTAAACTGGAGTGACATGTCCTCAATGATACATCAGGAATGTTGTGGTGAGTAAATGTATATTTGTTCATGCCTATGGGGGTTGAGGACAATAGGGCCTGCATGGGCCAAATGAGAAATTAATAACTGCGTAGTAATGGCCAAAGTGTCTGCCCCCTGTAATCCAGAAATGTTGTAGTGGATGTGACCTCATACCGCTAGCAGTTGGCTTAATACCGTAAGGCGGTGTTCACCGCCGTGCGATCATTCATTGGTTAACATGGTTGTCAATGGGGAATATTAGCGTATCATGATCGCCGCCGCCGGTGATGGTGCACACCGGCACGGAGCGTATGCCATCTCGTCACCCCAACTTCACTTGACTCCCGGATTACGTGCACGCAGGTACTCCACTGAGTGTGCTGCTGTGTCCTGACTCTGGTCCTGGAAATGGCACGAGTGGCAGGAGAAAGGGCCCCGGACTTTACCACTAAGGAACTGGACAAGCTTGTGGATGGGGTCCTACCCTTGTACACCAAGCTCTATGGTCGACCAGAGGTACAGGTGAGTAGGTGGATTGGGGGGGCATGGATGTGTGTAATGGTGGAAGATGGCTGTAAACATATGTGCACGTTTGACACTGTACAGTTGTGGGATTCATGACATGCTGTATGTGTGAGGTCCTGTTCTGCTGTTGTGAGTGTCCATCCCATAGGGGACGTATAGTCATCTACATCTAATGGGCATTATCTGACCTCTGTCTTACTTTTTCTGTGAGACCCATATAGGTTAGCGCCCATCAGAAGAGGGGACTCTGGCATGCCATTGCCAGGGTGGTGCAGACCCTGGGGGTCTACAACCGGCGGAGCACCCACTGTAGGAAGCAGTGGGAGGACCTGCAGCGCTGGGCAAGGAAGACTTGCGAGGCCCAGCTAGGGAAGCCCTCCCAACGAGGAAGGGGTGCCTGTCGGGCCCTGACACCCCTAATGCAACCCATTCTGGCCGTGGCATATCCGGACCTGGATGGGCGCTTGAAGGCTGCACAGCAGACACAAGGGGGTGAGTACAGAAACCATTGTATGCCTCCTTGATGGATGTGTGAGTGTGCTGTAGTATGTATGCTGTCAATTGGCAGGGACTCTGACTGATGTCATTTTACATAATGGCCCCCATGTGATGTAAGGTTATAAAGGACAGGTCTGCAGTACTTCAGGTCCCTCTGTGCTGTAGGAAATGGCTGTAGAGCAGGGTTGTGGCCACTAGTCAGGGGCATAGCCATGTGTATAGCGGTAGGTGCTGCATGGTGGAATATTTGCAGGGTGGGTGTATGTGTGAACCAGTTATGTACCTCCATTCAGCTATTTGCAAGTGTCTCTCCTGTTTTGTCTTCCCATCCCTGTTCTCTTGTGTTGTCTGTGTACATCAGCATCATCTGGCAAGGGAGCTGTGGCACCGGCAAGTGGGGATGCAGTGGCCCACGGTTCCACAGAGGCATAGTCGAGTGACGCCAAGGGGACCAGTGGGTTGGAGGGCGAGGGGAGTACCGCGGGGGAGGCAACTACCATTGGAGATAGTGACTCTGATACCTCTCCGATGGGAGCTCCCTTGCGGTGGCGGACCCTAGTGGGCCTACCCATTTTGTGTCATCTTCCGCCACCCCCCATAACATCACCGCCCTACCATTTGCTCCCCACCGAGTTGCCCATGTCCGCTCACCCAGAAGGGTGGGCGTCTACTTCGCCCCAGGCACCTCATCCCCTGCCCCAGTCAGCCCTGCTGCCCTCACGGAGGAGGCTATTGACCTCCTGAGGACCATCTCTGTAGGGCAGACAACCATTGTCAATGCCATCCAGGGGCTAGCATCAGAGGTACAGCAGACCAATGCCTACCTGGATGGCATTCACAGTGCCGTGTCTGGCCTACAGAGATCTTTTCAGGCTCTGGCCTCCTCTTTGATGGCAGCCAGTGTCCCTAGTCATTCCGTCCCCCCTCCAACCACCTCTACCCCTTCCAGCACCCCACTCCCTTCACCTGTCCCAAGCACACATTCTGACAGCCATGCACATACCTCAACACACAAGAAGCACACTGAAAAACACAGGCACCACACTTCCCACCACAAGCATACACACAGCCAACACACAAAGGCACACACACCAACATCCACTTCCCCCAGTGTGTCCACCTCTTCTGCCTCCCTGTCTGTCACCTCTACATGCTCACTCATAGGCACTGCACCCTCATTCACTGTTGCTGACCCCAGTCTGGCAGTCACCATAACATCAGACATCCATTCATGCACCCCAGACACCACACCTGCACTCACCACAACAACTTTGGTTGACACATGCAGCACACTCACCAAACTTGCAGACACACAGACAACATTCATTTACACTGGCAGCCTGTCTTGTCCCACTGTGTTTACCCCCCTCCTCCCAAGAAACTCAAACATTCCAAAACACCCACGCAACACACATCCACCACAACTCAGCATACTGTACAGTCACCTGCACCCACGTCACACACACCTACACCTGTCACGGCCACTCCCTCTACCTCCACTCCCACGCCTTCCTCCAGGTCCACCCCGATTACCCCTAAAAAACTTTTCCTATCCCGTGTTGACCTATTTGAACCCACTGGCCCACCCCGCCTCGTCCCTAAAAGTGCCCACCTCCTTGCTCTGTCCACTCCTCCCACGTCACAGCCCACCCCTGTCTGCCCTTCCCATTCCCGTGCTACCTCCCCTGTGAACAAGAGACCCCCTGTTGCCCAGGTACATCTGACGCACCCCAGTCCAAGGCCGCTCCACCAGCTTCAAAGACCAGACCCAAGTCCCCTCCACCTCCAAAACATAAAGCCAAGCCCCCCCTCCCAACTGTAAGTCCCCACCCCTACCAGCCCCTGCCCCTGTTCCCTGAGGTGCCTGGATGCCCCATTGTTGCCCCTTTAAGGTGGCGTACCATTTACACTTGCGGGAGTCAAGTTGGGGCCATTTGGGCCCATCGGACTTTGAACTATGGACTGGCCATTGACCTTCTGTTGGCCTTCTGTTGCTCCTGGAGCTTAATAAAAAGTTTGTGTGGCCAGTGTTGGTTTTGGCACACTCCGGATCCGTGGTTCATCGTTTCTTTGTGGGGAGGCGTGGTGCACATGTGTGTACTTTGGGCAGGTTGTCTTGGCCTTGTGTTGGGTAAGTACCTCTTGCTCTGGGATGTATGGCTTGTGCTGTTGTGAGGGGTTGTGGGTGCTTTGCGGGGTGGGTGGAGTGGGTGGGTATGTAACTGTGCCTTTTCTTCCCTTGTTTAGTAGGTTGCAGTACTTACCGTCGTCGTCTTCGTATATGGCAAGGAGCAGGTCTGGCATGATTTGAAACTTTCTCTCCATGTCTGCTTCGGCATGTTGTGTGAGCCTCCAGTGAGTGTTTCCTTATATTTGGTTTGTTTCCGCCTGGCTTTGCGGGGCAGTGGTTCCTGCCCCAGAACTGACAGAGGTCTAGTGCGGGTAGGGCCTTTCCGTCGGCCGGTGGGTGGCCTCTGCCATCGTTGTTGCCACTCCTCTGCTGGCAATGAGTGGTTTTCAGGCTGCCTGTTTTTCAGGTGGTTCATAATTTGGTGGCCCAGACCGCCTGACTGTTGGTGGTAGTTACCGCCATCGCCGGCGGAGCGGTCCTTCCCGATGTGTTCATATCGAGGGCCTATATGAGTAAACCCCTCTGTTCCGCGTTACTTCTAGAACATTTGAAGCTATGTTTAGGATTTATCATACTGAGCACCCTAGAGGTCAAGAAGTCCGTATGTAGATTATAACATTGCCCTAATTTAAAACATGCAATTTTGGAAATCCGTTTAAGATGGGTGCAGGCTCTAGCAGAATATGTCAGTAGTTCAGGGCCAACTAAATATCATTTGCTTATAATGTTAATTGTAAGGGGACTTAGGTTTCAAGTGTTCTGCTTGCTTATGTGTGACATTTCCATGTTTGAAGGTACTTATGTGTTACATTCCAAAGACCAATGTATGATAGTTTGAGTTAGATTTTATAGAATGTATAGCAAAGGAGTTGTGTTCTTTAATGAGATGATGTTATAAATTATCCTTTTGTGTTATGTAACCTATTTACTATTATGAAATGGCTCACATTATAGCTGTGGTACTTTATGTTTTCCCTACCATGTATCTCTGAGACCCATGCTAGTAGCAAATAGTGGAATAGGTCTAGGTGAGTGATGATGGTCACAACTTGTCCAAAATAAGCACATACAGCAGTAGTTAGAGACTGCCCGTAGTAGCAGACCCCAACATTTGCCCATTTGGGCCCTTCCTCTTCGACTTTCACTCCCCTTGTGTTGCAAGAGCTTTGGGCTCCACATGGGTACATTGGTGAGCAAAGGACACTTCTGCCTTGTTCTGCTTCGTGCAGTGAGCAGGCTGGGACCTCAATCAGAGTTGAGCCATAAGGGAAAAGACTCCTGTTTCTGGAGTAAGTGCTAATACTGTAGAGGAATCCACCAATGGTTTTCCCTCCACCCCACTGTCTCATTGGTGAGGGAAATTCCACCAGTGAATTCTCCTTCAGGGGTATAACGTCCTGCAGCAATTAGAATATTCCCCATTACCAGCAACATCTATATCATGACTGTAAATGTGGCACTGAAAAGGGATTAGGATTGTGCTCCGAAGTGAACAAGATGATGTCTCAGCGCTATATGAAACGCTGTATATAACTCATAAAATAATTTGAAAAACACTTACTATCCGTCCACTGCTGTTACTTACCAGAAACTTCTGACACAATCTCCATCCTTCCTTTTGCCATCCACTCCTCAAACTCTTCCGTTAACACTTCCCTCCTTTTACTTTAGCTTACCAACTTCCTCCCTTTCCAAATGCTTCATTCACACTTCCTCCACACTCTATCCATCTTCTTCTTATTTCTATCCACTGCTCCCTTCTCTCAGTCCATCCGTCTATATCTCTGCCTCACTACATCTCCTTTATTCGCCCGCTATTTTAACTCTATCTTTCTACCTCGAACTGTCTCTCATGGTCCCCCTCCTTCCAGAGGTCTCCCACCTCCATTTGCCTTCATTGGACTTCCATTGCACTCTTCTCTCCAGTGGTGTAAGGAAACCTTAGGTGCCCCCCGCAAGAAATGGTAAGCTGGCCCCTTGCAATACCCATACCTTCGAGCTGGCAAGCCGAAGGGGCCACCCTTTATTTCTAGATGACCGCACTCCCCCTGCACCGCGGAGGTTACGGTGTGTCTGTTATGCCCCTGCCTGTCACCAATCTTCATCTCTCTTCCAACTCCCCACTCGCCATACCCCACTTCCCTTTGTCGCTCCTTCTTCGTGCTCCTTATGCCTCCAATCACAGCTCTTTCCTCCTATATCCTCCCTTTGAGCCTCTCACCTTGGAGTCACCTTCTCCCTCATCCATTTGTCTAGCTATCCTCTCTTTTAATTCCTCCCTCCCATGTCTCTCCAACCCATCTTCGTTCGTTTTTCTCCTCTCCTGTCTATCACAAGTCTCCCTCCCCAGTGTTTCAAATAGAATTAGAACACTGGAATGTTGGGAGCTCCATTGGAAACAACAAGGGCTCCGGGCTTCAAATGGCCAGTAGAAGCCCGGGACTCCCACATTCTAATGTTTTCGTTCATAGCTGTTACTGTGAACAAAGGCCTCACGGAGCCTGAGGGGATTTAAATCCCTTCGGGCTCTGTGAGGCCTTTGTTTTATTTATTATAATATTCCTTTAGTGGCGGAATGTTATAATAGGCTTACAGCCCTTGGTAGCTGGGCTATACTGACCATTAAAGTCACGTTAACTAGCTAAAGGCCCTCGACTTTGGCTCGGGCCTTTAATGCTGGAGCGGGTCCTTAATGCCCGGCATAGCCCACTATGGTGGGATATAAGGCTATAATACAGAAGTGCTGGTACTCACTACTTGGAGTACCTGTTTCGTCCTAAGTGTTGATATCCTCCAATTAAATGTACTGCAGCAGTGCTGAGAGGGGAAGCAGCTTGAAGAATGACGCGGGAACAACAAAGGGTCGTTGTCCACAAAAGCTGAATAAAGCTTTCCTGAACAAAGACCTTGTTTTACTCTTCCTTAACCAAAGATGTCTGAACAACGAACATACGTGGTTAAAGCAGATGAAAACAGACTCGGGATCGGAGAGGACGCTGTCAGGTAAGTGGGGTTGGGGGTAGTTTTAGGAGCGGGTGTGGCGGTAGTTTTAGTTTTTACAGGCGGGTGTGGGGGGGTCGGGTAATTTTAGATTTTAGGGGCAGGGTATCTCTGTAGTTTTAGGGGCTGGGTTGGGGTAGTTTAGGTTTTAGGGGCAGAGGTAGGGAGTTGCGGTAGTTTTAGGGGTGGGGGGCTGGGGTCGTTTTAGGTTTTCGGGGCAGGAGTGGGGGTCGCAGTAGTTTTAGGGGCAGGGTGGTGGGTTGGGGTAGTTTTAGGGGCAGGGTAATGGGGTAGTTTTAGATTTTAGGGGCGGGGTGGGGAGTTGGGGTACTTTTAGGTTTTAGGGGTGGGGTAGGGGAATGGGGTAGTTTTAGATTTTAGGGGTGGGGTGGGGAGTTGGTGTACTTTTAGGTTTTAGGGGCAGGGGTTGAGGAAGTTTTAGGGGTGGGAGTTGGGGTAGTTTTAGGGGCAGGGGTGGCGGGTCACTGTAGTTTTAGGGGCAGGGTGGGGCGTTGGGGTAGTTTAGGTTTTAGGGGAGGGGATGGGGGTTGGGGTAGTTTTGGGGTTGGTGGGAGGGTTGGGGTAGTTTAGGTTTTAGGGGTGGGGGTCACGGTAGTTTTAGGGGCAGGGGTGGGGGTCTGAGTACGTTTAGGTTTTAGGGGCGGGGTCACAGTAGTTTTAGGGGCAGGGTGGGGGGTTGGGGTAGTTTAGGTTTTAGGGGTGGGGAGGTAGTTTTAGGGGTGGGAGTGGGGGGTTGGGGTAGTTTTAGGTTTTAGGGGTGGGGGTCGCTCTAGTTTTAGGGGGCGAGGTGGGGGGTCGAAAAATCGTTGTAAAGGCATTAGTGGTAACAACGCGGTCGTTGTTCCGACCGCGTTGTTCAGGCATGCGTGGTTCCAGCACGTATTGTTCTGACACACATTCCTGAGAAGTGCAGGTTCTCTCCCTTTCAAACTAAAGAAGTACAGGTACTCAGTATCGGACAGTACCTACCCATTTAAAGCATTGCCCTCTTCCATTTACTGTCCTTCTCTCTTGCGCCTCCCCTCTCCCTGCCAGGTAACATAAGTACAATAAACTAATTTGTAGAGTGTGTCATTTATTTAGAACATTTATTTGGTTCAAGAGTGCTCCCATACATGATAGCACAGATGTAGACCAGTGTCAGCCAAATTGATCCAGCCTCGGGTATTAAGAATAAAAATCTAATTTGTTCGATTCATAATTGTTCGTCCTTAAAAACCACCTTGGACTTTAAATGTAACGTTTGATATTAGTCACTTACATTGCTCAATAAAACAAAAATTTCAGGTTCTGACCAAGAATACCTCTTGTCCGGCGTATCACATATGAATAATTTAATTTGATCCAAATATGAGTTGTTATTTGGGAGAAAAAAAACGAAAAAAACAGCTCCGGTTGCCATGCCTGCTGCTGCCGCTAATGCAGCGCTACTAAGTATTACTTTTTTAGTATGATAATAGTGGACTGAGTCTGGGGGCTTGACATCCCGTGATAGCTACACAATGTTTAGCTGGCACAGTGTCCCAGCACTCACCCTCATACATACATTCCAACATTTATAAACTGTAAAGTGGGAGATTTTAAAAAAAATTGGGGCTATGTATTTTGCCATTTTACTTATATTGAGGCAGAGGCAATTTTAAGCGGCGAGCAACAAAAATAAAGCCTTTTCAGCATAAAAAAATCAGGGTCTCCTGCCTAAATCAGGTCTGTTGGCGTGTGATCATAAGACTTTATACCTGTTCCAGGAGTTTCGTCTTCGGGGGGGAACATGGCGGTCTACTAGTGCGCCGACTGCGGTCCCCGCCCTCTGCCGCACACGCCACCGGCTCTCCCGCTGCAGGGACGAGTCTTGGTTGCGTTTTCTTTTCTTTTTTGTTTTTCTCTACTTACCCGGCGTTTGCAGCGGATAGGCACTCCACATTTTGGGGTCCCCTTCGACGGGCAGGTCCGCTGCTGTTGCCACGCTGGATTCGGGCTGCCTGGTCCTTCTGCAAGCACAGAGGGGCGGCAGCCAGGCTGTGCCTTCAGGGTAGCAGAGGCAGAGCCAGCACAGGCTTGCTCCCAGCTCTGCCCTGCCTTCACCAGGATCTACGAGGTGAGCAGGCCTCGGAGCAGCTATATCTGGGTGATTTTGACATTTAGAAGCAGCCTTCGCCTCAGGCCCTTTCTTACCAGCCCTCTTGCATGACCCCCAGGTGCCCATCTGGGCCAGAACACGGCTACGAGGGTAGAAGTTGCCCCCCTCGAAGGCTGGGTTGGACCCTCCAGCTTCCTTTGCAGCTCCATCAGTATTACCTCCTCTGGGTGCTGGGGCAAGAAGTAAACGTGTGGCCAAAGGTAACACCTCTACCCTTTCTATACCTCCAGATTTGCGAACTGAGGGAGGGATTGCTCTTTCAAACTTTCAAGCCCCATCGGCTAAATCATTGCAAGTTTTACCTCTGGGCAGCAAAAAGTTACCCCCTCCCTTAGGTCTTTCTTTAAAATATTAGACCAGTCCAGAGCTTCTCAGACAGCACCCACTTCCTTGGTAAACATGACTCCAAATATGTCTAATATGGCAGAAGCTCTACCCCCCTGCTGGTTTTGTCGCACAGCCTGGTTATGCAGGAGATAGATCAGGATACATCTGGGGGGGTTCTGTGCTTCCATTTGAGGCAGAGTCTGACAGAACTAATGTAGCACATACGGATTCCCTCCTCCAGTCGTTACTGCATGAGATGAGAGACAAATTTGCCGTTTCTGAATACAACCAAACTAAAATCCAGGGGCTCTGTGATGGTCTAGATGTGAAAATCACTAATCTTATGGAGAGACTAGGGGCTATAGAATCCCCTACAGGGGCTCTACAGGCAGAAGTGGAGTTTAATTCTCATGAGGTTCAAATACTGAAACGAAGTGAGAAGGACCTGAGAGAGAAACTGGAATCCCTGGAAAACCATTGTAGGAGGAATAATCTCAGATTTTTGAATATTCCAGAAGGTATGGAAGGGGACAATATTAAAGACTTTATAATAGCCTTGATCAAAGACCATATCCCGATGGTGACGTCCCATGATCTGACCTCAGAAATCCTGAGGGAAGAAGATATTGTTTTAAAGTTGAAAAGGGACTCCAAGGAATTTTTTAGATCAACTTTGGTTCTGCTCCAATAGCCACGGTTTGGGAAGCATACAAGGCTTTTATCCGTGGAAAACTGATTTGCTATGTTGCTTTTAGAGCCAAGAGAACCAGAACAACAATAGAGACTCTTGAGGATAAACTTTGTACCCTGCAAACCCAAAGACTATCCTCTCGGGATGCAATAACGCAGGCAGACCTACAGTATCAAACCCAGGAAGCCCAAAATTCACTCGAGGTCTTGTTAGAATCAATTGTGAAGAGTAGATTGGAAGCCAATAAACGGGCGCATTTTGAGTATTAGCTTGGAAGACTAGGTCTGATAACATTAGGAATAGGATTAAAGGAGTAATACTAGGAAAAACTGGCAGAATCTCCTCAGAAGACCAAGACATTATAGGAGACTTTGTCAAGTTTGTTTCTGAACTATATAGAGACAACTCAGTGATTTCAGCAGAGGCGATTGAAGAATGGTTGAAGGGAGACAATCAATCAATTAATCAAGGATTTGTTAAGCGCGCTACTCACCCGGAATGGTCTCAAGGCGCTGGGGGTGGGGAGGGGAGAGTGGTGCTACTGCTCGAATAGCCATGTTTTGAGGCGCTTTCTGAAGGTTAGGAGGTCTTGAGTCTTGCGTAGGGTGGTAGGGAGGGAGTTCCAGGTTTTGGCGGCGAGGTGGGACAAGGATCTGCAGCCAGATGTGGTGCGTTGGATGCGAGGGACTGTTGCGAGGGCGAGGTTGGCGGAGCGGAGTTGGCGGGTTGGGATGTGGAAGTTAAGTCGTTTGTTTAGGTAGGCCGGTCTGGAGTTGTGGAGGGCTTTGTATGCGTGGATTAGGATTTTGAAGACGATCCTTTTGTTGATGGTTAGCCAGTGTAGGGATCTGAGGTGGGCGGAGATGTGTTCGTGGTGAGGGAGGTTGAGGATGAGCGTGCTGCGGTGTTTTGGATGCGTTGGAGTTTTCTCTGGAGCTTGGCTGTGGTCCCCACGTAGAGGGCGTTGCCGTAGTCCAGTCTGCTGCTGACGAGGGCGTGGGTGACCGTTCTTCTGGTTTCTGTTGGAATCCACCTGAAGGTCTTGCGGAGCAAACGGAGGGTGTTGAAGCAAGAGGACAATATGGCGTTGACTTGCTGAGTCATTGAGAGAGATGAGTCAAGTATGAAGCCGAGACTGCGTGTTTGGGTGGTGGGTGTCGGGTGTTCCTAGGGTGGCTGACCACCATGAGTCGTTCCATGCTGACTTGTTAGGTCCGAAGATGAGGATCTCGGTTTTTCCTGAGTTCAGTTTGAGGTGGCTTGCTGTCATCCAATTAGCGATGGCGAGAAGTCAGGTGTGGAGGTTGTTCTTGGTGGTGGAGGGGTTCCTCGTGAGGGAGAGGATGAGCTGGCTGTCGTCGGCGTAGTAAATGATGTTGAGGCCATGGGGTCGGACGATGTTGATGAGCGGAGCCATTTAGATATTGAAGAGGGTGGGGCTGAGTGAGGAACCTTGGGAGACTCCACATATGGTTTTGGTGGCTTCAGACCAGAATGGGGGGAGGCGAACACTTTGGGTTTTCTCGGAGAGGAAGGAGGTGAGCCAGTCCAGGGCTTTGTGTCTAATTCTGTCAAAGAGGCGTGTGCAAAGGGTTTTGTGGCGTACAGTGTCAAAGGCTGCGGAGAGGTCGAGAAGGATGAGGGCAACGGTTTCACCCCTGTCAAGTCTGGTCCTGATGTCGTTGGTGCATGCGATGAGGGTGGTCTTGGTGCTGTGTTTTTTGCGGAATCCAGATTGGGAGACATCGAGTATGTTGTTGTCTTCCAGGAAGCTGGATAGCTGTTTGTTGGCTATCTTGTCTATGACCTTCGCGGGGAAGGGGAGTAGAGAGATAGGTCGGTAGTTTGTGAGGTCTTTGGGGTCTGCTTTGGGTTTTTTGTGCAAGGTGTTGACTTCAGCATGTTTCCAAATATCTGGAAAGGTGGCAGTCTCGAAGGAGCTGTTGATGACAGACCGGAGCTGGGGAGCGATGATTTGGCTGGCTTTGTTGAAGACGTGGTGGGGGCAGGGGGCTTTTGGAGAGCCTGAGTGGATGGTGCTCATGGTCTTGGTGGTTTCTTCATCGTTGGCGGGGGTCCAGGTGCTCAGTACGTTGGTGTGGTGGGGGGCGGTGGGGTTGGCTGTGTCAGTGGTGGTGATGGATGGGGACGGCGTTATGAATCTTTCATGTATGTCTGCGATCTTGCGGTGGAAGTAGCTGGAGAGGGAGTTGCAGGGGTCTTGCGAGTGCGGAGGGTCAATGGCGCAGGGTTTGGTGAGTTCCTTGATGATGGTGAATAGTTCCTTTGTGTGCGTTGTTGTCTATACACTCCTTGTAGAAGGATCTCTTGGTGGTCCTGATGAGCTGGTGGTGTTTGCGCATGGCTGAATTGGGGGCGGAGAAGTTGCTCACTGATTGGTCTTAACGCCAGGTTTTCTCAGTTTTCTGGCAGTCTCGTTTGGAGGTCTGAAGTTCTGCGGTGAACCAGGGAGCTGTCTTGTTGATGCAGGTGTTGTTGGTTTGTTTGAGTGGTGCGAGGGTGTTTGCGCAGTCGACGAGCCATCGTTTGAGGTTGAGGGCGGCGGCACTGGGGTCGTTGGAAAATGGGTGGAGTAGATTGTGCGAGGTTGGAGATCAGCTGTTCCTTGGAGATCTTGTTCCACTTGCGGTGAGGGTTAGGATGTGTTGGTGGTGGGTGGTGGGCTTCAGGAAGGAGAAGTGAACGCAGTGGTGGTCAGTCCAATGGGGTTCGGTGGTGTGAGTGAAGGTGATGTGGCTGCTGGCGGAGAATATGGCGTCAAGCGTGTGTCCAGCTGAGTGGGTGGGCGAGGTGACCAGTTGCTTGAGGCCGAGGTTTGCCAGGTTGTCCAGCAGGGCAATGGAATTGCAGTCGCTGGTGTTCTCTAGGTGGAAATATAGGTCACCGAGGAGCAGTTAGTCCGGGGAGGCGAGGGCGTGGGAGCTGATAGCATCAGAATAGGGGGCAGGGCCTGGCGTTCTGTAGAAGAGGGTTCCTTTCAAGGTGGTGTTGGTGTTGATGTGTATCTGAAACTGTAGGTGTTCTGCGGCATCCAGGGTGTCGCTGGTGTTGGTGGAAATCCTGATGGTACTATGGCGATTCCTCCTCCTGGTTTGTTGATACACACTCCCCAGGTTAGATTCATATAAGAATTTGAGCCTCAATCAATGCTTTCTCCCTTGCGAGATAGACAGTGTTATTGCTGGTTTGAAAAATGGGAAGGCTCCCGGTCCAGATGGAATACCTGCAGAAGTATATAAACTTCTGAGAGACGAGCTTGCGCCAGTCTTGATCCAGTTAATGAACTCGATTCTTATAGATTCCTCTCCGATCCCATCCTTCTGGAATGAAGCTATTATAACTTTAATACTAAATCTGCAGAAATATTCTAGAAAATGTGAGTCCTACAGATCTATTTCACTGCTCAATAAGGATTATAAAATTTGTGTGCAACTGCTTGCAAGGAGGTTGGATAATGTGATCAGTGATTTAGTGCATATTAATCAGAAAGGCTTCATGAGAAATCGACATCTAGGGGACCTGACCCACGATCTAGTTGCTGCAATTGATATTGCATCCACTTTTAACATGCCTCTAACTATATCCATGATTGATGCTGCCAAGGCTTTTGACCAAGTGAGCTGGCTCTTCCTGCAGGCGGTAATGGACCGTAATAACTTGGGTGAAAAGTTTCTTAATGCAATTAAAACTATATACAAGGCTCCATCAGCTCAGGTTCTGGTTAATGGCATTCTATCCCCACATTTTAAGATCGAAAGGGGACACAACAGGGTTGCCCTCTCTCCCCTCTTCTCTATAATCTTTATATTGAGCCTCTGGCTAGGAAAACCAGGGCAGATCAGAGAATTATACCTTTTCAACACCACCACTGGGCCCTGAAGGAAGCTCTATATGCAGATGATCTTTAGATATACATGCAGAACCCCCTATGTGCTCTGCCAGCACTTTTGGAAATTATTGTTAGTTTTGGAGAAATTTCAGGTTACTTAATTAACACAGATATATCCGAAGTAATGAATTGGAATGGCCCTTTGGATAACCCATTGGAGAAAGACGAAATCCGATATTTAGGGGTCAAAGTGGTCAAGAATCTGGCAGAGATGGCTCAAGTGAACTTCGAGCATCATCTAAGGGAAACAAAGAAGTTACTCCTTCAATGGTCACACCTACGTCTCTCTATTTTAGGTAGAACTAATTTAATAAAGATGGTGGTACTACCAAAATTCACCTTTATCTTTAACGCTATCTCTTTATCCTTTAAAAATGAATGGCTAAGGCGATTGCAGGGGGTATTAGTTAGTTTCATTTGTTCCTATAAAAAAAACAGAATAGCATGGAAAAAACTGAGAAAGAAAAAGCTAGATGGAGGAATTGCACTTCCGGATTTTCAGCTTTACTACTGGGCATTCCAGCTGAAAAATGTTAGATCACTACTTTATAAGGGGTATCTTTCCCCTCGACTTCAGGCTCTGATAGGGTGTTTCCAGGACCAGGGTACACAGTTTCTTTATGAATTTTGCCATTCCAAGTATTACAAAAGAGTTAGACTAAAAACTATTTTTAATGCCTGCAGCATCTGATATGCAGTAAGAAGAAGACTGGGTATCCCATATTACAGTGAGTTGGCCCCAATCTGGAATTCTCCCGGTACTCCGATGTGTCTCCAGGATGTACTAGCTAAGCCATTGATAGAGGGAGGAATTGTGCAGCGGGGACAGCTAGTCAGTGGGGGCTGTGTTAGCTCTTGGGAATCCTTATCTGAAGTAACTAATGCTAAATTATCTAGGTTCAAATACGTGCAAATTAAAGGTTGGTTGCAAGGAGAACCTGAGGCTGGGTGTTCTATGGGATGGGAGAAGGGAATTACCGGCCCACAGAGCCAAATGAAAGAGGTTTCAAAGTGGTGTTGGGCATTTATACAAGCTGAAGATGCATCTTGCCCACCCTCTACAGAGGGATGGGACCTGGTGTTTCCCGCACTTGATCTTCCGTATCTCTGGCGGGCCTCAATGAAGATTCTCTGGTCTGTGGTTAAATCTGCCCCGCTGCTGCAGAACCACTTGTTTACCATATATAGGGCTTACAGGACCCCTAAAAGGCTTGCTAGAATAGCTCTTCAAGATAAGAGTGGTTGGCCGAAAAGTGACCTAGAGGGGGCAGATGATATTCATCTTTGGTGGCAGTGCCCAGGGATTCATACTTTTTGGGAACAAGTGGGTAAGTCGATCTTGTCTATTATAAATAGGCGTGACAAGATAACTCTTCCAATGGTTGTATTTGGGTTATATGAGACTGTCTAGAGGAGTCTGTGTGTAGATTGGAGAGACCTCTGATGCATCTCTTTTTCTATTTGGTTTTGATAGCCCGGTGGGAAATATGTATAAAGTGGATCTCTAGTCTCCCCCCCACTCATAGTGATTGGTTGTTGTCAGTTAAGAGAATTTCTGATTTAGACTGTAGTAATGGCTCGGGTAGGTCCGTTAGAATGTGGGAACCCTTTTTTGTTTTTTATAGAAACATCTCTGCAGGCATTAGGCCAGTGTGAAATAATTAGACTTGAGTTTTGGTTTCGGTAAGAGTCCAATGATTAAGTCTTTAAGATCTAACAACTAGGAGGATGGGGGCAGACTAGGTCTGCCCTCCCCCTAAGGCTGATGGGGGCCACTCACTACCTGAGCTCTGGTGAACTATCAGGCCGAGGTCCTGGGCCAGAACGCGATGTGGCTTCTCTTGTCTGTATTTGGCTATATATGAGGACTAAAGAAAATAAATAAATAAATAAATAAATAAATAAATAAATAAATAAAAGACTTTACACCTATTCCTTGGCCTGGGTGCCCCCTTCCTCAGCCCCAGGCTGTAGCTGTGCACCTTGCAGCAGCAGGCAGAGCGTTGGATTAAATGAGAAAGTGTGTGAAGAAGTTACAGAGCTGTCTAAATACTGACAGCACCTGAGGGAAAAAAGCAGCGCTTACATGTGAATGAGTGGTTGGGATGTGTGTGTGGGTGGGACGTACACAGTTGAGGAGATGCAAGGGAGTACCAGCAAAAGAAGAGAGCGGAAAGACAGTGCGGAAGAGGAAAGAAATATGCACAGGATGGAGTTTAGAATGAACTCGGATGGAAAAATACCTAACACCCGAAAGACACCAAAAACCAGTAGCCTTTCTACATACCTCGATAAAGTTTGTCACAGTCTTCTATTTTCAGAATTGAATCATTTCCAATACTAATTATTCACACAAAATCCTTGTTACTCATTTATTTGATACTGCTAATGAGCATTGGAAAGGTAAATAGGTCTGGATTGTTTTAGGCGCCTGCCTGTTGTCATATGTCAAGATGCAATAACAAATTGATTAAAGAGTGCACCCAAACACTGGTCAGATGGTATGCTTTGTGGAACTCAGCCACAGAAGTTTAGTTTTAAGCCATGCCAATAATTACACAGGCCGAATCTCTTGGAAAAGATTCTTCATTGTGCTTCGTTGGCCATGCTCCTTTTAGAGACCCTCACATTTTTCTTACCGTTTAAAGCACTGGTCAAGCTGCCTCCTATTACCTCACCACTCACCACTGCTTTAAGTAGGGAGGCCCCCAACAAGTTAACCTGGCAGTATTTAAAAAGTGACTTTGAAATAGGTCCCTATTGGGCCCTATATTTATGTTCTTAACTTTAAAGCTAAAGCATTAGTTGATTTATCAATAACAGTGAAAAAAAAAACTCTAAGGGGATCCATCCGCCATGCACTCCCTGTTTACATTTGATGTGATTTACTTCAGCTTGCATCCCTTAGCAGTACTTGCTTTTCCCACATGTTGTCTTTCTATAGTTGTGTTTATGGAACGTATGACACTAGAAGAGTGCAAGTGGTGAACTGAGTCGCAGGTTTCTGGGTGAGTTAAGGTTGGAGATGAGTCTGAAAGCAGTACAGGTTTCTCACAGTGCCTGTCAGTGGGTCATACAGGTAATCAGACAACATCTTTTCCTTGGCCTCGCTGCAGAGTGCACAGAGGGAAGGTAACCTATGTGCCATTTGTAATTGTGTATCTTAGGGGAAGAGGTACATAACAGCCTAACTATTGAAGGTGGCAAAGGATAAGCACATGCAGCACTGACAGGTGAGTGGGCGGAGAGTTTGTGAGTGTGAAGGAAGGGGAAGTGGAAGAGATGAAAAGACGTAGGTGCAGGAGAGAGTGCAAAAGATCGTGCTGAAGAGTTACGAGATGACATGAGAAATGCAGATTAAGGACAGTTAGAAAGATAGGGAGAAAAGGGCTGTGTCTATCAAAGTGACAGACTGCAGAGGGAAGCGGGCTGAAGAAGGGTTAATGGGACACTGGAGGCCACCACACCTTCTTACCCCTGCTTAATAACGTTTATTTCAGTGTCATACTTTCAGAATGGAAACATGTTCCAATTATTTCTTTTTAAGTTATATGTATTGTTTTACGATAGCAAAACAAATCAATTGGTACTGCAGTCACGAACGATACACAGTCTTCTATGCATGTCCTTTGTAGCTGTCCCCTTTAGGCCCGCAGCAGGGGACCTTGCTGAGAAATGAGTTTACGGCACTAGGAATCAGGACGTGTAGACTGGCAGCAATAGAGTAATTGAACCCAGGGAACATGATGCTTAATATTCGACTGGTGCAGTTTATGGACATTTTTAATGACCTTGTTAAGGTCAAGTATTCCATTCAGAGTGGGCCCAAGGCTGAATCTTAAAATTTGATTGGTGCAGGTTATGGACATTTCAAGGAATTTGTTAAGACCAAATACTCGGTTCATGGTGCTGTGTGGCACAAGGCTGATGTTCCTGGGGGTGGGTGACGGGATTACAGATGGCTCGAAAAGGGGTGAAGTGGCAAGCAGCTGGGTGCCGGTTCTTCCAGACATCTCACAAAGCGAAAACCAAAGCGCAAGTGAAATTTTAAGGTATGGCCACAGCGCAGTAGCTGCATTTTCCATGAATGGTACAGGGGTAATTAGTGAGGAGGTAGTAATGCAAATGGGTGGACAGCAGAATGGGATGCCTGTTTGACACATCCAAGCAGGGGCTATGACACATAAATCATATCACTAATTCACAGCCATCTTAGAGACCAACAGCTGCCTAATGAGGGCTAGCCACAAAGTGTGTCTAGTATGGGAGTACAGATGCTGGCTTAGAACCCAGCACAAAGCTTGGGTTCACAAAGGTTGCAAACAGGCTGGCTGAACGGAGTTCAAATGGCCAGCCAAAGCATAGGCAGGGCACCACAACTGCAGGCAACAGGTTGGAATGCGGGTGCCAGTGGGGCAGGTGCAAGGATACAAATGACGGGTGCATAAGAGCATAGGGTACAGCACAGTGATGGACAACTAGGCACTATAGATACTGCTGTTGCATGGTCGGGAAAGCACTTACTCAACACTAATAGGGCAACTTGCTAGCGCTTATTTCAGGTCGTTCTTGGGGTACTCTTCTATGGCAGGGCAACTGGCATAGCAAACCTCATCCCACTGTTAATTAAAGGGAACATTTGGTGGGAAGAGTTTATTGATATATTCTCTATGCTAGAAATTCAACAGGCGGAATTGAATCTGCTAAACCATGGCAAGAGGGATGAGGAAAAGTAAAAAAAGGTGCCAAGTTAGGAAAGAAAGAACCATAGAAAACTGGATGGATGCCTTCTCTATGATGAGCTACTTCACAGTAGAGAACTGCCTGAAAAACACCACAGCACTCTGGCTTCATGAACACAACAGACAAGAAGCCCAGACAATGTTCCAAGATGATGTTTGTTTGCAAAACGATCACGGCTTTAGGCTCCCTGTGCAGACATGTCCCAGTATCGAAGCTAACAGCCAGAGAAGTGTTAGATAGAAGCGAGCATTCCTTTCGGTATGCGGCCAGCAAGGCAAGACAAATACACTTCTGGGGGGAGGGGATAATCAAACCAGATGGATGGAGTAAACCACTTAGAGGGGCCTCTGCACTATGCTGGAAGTCTGAGAAAGGTTAGTGCAAAAGGGGCCCAGCTTGTACGCTCAGGCATGTTTGTAGTGCACGTCTGAGTGGACAACTGGCCAACAAGTGGGGAAAGTGAAAAGGGCAGCTGTGAAGAAAGACCTCTACCTCCACAAAAACAGTAGTGAAGAAGGCAGGCAGGGCCCCAACTTGGGGTGGGCGAAGATTTGTCAACAATGGTGCATCAGACAATAGCAAGCCACAAATGGAGAATATTTGTAGCTCCAACAACTATAAAGTTAGCCATCCCTAAGAAGCTACTCAAAGATTATCATGGGCCCAAAGAGGTACAGCTGCTAATGGCTGGTTTTGAGGAAGAGTTCACAGTCCCCTAAGAGGGGCAGTTAGTGGACAGGTGTAAGAGGAACCTAAAATCAGAGAAGTAGCACCTAGGGGTCCTGAGGCAAAAACTGGGGGGAAAGCAGCAGCTAGGCTGGATTGAAGGCCCTTTCGATAGCTTCCATTTCTAGACTTTGTGATATCCTGATTAGGGATTCGTCCCAAAGAACCAATAACTAAGTTGACCTTCCCTGGGACTGAGCTTGATTAACTTCAACGTGTCTGTAGGTTGCCTGAGGACAAGGTGGCTGAACTAAAGCAGGTGGTGGCAAGTACAGTGCTAAAGTAAAATCAACATTAAGAGAGATACAGGAGCTCAAGTTTGCTGGGAGCATGATCCCAGTAGATATGGCTTTCTCAGAGTGTCTTGGGAAGCTCAATGGGGGCCTGCGCAAAAAGCAGCATCATTTTAAACTGACAGCTGGGGTCAAATATGACCTGCAGATGTGGATTCTTCCTACCAGACTTCAATGGTACACTGAGTTTGAGGTAGCCGTGTGCAACAGTGATCAGCTTGAGGTATTTACTGATGTGGAAGGAACCAACGTTTTTGGGGCGATATTGGGCAATGAGTGGTTTGAAGGGAGGTTGCCAGAACACTGGAAGGAGGGGGGCATCACAAAAAACACATCACTTTATTGGAGGTCTTCCCGACAGAAATTGTATTCTGCTTATGGGAAAGCAAGCTTACGAGCAGTCAGATTACACTGTGCTCAGACAATCACACAGTGATACAGCTAGTGAACAACAGTAGAGCCAACTGCCCTCACATCCTTAAACTGTTCCGACATTTGGTGGCAGCTGAGCGAGAATGCTGGGATAAAGATAAGGCATGTCCTGGTTGTGTTAGCGCTGTTTCCATGCACTTTCTCAACTGCAGCTGGACAAATTCAGGCAACTGGCCTGTCAGGTGCATGCAGACATGACTGCTTTTCCACCAGAGGTGTGGGAGATGTCAGACCTGACTAGATGGTACTGGTTGACAATAAGCTGGCTCTCCAGGCTCCTAACAAGTGTTTTATGATGTTTTGTCAAATCATAGGGTTGCAGGAGTTGGGTGGAGACCCAGTGGCAGCAGAAACGTTTATATTCTGAGCTTATGGCAAAGGATGAACTAAGGCCTGAACACAAACACATCTGTCAGTAGTGGCATAGTTTGCCAACATGGTATCTGCAAGTGATCTTACTAAATAGCAGGGCTGCACTGAAAAGTTGGGGGCTCACATGCAGGTAACTCAGAGACAAACGGATGCCCAATAACTTTAAAAGGCTGAAAGTGATGCTTTAGGCAGTGCAGACAATATGCAATAACCAAATTGAGAGTGCACTATTCAAGGGAGTCTTTTTGGTGGCATTCGTTGGGGCCTTCCGTGTCAGCAAACTTAAGGCACCATCAAAAACTGATGCAGGGGAGGTCTGTTTAAAATTGGATAATATGCAGATGAATGAGAGGTTTTGGTAATAAGACTAAAAAAGTCTATGACAGACCAGAAAGCAAAGGGTAAGCTCTTTCACACTGACTGCCTATCAGTTGGGGATTACTGCCCAATATGCCTCCTGGGGCCAGATCCTTTATTATCTGCTTATGAAACATAAATGACTGTGTTATAAGGCCTCAGGGATGGTTGCCTGCACTTGGATTTTACAATATAGGTAGTACACCTGAATTGTGGCAGCCATTGTTAGGCAGTAGCATCTTATTAGTCTTGTTCTGCCTGTTCTGATCTACATTCCCGGGACCCTACTTATCCATCTGGCCCACAGGGGGGGCGGCCAATGTTCATACACCTTGATAGCTCCTCCCTGAGCCATTTTGTATTTATGGGGGTCACGTGAAAAGCGCAGCAGAGAGCAGGCCTAGTGGCCCAGTGCTTTGGCATCTGCTCTTTTTTAATTGAGGCTGCGACAACAGTAGCACAGCATGGTTTGAGACATGACGTCATTAGGCATTAAGAGAGTAGGCAGATGGGATTCAAAGGCATTCAGGAACTATGTGGGATTGAATTTGTGTTGAGCAAATGATTTATGTTTAAACAGGGGGACTAGACCATGGAAGAACAGTATAGCTGATGGTGCACTCATATATCGCCAGAGGCCAGCACTACAATCGGACTTGGCTATGGAACACCAACAAACTATGGTGTGGCAGACCAGAAATGAAAAGGGTGCAGCTAGTCCCAACAGTGGTGAGGACCTTAGAAACAAGGGCCACACCCAATGTGTTGGTGGTCCACTTAGAGGGGCAACAACTTGACGACACTGAGGAGAAGATAGGTGGTGAATGACAGGAGGGACCTGACTTTGATAGCTAGAATGCTGCGACCTATGCACATTCTGTCATCTGAAATCATACCTAGATTTGAATGCAGAGAACCCTGGACGCACATCATGGTCAAGAGTTCTAGGAGAATACTCAATGTCACAGTGGGCAAATCCTGCAAAAGCATGGGTTGGGACTTCAACAGGGCAAGGGGTGATCAACTTCTGGGTGCAGAGATTCTAAGCAAAGGATAGGGTCCACGTGTCCAGTGTGGACATGGACATGTTTCTACTAAACATCACTGGGACACTGGAGCTCGCAGGGTGTACATAAGCAGGCTGTTGTTGAGCGGCAGCAGAGGAGGGCAGCAGCTAAGAGTCAAAAAATCCATTGCAGGATGGCTGAGAGCAGAATTAATTGGTAACAAAGGAGATCGGCTGTGTAATACCAATCACCGAACATAAGTCATCTGTTAACTCAGTGATTTAAATGGAAATACGGAAGTGCAGGTGTTCATTATTTAGAGTACCTGCTTGCACCTAAGATGTGCCGGTACACTCCCACTAAATGTACAGCAGAAGTGCTGAGAAGCTCCAGTACGGTCCCTCTCAAATTAAAGAAGTGCAGATAATCAATAACACACAGTAGCTACCCTTTTAAAGCACAGTGTAAACTCTTAAAGTAATTGATAAATGAATGTAATGCTTTCAGGAACACCCTTGAAATGTATCAGACCCTGCGCTCTGTTTGGGACCAGCCACAGTGCTGCAGATTAGAATGGGCTTACTAATCAATGGCCCGTTGGGTGGGACGCCCTGCGCCTTTGTGGCTTTCCTACTCCATGTACCTTTTCCCAGAGGTGACAGATGTCTGGATTGTGTGCCTACTGTTGTTCTGCTCTATGAGGCCCAAGCCCCTTTTTCTGCCATTTGCTTCTCTTCACAGGGGAGGTTACTGAAAGCTAGAAGGGTTGGAGAAAAATCTAGGAGCTCTTTGGGTCCAAAACCTTTTAATGCTGGTTCTCCTGGAGTCTTTTATGTCTCTCTCTAAAACATGCCACAATCAGGCTGCTGCCTCTGCAATTTGTGGCACCTTGTTTTTGTGGATGGGGGAGAGGTTGACCTCACTATGGTGTGTACCATGGGTAATTAAGATCAGCTGGAAGTGCACACACAGCTTCTCTCTAGACCAGTTTGAGCACAGATGCTAAAAGACGTAAGTAGTGCTATAGCAGCCTTGTACTGGCCTTCTGTTCCATACAGCTCCTATTTTGCTTTTAGAATGCGCACAAGTTTGAGATAACAAAATATTTACAACTTTTTTGCATGCAAGGGCCACTTGTCATCATACTCTGCTTCTCTGCCATCACTCTTTGTATTCACATTTGAGGATGGGTATTGCTGTCTTCAAAGGCTCACTGAGACAGGTCAGGACCGGTAAGGTCACGCTGCCGGCATGACATGAGCATATGGGATTTTCATGGGTGTGCCTGTGCACATATATATTTTCTATGAGAACGGACGGTTGGCCAAGTTGTGTTATTGATCCTACCATAATGCAGGCTTGATGTAATGCATTTAATTATTGTGATGTATTGAAATATTTAATTATTGTTTGTAACATACATTCCACATGGCTCCCCTCTATGGGGCCCTTACAGAGTCCTTCTCATTAGCACCAAGCAGCTGCATCAGTTTTGAGGATTACTCATTACACCACTCCCCACAAAAAACAATAACTTATGTTTGTAGCTTTATATGGGGTGGGGGCAGATGGCCTGCCATTAAACCCCCTTGTAAACATAGTGTAAATGCAGCATGTGCCTGCATTCTTATAGCTTACAAGTTGGGATTAGATGCTGGGATGAGCAGGAATGGAGACAGGGCTCCCCTATGAAAATGAATGAGGGCCTTGTTAGAGATAGTCTGATGATTGCTTGTTCTTCCTGAGCTCTGTACGTTTGGTAGATGCACAGTCGGAGGAGTGGGACTACAGTTTCTATGGATCAAGTGAGCAAGTTTCTAGGCATCACTTTTCCTTTTGTGTGTCTGATTACGGCTACAGCAAGGCTGAATGACAGCCAGATGCAGGATCTCACACTTCATTGTGCCTATGTTGTGGGTGCTCCGCAGCCCCAGAACTAACTGCCCAGAGAAGCATTGCTTTACTCTAATTCACTAAAACAGACTCAATTTACCTTTATCCCACCCTGATCACCAGTGGGAAAGAATGGAAGGAGCAAAAACGTTTAAAATGCAACATTCCTATCTTTGCTTTTTTCCGTCTATTGTATTTTTTTTATTATGAAAAGGAAACCATATAAATGTAACTGTAATTACCCTGTGGTTGATGGAGATATGTGTGTATGCTGGGGTTCTCATGGCATACAACTGTATAGTAGCACATACAAATAATGTTATTTCCTTTTATAGGCTTGCGTGCTATCTCAGAAAACATCCACAATTTTCCTAAAAAATGTGCATTAAACCAACTTTGACTTTAAACTTCCAAATGTCAACACTCATTTTTCTTTCAAAGGACTCGTGCCTTCCTTTCCATCCTCTACATGTCCCCTGTCTTTAAGCATGACCTACTTAAACTCAAAAGCATGTTTGTCTTAATTCCTGTTATTGTACCCCTGTGACTCATCCACACCGTATTACAAAGATCAAAACCTCTCCTTTAAAAGTCATAGTCAACATTAACTACAAAAAAGACCACTAACACTGGGACCTGGAGCAGCGTACTGCCCAGAAGTAAGCACAGCAATGCCTTGCCTGGGGTAGTGGATGTTATATAATGCAATTACAGTACAATTTGTAAATCACACTAAAACAAATACCATAATACTCAGCAGTCAGACAGTTGATCGTTAGTTCATATAGGCTGCTTAATAGTTCCCTTTACTGCTTGACACTCTTACACTCACATAAAACACAACTGCTAATGGTCATTTTTATCACCCAGTACTGTACTAGTCCACAGCAATAAACAACCAATTACCATTTGAACTGACATGGAATCACTGAAGAGATCTGCCCTATGCCTCTGGCCAACGGAGGTCTCAGCGAATTCTTGCCATCTCACAATGGCAATCAGAATTGGGATGATGTTAACAGGTCCGTCCCAGCAAATCTTTCCACCACTCATCCCTTTAACCTATGACTGCTTGGGACCACAAACTTTAAATAATATACCTCAGAATGGAAATCCAGTGCACCACCCAGCTACGTGGACTGTGAACCTAGGAAATAACATAAAGGGACCTGTAGAACTGCTCAAAGCTGCCAGCTTACTGAAAACTGCATGCCTGTCTCTCACACTTAATCCATCACACCACTAAGTACTGTGTCCCATAACACGATAAATGTACTTCAGTGGTCCTTGTGCACAACATGGAAACACTTACACACAGCATCAAAACAAAGGCAAAACACTCGGCCCTAACAAGTACTACACATCTCGTGTTAAACTGATGCATATTAATTTAGTTACCGCATCCCCGCAGGGTCCGACATTTGTCACACACATCGCCATAGCAGTCCAGCTGAAAGCATGCTGTACTCTAGGAGAAAAAAAAAGCTAGCACTCGCTGGCACTTTATTAATCTAATTACTGTGAGGATTGTGGTAGCTTTAAGGGGAGGGAAGACTTCCAATCAGCTTTTATTTGCAGTATAGCGTTTTGCGTTTCTTTGGCCATCCAGTGCTTAGACTGACTGCGCATATATCTATCTTCCTGATATCACAGCTTGACTAGAATGCATGACAGTGAGTGGACCTGCCCGCCCCGGCACAATACATTTTGTCCTGGGTTCCAAGAGACCCCATGGTTTGTTCTGTACAAATTGTCTGTAAACTGCCTTCTGATTGATCAGGCTTTGTACCCCCTTGGCTGCCAGTTGCCGGTTACTAGACTTAAGGTCACTTACACCGAGGAAGTGTAATGGCCTGTTAAACATTTTAGTATTAGCTGGTTATGACTGTTGAAGCCTTGTATTGCATCTTCCACTACCTTTCCATCCATCATTGTGCGTGTGGCAAATGCCACACGCTGCTTTCGACTGTTGAGAGAAGCTCTAGGCAGCTCGGCTGTTAAGCAGGCATTCTGACAGGAGTGAGAAATGAATAAAGAAGTGTTTTGCCTTACTTTGCCTACTCATCATTCCACAAATTATTTTGGGACGACTGCGGGATACGATCAACACTGTCTTTGCTGCACTTCCATATCCAGTTTCAGAAAAGTGGGGCAATGTTTAGAACCTCCGGCTGGCTTCTCAAGGCTCATTCTCCCAGCGTGACGAGGTAGGAGGAGTGCTTGTTAACTGCTGGTACCTCCCATCACACGTCCACACAGGCCTCTGGATGTCCTGCCAGCAGCTGATGACCTCTTCACTCTGCCTTGACTGGCCCCTGGGAGGAGTTCAAAAGCTGTACCGTGAGTGAATTAACCGATATAATTCACTGAAATTTAAAAAAAGCTATACCTTAAGTGAACACTGGAGGGAGCCAGATCCTCAAAAGTGATATTAAGGAATCATACATAAAGAATACTGCATGCTTAAACATTCTTAAACTGGTATTACATTTAATTTATAATAAGTGTAATCCCCGCAGATTAATGCTATCATGGCTGACATGATGAATGCAGTGGCAATGCCCAGCACGTTTTTGAAAGTGCCAGGACCACCTACAGAAAGCTGGATGCAATGGATCAGATTTTTTTAAAAACATTTGGTAGTCTACTTCAGTAAGCGGGTTGAGGCTAAATTTGTGTAACAACCCACCACATCTGAAGTGATAACATTTCTGAAGGAATTGTTTTGTAGCAAGAGTTTCCACATCAGTTAGTCTCTGACAATGGAGGCAGTTTCTATCCCAAGAAATTGTTACATTCTTGAAAGTAGATAACATAGAACAAGTATGGTCATCCTTGTACCAACCCCAATGCAATGGGCAGGCTGAACCGGTCAATTGCCTAGTCAAGGAATCCATTCAAATGACGTTAAGGTCTCATATTCTCATAGAGGCGGCCCTTAGAACGAGACTTTGGTCATATCGCCCCACTCCACACAACACTACAGGTAGAACAGAACACCCTTTGAGTTGCTCAGGGGTAGATTAGCCATGACACAATTGCAGCCATACTGGTCTTTAGCATGGAAGAAATGGGAAGAGGAGAACATGAAGGAAAAATAGACCAAAATGAAAAAGTTAGCAGACAAGCACAAAAAAAACATGAATAGCAACTATAATGCTAGGAATACAGTCAAGGAGATGAGTGTGAGTGCTGGTGACTTGGTGGAGTGAAATATCAAAAGAAAGGAGCAAATATGAGCAAGTACAGTGAACCAAGATGTGTAGATAAGACCAAGGGCACTGCTGATGTATTAGACAATGGTAAATGGTGGAATGGATCAAATGTAGTTGGCATTAGATCATCAGAACCAGTCACAGTCAGTAACCATGAAGTTCTTCATAGTAGTGTACCTGAATCAAGCAAAAATGTCAACAACAGTGAGCAATGTAGAACAAGCTATGCCAATGCTGCAAACGGTAACTCTTCTAACATGGCTTCAACTACGATTGTGTCCAACTCCAATGATGCTGTAATGACCTGAAGAACTATTTACCACCCATCAGGTTCAAAGATTATGTAGAGAACTAATTGTTGATAAAAGGGAAAAGATGCAATGTCCTGCTAAACATTTTAGTATTATCTGGTTGTGATTGTTGAACCGTTGTATCACGTCTTCCCGTCCATCCTCGTGTGTGTGCACGTGGTGAATGCTATGCGATGCTTTAGAATGTTGAGAGAAGCTCTAGGCGGCTAGGCCATTAAGTGGGCATTCTGACAGGAATGGGAAACAAATAAAGAAGTGTTTTTGCATTCCTTCGCCTCCTCGTCATTACAGAAGCCACTGAAGCTATATGTTTTTTGAGCAATTACTTTTTGGCTATAGGCTGAGGTATTCAAAACGACTGCGGGTTTGGTTTCCCAAGATACTAGAGATATCACCCATAGCACTGAAGCGTGCTTTGCTTTCCGGCCCAGACTAAGGAGTCAGCTGCAGAGAAACAGGTAGGAGGGAAGGATGATTAAACTCTTTTATAAATATTTAATTACTACCTGTTTAACCTCTCCATATTTACTGTTAGGCCATAGAAAATGGTGACTTTTCCATATTTCAGTCTCTGTCTGATTACTTCTGGGCTGTATGGGTTCTGATTAAGCTGCCATTTAACATAAAGCAGCATCACAAAAAAATGATAGTTTCCTCAAAAAACATTCTGCCCTGCAGCAGCTAGTCAGTGCGATCCAAATATCACTTTGGTGCTGGTGTAGACAGATCCTTTACAAGACTTCACATCGGTGAATTATTGCATACCTACAGCACTTTCAATCCCTGATGAGTGCTTTTAGTAAATCCTGGTGTGCCTTGAGGCACTAGAACTCCTGCTGTGCATGAGTGGTGTGACAGGGACTGGTGGATATTACATGGAAATGTTACAATTATGGCTGTAATGAACACCCACCAGTGGCCCTCTTGCAGTCACACCACTGCCACAAGTGGCGTTGGGGGTCGCAGTGTTAGCAGTCTGGCCCCGTCGATCCTGGGTGATAAGGACCACCGTAGGCCCTACAGATGGTCATACTCCTGCCCAGCTTTGATGCAGTTGTGAACCATCATGGGCCTGGTGAAGCAAGTACTGATGGCCGTGAGAAGCCCCCTTTTGCAAGTACTAAAAATGTTAACTGAATGAAAATGATCACATAAAGTGGATTTTAAATTTTCTAAAAAAAGGCTTTATTATGAAAAACTGTGCATATGTTATGATGCATTCTACAGAAGAGACATACTCTAGTTTTTGAAAATCATTAGCAGGTGCTGGCTTACTCCCAGCAGCTCCCACCATTGTTGCTTTGCTACACAGTGTAGTTTATGTATGTTGAGGAAAATGTAACAATTTCAGCAGATGCTGAATTTTAAAACAACAGCTCATATTAAATGCAATAATAGGCGTCAGAATGAAAAGTATCCAGTGCTCCTGGAAGCTCTCCCAAATTGTAACGTGGACTGGTGCTTCAATGGGCAGCTATGCAGGACAGCAACATATGTCAGCCCTGCATAGTCATGTCATAATGCAACAGCCAACCGTTTTAACTGCTCGCAAAGCAGTGGACGAGGTGAATTGTACATGTTATGAGGATGATCATATAATGCTATGATTGCAATACAGAGTGAATATCACAGTACAAGTGTATACATGGAAGCTGCACGTCCAATGTAATATAACATCTTTGTGCAGAATGCAGTATGTGTATTTGTGGCAGGTAGTAACCTCATGAGATGTTTGTTAAGTGGCAGTTTCTTGTCTAACCAACACATTCGTCTTCTCCTAGATCATTAGCCCTGTTCACTTTGCATTTAGGGGCTTGTATTAGCATTTTTATAACTGGCAGGCTATTTCTTAACCTTACCAGGTCAGCCCTGCCAATTTTCCAGGTCCATGGGTGATGTGCTGTTCCAGTCCAGTCTTTTAATTCTAGGGCTTGTAGTCTTGTTTATTCCATTATACAACAGGACTCCAAGTCCCAGAAGTCAAAGGAAAAAGTCTGGACTGGTGCGGCACATTGTGCATGGACCAGGGAAACCTGGCAGCTGTGCAGGATAGTGGCCATTTGGCAAGTTGCAAGATGTTTGCCTGCTATTTAAGGACGGCTTCACTTAATGTCATCACATTTCTAATTAGCATCAACAAAAGTAAAAGTTGGTAAAGCAGGACTATGATGTAACCTTCTGTGCCGCAGCTCTTGCCTGGTAGTATACACTACTCTGCCAAATAAGGAAATACTGACCCTTCATATGCACTTATACACACATTCTGTTTAAAGTGTGTGAACTGGGGTTGCTTGTGCCATTCAACTCGATGTCTGGCTTTTCTCATTAACAAATAAAGTATGGGTTTAAAAGTCCCAGAATAAAAGGATTAGTTAAACTGGGCACCGGCTTGAAGCACCACACGTGTCATGGATCCACTTGACAGCTACGATGTGCAAATCATAAATATTTCCCTTTAATCATTTCCCTGTGCTTTGGGAATATGAAGTTTCTCATCTGACTTTGGTTAGCTGAGGCGTCCCTGCTGTGAATTTGGATGGCCTGTGTTTCTGCCCCTGTGGGAAACCAGGCAGTGTTGCAGTTATTATAAAGTTACTCCTATGGCCTTGCGGTGCACAAAAGAGGTCGTTTTAAGACCTATCTCGAGCATGAATTCTTGGGTCCGCTCAGAAGAAAGTGTCCCTCAAAGTGTCACACACAAGACAATGGAATGTTACACATAAGCAAACTGAAAATATGGACCACTCTGAGAACGCGGCAGCTACGCACACTTGCAACCGAACACCCTGCATGGTGTAGCGTGTTATCCATGCAAAGGGAGTGCTTCAGCGCCAAAATCGGATTAGTAAACGGTATACACGTTTCAGTACAATGTGTCACATTCATTGTCCCTATGTTGTTGAACACGCATCTATATTTTTAAAATGCTTGAAATCCTACGTACTTGTAAATGTGTTTTGCTCAAGCCGCTGTTAGAGGAGATGTTTTAAATGAAAAGCAGATGGAATCGATAAAATCTGGGTTTACTACTAGGAAAATGGAAAGCAGTTACGCCACGTTTGTACAACATTAAAGTTCTAGTCTTTTCTTTATCTTCACTCCCCATCACTCACGTTACCTAGTTTCAACTCTGGACCACGACCAATCAGAAGGCGCTGAACGTTCGTACTGAAAAGAGCTCTGCTTTCCCGCGTAACCATGGAGTCCCCAGATTCCCGTCGGCCCCGCCGGAGTTCGGGGCTGCTACTAAATGCTTCCTCAAGGACCACCGAGGCGCAGGTGCTGCGCGAGGCCCTGGGGCGTCTGAGCGGTGTCACGCGCTCTATTACAGCCAACATACAGTGCATTAACGGTAGCCTAGAACGGTGAGAGGGGAGTGCTCTTGGGGCTTCAAAGTGGGAAAGCCAGACAGTTTATATGGGGCCATCAGAATATTCGACATTTAATCGTGCAACCGACGTCAAGTAGCAATACAACACAGCCTACTAGAAAAGTTGTACTTTAAAAAAATAATTTAATGTCACTACTTAACGGCTTTAGCGAGCCAAAGATACAAGTTGACACGTTCCCCCTATATGGTGCCCAAGTAGCAATTATAAATGTAGTAACATTGCAGTCTATTAACCCCTTCGCTGCCAGGCCCTTTCTCTTCGTGTGCCGATTTTTTTTTTGGCTATTTGAGTCTGTTCGCGCTTAGTCCCTCATAACTTTTTGTTCACATAAGCTACCCGAGCCAAATTTGCATTCTTTTTTTTCAACATCCTAGGGATTCTAGTGGTACCTAAACCTTTTTGGGTTCCCCTTAAGGAGACCAAGAAATTATCCAAATTAAAGGGGAAATTTCGTTTAAAAAAAAAAAAATGGGAAAAAAGGGCTGCAGAAGAAGGCTTGTGTTTTTTTTTTTTTTGCCTGAAAATGGCATCAACAAAGGGTTTGCAGTGGTAAGATCACCATCTTACCAGCTTTCAGGAACAGGCAGACTTGAATTAGAAACCCCCATTTTTCAACACAATTTTGACATTTTACTGGGACATACCCCATTTTTACTATTTTTTTTGTGCTTTCAGCCTCCTTCCAGTTAATGACAGAAATGGGTGAGAAACCAGTGCTGGATCCCAGAAAGCTAAACATTTCTGAAAAGTAGACAACATTCTGAATTCAGCAAGGGGTCTTTTGTGTAGATCCTACTTGTGTTTCCTACAGAAAATAACGGGTGAAATAAAAGAATATTGAAATTGAGGTGAAAAAAACAGCCATTTTTCTCCACTTTTTACTCTGTAACATTTTCCTGCGATGTCAGATTTTTTAAAGCAATATACAGTTACTTCAGCTGGACTCTTCTGGTTGCGGGGATATGTAGGGCTTGTAGAGTCATCAAGAACCCTAGGTACCCAGAGCCAATAAATGAGCTGCACCTTGCAATGGGTTTTAATTCTATACCTGGTATACAGCAATTTATTTGCTGAAATATAAAAAGTGAAAAATAGGTATCAAGAAAACCTTTGTATTTCCAAAATGGCCACAAGATAAGGTGTTGAGAAGAAGTGGTTATTTGCACATCTCTAAATTCTGTGGTGCCCATACTAGCATGTGAATTACAGGGCATTTCTCAAATAGATGTCTTTTTTACACACTGTCTTACATTTGGAAGGAAAAAATGTAGAGAAAGACAAGGGGCAATAACACTTGTTTTGCTATTCTGTGTTCCCCCAAGTCTCCCGATAAAAAATGGTTCCTCACTTGCGTGGGTAGGCCTAGCGCCTGCGACATGAAATGTCCCAAAACACAATGTGGACACATCACATTTTCATGAAGAAAACAGAGCTGTTTTTTTGCAAGATGGGGTGACTTGTGGGGCTCTCACCAGGTTCTGTTACCCAGAATCATTTGCAAACCTCAATTTTGCCCAAAAAAACACCTTTTCCTCGCATTTTGCTGACAAAGTTCTGGAATCAGAGAGGAGCCACACGTTTCCTTCCACCCAGCATTCCCCCTAGTCTCCCGATAAAAATGGTACCTCACTTTTGTCGGTAGGCCTACTGCCCGCGAAAGGAAATGCCCCAAAACACTATCTGGACACATCAAAATTATCAAATACAAAACTACCTGTTTTTGCGGGCGACACCTGCATTTTTGGTCCTGGGCTCAGCAGCCGTCTAGGGAAACCTACCATACCCAGACATTTCTGAAAACTAGACACCCGAGGGAGTCCAGGGAGGTGTGACTTGCGTGGATTCCCCCAATGTTTTCTTACCCAGAATCCTCACCAAACCTCAAATTTAGCTAAAAAATCAAATTTTCCCCACATTTCTGTGTGGGATCACCGCACCGAGACAAATTTCATACCACCCAACGGTCCCCCTCAGTCTCCCGGTAAAAATGATACCTCATTTGTGTAGGTGGGCCAAGTGCTTGTGACAGGGAAGAGCCAAAAACATGTGGAAATTGAGGGGGAACCAAAGCGGGTCCAAAAGGGCAGATTGAAAAAAAAAAATGTAGGCTGACAAGTGCAGCTGAATTTTTATCAGTATAGATGACAAAATGCTGGGTGGTAGGAATTTTGTGGATTCCTGCAGATTCCGAAAGGTTCCATCACAAAAACGTGTGATTTCTAGCAAAGTTGGAGGTTTGGAGGGCATTGTGGGTAAGAAAATGGTACGGGGTGCATGCGAAACACACCACCCTGGAATCACCCAGATGTTTAGTTTTCAGATGTGTCTAGGTCTTGTGGATTTTTCTACATGGCAGCGTCCCAAAGTCCATAAAGTGCAGCCCTCACCATTCCAAGTGGGACGATTTTGAGAGTTAGCCATGCTCTCATGGCCCAAATGTAAAACCAAAACCCAAAATAATCAAATGTCTTCTTGCTTGCTGTGGGGTAAGATGTTTTATAATGCGGGGGAGAGCTGAAAGACTGTTATCCCCTTCAGTTGGGGTGGGGGAATAACCAGACCCATACTGGTTCGTAGCCACCACAACACTATTTTTTTTTTATTTATTCCCTGGCATCTAGTAGACTTTCTGCCCCCCCCAAGGTTGTGGATCAGGGGTAATTGCCCCATCTGCCCGCTGGTGGGCAGAACTACTTTGGCCCCATTTATTTGGGGTAGGGGTATGGCCATACCCCCACCCTCTTATTTTGGGGAAAAAAAGACTTCCCTGGTCTCTGGTGGGTCTTCCAAAAATAGGCCAATCTGCCCTAATGTGCCCCCATGGGGAGCGATCCTTACCAAAGAGGCTGCCCCCTAAAGAAAACATACACACACACACAGCAATCCCTGGTGCCTAAGTGGTTTCTGCCCCCCCCCCCTTTTCGGGGGCAGATCGACCTAATAGAAATACCCCGATCTTCCCCCAAGGGGAGCAGAAATGACCAAAAATAAATCTCACCCCTACCCCCACCCGGGGCAGATCGGCCTAATAACAGGCCGATCTGCCCCAAAGGGGGCGGAAATGGCCTAAAATAAATGACCCTCAAAACAACCTCAACATAGTCTCCTACGCCGACGATACCCAGCTGTTCCTCTCGCTCACCAAGGACCCCGCCACTTCCAAAACCAACCTCCACGACAGACTGCATGCCGTCTCAATCTGGATGGAGAAGAGCCACCTCAGACTCAACTCTGACAAGACAGAGATCCTCATCCTCTATTCCAACCGCTCAGCGTGAGATGACTCCTGGTCGTCAGCTACCCTAGGAACCATACCAACACCAGCCACACGCACGCAACCTAGGCTTCATCGTCAACTCATCACTCACCATGACCCAGCAAGTCAACGCCATCTCCTTTTCCTGCTTCAACACCCTCCGCTTCCTTCACAAGATCTTCAGATGGATTCCCACTGAAAAAAGAAAAATGTCACCCACGCCCTCGACAGCAGCCGACTGAACTACTGCAACGCACTCTACGCAGGAACCCCTGCCAAGCTCCAGAGGAAACTACAACGTATACAGAATGCCTCTGCACGCCTCATTCTCAACATCCCTCACTGCGACCACATCGCAGCCCACCTCGGAGACCTGCACTGGCTTCCTGTCACCAAGAGGATTGCCTTCAAACTCCTCGTCCATGCTCACAAAGCTCTTCACAACACAGGCCCGGCCTACCTCAACAAGCGACTTGCCTTCCACACTCCCACCCGCCAACTCCGCTCTGCCAACCTTGCCCTTGCCGCCATCCATCGAACTACAGCTGGCGGAAGATCCTTCTCCCACCTCGCCACCAAGATCTGGAACACCCTCCCCACCCACCTTCGACGGACCCAGGTCCTCCTGACATTCAGGAAACTCCTCAAGACCTGGTTATTTGAGCAGTAACAGTCCTTCCCCCCCCCCCCCCCCCTTCTCTCAGCGCTTTGAGACCTTAGCGGGTGAGTAGTGCGCTTTACAAATGTTTGATTGATTCAGTGTGTGTATATGTGTGTGTGTGTGTGTGTGTGTGTGTGTGTATATATATATATATATATATCTATCCCAGAACTTTCTTATATCGCTTGGGACACAAAACAATCCTAAACAGTTATATAGTACTTAAACGACAAGGCACCATGATACAAATAATATTGAGTTTTATATACGTCATGATAAGTTCTCAACCCACACAAAAATTCTTGAGGTCTCCCTTTTTAAAAGGAGTAGCGTTTCTCAATGAATGTAGGTGCTAGACCTTTAAGCATAGGCCTAGGGAGGCCCTTTGCTCTATGATTGCTCATTTTCTAAATTATAAAGATAGGGACGAAAGTCTGCATTTTGTGTGTGACCAATGCCGGCTAGTCTATGAATCAAAAACAATAATGATCTTTCTGGATTATATCCGAGTCATGCAACTGCAGCGTAAAGCCTTCGAAAAGGCTAGAGCAAACTGAGAGCCGTGAATATTCAATACATGTCCTTATTTCTGGCTAAATTTAAAGTCTTGTTCGGTCCTGCTAGTTCTTTGTTTAAAACCCTGGAGGTGGTCTAGGTGAGGCTGGAGAAATGACCTTCCATGCAGCAGTGCCAACTGACCCCTTTGGGGACAGTGCACCAAGAGGCCCTGTTGGGGATTTGCCTCTAAAAAAGCATGCAACCGCTACTGCAATAGATTTTGGTCCCGCTCAACAAAGCGAGGCTTCATGGACGCTCCATCTGCATGTGTGCACCTCAAACAAGGAGAACTCTACCTTGGTTATGGACGATCCTCAAACTCATCAGCTTTCAGATGCACCCAAATGGTGCTCACGGCATACACAGGAAAGATATCGGTTTGGCCTTCTGAGAACTTACCTAATAAATAATGGACTGGGAGGGGGAGAATATAATTTGCCTTCTGTGGTAACTGACCTTCTTCTTCTCTTTTTTTTTTTTTTATTTAAGTATGTTCAGAGCTTGGTAATGGGGCGAGGGGATGGAGTACTGGTACAGGACACCTGGTTTGTTGTGTTTTTTTGTTGGTTTTTTTTTTACTTGTTGGAACTTAGTTTATTCCACGATAGATGCTTCAAGGTTCGAAAATATATGGGTATAATAACTTATGCAGATATGTAGTAAGGAAGGGGCTGTTGTAGGGCCAACCACTGTCTTGGGTCTATTGGTAACTTATTAGTGCAGACCCCACCGTGGCCATGGATAGTAGTAGGGTGACCTCAGTGGAGTGATTGACTGACTAGATCAGAGATGGATGCGGTGGGATGAGAAGATTCTATCTGCCAGCCTATTCTGTCTCATTTCCCTGATGCCTTGGGAATAACAGATGTGTGGAGGGCCCTCCAGCCAAAAGAGAGATGTTTTAGACTTTTTTCAGGGGCACACAACCTGTTTTCCCAACTTGATTACTTACTAATGCCCACTTCCGAGATGCATAGATTGACTGGCCTCGAATTTTGGCATGGGATCTGTCGAACCATTTACTGGTAGAACTAAAGCTATGGCTGAAACTAGGGTGCAAGGTGGTTGGCAGTTGACTGCCTGGTGGCTGGCTGACACCCTAACTGCAGAGCTCAAGTGGTAGATGCAGTTAATGCATATTTTGAGATGAATAATGGCTTGGTCCAGTCTCCCAGGACACTTTGGGAGGCATTTAAAGCTACAATGTTGGGGGGGAAGCACATTATTGGTTAACTAGCCGATAACGTAGGAAGCAACAAGAGGTCGTAGGTCTTGAAGTCCGAGTACTGGTACTGGAGTCACAGTACTTGAGTTTCCCATTGCCAGTTACACTTAGGAATTACCTTCATACACAGACTATTCTTCTGCAGACATGTTTGAATGAAGCAAGGTTGGCATGACTCAACACTCGTACTACGATAGATCAGTGGGGCAATATGCTTAGTAAAACTTTTCACTGGATATTCAGCAACTTGGCCAGACAGTACCGGATAGCCTAAGTAACTGATGGGGGGGTGGGGAGGGGAATTAGGGGGATGTCAGAGGAGACCTAAAAATAGATCAGAGGTTTGCAACCTACTCTATATTGTACTCCCCAGCCACAAATGGAATGATAGATTTTATAAGTGATATTATGAGATAGTTAGGGACAGAGGAGAGGGGACTTTTGGAGGGAGACATTGCTGGAGAGGAACTTAGTGAGCCATGAACCAATTACAATCTGGAAAAACTCAGGCTCCACATTGTTTCCTGGTGGAATGTTTGAAGCTTTGGATGTCTAGACTCACAGGACTGTTCCTGAGTATCTCAGAATCCTTAGAAATATTGAGGTGTCTACCAGACAACCTTGTATCTGAAATAGTAGTTACCCGCAAACCGAATCGTCACCCTAAACGCTATTCACCATATCACCCTATTTCCCTTCTCAATGTGCACGTAAAGATGTAAGGGGGGAGGCGAGGTATTGTTTTTGTTTTCTTGTTTTTACCTTTCTTTCTTGCTTTCCCTTCCTGACTGACTTTGAAAAAGCATTCGACTCAGTGGTGTGGGATTATTGTTTGCCCTTCTGAAGAAAAATAACTTTGGGCTCCAAATGTACTAATTATGTTTGGTTGTTATATACTGACCTGCCGGCATGAGTCAGGATATGGGGAAGAGAACTGTTTCTTGCTCTTCCCTATAGCAATTGAACCACTTATAGAATGGATTAGGGCGGACGCCCAAGTGAAAGGGTTTGACTGGATTATTGCTATAGTGGGCAGAATGGCACTGTATGCTGACAATGTTCTGCTGTTCCTCAGTGGTCTGGTCCGAGGGTCTTGCAGATCCTAAAAACCTTTGGAATGTTCTAGGAACTCATCATAAATAGAGCTAAAACATCCATATTCCTAACTGGTGATTCCCTACAGCACCTTGGTTGGGTGTGTGATCTCCAAGGGGTCTTACAAGTCTTGTATATATCTAGAAGATACCCAGACAGCCTGAAATAGATATAGTCAGCCGTAGATCAATTGGTTGCTAGGCGATGTAAAATTCTGGACAGTGCTCCTCTTATCTCTATTGCAGCACCTGGTGGTCTTCAAGATGGTAGCCCACCTCATTTGCGGTACTAACTACAGAAATTCCTGTTTGTAATCCCCCAGACCTTTTTCCCCTCACTGATCAGTTCTATTCTGAGGGGCTTTCTGTGGAATCGAGGTGTACCTGGAATCACCCTATAAAAATGTTTTCGATCTACTTATGAAGAGGGTGTGGCGGTAGATAATATTACTTTGTATTATAGAGCTGCATATCCAGTAACCCTTAACAAGTGATGTTATGACGCACAGGGGGGATCTGGCTTTTGCTTCAGAGAAATGGGCAATTCAGGTGGTACAAATGCTTCATTTACTGTACTGCTGGTCGACCCATGATACCCTTTCACCAGTACCAGAATAGAATTTCAAGTCTGAAATTACGAGAATAAGGCCTTGAGATGGAAACAGCTAACAAAGGAACAACTCCACCTTCCATGGTGGACAGGGCAACACAAAAGGATGGTGGACAGAGCGCTAAAGTTGCCCTAAGTGGGAAGGATATGCCCAGACATGGGTCCTGTGCTCACTGTGCCACTGGATCCAAGCTAGCCTGACTGATGAATGGTGATACCCTTAAACCGGTCCCAGAATGTTTGTGTCTGGTCCAGGGAAGGCCTGGCACTTTGGGCTGGACTATTCCCATAGGAAAGAGTCCAGACTGATTTGCATATGGCTGGGTCCAATCTAGGGTGGCATGGTGAGCAAAAGAATAATGGGTTTTAACCTATGTCTGTGACTGGGGGTGAGCGTCTGAAAAGTTTTGGCACGCTGTCCATCATCCTTTTGTGTTGTAAAAGTGACATATCCTTTTGATTGAAGTCAATTGCAGAAGATGCCATGTTGTTTAATGTGTAGAACGCCTAGAGCGGTCTATAAATTCTCCTTTATACATTTGCTTTAATTGGGCTGCAGCCTCCATTTGCGATAGCTTCCATATTTCATTATTTATGGCCCATCCGAAACGTTTTAAGTATGGTTTTATGGGGCGTAACAAGAAGACTTGTAAGTATACATCTTGTGAGAAGAGACTAAGGTGTTCTTTTACAGCTGTTAATGTGGAAAATTGTAACCATTGTTGACAAAGTTTGCCCACGCTGTATGTTGTCACAATACCAGAGTGTTGTGTAATGAGTTAACGAGGGTCAGGTCTACTAGCTCTAAAACTCCGTGTTTTGTTAACACAATGTCCATGACAACGATTTGTATCTACTGTTCACAATAACCAGCCGTTGTAACCTGAAAGTGTTGAATTAAAGGTGCTGTTCTGAACCCAACCATTGAGCTGTTCCTCAGTGACATTTAAAATCTTTTGACCATTATTAAAAATTAACTGGTGAGGGGATACTGGGCACATTCATTTCCTCTATAGTCGCCAAGCTTAATTAAGTTGTTTGTTGCCATTGAGAAATATAATTTGTAACTGAATAAATCATGCTCTAAATAAAGCCTCCCTACCCTGTATTTGCCAATCTTTTGTTCCCCACACATTCTTTAAGTCAATCAATTTCATCTAATACTCACAGCCCTCTATAGCTAACTGGGAAACAAAGGAATCTGAATAAATCAATGTTGTTTCTGTGAACAAAATTTCCCTTGCTTTTGTAAGGGTTAATCTGAAATAACCAAACTCTATATCTGTCACATCATGTCCTGTGAAATAAAATAACTTTTCTGCTTATGTTTTTGAGCTCCCCACTGGTGGAGTTGGACAATGTTCTATTGTGTATAAATATAAACTATTCTTGGTGTACCAGCTTGGTGCAGAAAATAATGTCTATAATGGTGCTGCTAACAGAATGGTTCCCCTTAATTTGCAGTGCTCATGTAAATCTATTCCCTTTCACATACAGTATAATATTCAAGCTCAGAAAGCATAGAAACAACTGTTTTTACATCCCCGGATTAATATAATTCATTGATACTTTAAAAACATATGGATTTGGATTCATTGCCGTAGGGTTAAAAAATATCAAATGGTACTTTAGCCCAAACAATCCAGTCAGTAATTGGAACAGCTGAAATGTTCACAAGGGACAAGTCTCTTCTGACCTTATGTGGGGAAAGGTAAGGTTTTAAAATCTCATCCACCTGTTCAGCAGCAGAGCGTTCAAGGTGACATGTATCAGAAGAAAAAAAACTGACAAAACCAATCCAAAGAAGAAAGGCATGCAAAGATAGAACTATCCACAGATAATACCATGGACGAACCAAATAATTATGTTTAAGCCAGATGTAGAGCTTGCGTGCCTTTGACACAGGTACTGTAGATGATGTTGAAGAATTTGAAGAAATGTCGGCAAAATACCCAGAAACATTCTTTGCAAAAACTGGAGCCAATGCAGGTGACAGGAAACTGGTAGATATATCCAGTGGTGGTTCGCAATAAACTATTCCATCTGTTTGATTCTTATGAACAGTGCAAATTTAAATTCTGGACATTCTTGTCGATGAGGCGAACATGGGAATCACAAGTTCATTTTTTGCCCTCCAAGCCTGGGGAAATAATTTCAGCATTGTTGAGTACTTGAAGAGGTACATCAAAAATAGTAGTGAGGGGGACAGGAACTACCGTGGAGTTCTCATAGTCTACTGTGCCATATCAGCCACATGGTGCAATTTGACGTTGTCAATTGAAACAATGTGATTTTCTTTAGAACCAGGCAGCAGTGATAGAATTACAGTTCTGGTATTGTGTATTCCCAGGACAGGAACCAGTGCTCTGTATGATGGGCCAAACTCCTTCACAAGTATCTTTTCACAAACTAGATCCCTATCTTTAGGAATCCAGACTGTGGTTGGTAGCAAACCTCTTATTCTCAAGGTCGCGGCATGTGATGATGAATTTTCATTACAGAACTGTTGTAATTCCTCCAAGACACTGACACATTCATTTATGTCAAAAGGTGTGTCTGCTGCCACTACATCAAGGCCATCAAGATCTGGGGTATACATAGGTATCCCAAACAGGACTTCATAGGGGGTACGTCCTCCCAAAGTCCTTCTGGGCAGATTATTTAGTGCTGTCTGGATTGCATACAGGTCTTAAAGCTAACTATGACCTGGACCTAATACTCTAGCTGTTAAGGATTGCTGTCAGTCTTGGTTTTTCCGCTCCACAATCAAATTTCCCTTGGGTTGATCTGGAGACAAGAATTGCAATTCAACACTGATCGTTGCTATGGTGTCCCGAAATACCCTGGAGGCAAAAGCAGGGCCCTGGTCCTAATGGAATGCTGCAACTGCATATGTCCAGATGAAAACTTGCAAATCTTTAATAACAGTTGGGCATCAGCCACTCGTTCTGGCCACACCCATAGAAATCTAGTGCATGAATCAGCGGCAACAAGAATTCATTTATGTGCACAATCTGCAGTTGTAAGGGACTGCAATGGTCAAGGTACACACATTGTAATGGTTTGTTGGAAACCAAGAGGGGTATCCACGCGAGAGTTTGATGGTACACCCTTTAATTTGTTGGCAAATGTCACAACAGGACATGCTGCTTGGTCTGTTTGTATAGACCAGGCCACCAATAGCAATAGGGAAATAGTCGCCATACCACCATGGGCAGAAGCAAGCCCTTAATGTGCTGCTTTGATTAGATCTAATCTTTGGTCTTGTGTGGGGATCACACAATCACCCACCCCTAGTATTGTTACAAAGGCATTATTTTGGGCACTTAAGTAGTAGGAATATTTTGCAGGATATGCTTTTGGTAAGGGCTTGCTATCAAAACCTTCACAGCAGCCAATGTTTCATCATCCAGCCTCTTATGGGAACGAGCGATTGCAGCAACAGAATTGTAGCATCTGCAGGTTTGGCAGTTTCATCATCAAGTGTTTCCTACAATGTGTATTCCAGCACTGATCCAATGTGTAGAATACATGAGCTTGTGGCAGCTTGTGTTTGAGGTCTGCCACCTTCCCTCATAAGAAGTTGTGTTTTATGGTGTTTGATTTGCAGTCTCTCACCCGATGTAGGCACCAGTAGTATTGGTATTCATTGAAGGACTGAACACAGTAGTAAGAATTGCACACAATCAAAGTTGAAAGTTCAGGATCTGTGAGTTTCAGTATCAGAATTAGAGCCTTAAGCTCTGCAAGTTGAGCTTCAATTAGGTGTGATGAGGCTGGAATTGACCATCCATCATTACCCTGCAAATAGCTGCACAAGCTACAGAGTATTGGTGTTTGGTACCTACAGCTGGTTGAGCTGAACCATTGGTCTAATTGATGATTTGATATTGTTCAAACACGGTAAAATGTTAGTGGAAATGGGGTATTCAAGTTCATATTGAAGAAATTCTTGGGTCTGAAGTTTTGGTTCAAAAACATAATCAACATCTGTGGTAGTCAAGGAGGCAACCCATTGAATCCAACTGGATGTAAAGCGTTTGCTTTAGGAATGCTTGCGTTGGTAACAGCCTCAAGGGCTGGTATTGGGGTAACGACAATAATACGATTCCTTTGGGCTAGTGTTCTCTCCTTTATGACAGCCATCTGGACAGCAGTCAGGATTTGTTTCAGTAGGAGCAAAACACTGTTCAGCATTGGAGTACAAGTGTAATTTGTATGTTGTGGGTACAGTGTCACATTCATTGAATGTGACATAGGTGAACCCAATGGCACCAGGAATTACCTGAATTACCAAATGTTTTTTACTGTCACGTGTGCAAGTGTTTGGCTTCAGGCATGTCTAGCTGTAATGCTCTGAGAATGCATGTGTGTTTGAGTGTCCAATGTTTGCTTGAGAAATCTGGATGGATTAAATCCTAAAGTGGTTTTATGCACTGTGCATGTTCTGGAATACAAGGTCTGCCAAAACTGAAGAATCCCAGCAATAACTAGTTTCTTGATGGTATTTGGTGGTTGTAATTGCACACACTTCTCTTGGAATTGTGGTGCCAGGCTCTTTCCCTCTATTGACAGTTTGTATCCTAAGATTTTAGGACACTCGGGGAAAGCTATTTTTGTTTTCTTAAAATTGAATTTGTAACCCTGTGTGGCTAATCCCAAAACAATGCAATCCACTCTGGCTAAATGTGTGTTGAGATCGTCTGTGAGATAGATGTCATTGACAGGGCAATGCCTCAGGCTCAATATTGTGCAGTATTGATGTTACATGGATTGAGAACATCTGGAACTATTCTTACTCCCTTGAGGGAGTCTACAAAATCTTCATTGAGAGCTGAGAAGGCGCTTAAATCCCTGATTTGAGGCGCTAGATTTTGGCAGACAAATACCTTGGAAATATATACTGTTTTGTATTTTTTGCACACTGTTGTTAAGTGCTGTACTGCCGCGTAGGTCCTCACTATCCTAATGAGACTACTGGTTTTGGGCGGCAGAATCACCTATACTGTGGGGGATAAAGTCTAATCCTGCTCCATGTGACACCTGTCATCCTAATCCGGGTTTGTTCTGGATAACTAGCAGTGCCTCATCTCCACCCAAGAGTAGGGGTGACTAGTGCAACCTGGTGCGTGGCATAAATGACTCCACAGACGAATCGTGGTCACTCAGATATCATCTGTTTCTCTCAATTACATTAGTCTCACATATGCAAGGACAATCCGAGGCTGAGTATAGTTCAATAGGGTTTTATTGAAGTAACTGCGTCTCAGATAATGAGGCATGTATTGCAATAACTAGGACGATGAAGCACAATAAGATTAAAAGTGTGACAAGGAGAGTAAAACAGAAGAATAACGCTGCCATATTGTCACTAGAGTTTGTAGAGATAGTTCCCACCTAGGCTATATTAGAGTAAAGCATGTTAAGCTCTAACTCTGCCCTTCAGGTCCCCCTGGGAAGACATCATCCCTCATACCTGAGCAAGAAGCCTGTAGTCTACATAAGCAGCTGCAGCGAAACAATCAGCATACTGTTGTGGTCATCTGGCTGGAATCTCCCTGTAACTTACATGGGTTAAAGTAGTGTTTTTATAATAAAACAGATGATGTTCCAAGAAAGGATCCCCACGTAAGAATGTGTGTTTCTGTGAACATTGGAGACAAATCGTACCACTTTTGCAGGCAACCTATCTTACTGCAGCCTTGAGAAAAGCATAGAGGGAAAGAAATGTCTTGTTTAAGAACGTAGTGCTGACCTAGGCGAAGAACAGCTAGATAGAAAAAATAAAACAGGGCCGGAAATGTGGCTACTGTTGAAATAATATAACAAAGCTAAAATAAAACATATCTAGGTAAAAGTGCACAGCGGCAGGCCTAGTTTGCTAAAATAATGTGTATAAAACTATAGCTAAAACGGCTACACAGAAGTACGATATGAATTTTGTATTGCAAGTGTGTGTCTAAGTGTTTGTAATCGAAGACTATTCTGTATGAATGATCTGGCTTAGCAATGGGAAACAGTTATTCGTAGCGGAGACACAGGGTTCATTAACTCCCTGGTACTCTAGTTGTGAGAATTTTCCTCACTGGTTCTTTAGCCTCATGTTTAATGGGATACAGAGGTTTGATCTGTGGAGTGGATCTTATTGGTATAACGTGGTAAGTGGAATCCCTATCCCACCCCACATGGTTGCGGTACAGTGCTGGGGATTGTGCCAATGCTTAATCAGCAGCATAATCTTCTTCTTTTACTGCATCAGGAACAAGGACTGAGAAAGAAGGCAAAATGACATCCCCCTCCGTGGGGACCTATTGTCAGGTTCAAGTGGCCAATGTTTTTCTGCCAATAGTATGTTGTAATTTAGTGTTAATCTTCCTCAGAAGATCACTTTAATGGTGTGCTCTGTCTCCCTCAATTTGAATTCTTAATTTGTAAACCCAATCGGGTGGGGAGACGCACTTGCCCGCATCCTGTTCTTCAGTAATGTTCTCAGTGTGTGGCATGTTTAGCTGAAATCGCCACACTTTGTTTTTTAATTAGGGTTTTTGTTATGGAAGTTTTGCTTCCTTTGTTACCGAAAGTTCTGATGAGTGTTGACGCCTTTCCTAGTTTCACATACTAATTTCAGTGATCTGACCACCCTCCTCTCACTGCTGTGTTTGTTGCGTGAGTCCTGAAAGGAACGAGGTGGGTGAGTGTCAGTACGTTATGTCAGGAGTTCAGTGGTGTGGAATTCTTATAGATCAATGCCCAGGACATATTGTTTGGGGTTAAGGACCACAAGTTTTCATATTTAGTTTGTCCTTAGGACAAGTAGACCCAACCCCCTGCAGCACAAACCCTTTGGCTGCTAGGTTACAGTACCAATTTATGGATGAAGGAAAGGCATTGTCTGCAGTTAAGGTAATAACTGTGCCTGTGTTAATGCTGTTCAAACTTAAATTTATGGTTCATTAATGCAATGCCTTTATTATTCAGCTAGGCGCTCTAAGGACATGTTGTAAACTCGAAATGCACTACTCTTAGTAGTTCCAGTATAAAAATCTGTACACATGTTTGAAAAGTTACACAATATGAGGCTGCGTATAATGCTCCCAGAAAGCTCTCTGGTTAGATGTAATTATTTGCAGAAGCTTGAAAGCAAGATTGAAGATTCTTGCTTTCAATATAAAACGTTCAAAAAAAAAAATGCAACTAGGGGGAAAAAAGTTTTGCTAAACCATTTTAGGTACCATTTCTTTGAAGCATCATTTAGTAAAATGTCTTGATGCATGCCAGTTTTTCTAAAAATAAAATAATATATGTATTCATAATGGAAAATCAGTGTAATCCGTTTCAACTAGATTATGGGGAAACATGAAAATAAACTAGCATTGATAAAGCCAGTAGGTTCGACATTGACGGTCAGGCTTTTGGTTTTGTTAATGTGTGTTTTGTTTTGACATGGTTTTTGTAAAACTTTATTGTTAGAGATGCCAGGCTCTCACTGGTATTAAAAACACTGGCAAAAGCAAAAATATTTGTTTGGTCTCAAAAAGCACACAATACCACGGGAGCTCCTGGCACTAACAGAACTTTGTGTGTTGATATGCCCCTTGTGAAAGGGCACAGTGAGAGAATGTTAATACAAACAAAAGGTCTTGGTTAATGACAGGCCTAATTAGGTGCCTAATTCTTAAAGAGTCACAAAAGTGAACCCATGCTACATGTCCTTGCTTTTGTACAGATGTACAGCTTTTATGAATTAACCAAGACTATACCAAAGTAGGCCAGGAAAATATTTATGAACTGCATTTTAGCATGAGCAAATATGTGTTGGATTTGCTCATGCAAAAAACTGTTGTGTTTACAAGTTCTCTTACCCTCCAACTGCTTTTTCCCGACCCTGGAATAAAGCTTACTTCTGTCCTCGTCAGAAATTTCCAAGCTTTTTCAGTATGGGAAAAGATTAGAGAAGAGCTGGTGGAATTCCCTAAAATATGTAAGTTAGCTCAAACTCATATAGGTGTTCCAATCCTTGAACTCTTTCTTACTGCTACCTCCAGCCACACTATGTACATCTGTCAAAAGGTGGCAAAATAAGTTAATTACAAATATTCAAACCCTACTATAGTATGAGCCGTGGCATAATCAGAGATGCTATTAGCAGAGCTCTTATTTAATGAGATTGCAGCCATAATTTGTCACCCACTATATGGCACCAAAGGGACTTGTGGATTTTGTTACAGGACAAGTAGACTAATGAAGCAACATATCCAGTGGACAAATAGATATTTTATACATTTCCACACCCCTTGAAGTTTTGAAAGTTTCCCTATTTTTAAGGTTGTAGCGCTTTTCTGAGATCTCTGAACGTGGAGATTCTCCTCTTTGCGTTTGTTTATCGTTTTTATTCATTTGTTTTCTGTTTATCCTAGCGTGTGTCTTTTTTTTTTTTTTTTTTAAACCTTCTTGTGCTTGTTTGGTATTATCTTTATCGGATTTACTTTGTAATTGTGGTTTACTTTGGCTCCCTACCACTATAATTCTTGGTGATAATCTTAGGCAGCTCGTGTTCCTGTTGAACGTCCCAGAGCCGCTGACATACTGCCAATGCTACTACTTCCCCCTTAAAAGTACTTAATATAATTGAGGACACTGCAGCAAAATTGTGCATTAATTGCATCCCCAAATCAAGGGCTGGGGCTGCCCTGTATTAGTCTTAAATTTGTTTTAACACCTTCGGAAGATTTGCAAGTGTTGGTGTATCTTGTGCGGTAGTGTAAATTGCAGCAAATACTGCACCCAAGTGGCACAGTTGAGGGAACCATCCCAAATGGCAAGCACATTAAGAGAATTCTATTTTTATCTTGGGGTCCCGCACAGGAAAACGCCGCTTTCAGCGGGTTTAATTTTTGTGATAGCTAAAACTGAGTTTCTTCACGTTTAGTGAGTACTTTACCCATTATTGAATGCACAATCGCTTGATTTATCCTGGTTGTAGCTAGATGTGGTGCAGGGGTGGTGTTTAAAGTCTGCATTACGAATTGTATTAATCGTGTGTAATTAATATATGTGGTAATTCCGTTACTGGCCTATTTGCTACATTGGGATTTGGTGTATATGTGGCTAATTCTGGGCATGTATGTCCTTCATTACTTGGGGGACCTTGTCTAACACTCTGTATAGCATATGTAGGGAGCCTTCAAACCAATGTTGGTGCTTTTGTTAAAAAAAATTGTATTTCTGAATATGCATAACTTCTGTATTGTGCAGGTATGTTTGTCATTGTGTAATTGTTGAAAACATTTGTGTTTCCATTTGCTTCTGGAAAGGTGACCCAGGAATAGAAAAATTCTGTTCTGTATGCATTGTTTGCCTCTACCACGAACGTAACATTCCCACCCCCATCAGTGAGTCCATGAGCTAGTAGTTGTGTGAGAAGTTGTCGCGTGTTTACTGGAATTTCTACCCATTGAGTGTAGAATGGTTAGTTCAGAGATAAAAAAACAAAACAATTTGGGGGATTCTTTTTAGGTTCAAACTTGAACATCCTACAGCCTAATATATGTCCTAGCTTTTTAGCTGAGGAGGATCTTTTCCTAAGACCATGGACATCTCTGTATAAGGTCATTAGGGTGCCTTTAGCACACGAGAGATAGAGATACTCTGGAGATCTGTTAAGTTAGTGGCTGACCAACTTTGGTCTCCAGTGGGGAGAGGCTGCTTGGTTTCAGGCAGCAGCACCACCTCGACTGGGTTATTAAGTTTGTTCCCACATCGATTGGAAGCTGTCAGCCTGACCTTCTTGGCTAGCTAGCAGCACCTCCCCTCCCCCCGCCCCCAACCTAGAAAATAAAGATGATTGGTGGCAGACTAAAAACATGACTCTCTGACTCGACAGAGAAGTCGTTGTGGAACTGATCTCACCTCTTTCTCTCATTTGCACAAGTTTCACATGCAGATAAAGGAATGCAGGATAAGTTTCAATGTGTTTCTTGAAATGACTGCTTTCTATGATAAAAGGCTTGTGCTGCAATTATTAAGATAATATAACATAATTGAGTGATGATCGTGACCATTAGAGTAAAACATCTAAACAGTCCTAACATAATCGTGAGTCTAAGAATTCCTACTTATACCCTAAACATCTAACATGAGGGCATAGCAGGGTTAGCCCTTCTGACCGTACTAGCCAATGGAAGGAGCCCCCAACCCCATACCTGGAAAGCAAGGGTCTGCCTGTTGGTCTACTGTAGTCCTCCCGGTTGGCTGGAGGTCAGGATCAGCAAAGCTGTTGAGAAAGTGGCGCACAGCGTAAGATGGCTGGCTGGAATGTCCTCTCTGCCCTGCTTTGGCCTGTGTAGTGTTTATATAGCAAAACGTGTTGTGATCTGAGAGCAGCCCTGATGGGATATGTCTATAATGAGAAGGTTGACTCAGTAACTCTTGGACTGGTAATACCAAGTAAGCTATTGTGTGCAATGATAGCCTTAAGAAGGGGACAGAGTGAAATGTGCAAAGGAACTGACAACAATGAGCTCGCAGAAAGGCAGCTGATTAGAATATAAAAACAACCCTGTTGAAAAGCAAGCAAGCTGTGTTAAAATATAATATAATGAATAAACAAAACAAAATGTGTATGTAGGTGAAAGGGCGCACCGGCCTGAAGCTAAAATAAAGGAGCCCAATCTAGGTGCTAAAAAAGTAACCCACAACAATGTGATAGGCTTGGCAGCGCTCCCAGGCGTTAGTCCAGTGAAGGCAAAGATTTTGACTAATGTATTGCACAACCACCAAATATCGCAGGTTTATCGGTCATTAATAATTAACACTCTCTTGATCAACTTCGAGAAGAGTGGGAGTGAAATTTGGGCCCTCTCTGACGATTGGGGAGGAGGCATGGGCATCCAGGTGGGAATCTGTTAGTGTCACAATTTAGACTTGTTCAACTAAAATAGCTTCATCATGCCTCCTTCACACTGGATAGACTGGATAGGATGTGGGTGGTGGACTTACTGCTCTACTTGGGATGTTTGGCACAGAAATGGGGACTTTATTCAAATGGTCTGGAGATATGAGGATTGCCTCCTTTTGGGAATGTGTGCTCTTCTCATTAGTTGGGTTGTTGGGCTGGTGGCTCCTGCTGGATCCCTAATTTACTCTCATACATTTTAATGTGGGTTTACCTAGTAATAGATTTTAATATGGCATTAGTATGGAACGGTTTCCCTGTTGTTAAGAGGGACATCACCAACCTTTGGAAGGACCTGAGACTCCCTTTCTTTGGAAAGTTGGAAGAACGGGATGGATCATTGCATAAGTCTCAAAATCCATTTTCATCGCCAAAGGGTGCCCGCAAAGCATTTTAAAATTTGGAATGATTGGTGCCAGTACAGTGGAGACCTGCAGTGCACAGCCCTGGTTCTTGGACACTGAAATATTCACTTCTAACATTGACAAGTGACTGAGTGATTCTTGCTGGTTGGGGTAGATGGAACCTTATAATCCGTAATGTAAATGTTATGGTTTAGACATGACCTGTTGGGGATTGTTTTATTTTGATGCATGTATGGTAAAATGAAAGCTAACAATGTTGTTGTTGTGTTTTTTTTTTTTTTTCTCTGCTTTAAAAAAAAAAACAAAAACAAAAAAAAAAAAATCTTGGGGGTTCCCCTATGTTAAACTGTAGGTCCATTTTCCAAAAACCTTAGTCCTTTTATCACCATGGGGAACCATTATCCACTTCAACAAATTCCTCCGATGCCAGACTACAGAGAGCAGTACTGCTTTTTCCTCCGCTAATAAGTACCACAAGAAATAAAATGATTTCTTTCTAATAATGTATTTCCTTCTGTGGCCCCTTTAAAAGCCAATCTAACTCCTCTCTAGCACATGCATAAAACATGCAGATATGTTTACATGTTTGCTAAGACCATAATATCAACATCTAAAGGGGAGGTAGTTGTAGGAAAGTACCATCTTGCCTGGCATGTTACCCCCATATTTCACTGTATGTATGTTGTTTTAGTGTTTGTGTCACTGGGTCCCTGCCAGGCAGGGCCCCAGTGCTCATAGTATGTGCCCTGTATGTGTTCCCTGTGTGGTGCCTAACTGTATCACTGAGGCTCTGCTAACCAGAACCTCAGTGTTTATGCTCTCTGATTTGGGGATGCAATTAATGCTACAGGCTAGTGACTAAATATACCAATTCACATTGGCATACTGGTACACCCATATAATTCCCTTGTATATTGTACTGAGGTACCCAGGGTATTGGGGGTTCCAGGAGATCCCTATGGGCTGCAGCATTTCTTTTGCCACCCATAGGGAGCTCTGACAATCCTTACACAGGCCTGCCACTGCAGCCTGCATGAAATAACGTCCACGTTATTTCACAGCCATTTACCACTGCACATAAGTAACTTATAAGTCACCTATATGTCTAACCTTCACCTGGTGAAGGTTGGGTGCAAATTTACTTAGTGTGTGGGCACCCTGGCACTAGCCAAGGTGCCCCCACATCGTTCAGGGCAAATTCCCCGGACTTTGTGAGGGCGGGGACACCATTACACGCGTGCACTATACATAGGTCACTACCTATGTATAGCGTCACAATGGTAACTCCGAACATGGCCATGTAACATGTCTAACATCATGGAATTGTCACCCCAATACCATTCTGGTATTGGGGGGACAATTCCATGATCCCCCGGGTCTCTAGCACAGAACCCGGGTACTGCCAAACTGCCTTTCCGGAGTCTCCCTCCAGCTGCTGCTGCTGCTGCCAACCCCTCAGACAGGTTTCCGCCCTCCTGGGGTCCAGACAGCCCTGGCCCAGGAAGGCAGAACAAAGGATTTCCTCTGAGAGAGGGTGTTACACCCTCTCCCTTTGGAAATAGGTGTGAAGGGCTGGGGAGGAGTAGCCTCCCCCAGTCTCTGGAAATGCTATGATGGGCACAGATGGTGCCCATCTCTGCATAAGCCAGTCTACACCGGTTCAGGGATCCCCCAGCCCTGCTCTGGCTCGAAAATGGACAAAGGAAAGGGGAGTGACCACTCCCCTGACCAGTACCTCCCAGGGGAGGTGCCCAGAGCTCCTCCAGTGTGTCCCAGACCTCTACCATCTTGGAAACAGAGGTGTTGGGGGCACACTGGACTGCTCTGAGTGGCCAGTGCCAGCGGGTGACGTCAGAGGTTCCTTCTTATAGGCTCTTACCTCTCTTGGTAGCCAATGCTCCTATCTTGGTAGCCAAACCTCCTTTTCTGGCTATTTAGGGTCTCTGCTTTGGGGAATTATTCAGATAACGAATGCAAGAGCTCACCAGAGTTCCTTTGCATCTCCCTCTTCGCCTTCTACTAAGGATCGACCGCTGTCTGCTCCAGGACGCCTGCAAAACCGCAACAAAGTAGCAAGACGACTACCAGCAACATTGTAGCCCTAATCCTGCCAGCTTTCTCGACTGTTTCCAGGTGGTGCATGCTCTGGGGGTAGCCTGCCTTCACCCTGCACCAGAACCTCCGAAGAAATCTCCCATTGGTCGACGGAATCTTCCTCCTGCTAACGCAGGCACCAAAAGACTGCATCACTGGTCTTCTGGGTCCCCTCTTATCCTGACAAGCGTGGTCCCTGGAACACAGCAACTCTGTCCAAGTGACTCCCACAGTCCAGTGACTCTTCAGTCCAAGTTCGGTGGAGGTAAGTCCTTGCCTCCCCACGATAGACTGCAAAGCTGTGTACTGCGTGATTTGCAGCTGCTCCGGCTCCTGTGCACTCTTCCAGGATTTCCTTCGTGCTTAGCCTAGCCTGGGTCCCCAGCACTCCGTCCTGCAGTGCACAACCATCTGAGTTGGCCTCCGACGTCGTGGGACCCTCTTTTGTAACTTCGCGTGGACTCCGGTTCACTATTCTTCTAAGTGCCTGTTGGGATACTTCTGCGGGTGCTGCCTGCTTCTGTGAGGGCTCTCTGAGTTGCTGAGCTCCCCCTCTGTCTCCTCCTCCAAAGAGTGACATTGAGGTCCTTCCTGGTCCTCTGCAGCACCCAAAAACCTCTACAGCGAACCGCGGTATTTCTGCGTGGGAACACCTCTGCAAACTTCATCGCGGTGTGGGACATCTGTCTTCCAAAGGAGAAGTTCCTAGTCCTCTACTTTCTTGCAGAATTCCAAGCTTCTTCCATCCGGAGGCAGCTTCCTTGCACCTTCATACAGGGTTTCCTGGGCTCCTGACCCCCCCCCGGGACACTGTCGCGACTATTGGACTTGGTCCCCTTGCCTTGCAGGTCCTCTGGTACGGAAATCCGTTGTCGTGCACTGCTGGTGTCTGTTCTTGCAGAATCCCCCTATCACGACTATTGTGCTCTTTTAGGGTAGTAGGTGTACTTTACTCCTACTTTTCAGGGTCTTGGGCTGGGGTATCTTGGGCACCCTGACTGTTTTCTTACAGTCCCAGCGACCCTCTACAAGCTCCCATAGGTCTGGGGTCCATTCGTGATTCGCATTCCACTTTTGGAGTATATGATTTGTGTTGCCCCTAGACCTATGCTTGCCTATTGCAATTCTACACTGTTTGCATTACTTTTCTGACTCTTACTTACCTATTTGTGGTTTGTGTACATATAACTTGTGTATATTACTTACCTTCTTACTGAGGGTACTCACTGAGATACTTGTGGCATATTGTCATAAAAATAAAGTACCTTGATTTTTTAGTAACTCTGTGTACTGTGTTTTCTTATGATATTGTGCATATGATATAAGTGGTATAGTAGGAGCTTTGCATGTCTCCTAGTTCAGCCTAAGCTGCTTTGCCATAGCTACCTTCTATCAGTCTAAGCTGCTAGAAACATCTCTATTCTACTAATAAGGGATAACTGTACCTGGCACAAGGTGTAAGTACCTTTGGTACCCACTACAAGCCAGGCCAGCCTCCTACAGTAGTGCAGTAGGATACGTAGTGGTATGGGTATTTTTCTGACCAAAGCGCTTTCCACTTTATCATCTTGTTCTAGACATTTGACAACTTAGGTGCTAAGATGTTCCATAGATTTTGTGAAGGCTCTCCTAGAAATGTCCTGAATCAACCTTGGCATTGCTTTGACCATATTCTGGACTTCCCTGTCAATCAAACGTCTTCCTACTTACCTTTCTCCCTGCGTAATAATTGAAGATACAAACACCCAAAATACACCCACACTTGGCAGCTCTGAACAAGTCACTTATAAAGCTCACCTTGAACATCTGGATCTGCCCGTTGAGTGCAAGTTTTCCTGTACTTTTGGCTCGTCCCTATTAAGAATGTCGTCTTATTAGGCAAGTACCTAGCCACCAGGGGTTCAGCACTTTCTCTCCTTTGTTTAATGTTTTTGTTTTGTGAACTTTAGTCAGCATTGATTAAAATATCTTTCAACTTCGAGCAATGCTGCTTAAGCTCCTTTGAGATCCCTGCATGATTTTTGTAATTTCCTATCAAGATTCCCTCCATTGCTTTCCTTCAAAGTATACATCTGTAAGACCCACTTTCTTATTGCACCCAGTGCTATTATCTGCTCCCTAGCATGGCCTCCCCATATTCCCGCAATGCAGCATTTGGGACTTCTTCCTAGTGTTACTATATATGCTATTCTAGCCAACAGGGCCTTTTCCTGAAGAAAGGTCCATGTGCATCCTAAGGCTGCAACTCTTAAAAACGTCTCATGGACGTTGTTTCAATTAGAGAGGCTATCTGTAGAGAGTACCTGTTGGAGCATTTGAGTCCACACAAGAAAATAATGTAGTCACAAACCAATGAATCGAAAGTAAATCCTTTGACAACATCCCTCTTTGCACACCTATGATGCTAGCCTCCTTAATGAAAGACTTGTATCTTACAAAACTGTTCTCAAGCCTCTAGTTGGATATCCCTACATGAACCCAGCCAGTTGAGCACATGAGACCACTTCCTATTAAAATCTTGCCTTTACAGTTCTACCCCCTTCTCCCGCCAGAAAGTATGTTTAGTTATCAGACGTTTCAGGCACCAAACCAAGGATAACTTTACAATTGTCTCCATATGTTGTCCCTTGCAGAAAATCACTTATCCAGTTTGCCTTCGCAAGTCCTAAAATGATGTCCTCCTATACTATTTTAATCTCCACCTGAAGCAAAGTACATCTGCTGATGGAAAAAGACTGAGAAGGGCCCACACAACTGAAGGAAAAATGTGGATCTTTCTGTAGAGAAGTGACTGAGATTTGGAAGGTGGCAGCAGGTGGGACTTGGTCAGTGGGCTTGAATGAGCTCAGATTTCATTGAACAGTGCTTTTCTGCTTGTCAAAAAGGCTCAGAAACTTAGAGTGAAGGAGCATCCGCTATGACATGCCATCTACAATACATTTTTATAACTGTGATATTATCAGGTTAAGGGCAGGTTGATAGAGAGTGCAGAAGTGACTGTGGGAGGTGAGCGGGCTGAAACCAGGTCAGTTAAGGGTGAGATGACTCTTAACTTTACTGCTTTGACGTATTTGGCTTGCTCCAGCGTCCACATATGAATGGGGTCTGGGACTGAAGTGGTTCTTCACTAACTTTGAGAGGGATTTCCTGCAAGTGCTTTCTGCTGGGGCTTTTAGGAACTGCTCCTGATCTGCTGCTTTAATAATATTTTGCAGGATTCTGATGGACAAGGCAGATGTTGAGGAGCTGGAACGGATACTGGTGAGTACCTATTTGGTTTGTAGAATTAGGCTTTCCCTACCAATACTATGTGGCCATGGGAAGATTCTCAGGAATTGGTGTCCAGTTGAAATGACTGGTTAGATTATAAATCGCTATGGGCTTGAAATTAAAAGATCTATTTTTAGCCACAGTTTTACATAAAACAAGTTGTGGTAAAAGGAGTAAGAGAAACATTTAGCACGTTACTTCCTAGCCTAAAAAAGAATGTCTTTATTTTTGAAAAATTGGAAAATGTTTACGGGAGAAAGTGTCAAGTGTCTGTAGAGCATTGTGATCCAGGATCTCAAAGTGTAATATACAGAACATCTTTCAGAAGAAAAGCTACCTACCTTCTGTAGCAACCTGACCAGGCCTTTGCTTTCCCCTAACATCTTGCACAGCACCTTACGTTTGTGGAGGGCAGTGCAATTGTACTTTAAAACTGCTGTTTTTCACTCATAACTGTTAACTGTTTAAATTTCTTTTTGTTGTTTTTGTTTTCCATAAACTGTGCTAAGGCTACTAGATGGCAAATCATCTTACCCCTCTTTTAGAATGTAAAAAGTCAAAAATACACCCCTAAGCCCAAACCTGAGTGTTTTAGAGACGCTTAAACTGTTTTGTAATTTGATATTGTTTGTAAAGTGTATGTAGCACTTATGACTAGAAAAACAAGTTTTTTTTAAGTGTGTGAAAAGCATTATTTATTAGTTTTACATTTGGGCCTTATCTGCAGGGCTGTATAAGAGTTGTAAAAGACCTGCAAATTGTGTATTGGCTCGGTCTGTATCCAAAGAGATTCTGAGCTCGGGAGCAGCTGCCTCCATCCCTGCACACCAGTTTCTGCTTTACTGTTTGGCCCACATATCACCTAACCAGGTCTTTGCCCTCCTCTAACATCTTGCACGCCGCCTCAAGTTTATGGTCACATGCTCCTGAAATAGGTTTATTATTGGTTGTTGCATCTGTGTTCTGATTTGTTCCTAGGGGTAGAGTTTCTATTGGACCTAGTGCTTAGGGTTGGGGGTTCTGATTGCCCAGTAGGACTAGGGTTCTGATTCCCTGGTAGGACTAGGGTTCTGTTTAGTTTCCAGGGCTAGGGTTCCTATTAGACTTGGGGCTTAGGGTTTGAATTCTAATTGGTTGATGGAGCTAGAGCTTTGATTGGTTAGGGGTTGGTTCCCATTGGCCAGAGGTCAACTTATTACTTGGGCCCAGGCATTGAGGACAACCACTCTTGCCTGTTCGGGGTATGGTTAGAAATGCTGCTCTTTTTCCAAATTACCAGCCACCACCATAACCCATCCACATCATTAAACATGCATGTACGCTCTCAGAAAATGCACACTGCACATTCACAACACACACTCCATCCGCAATTTAGTCTCTCAACAAGCACTACAAAACATCCATATACCATCCAACACCTACTGCTACACAATGTCACCTTTGATGTCACACAAACCACTATCAAACACACACATCACCAACACAAAACAACATTGCACAAAACTGTAATCTCCTCAAACGCACCCCTTTAATACAAAAAAGCTCTACCCTATATGTAACTAACAGGCCCCATGCCAGCACCAACAGCCCTTTACTCAACCCCCTCTCATATCATTCTCCAACACCTCTGCCTCTGTTGATCGAAGGCACACAAACACTCCTTACACTCCACCCAAATATCTCTTCATGCTAACAAATCAGCTACATTCACAGCCCCCGTTAACCTCCTCTCACGCAGTAAGGCGGTTCGCAGCGTCTGAATAAGAATAATATTCATCATCTTCCTCCTCCTCTTCTTTCATGTACCTGGATGGGCATGTCAAGAGCATCAGAATCCGAGATGAAGAGTTCTTCCATGAGAGTGAATCTCTGAGCTCTAGGGACAGACTCTTAAGGTTACTTCTTTACAGATTCCTTGGCCACTCCAATAATCTCTGCTTACTTCAAGAGCAGAGGGAGCTCCAGTAGAAGTGTTGGGGAGGACACCGGAATTGGCTTGGAGCGTAAATGTACCTCAACTTCATGGGCTGCAGGATGAGCATGACCCTACTGTAGCTAAAATAAGCAGTAAGAAACATATAGATTGTGGGAAGATCATTTTCCAAAGTACTCCTTAGGAACTGTTATCTGGAAGATATATGCACCTTTGAACTTGAAATGAACTTGGGCTGCCTGCTCCTTTGATATTCATTGTTTGTTCTCCGTTCTCTGAGCCACTTGTACATTCTTTACTGTTTTCCCAGTCTCCTAGTACCCCCATGGAATTGCCATTCTCCCTCAGATCCAGGGTGAGTAGGGAGTCTGTCATCGCACCTCTTCAACTTACTTTCTGTATTTTGTGCATCATTAGTTGGTGTCATCAAGGTGGGTTCCTACTCCTACATGGTCTGAGTTGAAAGTTTTACTCAATCGCCATAATATCAGCGTTATTAATCCTAACCCTGTCCTCTTTGTGCCAGAGCTGGTCAGTGATTCAAACAGAAATTAGATGGTATGTGTAAATACGATAACGTACATTTCATTTCACATACCTCTTCTATTTTTTCAGATGAAGTTCACCAGCAAGTAGCAGCTGCATCTGGACCCCCTAACATAATGCTAGACTACTTCCTGCAACGTTCACACTATTGAGAAGCACACACGGGGTTCCAGCTGTTTCCACCATCGTGGCTGAGATGTGAGAGAGGATGTATTAAGAAGAGAATGTCAGACATCTTGAGACATTAAATGGTATTCTCCTTCTGTTCCTAGTGACGCTGGATGTCTCAGGTGACCAGTGTGTTTTTATTGTGGTGAACCAACCACGAAGCTTAGCTTGTAAAGCAGAGCTTGCCTCAAGTCAAAGGTTCTGGATGAGCTTGAGAGAGAGTCTTCTGGATTCATGTCTGTAGTTACCATTTCTTGAGATTCTCACTTTGCTTTTTGTGCTGTACCATGCATAAGACCATTTAATGTTTGCCACACATTGTACAGGAGACTGGACAACATTGCTAACAGTCGGGCATTGTAGATAATTGTCCTGCTTTTCCTGTTTATATCTTAAATACATAAAAAAAAGAATGCTGAAAACGAGTGATTTTTCTATCTCTATTTGGAATGAGAAAAAGGCTCAGTTGTCTGCCTGCTTTTGCAGACAGTTGGTAACGATTACAGACACAGTAAACAACCGATAAGTGCTAGGATCTTTCTCCTAATGCAGTTATGATCCGCCTTGCTTTTGGTTGCCTGTTTTTTTTTTCCAGACAGATGAGCAGATCAAGAGAAATGTGGATTGAGAGTCTGGCTGTGGTAGCAGTAGGCTTGACTGGGAGAGTAGGACGACCCAAATTGATGCTACAGCATTGATGGGTGCTGCCTGCACTGTTATTGGGTTGGCTTCCTTGAGTGCTGTTGGCAGGGCTGACTGTTGTGCCACCTAGACGAGAAGCAAGTGGGAAAGAGTTATATTAAATTGGGCCTTTGTGAGTGCTGCCAGTGTTAAATCTGTTAACACCCCCAGTCTGCTGCACGTGGAAAATCATTCAATGCATGTACACTGATCTGCTGGTATATTTACTCTTTATGCTTTGCTGAAAGTACAAGATTTGCAACCCCTTTTCCGAAATATTCTAGTACTGGAGTTGGATAATAGTAAATCTGCTTCTCCTAGCACAACAATAGTATTTAGATTGTGCCTGTGGTGTACCAGCACTTATGTCAGGGAGCTGGAGGAGTGAGAACAGCAAGACACTGCAGATCATCGGTCCCTCTTTTTGGTTCCAGGAAGGTCATGCAAACAGAAGGAGGACTTCCAATAGAGTGAGTATTCACCATTCAGTTTATTGGTTAGCCTTTCTATTTCTAAAAACTGTAGTGGAAATAAAATAACTTTTTTTTGTTTTTGTTTTTTACACTCCCAGACAGTATGCATGCTGAGTTGGCAGGATAATAGATAAAGAAACGCTTCTATGATTTGTGGGTCTCTGGGCAGAAAATGAGTGTTGGAGGCTCCTCTTGTATTGCGTATAATGTGACATCACAGGACATGACATCAGAGAAAGTGCCATCAGTGAACTGTTAATGCTTTAACAATGTTAAAGTGAGTTTGCAAGAACAGTTATTCTGATGCGGATATCTGTAAATCAATAAAAGCATAAATCATAATAAAATAAGTAAATTCATTTTAAAGCTCTATTAAGAAGAAATATATTATATTAGTCACACTACATTGATAAGTTTGGTCCAGTTCTCTTTAAAACTTATATATTTATTCCAATGTTAACAATTTTCTTTCCAGATTAGTACATTACTACATATGCACAAATTTTATAGCGCAAATCTAGGCCAAAAAGCAGTGAAGAACTGCCAGGGTCTAAGGTAAAAACACAGTTGACATGTAAAGAGTGGGTTTGTGGACTGTTACTGCATCATGATGTAGTGTTCATTTAAGAGGTAAAAATTAAACTATTTCCCAAACTAGAGCTGTGCTGAAGCAGTCTGGATTGCTGTGGGATATCATTCCAGAACTTCAGTGCATACACGGAGAATGTTGGAAATTGGCCTTTTTCTGCGTGATCACCCCAGATTTTTCGCATGTTGCTGGACCCAATATATTGGCTGGTTCTAGAACTTTGTGCTCTTTACCCCTGCTAACAAGTAGTAAAGTGCCTGTGTTTCCCATTTAAATATGGTTGAATTGGCATACTCCTAATTGGTAGGATTTCATTGACCTAGAAGTCATTAGTATATTGTACAAAGTGTACCCAGGGTCCGAAAGTTAAATTTCAGTAGAGGACTGCAACATCTATTGTGCCATCCACTACCTTGGTAGTCCATGCCTACCATTGTAGCAATCTAAAACCTGCAATTCGACCTGTCAAGACAAACCCTTTGACAGGTCAAAACCTCTCTCTTAGATATTAATACATCACCTGAATGTAGGCCTTGTAGTGCACAAGGCAGGTCCATGGTATTTAAAAGCAGGACGTGTAGAAATGTAATGTTAACATGTCCGTCTGCTAAACTTGAACCTAACCTCCAGTTCTGTAGATGGAAGTTTATGCTATACTGTGCCATAGTTTCATTTCTCATAACACTTGTAGTGTTGCAATGCCAAACTAGAATAGCAGTATTGTTTGTCTTATGTGAATTCAGGGGGGCATTCACATCCTAGTGTCTAGTTGGGTAAGTGATCTATGTAAATGTAGCTATAATATTATAAATCTAGACATGGGGAGAGTTTATGAGAGTACATTATTATTATTATTATTATTATTATTATTATTATTATTATTATTATTATTATATTTTTTAATGAGGGAAGTGACCAGCTCAAGCGTTCCATTACAATATTTTGAGATGGGCACCTTCCTGTGGCGTTTCACCTCCCTATTTATTGTGCACTAAGGAATCTGCTTCTGGCAATTTATTTTACTCCTTTTGCCATTGTTTTAAAATTAACAGTAGATTTCCACACCGTAGTTGTTGTTGCTTGCCAGATCCAAAAATCTTATTCCATTTTATCGTTATGGCGGTCAGCAAATAGCCTAGCAGACATGTCTGCATTCAACAAAATTTGCCTTGTTGTAATTCGTTTAAAAGCTTCTAACTAGTAACAGGCATGTCCATAACATGCCAGAATACAGCATACTTTGATCCATAACAAGGGCAACTCGATACAGCAAATCTATGCACCTTTTGGGGTGAAAGCAATGCCCTATGGTTTGTAATAAACTAGTTATACTTAAACCTTGGGTTTCTTGAAACGATAAGCGGATAGGCTGTGATTTCTCCCATTCTTTGCCATTGAGTAGTCTTTGGAGGTTGTCTTCCCAAAGTAGTCCTACTTTTGTTTCAGGTTCCCTACTGGCATCCCAAAGAGTCCTGTATATCTATGTAATTAACTGTCTACTATGTTCCATAATATAAATGACCTGGATATTATCTATGGGCAGGGGTTTGCAATTGCGTGTCACTCTGTTGACTTCACCAGACCTTAATAATAATAACAAAATAATTTATAGAACACTTGAATACTTGTTGGTGTCTTGGCACTACCAGAAATATACTATACCCACCTTATTACAGAAACAGAGATTTAGACCCTCTGTGGAAACAACCATGTTTTCAGTCATGTCCTAAAGCATAAGTGAGCATCAATAACCTGTATATATTTGGCTGAAGCGTTCCAGAATTTAGCTGTTAAATTTCTGAAGGATTTTCTACCCCATTAACATCTCCTAACCTTCTGCACTGTCACATTGTTTTCTCAACGCATATCTTAATACCTTTCTGGGTACATATTTTTGGAATTTTTCCTCAAGATATTTGGGACCTAACCCTTGCAGTGCTTTGTGCTGTGCATGGAGATTTGAATATGGACCTCTTCCTGACCAGTAACCAATGCACATTATCTCATTTGAATGCAACCAAGCAGTGTGGCTGGCAGCTGCATTTTAGACTACCTGAAGTCTCTTTACATACGTAGAGTTAATGCCTAGATACAGTGCATTACAGTAATCTATTTTTGACAGACTTAAGGAAGACACCACTGATTTACAAAACTGAATAGGTATATAGGAGAGAATGTTCTTGAGCACTCTTAATATAAGGATGCAAGTTGATATAACAGAACTTGCTTAGTGAATGTCAGTAAATTATCTAAAATCGCCTGCAAATTCCTAGTTGATTTCACTGGGCTAAGAAGCATGCCCAGTTCCTCAAGTCACCAAGCAGTAGACATACTTGAGATTGGTTACTAAAAATGATGACCCCACGGAATGAGGATGAACGCTTATAGTACAAACAAAAATCACTTATGTGAGAAATGAAGGTTCGAAAATTAATCAAGGCATCAAAAAGTAATAGTCCTCAGAAATCTGGTTTGTCCTCCATTCATCCAAAGAGGAACCATGTAGTAGTATCAGAGTAGAGCTTTGTTGGTTATCTTTACATGCTATGCAGCCCAGCCAACATGTTTTGTCCAACAATGGACTTCATCAGGGCTGTAAGTGGAAAAAAAAAACCTGTAAAAAAAAAATTAAAAAAATCATACGAGAACAGACTATTATATAATCACTAGACTTTGCATCACAATCTCCTTTGAAATTCCATCACATTGGGCATGAGTCCATATAAACGTCCACCACATGTCAAAAATTCAGAATAATTTGGTGCCATAAAAATGTCCATAATTTATATTATACAATGATTCACCTCATATCCTACAGTATGGCATATCCAATACAATTGTTAAAATACCCCCTCCACAAATTCACAAAGTAAATCACTTAACCCTGTGGTCACAGTAGAAACCTAAAACAATCATACATTTCATTAATGCCACCCTGCATATATCCCAATAAAGTTAATGCATCATTAGTCCCCATAAACATGAGAAAGGTGTCTGTACACTAAGGCTCTATGAAGCATAATTCAATTAACATTATCCACTCACTTGATATATCAATATAAGTATAGTGGTTGTAGTTTTCATAATATTCCGTTCCCTCACGAATCATACTAAAATATTGTGGTCTGCCAAGTGGGATCGAGAATGGAATATATGAGGAAAAAATAATTCCTTTAAAAGCTATATTGTTGGCCATTCTAATAGCTCCTTATCCCATCTGCCCGAGTCCTGAGCTCACCTACGTCCACAAAATCCAACCTTTCCTTATTTTCAATCAAAAGTATTGTAAACAGCTGTCCCTTTCCTTTGCCCATCAATGATTTCCCTAAAAAGCTATAACTTCATACTTCACTTCAACCTAGTAACACTATAACCTCACATATGATGACAAAAATTGGTAAATCCCCACAAATAAGTCCAGCCCAGGTACAACCTTCTCCATCCCTTTCCGCGTGAGCACTGACCTGTGTAGTTGTAAGCACAGCACCAAAAGCAGGAAATATCACTTAAGGAGGCCTGTTACAGTCACCACTATTTGAGCTCTTAACCAAACAATCACCACTTGTCTTGGGCCCCATAGGCCCTATAATGTCAGTGTCTCAAAATTGACTGTTCATCTAACACAACGCATATATCAAATAGCGCATCCTATTGGCGCAGTCCCCCCCTATCTGGCCTCAACCAGTGATCGAAAAGAATGCCCCTCCAATTGAAATTTGTCTCAGTCTTTATGGGTATGACCTAAACAAGGACAACCAATCAGATGCGTTCCTTGACAAGGTAAAGTATTAAATAGATACAACAGCTTCCTCTATGGTCTGAATGCTACATTCAGCAGGCTTCTCACTCCGGAAGAAGGCACCTGGAACACTGCATTAACCATTGGCCTTCCCTGAATCATCAGCAGTATGTCACAGCATTGCTATCCATTATCCCCATTCCTTCAGGAACTTTGGGATGTATTCCACAAAATAAATGTATGGGAGGAAGAGAAAAGAGAAGAGATCAGACAGTGTTGCTGTTAACCATATCACTGTAGTAAGGTTTGTGCATGTAAACACAAATATATATAAAAGAAACAGAATGGTAGTGCAGTAGCTGTCCCTGAACCAGTCAAGATACAGTATGTCGCCACAACACTATCAAACATCTCCATTCCTTTAGGAACTTTAGGGCGTATTTCACAAAACAAAGGCGAGAAAGAGGAATAAAGATCATAAACCATATTACGGATTACCTATGTCACCGTAATTGGCTCCAAGTATGTAGACGTGTGTATATATTGTAATCTGGAATTGTGATGTAATACGGCCAGAGTATGATGTTAACTTTTGTCCCGGAACCAATCAACAGATAATATAACAGTGAAGTTACTATTAAGCACCGCTATTCCTATTACAAACTTAGGATATATTTCGCCAAGAAAGCACGGGGGAACGATCAAAAACAGTAATCCTTAGGCTATCTGAGACAATGTGCCACTGCGGTGCGATCGAGCGCCTCCATTCTTTTTACAAACTTGAGACATATTTCACAAAACAAGGATGAGAAGACCTAGAAGAGTGTATCAAAGCAGTGTCTCCATTGTCCACATCGCCATAATTCCCTTAGTGGACTCATTTGTGGGGAGTTTTCCTCCTTCTTCTTTTTAATTTTTTTTTTTTTTAAATATAATAATATGAGAGGTTACGGTGTTACTGACTTTAGGGAGACCAATGAAAAGGGACTTTTTTGTTTTAAACAATATATTTGATTCCAAATAAGGAAAGGCTGGTTTTTATTGGATGTAGGTAGGTTCAGGACTCAGGCAGATGGGATAATGGGCTATTAGAATGCCAATGACACAGCTTGCTAAGGACTTATTTTTTTTCTCGTCTTCCTGCCTAGATCCCACTTGGGTAGAACACAACACTTCAGTATCGTTATTTGTGAGGCAGCAGAAAATTATGCAAACTACAACCACTATACCTTTATGGATATATAAAGGCAGCAGATTATATTATTTGAATTATGATTCATAGAGCCTTATTGTAAAGATAATTGTCTTATGTTTATGGAGACTGCTCATGCATGAACTTTAGGGTGGCATTAATGGAAGGTGTATGATTAATTTAGTTTTCTACTGGGACCACTTGGATAAGTGATTTTACTTTGTGAATCTGAGGAGGGGGTATTGTAACAGTTGTACTAAAAGTGCTCCTCATCTCGTGCGGGTCATCAGGTTTAGTAACCAATCCAAGGTATGTCTTCTGCTTGATGGCATGCTTCCTGTCCCAGTAAAAAAAAGCTAGAAATGTTTGGAAGATTTTTGATAATTTACTGACATTCACTAAGCAAGTTCTGTTATATAAGTCTGCATCCTTATACTAAGAAGCCCAAGAAAATTCTTGCATATGTCCCTCTGCAGTCTTGTAAGTCAGTGATGTCTTCCTTAGTTCTGTCAAGATTACATGACTGTAATGTACTTTATCTAGGCATTAACTCTACATATTTAAAGAGACTGCAAGGAGTCTAAAACACAGCTGCCTGACTGATTTTAGATATAACTAAACACTGCTTGGTTGCATTCAAATTAGATAAACTGCATTGGTTACTATTCAAGAAGTAGTTCATATTCAAATCTCTGTGCATAGCACATAAAGCACTGCAAGGGTTAGGTCCAAATATCTGGAGGAAAAATTCCAAAGATGTATACCTAGAAGGATATTAAGAGGTGTACAGAAAAAATGTGACCGTGCAGGGGTTAGGAGATGTTAATGGGGTAGAATATCCTCTAGGCATGTAACTGCTAAATTCTGGAATGCTGTAGCCAGTATTGACTATCACTTATGCTTTACGAAATGACCGAAAACACGGTTGTTTCAACAGAGGATCTAATTATTTGTTTCTGTAATAAGGTGGGAAGAGTACATTTCTGGTAGCGCCAAGATATGCCTATAAGTATTCAAGTGTTCTATAAATTATTATTGTCTGTTTTGTTGTATTTTTTTTGTTTTTATTTAATGGATGTTTTTAACTTACAGCCCTTATGAAGTTTGTTGTGGATGAAAAGCTTTGGCTGTGTTGCATGTCAATGTAAAGAAAATCAATAAAGCTCTATTGTGATACTACTGTATGGAACCTCGTTTGATGAATGGAGGGTGAACCCGATTTTTGAGGACTATTTGTTTGATGCCTTGATGAACTTTTGAGCTTTCATTTCTCACCTAAATAATTTTTGTATGTAGTATAAGCCCTCCTCATCATTCTGTGGGGTTGTGGTTCAAAGTAAGTGATCCCTGAGGAGGGGTTCACGAGGGGTTGAGTGCTGGAATCTGAATTTTATCGGCCTTACACTGGCGCGATCATTGTTGGTCTACACTGCTCCTGGTGCTTACTAAAAATGATGACCTGCATTTTCTCTGCATTTAATTTCAGACAGTTTCTCGTCATTCAGTCACTAACTTCTCTCATTCAATTCCTAAAGTTCCTGGCTGTTGGCTGAATATTCTTTGAAATCATAGTGACTATTTGAATGTCTCTGCATAAGAGTTTACTGATAAACCAAAAGTTCTAATTAGAGTGGCTAAATGAGATGCAGATAAAGTAGGACTTGATGAGGATCCTTGTGGCTCACAACATGGCAAAGAGAAGGGCCTAGGGTGGAATTGGTTTCAGATGACTGTGTGGTATCTTTCTGTTAGGAATGATTTCAGAAGCTGAAGAGCTGTTTTTTTAATCCATAACTGGGCCAGAGGTGTCGCTAACATGGAGTGGCTGACTGTATCAAATGCTGCAGACAAACCAAGGGGGATGAGCACAGTGAAACCTGTATCCACCATACATCTTGTATCATTCATGGCTGCCAGCAAAGCTGGCTGCCTGCTGTGACAACCTCTGAACTCAGATTGGGTCTGATTTATGAAAGCATACTTCGCTATCACATCACATCACTGCTGCTAGCTCCTAGTTTAGTGCCTTCTCTATATTTTTGCTGGAATGGGTGAGAGAGAAACTGGGGGATAACATTTTAATTCAGTAGGATTAGCAGTTTGCTTTTTAATAAGAGTAATTATATTGAACATTTTTCCAAATGTACTTTAAAGTGCCATATTCAATAATTAGGTTGAATATAGGAGTTAATAACATTGCATTATTTCCAGGGCCAGTAGGCGAACACATGGATGAGCGGGGTCAGTCTGCTGGTGAGCCTGATATAATTGTGAGAATAAGATTCAAAATCTGTTGACTGTCAAAGGAGAAATATTATCAAATGTAATACTAGAATCTAGAGGCAAAATGTAGTTTTTACACAGCCTGGTGGGCAGAAATTCTGGATTTTATTAGGCTGTGGAAAAACTACATTTTATGGTAATACCCGGAGGCTAACGTTATGCAAGTTCAAAGCGTTTCTAACAAACAACTTGTTATATTCTTAACAGGTTTGAAATAAAATCTTTTAAATGTCGGAGCACATCTCAAAATGTCCTGCAAAAAGCTTCCTATCATGAAAGCCTTAGATGCAGCTGCTCCTCTCACTGAATGAGCACCAACTATACTTGCGACCACACCTGCTCTACTCATCACTTTCACACCTCAAGCAGTGAAGACACTGTCTTTTATAAGGCTTCTGAAAAGAAATAAGCAACTGATTCATTTCATGGTGTTTGACCACTGAAGTTCTCTTGTATTCCTTAACAGATGTAACCACACGCATTTTTTTCTCTCTTCAAAAAAATAATAAAACATTGAAAACAAATTTGTTTTTGTTCTTTTAGTCACATAGAAAACATGCCAGGAGAAAGAATCCTGCTTGTAATTTCAAGCTCTTGTACATCTAATATTCTCCTAAAGGAAACCAAACACAATAAAATTGTCAATTTCAATGACAAATCTCTTAAAGATAACTCATTTGATTTGCAACTAACAGCAGTGGCCGCTCCGTCATGGCAGAGGGGCGTCGCCCCACTGACCTGAACAGTGAAAAAAAGGAAAACTAAAAGTTCGATGGCATATGTTGCTGCAGATACACATGTTTGGCACAGTCCGCTGCCTGGTGTTGGGCTCGGAGTATTACAAGTTGTTTTTCTTCGAAGAAGTCTTTTTGGTCACGGGACCGAAGGACTCCTCCCTCCTCGGCTCCATTGCGCATGGGCGTCGACTCCATCTTAGATTGTTTTTTTCCGCTGTCTGGTTCGGACGTATTCCTTTTCGCTCCGTGTTTCGGTTCGGAAAGTTAGTCAGAATCTCGGAAGAAAGCGTCGGTATTGTTCCGTTCGGTATCGGGATAGTTAGGTACATCGACACCGATCATCGGAAGACTTTGGGGTAGTTTCGATCCCCCATCGGGGCCTGGTCGGCCCGACCGCGTGCGACATCGAAGCCGATGGAACGGACCCCGTTTCGTTTCTGCCCAAAATGTCACAGTAAGTATCCTTATACAGATCAGCACTTGGTCTGTAACTTGTGCTTGTCCCCCGAGCACAAGGAGGATACCTGTGAAGCCTGTCGAGCCTTCCGGTCCAGAAAAACACTCCGGGACCGAAGAGCCAGGCGTCAACAAATGGCGTCCACGTCGACAAAACAACGTTTCGACGAGGAAGAGGAAACATTCTCGGTTCCGGAATCAGAATCCGGAGACTCCGACGTCGAACAACAGCAACAAACTGTGAGTAAGACGTCGAAAAGTAAATCCATCGACAAACCGAAAGCCCAGGGGACGCCACTGCCAACAGGCCATGGCTCGACCCATAAAACAGGCGACCCGTCGAAGGCGCCGAAAAAGGGCACGCCCATAGCGAAGACACCCGACTCCGGTCGAGGGACCGCCATGGAGCAACCTCGGAGCCGAGAAAACGGCTCCGAGAGACAAAAACAAGATACCGGCACCGAAAAACATCGGCACCGAGAATCCATGCCGAAAGGAACAAAAATTCTGTCGGTGCCGAAACCGAAAAAAGATTCTCTCTCGGCGCCGAAAAATACCACACCTTCATCCTACTCAGAGGAACAAGGAATAAGTGGCCAAATGCACAGATTTGGACAAGAGCTCCAAAGTGTAGAATCGGACTACACACAAAAGAGACTGTACTTCCAGCACGACACAGGGAAGATATCAACCCTTCCCCCAATCATGAGGAAAAGAAGGATCGGACTTCCAAAGGATGACGCACAACCACAAGCCAAAGTGGTTAAAAAAGTCACGCCTCCGCCCTCTCCACCACAGGCATCGCCGGCACAAACACCGCCACAAATGCACTCACCAGCGCAAACTACCATAAGTCATGACGATCAGGATCAAGACGCTTGGGACCTGTATGACACCCCAGTGCCGGACAATGATCCCGAGTCATACCCCACAAAGCCGTCACCGCCAGAGGACAGTACCTCATACTCGCAACTGGTGGCTAGGGCAGCAGAATTCCACAATGTCCAACTGCATTCCGATCCTATAGAGGATGATTTTTTATTTAACACCCTCTCGGCTACACACAGCCAATATCAATGTCTCCCAATGCTACCAGGGATGTTACGGCACGCAAAACAAATTTTTGAAGAGCCCGTAAAATCAAGAGCCATCACCCCAAGGGTGGATAAGAAATACAAACCACCACCCACAGACCCAGTGTTTATTACTTCGCAGTTACCACCTGACTCCGTGGTAGTAGGGGCAGCTCGCAAGAGAGCAAATTCACATACATCTGGCGACGCCCCACCTCCGGACAAAGAAAGCCGAAAATTTGATGCGGCAGGGAAAAGAGTAGCATCACAGGCAGCCAACCAGTGGCGCATCGCAAATTCACAAGCGCTGCTGGCCAGATATGACCGCGCACACTGGGACGAGATGCAACTTCTCGTAGACCATCTTCCCCAGGAATACCAAAAAAGGGCGCAGCAAATAGTGGAAGAGGGACAAACGATCTCAAACAATCAAATCCGCTCTTCACTAGACGCAGCCGATACTGCAGCAAGAACAGTCAACACTGCTGTCACCATAAGGAGACACGCTTGGCTACGCACTTCAGGCTTCAAACCTGAAATCCAGCAGGCTGTCCTTAATATGCCCTTCAACGAGAAACAACTTTTTGGCTCTGAAGTGGACACAGCCATTGAAAAACTTAAAAAGGACACAGACATGGCCAAGGCCATGGGCGCACTCTACTCCCCGCAGAGCAGAGGCTCTTTCAGAAAAACTCCATTTAGAGGGGGGTTTCGTGGCCAACCCACAGACACCACCAGCCAACAAACAAGAACCACACCATATCAGGGTTCCTTCCAAAGGGGAGGTTTCAGGGGATATCGGGGGGGTCAATTCCCAAGGAGTAGGGGAAGATTCCAGACTCCAAAAACACCTCCACCTAAACAGTGACTTTCAAGTCACGCAACCCCTTCACTCAACACCAGTGGGGGGAAGACTAAGCCAATTCTACCAATCTTGGCAACAGATTACAACAGACAATTGGGTATTAGCAATAATCCAACATGGCTATTGCATAGAATTCCACAACTTCCCACCAAACATCCCCCCCAAAACACGCAAAATGTCACCACAACATTTAGAACTTTTAGGACTAGAAGTTCAAGCACTACTGCAAAAGGATGCAATAGAGTTAGTACCAGTACAACAAAAAAACACAGGAGTTTACTCCCTGTACTTTCTAATTCCAAAAAAAGACAAAACATTAAGACCAATATTAGATCTCAGGACACTAAATACCTACATCATATCGGACCATTTTCACATGGTCACACTACAAGACATCATTCCACTGCTCAAACAGCAAGATTACATGACCACATTAGACCTAAAGGATGCGTACTTTCATATACCAATACACACTTCTCACAGAAAGTACCTACGGTTCGTATTCAAAGGAATACATTACCAATTCAAGGTGTTGCCATTCGGAATAACAACTGCACCAAGAGTGTTCACAAAATGTCTAGCAGTAGTAGCAGCACACATCAGGAGACAACAGATACATGTGTTCCCTTACCTAGACGATTGGCTAATCAAGACCAACACAGTAAAAAAATGCGCAAACGACACCACATTTGTCATACAAACCCTTCACAAACTGGGGTTTTCCATCAACTATACAAAATCACACCTAGAACCGTGTCAAACACAACAATATCTAGGAGCAACCATCAACACATCAAAAGGAATTGCCACTCCAAGTCCACAAAGAGTGCAGGCATTCCACAAGGTAATAAGTGCTATGTTTCCAAACCAAAAGATACAAGCAAAACGTGCTAAAACTTCTAGGCATGATGTCATCATGCATAGCCATTGTCCCAAACGCAAGACTACACATGCGACCCTTACAACAGTGTCTAGCATCACAATGGTCACAGGCACAGGGTCAACTTCAAAATCTGGTGTTGGTAGACCGCCAAACATACCTCTCGCTTCTATGGTGGAACAGCAAAAATTTAAACAAAGGGCGGACATTTCAGGACCCAGTGCCTCAATACGTTATAACAACAGATGCTTCCATGACAGGGTGGGGAGCACACCTCAATCACCACAGCATTCAAGGACAATAGGATATACACGAAACAAAATTTCATATCAATTACCTAGAACTGTTAGCAGTATTTCTAGCGTTAAAAGCCTTCCAACCCATAATAACACACAAATACATTCTTGTCAAAACAGACAACATGACAACAATGTATTATTTAAACAAACCAGGAGGAACACACTCAACACAATTGTGCCTCCTAACACAAAAAATTTGGCAGTGGGCGATTCACAACAACATTCGCCTAATAGCACAATTTATTCCAGGAATACAAAACCAACTAGCAGACAACCTTTCGCGAGACCACCAACAAGTCCACGAATGGGAAATTCACCCCCAAGTTCTGAACAAGTACTTTCAAATTTGGGGAACACCCCAGATAGATTTGTTCGCAACAAAAGAAAACTCAAAATGCCAAAACTTCGCATCCAGGTACCCACACCGCGAATCACAAGGCAATGCTCTATGGATGAGTTGGTCAGGGATATTTGCGTACGCTTTTCCCCCTCTCCCTCTCCTTCCATATCTAGTAAACAAGTTGAGTCAAAACCAACTCAAACTCATACTGATAGCACCCACATGGGCAAGACAACCTTGGTATACAACTCTACTAGACCTTTCACTAGTACCGCATGTCAAACTACCCAACAGGCCAGATCTGTTAACACAACACAAACAACAGATCAGGCATCCAAACCCAGCATCATTGAATCTGGCAATTTGGCTCCTGAAATCCTAGAATTCGGACACTTAGACCTCACACAAGAATGCATGGAGGTCATAAAACAAGCTAGAAAACCTTCCACTAGACACTGCTATGCATCTAAGTGGAAAAGATTTGTTTACTACTGCCATGCCAATCAAATACAACCATTACATGCCTCTACTAAAGACATAGTAGGATACTTACTACATTTGCAAAAAGCAAATCTCGCTTTTTCATCTATAAAAATACACCTCGCAGCAATATCTGCTTACCTACAAACTACTCATTCATCGTCTCTATTTAGAATACCAGTTATTAAAGCATTCATGGAAGGGCTAAAAAGAATTATACCACCAAGAACACCACCAGTTCCTTCATGGAATCTTAACATCGTCTTAACAAGACTCATGGGTCCACCTTTCGAACCCATGCATTCCTGTGAAATGCAATATCTAACCTGGAAGGTCGCATTTCTCATTGCAATCACATCCCTCAGAAGAGTAAGTGAAATACAGGCATTTACCATACAAGAACCATTTATTCAAATACACAACAATAAAATAGTTCTAAGAACAAATCCAAAATTTCTGCCAAAAGTAATCTCACCATTCCATTTAAATCAAACAGTAGAATTGCCAGTGTTCTTCCCACAACCAAATTCTGTGGCTGAAAGGGCACTACATACATTAGACATCAAAAGAGCACTAATGTATTACATTGACAGAACAAAGCTAATCAGGAAAACAAAACAACTGTTCATAGCTTTTCAAAAACCACACATAGGAAATCCAATCTCTAAACAAGGCATTGCTAGATGGATAGTCAGATGCATTCAAACATGCTATCTTAAAGCCAAAAGAGAATTGCCTATTACACCAAAGGCACACTCAACCAGAAAGAAAGGTGCTACAATGGCCTTTCTAGGAAACATTCCTATGAGCGAAATATGTAAGGCTGCAACCTGGTCTACGCCTCATACGTTTACTAAACACTACTGTGTAGACGTACTAAATGCACAACAAGCTACAGTGGGCCAAGCTGTACTAAAAACATTGTTCCAAACTACTTCAACTCCTACAGGCTAAACCACCGCTTTTAGGGGAGGTAACTGCTTTATAGTCTATGCCAAACATGTGTATCTGCAGCAACATATGCCATCGAACTGAAAATGTCACTTACCCAGTGTACATCTGTTCGTGGCATTAGTCGCTGCAGATTCACAAGTACCCTCCCACCTCCCCGGGAAGCCTGTAGCCGTTTAGAAGTAGATCATAAATCTTAAACATCTGAACATTTGTAAATAATTATTAGAAACTCTTAACGTACATACATATTCACTCCATTGCATGGGCACTATTTATACCAAACAACTCCATCCTCACCCTCTGCGGGGAAAACAATCTAAGATGGAGTCGACGCCCATGCGCAATGGAGCCGAGGAGGGAGGAGTCCTTCGGTCCCGTGACCAAAAAGACTTCTTCGAAGAAAAACAACTTGTAATACTCCGAGCCCAACACCAGGCAGCGGACTGTGCCAAACATGTGAATCTGCAGCGACTAATGCCACGAACAGATGTACACTGGGTAAGTGACATTTTCATTATAACATCAGGTTATTAGAATTTTAGTTTTCATTGTGAGCCAGGTTAGGGTGGATGGGGTTGGACTAGAGGAGGAGTGGTATGTCACCATAAGTGCGCATGACTGTTTGGCTGCTCAGACCAATCATGATTCTGCTGTCATGCTGGTTTTAGCAGTGTTGTGATTGGCTTAGGGGAGACTGGGAGCCTGTGTGCTGCCCGGAAGACCAAAAGACTAAGGAGAGGCAGCGGCCGTTCTCGGGTAAGTGACTCATTTATTTATCTTCTTTTTTGCTCGAGCCCTCCTCATGTCCTACCACTACCTTTACAAAGCGGCTGCCACTGCCAACAAATCAGGAAATCTAATACCTTTGCAATGTCCCAAACTGAATTATACCTGCATACTGAGGGTTTAGTTATTCTAATGCTTCTCATTAACCTTTGTACCACGACGTCCTGTCCCGCCAATAATCCTTTTACTAACTCATGACCTGCAGCAATCGCTGATCTATATACATTCACCTTTCTTAAGACAATCCATCCTCAAACGTTTCTTATAAGTAATTCACCACCTTCACTGAGGACACTGAAAGGGAAATCAAACTCCCCTCCATGCACCAGCAAGCCCATTTCTGCCGAGCCAACCTATACGTTGTTCTCGTTCCTGGAGCCTAGGATTCTTTAATAAGTGCCGAAGCCTGTTGGGAAAGGCCTGGTACCTTCCAAACTCTCCTGCCACCAGCCACAATTGATCTGTGATGACTAAATTGTCCAACTCCACTGCAGGAGATCTGGAAACCAGTCCATGCACAATTCCAGCAGAATAGGGTACTGCACCTGAGTCCTCCCAAAGTGGAGTTATCACCACTGTTGTCACCTATCTGTGAAACATCATTGTCACCCGAGCAATCATTGAGAATGGTGTAAATGCATATGGACTGGGATCGCTTCAATTCTGCCAAAAGGCGTCTATCCTCGGGACTTGGACGGCAGCTGAAAAACTTGGTCACATGAGCTTTTAGCCTGTTTTTTTTTTTTTTTTTTTTTTTTTTTTTTGGTATACATCTGTTAACTGCATTTTCATTTTACAATTTATTGGCTCAGGCAACATTTCAGTGACAGTAACTGCATCTTAGTTTCGCAAATAAGGATACAATGCATTGGCAGTAGTGATAGGGTGTTTTTACAGTAGGATTCAAAGGACTCAGGAGATGGGCTATGTCTATCTAATCTACTGTAAGTTATAACAACGTATCTAGGGAACAAGTCGGTTGCAAGTGTATGCAAGCCACAAGCGGGAATGGCTCGCAATGTCCGAGATTATTAGTCTATTGCTGTAAAGAATTGTAATAATAGCAACAATAATAACTACAAAAAATAGTAAACATTCAGGCCTCTAAATCATGTCCTCCCTCTGTGATCGGTTACATTACAATCAGTTGTAAGGACAACCACATAGAGACGTTGAAGTAGTCACCCTTAAATGGATGCTGGAGTTGAGTATGTGGCTTTGGAGCATGTTTCTCTGCGGGTCTTCTCCGCAAGGAAGGATGTGGGCTGCTTCCCCTCACTCACTATGGCTCTATCAGGCAGTGGTGCATTCAGTGACGCAGAGGTATTGTGTGACAGTGTGCAAGTCAGCCATGATGGCATCCCAGTTAGTGGTTATGGTATATTTGCGAAGCCGAAGGTTATCTTCCCTGTGTTAGGCAACACTGTCTGTGCCCAGGCTGTTAGTGACTATAGCCAGGCCGTGAAGGGTGGAGGGTCAGGTGATTTCCACCTGCAAATGAGTCTCTTGGCCAAGATCAATAAATCGGTACTACATTTCTTGCCCCCTGCGGTATAAACCCATGTGTTTAATAGTTCTCTACTGGTACAGTGAGACAGACGATTCGTCACTCTCTGCCAATATTGATGCAAGTGGGGATGAGACCAGAGTATATGAAGGAAATCCGCATCGAAGACAGGCAGCATTTGTGCTGTGAAAGTATTGGTTTATTTTGTCAGGACTAACATAGGCTCTATGTACGATGTATACTTGGATTAATCGGAACTGAGCATTATGAGGAATTTGGGAATTTCCAGTTGAGTGGACCGTTTATCTGTACAGGGGCAATTCAGATCATCCTCCCGGTGAGGGCAGAGAGGTGTAAGTGATAGTGCACAGTGTATGCATGCACAAAGAATCAGCCAGCCAGTGCTCCAGGGGCCTGTCTGACAAAGCATGAGAAGGTACTGTAGGGTCAGATGTGTTGGGGGTTCCTGGGCCATGTTGCCCATGTGTAGGAGGAAGTTTCTGGGGAACAGACCTTCCTCCATCAATGCTTTGTATGAGAGAAGCACCCCATCCCTGTAGATTTCCCACAATATGGAGCCCCTGCTTTGTGCCAGGCAAACAGTTCTGCCATGGAAGTGCGTTGCCCCCTTGGTGTACCCAACAGTGCTATTGCAGGGGTGAACGGGGATTGTTGCTCTCGTGAGATAGGGCCAACAGCGATATGCTTTGCAAATGTGTGGCTTTGAATGGTGGTGCTCTAGTGCAAGTGTGAAACAATGTTAGTTTATTAGTGAGATTCCAGGTGGGAAGCATCATGGCAGTATCAGGCAGCTGGAGGTTGGCTAGCCCTTGTGAAATCCACTGCAGTTGGCATGCCCGGTAATAGTACTTGATGTTGGGCACTGCAAGTCTGCCCTGGTCTTTTGGTTGGCAAAGCTTTGAGAGTGCTATGTGACAGCTAGAAGTATTCCAGATGAAGTCTCTCATGGCTCATTCAAAGGACCGTAAGAACGGGGTAGGAATATATAATGGAAGATTAGCAAAATAGTACAAAAGATCTTTTGTACTATTTTGTTAACCTTCCATTATATATTCCTACCCCGTTCTTCCAGTCCTTTGAATGAACTATGCAAGGAGAGAGCCAGCTTTATCAGCCTTGGCGTGGGTCTTAGCAGAGTGGGCAGCGTAATTAGGCAATGCAGCTTTTCTGGGAGAGTCACATGTTTGTGCTTCACTGTTGCCAGTAGAGGTTTGCTCTATGGGTTGTGCGCCGCCTTGGTTTTGAGGTGTAAATGCATGTTCCAATTGAACCCTAAACAGTGGCCCCGCAGGGTCACCTTGAACGTGTCCCATTCTGTTGATCTTGGGTCTACAGATCCGCCATTAAAATCAAATACACGTCCATGGCGGAGCTACAAAAGATCAGAAAGGTGGATCTTCCAGCACTGCAGGTTGTAAGCGCCAATTAGGAATGTGGAAGGCTCCTGTGTCCCATGTAAGCTGAATGTCTTGGTGATTATGAATCGAGTGGGTGTGGCCCAGGTAGTCAATATGAGTAACAGATGGGGTGAGATCCAGTGTAATGACCAACCTGTCTATCCTAACTTGTAGGACGTGTGGTGCTGAGTAAAGGAGTACACCTTGGTGGAGGCATTGTAAAGATCTGTATGCCAGTTCTGCAGCCAATCACTAAGAGTGAGGGTGTGTGTTGGTCCGTGTGTCGGTCCAGGTCAGTATCTAGTACGCTATTAATACTACCACCCCTCCTCCCCTTGACCATGGGAGCCACGCTCGTTCCGGGTTATTAGTTTAGAGTGTGCTTTGGTGTGAATGACAAAGGTGACAGCAGTTGACCACATACGTCAGAGCTGAGGCTCCATGTTGGTGTAGGAGTAATGTTGCATGAGTGGAGGTGATACATAGCTAAATGAACACCAGTTAATGAGAGATAGTAAATACCAGCTCAATAAACTACACCTGTGCAGTGGTGACCCTCGAGGGTAAATAGTCAATGTACAATTAGAGCCCACATTTGTCATTGGAATATTGTGTGGGTACGTATGTTACTAAACCTGTGAAGTAAAGGAACATAGTTAAACAATCACACACAAGATATAACAGCAGTATAAACTAGACCAGTGGAAGGTATGTAACATGAATCAAATAATGGTGTCTGCTGTTTATGGAGTCATTTCTGGCAGGGCCACTGACTCCATTCGAGAGGGCCAAGTGGCAGGGGAGCTTTCTTCGCTTGAGTATCAATATGATTCTTCAGGATTGAAATGCTGCGTAGCCTCAGCGATTGCAGCGGCCTGATATAATGCCTGCTGGTGTTCTGCGGTCATCTTCTCCAGGCCAGGAGCAGTCTTGGTCCAGAGAATGCTGCAGTCTGATCCTGCGTTTGCGACAGCGGCCCCCAGATGTGGTGCGAGCTGCTCCTGTGCCTGGCTGTGACAGTCGGGGCGCTGGGTTCCAGATGCCTCCAACCATCCCCATGCATCCTTCACGGAAGTTACAAAATGCGTTGTTCCAGCTGCAATCATGCCGGAAAGATGAGTGAGTAGCGCCAGCTCGCGGAGGTGGCCTTTCACAGCAAAAAAAAGGAGTTCTGTTGGCACTGTACTGCAATTTATATATTCCAGAAAAAACATGATGCAGGCATTGTCTACTTTGATACAAAGACAAATCAGTGGGGCACACCATACGAAACCAAAAAATTATTCATACTTCAGAGATAACCAAAATATCTTAGACCTCAGGCTGATGGCTATCCATTTGTTATCTTTGTTTTGTATATATATGTATATGTTTTTATAGATTAGACAATTCATCCTCTGTTTATTAAAATTTTCTATCCGCTTGGACATATTCCTTTTTGGTTAGTTGCATCTTTGTATAGCATTTTCTGGTCAGGTTTATGGTTGTTTTTTTTGTATTTCGAGGAAGAAAGGGGACCGATCAAACACTCTAGGGGACTTCATTAGGATATGTTACTTGGTCTTTCTAAGATATTTTGGTTATCTCTGAAGTATGAATAATTTTTTGGTTTCGTATGGTGTGCCCCACTGATTTGTCTTTGTATTATTAGGACGGGTCTAGTTATAAACCCGGCTTTACACATCAGGGCAACGATGTGTTTCAGTGTATGAGCACCTGCAAGTTTCTTCTTATACAATTAGAATGTGCATTGTTTTCAACTAATGAGTTGCCATTTGTTTTTGATTGTCTACTTTGATCCCTGCAAACTTCCGGGTTTCTCATAGAATGGAGTCTGACGCGATAATGAAGTGAGCAGAGCAACAATGGGTAGGGGCTGGAAACGGGTGGGGGTTTACGTTTCAGAACACTGTGCTCTTTCGACAGAGAAACTGTGGCAAGGCAGCTAGAGGGAGTAGGTCACGTAACCATTGTTCCATATAAGCAACCGCATCTCGCCCCTCCGGCAGGCCCACAACCCAAACATTATTTCTCCTTGATCACCCCTCTGCATCTTCGGCCCTTCTCTCCAGAGTTTGGATGCGCTCTGATAATGTCTGTAAGGAGGATTCTATGCATTGGGATTTCGGCTGCAGCTCTGCAACGGTCTGTTGTGCCACGTCAACCTTACCAGTAAGTTTGTGGTGGTCTGTATGCCACAGCGTAAGATCTGTGGCCACTGTATCTATGTTGATTTCTAGGGAGGCCCTTGTGTGTTCAGTTGCTTCCAGCACAGTGTCCAATTTGTCTCAAGCGATAGGGAGCAGTCAGGGGGTTCCGGGTGGCATAGGCCTTCAGATTCCTCATTAATTGCCGTCACCAGTTTCGAGGGTGTGTTCTGGGTGGCTGGGCGCAAACGCCCTATTAATGTGTAGCGTATACAGCATTCCCCTGGTATAGTAGGGTTGTCCCACACTTGTCATGGCCTGCTTGCTGGTGTCTAGTTAGCTCTGGGACACCTCAGCACAATGCAGCAGGCAGAGATCAGCCAGCAAAAATGCAGCAGGCAGACGGCAAACAAAGGAAGGATGGTGAGTTGTAGGTCTCAAGTCAGGGAGAGCACTTATGAGATCGCATGAGTTCAAGAAGAGAACCAGATGTGTAAGGTGTGTTAGTGGCTACCCACGAGGGTGCAAAGTGGCGCAGCGGGTAAATGTGTACTCTGTCCTCTCACAGTGAATAGTCTGTAGTGTTATGTAAATATGTGCGAGGGCACCCCAGGGTATCTGGACTGCAGTCTATGAATGGGCTCAGGGGGCAGGCAAAACCAATCTAAAAAATGACTCTTTACAAACTAAGCCAGCAACACAGTCAAAATCCATGATCTATCAGTGCATAACTAAGCACACCATATTAAATCACCAACTGACAGTACGTCAGCTGACTAACAGAATCATTGCTACAACAGCTGTAACTGTCTTGGGTAAACTGTCACTAAAGAAACCACAAAACCTTTTATATTGGATCAAAACTCTCCCAATGTACAAAGATAGTTGCTCAGTGACTTAATGCAACCAGGGTTCAATAGTTTCCCTACTTAGAAACCCTAGTCCTTCCTTTCTTTTAATATCTTCTCTGTTGTTCAGTGACAGTGTAAATTAACAATCTCCCCAGATTGGAGTGCAGTACTGAGTTGTGTTACCAAAGGCTCTAAACCTGCCTGCTTCCCCAAATGGAAGTGCCGCCCGTTAATCCCTTCCCCGCCATGGACATAATGGTTCCGTCCGGTGGCGTGGCGCTGAGGCGTCACAGACGTAACCATTACGTCCTGGTAGAGGCCCTCTGGGGAAGTGCTAGCACTCCCCGAGGATTCCCCCCACCCCAGGCAGGACTGTAAGGGGAATTGCCCCCTGGATGTCTGCGCGTAATCGTGCACGGACATCATTAGAGGGTGCCGGACGCGCTGGAAGCCATTTGCTTCCAGCGAGTCGGGGGAGAAGGAGGCGAGTTTCTCCTCTGGCTGAGGGGGTGGGGGGAAGGTGGAGGGGTTCCTCAAAAAGTGGCATTGGGGGGAAATAAAGTGTTTTTCTTTCCCTCGATGTCTCTTTTAGCATTCCTGCTGCCTGATCGCGATGGGATCGGGCAGCAGGAGTGCCCGTTAGGCACCTGGGATTTCTTTTTTTCTAATTTTTAGGCCGATCTGGCCCCAACGGGGGCAGATACCACTGGAAGCCAGGGATTGTTTTTGTTTGATACCAGGAATTGTTTACTTTTTTATTTGTGTGGGAGGGCGGCCCCTTGGGTTAGTGTTGTGTCCCCCCCCCCCCGTCCTCCCCCCCCCCCCCACCAAAGGGTGCACAGCACTGTAAGCCATTCCTGCCCCCCTTGGGGGCAGATCAGTTTATTTCTAATTTTTTTTTTTTTTTTTCTTTTAAGGCCCATCTGCCCCCAAGGGGGAAAAGCCACTAAGGCACCAGTTGCTTCTTTTAGGTAAGAAAAAACAATGTGCTCCAAATGACTATTGTTGCCATGTATGAATGACATTTTGTAAGTGGTGTACTAAATGCAGGATTGTGTGTGAAATTGTCTTTAGATTAGAGCATGATGATATTTGTGTTGTCTTTTGTGTAATTTTCTTTTCTTTTTTAGTGGGATATTATTGGTGATTGCTGTGGCTGTGCAGAGTAGTTGCTGGTGAGTCTAGCGTTTTCAGGCAAGTGAGTGGTATAGTTTTTGAGTTTATAACTCTTAGTGATAAAGCCACACTTTGTTTATTACTTATCTTACACAGTGCTGGATGTTGGTGGTGCATTTGTCCTGTTACTTTTTGTAGGAAGGATCATGGCTAGCCATAGGATGACCGCTCAGCAGGTTGTTGGTGTGCTTTTTAAGTCGTCTTCTGACCATGATAATAAGACTGACTTTGCATCGGAGGCAGGGGAGGAAGTGCTAGATTCTGGCAGTGAACTTTGTCGGAGAGGAATCTGATGATGAAGCCACTCTGAGTACAGATGAAGTGCCTGTTGTAGAGGAGGACACTGATTTGCCAATCGTGCAGCAGCCAGCGGCTGAAAGGCTTCCTTCCCATTGGAAGACTTGAACTCTGGGTTGCCCCAAACATGGAGCAGCCACAGTTGCCTTTATTGGTCTCCCAGGGTGTAGACAGAAAAAACTTTTTGCCTGTCAATTTCTTTCAATTGTTTATGGATGATGTATTTTTGGAAGAGATTGTTGAGCAGACTAATTTGTATGCGAGCAGTATTTGAGGGAAAGCTCTGCCAGACTTGGGCCACACTCGAGCTAGCTGGTGGATTCCCACAAATCTGGAAGAGTTAAAAAAAAAAAAAAAAAAGCTCCTGGGTTTAACTTTTTTGATGGGGCTGATAAGGAAGCCATCACTGTCTTTATATAGGTCTACCAGTCCCTTGATGGCAGCTGCTATATTTCCTGCAAACATGAGTCATAACCGGTATGAGCTTCTTCTTCGGATGCTGCATTTTGTTGATAATGCTTTAGCCTTGCCATGAGATCACCATGATTCTGACCGTCTTTTTAAGATTAGACCTGTCCTTGATCATTTTGTAGATCGTTTTTCAGAGGTCTATGTTCCGGGCAAAGAAGTATTTGTAGATGAGTCTTTGGTCCTGTTCAAGGTTAGTTTGGTTTTTAGGCAGTACATTCCTAGCAAGAGGGCACGGTATGGAATTAAATTGTATATGCTGTTTAAAAATAATACACAATGTGTTTATAATTTCCGGGTCCACACTGGTAGGGATTCCAGTATTGACCCCTCTGGTTGTCCACCCACTTTGGGAGTAAGTGAGAAAATTGTTTGGGAACTTTGTAGACGACTGTTAACAAAGGTCACCGTTTGTAGGTGGATAACTTATACACTGGAGTGCAGTTCTTCAAGGAATTGTTCAGAGTGGACACTGTTGCTTGTGGCACAATCTGTTTGAACCGGGAAGGCTGTCCAAGAGAGCTTGTCTGTAAAAAAATAATAATAATAATAATAAATAAATAAATAAAAACATGAGGAGGGACAGTCCGTGTCTTGTGGAATGATGAGCTGCTAGCTCTGAAATTTGCAGACAGGAGGGATGTCTACATGCTAACTCTCATCCATGATGAGAGTACTTCACCTGTGGCTGTTTGGGGTCAAGTTGCTGAAGTGCGCAAACCTGTGTGCATTTTAGACTACAATAAGCACATGGGTGGTGTTGATAGAGTAGATCAGAGGTTGGAACCCTGCACTGCTGCTCGTAGGGCTTATGGTTGGTAGAAATTAGCAGTTCACCTGTTCCACTTGGCAACTTTTAATGCTTTTGTTGTGTTCAAGAATAGTTCTCTAGAGTCAAGGGTGACATTTGTGAAATTTCAGGAATCTGTCACAGAGAGCCTTGTTGAATAATGGATGGGGTGACTTGTGGGGCTTTCACCAAATTCTGTTACCCAGAATCCTTTGCAAAACTCAAAATGTTGCTAAAAAAAAAAACCACACATTTTCCTCACATTTCGGTGATGGAAAGTTCTAGAATCTAAGGGGAGCCACAAACTTCCTTCTACCTAGCGTTCCCCCAGGTCTCCTGATAAAAATCGTACCTCACTTGTGTGGGTGGCCCAGGTGCCTGTAACAGGAAAAGGCCAAAAATGTGTAGAGATTGAGGGGACAAGCACAATTTTTTCTTTTATACATTTTTAGGCTGACTCTGCTTTGGAGACACACACAAGTGAGGCATCATTTCACTTGGGAGACGGAGGGGAACGCTGGGTGGTAGGAAATTTGTGCCGGTGCAATGATCCTACAAAGAAAAGTGTGGAAAATATGCTTTTTTTAAGCAAATTTTGAGGTTTGCAGAGGAGCCTGGGCAAGAAAATGTTGGGGGATCCACGCAAGCCACACCTCCCTGGACTCCTCCGGGTGTCTAGTTTTCAAAAATGTCTGGGTTTGGTAGGCTTCCCTAGATGAAGGCCGCACCGGAGACCAAAACCGCAGATACTTTTGTAACAGATCATTTTGGTGTGTCCAGGTCCTTCTGTGATGTTCCAAGCCCTAAAATTGTGAAAAGAAACCCACTTAGGTTATGTTAAAAAAGACTCCTCGCCCACCAACCAAGTTGGTGGCATGCTTCATCATCGGTGTCCCACCCGAGACACGTAGCATATGTGTCTTTGAAAAATGCACAGGTTTGGTATGTTTCCTTGGGTGCCAGTTGAGCTAGAGGTAAAAAAAAGTCTGATTTCAACGTAAAAATGTGATGTGTCCATGTTGCGTTTCCTGCTGCGGGCATTAGGCCTACCCACACAAGTGAGGTACCATTTTTAGCTGGAGACTTGGGGAAACACAGAATAGAAAAACAAATGTTATTGCCCCTTGTCTTTCTCTACAGTTTTAACTTCCAAATGTAAGACAGTGTGTAAAAAAGAGGTCTGTTTAAGAAATGCCCTGTTATTCACATGCTAGTATGGGGACCCTGGAATTCAGAGATGTGCAAATAGCCACTGCTTCTCAACACCTTATCTTGTGCACATTTTGGATATACAAAGGTTTCCTTGATACCTATTTTTGACTCTTTATACTAGTACCAAATAAATTGCTGTCTACCCAGTATACAATGAACCCCCATTACAAGGTGCAGCTCATTTATTTGCTCCGGGTACCTAAGGTTCTTGATAAACCTACAAGCCCTATATGTCCCCGCAACCAGAAGAGTCCGGCAGATGTAACGGTATATTGCTTTTGAAAATCGGACATAGCAGGAAAAAGTTAGAATAAAACGTGGAGAGAAATAGCTGTTTTTTTTTTTACCTCCACTTTAATATATTTTTTTCAGCTGTTATCTTCTGTAGGAAAACCTTGTAGGATCTACACAAATGACTCCTTGCTCAATTCAGAATTTTGTCTACTTTTCAGAAGTGTTTACCTCTCCGGGATCCAGCATTGGTTTCACGCCCATTTCTGTCACTAACTGGAAGGAGGCTGAAAACACAAAAAATAGCAAAAATGGGGTATGTCCTAGTAAAGTGCCAAAATTGTGCTGAAAATGTGGTTTTCTGATTCAAGTCTGCCTGTTCCTGAAAGCTTGGAGGATGGTGATTTTAGCACCGCAAACCCTTTGTTAATGCCATTTTCAGGGAAAAACCGCAAGTCTTCAATAGATGTGACAATGCTGGGTGGTAGGAATTTTGTGGATTCCTACAGATTCCGGAAGGTTCCATCACAAAAATGTGGGGAAAATGTGTGATTTCAAGCAAAGTTGGAGGTTTGCACGGCATTGAGGGTAAGAAATTGGTGCGGGGTGCATGTGAAGCACACTACCCTGGACTCACCCATATGTTTAGTTTTCAGATGAGTCTAGGTCTCGTAGATTTTTCAACATGGCAGCATCCTAAAGTCCAATAAGTATAGCCCTCACCATTCCAAGTGGGACGATTTTGAGAGTTAGACAAGCTCTTACAGCCCAAATATAAAACCAGACCCCAATATAAGCAAATGTCCTCTTGCTTGCCATGGGATAAGATGTTACCCCCGTCCGTTGGGGTGGGGGGCATAACGATGCCCATACTGGTTGGTATCCACCTCCCCACTATTTGTTTTTATTCCTTGGCATCTAGTAGGCTTTCTGCCCCCACCCCTAAAAAAACACCCACCCTCACCCTCTTTTAAATAAAAAAAAAATAGTCTCTGGTGGGCTTTTTGCCCCCCTTGGCGGCAGATGGGCCTTACAAAAATAGGCCGATCTGCCGCCAAAGGGAGGAATTGCCAACAGTAATGTGTCCCCATGGGAAACGACCCTTGCCCAAGGGGCTGCCTCCTCCCAACTCAAAACACACATACACACCAATCCCTGGTGCCTATGTGGTTTCTGTCCCCGGGGGCAGATCGGCCTAATAGAAATGGGCCAATCTGCCCCCCAAGGTGGGCAGAAATGGCCTAAAATAATTTGCCCCCCAGGGGAGAGACCCTTGCCTAAGGGTTTGCTCCCCTTGCGTGAAACTGACATAAAAACCCTGGTGTCTAGTATTTCCTGCCCTCAAGGTGGGCAGAAATAGCCTAAAATAAAATTGCCACCACCCAGGGGAGCGACCCTTGCCTAAGGGGTCGCTCCCCATCTGTTAAAAAAATAAATAAATAAATAAATAAAAAATAATCCCTGGTGCCTTGTGGTTTCTAAATTAAATCACTGCTGCCCGCCCCCCCCCCCCCCCCCCCCCCCCCAACAAAACACACACACACACCAATCCTTGGTGCCTATGTGGTTTCTGCCCCAAGATGGGCAGAAATAGCCTAAAATAAAATTGCCCCCACCCAGGGGAGCGACCCTTGCCTAAGGGGTCGCACCCCATCTGTAAAAAAAAAAAAATCCCCGGTGCCTTGTGTTTTTTAACATAAATCACATCACACACACACCCCCACCCCGGAGCGACTGTGGGACAAGTGCAGGATGAGCTAGTCTCGTCCCCAGCACACGGGAACCGTGGCCGAGGAGGAGACCAGCTTGTACCGGGCATCGAGGGGGATAAAGAAGTTACTGTGAGTAATGTCAACAAAGGATGTTGCATAATTTAAGCCTCTGGGTCTTGCCATAAAATTGCCTCTTGGTCCATTTCTGTAGTTTTTTGATTCGAGCAAGAGAACTCTTCATAGATGTTACTAATTTTATTTTGAAAAATGTTAGATAACTCATTGCAGAACTCCTGTGTAAACCCATTATATGGGGATTTGACCTGAGTCGTAAGTCAGAGTTCCTTGGAGGGTTTGTTGCCCCATCTGTTTTTTTTGTTTTTTTGTTTTTTTTTTGCGTAAAATATATATATACTCTTTTCCTCCTTTAATTGTGTATTTATATTTCCTGATTAACCTCCTGTATTTATCTTTCCTTTGGTCTATAATTGGTGTTCCAGATTTGTTCTTGTTTCCAACATTCCTGCTTTAACTGTCTCCGTTTACATAAAACCCAGAAACTGACAATGTAACTCGCTTATTTTTCATCTTTTTCACAGTTACCACAGAGTATAATGCAACCTTAAGCCCACTGTCATACGTTGCTTCTGCTTCATTAGGGGATGTAAGCAATACCTTTTATAGTACTTCACAAAAATTTTCTCTGTTGAACTTGTTCCATGCTTTTGAGTGTTTCCCTATCTCCCTATCTCTGCTGCCATGGGATTATTACTGTCCTCCCGGAAGCTGAGATCAAAGACAACCGCCCTATGATCTGACCAACTCAGCATGAACATGCCTCAAAGCCCTGCTTTTGGACAGTTAGCGAAAATTGCATCTATGTGTCCTGCTGAATACATGAGGACTCTCACTAATATATTAAACCGAAATCCTTGTAGTGGTTCAATTACCATGATGGCATCTTTGGCTTCTTTGCTTTCAAATGCAGATTAAAGTCACCCAATACAGAGAAATAGGGAAAGCTAAAAAAAAAAAAAAAAAACATTTTAATAAGTGCCCTATTTTCAGTGCAAAATTTGTGAATGGTGCAAGAGGGTGATGCAACAAAATTCGTGACCTATTAGTATTGTGATTAATCAATATTTTAAAGGATGGGACTTGACAATAATCTGTGGGGACTGCCTCAGTTGAACAACAGAAGACGTCCCTAAATACAATTGCAAGTCCTCCCCGTCTTTGTGTTCCAATCTATAAATAGAGTATGTCAGCAATTTCCCAACATGTGTTCCCAACCAGTCAACAAGAGTTTTAAAGGACAGTACTCTGGCAGGGACCATATAAGGTGCTCTCCAGGGACACAGTGGTCACATAGACTAGCGGTACCCCATAGTTCATGGACAGACAGATTTATCACAATCTGCTCAAGAAGTAGGAGGTAGATAGCAGAATAAGAGAAGCTCCCTTGGCTATGTTTGTAACTGGCTCTCAACCCTTAGAGCCCTCCTTCACACCCAAGGGAACAAACACCGAAAAAGGGAATGTCCAAGTGGGAGAATTTCTAGAGACCACCCAGAAATAACATATACAAAACCTTATAGGCTATTATACAGACATCATTTTCTCTACAAAACCAGGATGAACCATACTTATCCACCATGCTATAATTACTAAGGGCAACCAGGTAGTTTGACTACGGCCATATAGAATCCCTGAAGCCTGGTAGGAGGCAGTGGAAAAGGATATGAAATACATGTTGAAGGAAGGAATCATTGAGCCTTTGTGTTCCCCTGTGGTTCTTTTCTCAAAGCATAATTGGGTCCATTAGATTTTGCATCGATTTCCACCAGTGGAACAGTAAGTCAAAATTCAGTACTTCCCCCATTCCTCGGGTGAACAAATTATTAGAAAATCTAAGATCAGCCTCTTATCTCACCACCCTGGACTCTTCCAAAAGGGTATTGGCAAGTTCCCCTCACCTCCAGTACCAAAGAAAAGACAGGCTTTTCCACTCCTACAGGTTGTACCAGTTCAGGATATTACATTTTGGCTTGCATGGAGCACCTGCCACATTTCCAAGACTTATAGTACTAAGACCCCACAGGGTTATGCAACAGCCTATTTAGATAATAGTTATCTATAGCCATAATTGGGATCAACATCTATGACATCTGGAGGCAGTTTTTCAAACTTTTAGGGAGGCGGGCTCACTGCAAACCAGTAAGTATACACTGGCCACTAGCTCCATTTGCTACATGGGATATCACATAGAGAAAGGAAGGATTAGTCCCCAAATTGATAAAGTAAAAGCAATCTGGGACTTGCCTAGGCCAGAAGCTATGGCGAGTAAGATTTTATCAGGTCGAGCTAAATTTAGAACCTACTCGCCCATTCTGGTGAGTTGACACAGAGCAGGTGTTCTGTGCTCTGCTCACTCCGAAAGTGAAGTTGTAATAAAATGCCTTTAAATCTTTTTATCTTGCCACATTTGTTCTGTGTTTAGAGAGAGGTCAAAAGTCAGTTGTATAGAGTTCAAGGATTTTCTAAAAGTAACTGCCTGAGCTGCTATACAAAGAGTGTGAAATGAGAGGCAGCAGAGTGTCAGATTGTTTTCCTTACACACCACATTTAAATAACTAAGTCAACTGTACAAACATTTCAAAATATATTTCAATAGTTGTAAAAGCCCATTTTTGGTACTTCTGTGGAATGAAATAAATATTACAATTTCATAGGTATCAAACATGGCATATCTACCTCCTCTCATTTAGAAATTACAGCTTATTCAATGTAATAGAGAATCTCCAGTTCAACCTATGGGAGGGGTAGGCCTCACAGTAGTGAACAACTAATTTGAGAGTTTTTCACTATCAGGAAATGTAAAACGTATGTCCTATCTTTTTAAATACATACCACTGTGCCCTATGGGCTACCTAAGGCCTACCTTGGGGCTGACCTATATGTAATGAAAGGGGATTTTGAGGCTTGGCAACGGGGGTTGAATGCCTAGTTGACATGGCAGTGTGACACTGCATCTAGGCTGCAATGGCAGGCCTAGGACCTGTTTTGAAGTGCTATTTAAGTGGGTGGCACAATAAGTGCGGCAGGCCCACTAATAGCATGTACTTTACAGGCCCTGGGTATAGGGTATGTCACTCTACAAAGGACTGACAAGTAAATTAAGGATGCCAATTAGGTATATGCCAGTAAAACCATGCTTAGGGGAGTGAGCACAAGCACTTTAGCACTGGTTAGCAGTGGTAACATGCACAAAGTCCTAAAGTCAAACAGAAGCAAAAATTCTGAAAAGATGGATGCAATCAGGCAAAATGTTTGAGGGAAGGCCACTGTAAGGCAGGTAGTTCTAACAGTATGGGATTATTCTCAGTCTTTAAAGTTTAATTTTTGTATGTCTGAGCTATGGTTCTCGATGTTGGCTCCGCATGATGCAACACCAAAAAGGCCTTGCGGAGTAGAGAGAACAGAGCCCTCTGCATCTTTGTAGCATCTTAAAACCCACTGGTGCAACCTTCTGGTGCATTTTGTGTGGGGTGATGGTGGGTGGACTGGGCAAACAACAATGGAGAGGAGCAGGGGCAGACTGGACAGCAACAATGCAGGAGGGGGAGAGGGGGCAGTTCAAACAACAATGCATGAGGAGGTGAGTGCAAGTAAAAGGAATAAAAGTACCTCTGAAAGTGGCGAATAGTGGAAGGACACTGAGCAAGGGAAGTGGTACTTGGGCCGTGCCCGAAGGTAGGGACAAACACTTGAAGAGGAAATTAAGCCAGCATTTGCAGACCAAAGAGGAGCAAGGAAGTGAGTGACCATGATGCCAAGTAAAGGTCGGGCTCTAAGCCCCTTCATGTAAATAAAATGTCTCCTAAGTGACCACGCATGAGCGGTCTCAAGCGAGACCTAAAACAAGGTGTCAGAAGGGGCAAGTTCTTAAGTGCATAAAACAATGCCCCCAAAACATTTATGGACAGTAGGGTGAAGGCGGGTGAGTATTTGAGATGAGGGTGTCTCCTTTCTGAGGCAACAGCCCTTGCCATGAGGGACTTTTACCACACAGGCAAGTGTTTTTGAACAGTATACTTTTTGTGTAATTTAAAGAAAGTGATTTTAGGGTTTTGCGCTTAGTAGAAGTGAAGGGAGGTGAGTGTGACCAGAAGGTGTTATAGGTTGGTTAGAGGTAGAGGTAGCAGATAGTGACTCAATGGCTTGGGTGTGGACAAAGGGTGGTGACAGTTGGCTCAGGGTGGGCAGAGGTAAAGGGAGGTGAGGATGACGAGGATTCTGGGTGGGTAAAGGGAGGTGATGGTGACTTGAGGATTAGGTGTGTGGGGAGGAAAGGGTGATTTTAGGGGTTAGAGGTGGGTAAAGGTGAAACAAACCTTTTGGAACTACACGGTCTTTGAATAAAAACATCTAAACTGAATAGGTAAAAATGACATTGACAAAAGTTAATTCAGAAAAACACATACTGCATGGCAATAGTTTTAAGCGAAGCAAGTATGTTTACAGCCTTATTATCAATTAAAGTGACAGACAGGCAGTCAAAATCTGTGTTTCAGAAATTGTCACACGCTACACAAAGTTATTGCTAGTTATTTGCCTTTGGCTCTTGGAAATAGCAGAAAGTGCATGGTTTCAACTTACCTTGCAAGCAATAGTAAAATAAGGGTACTACAATCCAAGCGCAGGCATAGTGGAAGAACACTAATCAAGAAATCATTCAGTACTTTCTCCAGGGAAGAAAACAAACAGAGTCGGTGAAGCCACAGACTCTTAGACTCACTCACCAATGTAAAGGAAGAAAACAAGGTTGACAATCAAGCCAACCAATGGTTAGTGATGGGTGTGGGTGGGCTAACAGCCCCATTTTAGATTTTGTTTTTTAATCCGAGATTGTAAACGATGGCGTATGCACTGTCTCTGGTGAGACGTTAAAAATTCAGGGTTCCCTCTCCCCAAAAGAGACGAAATTAGGGGGTAGGGATATGGGTGTCTTTCATCCTCTACCTCCCCCCTCCCCCCCCCCTCCAAAAAAATGCAACCCAAGAATAATATATATATTATGCAGTGGCTGTCGCTACTGGGTAGTTATAGTTCGGACCATATTTCCATAGCAAATTGTTTTTTTTTTTTTTTTTTTTTTTTTTTTGCTAATAGCTTTGGTGCCGTTTTTCGAATCTTCACAAATCTTTCAAAAAAAAAGTCCCATCCGCCTCAGCTTCTTCCTGGAACGTTTCAGAGTGATTCTGGGGGTCGAAAAAAAAGGTGAGGGTCGGAGAGTGTGTTTTCTCCATGCACTTTTTCATAGAAAAATGGAACAGCGATACTGCAAAAATTGTTGAATATTACACCAAAGTTGTCAGAAAGCAAAATCTTGATCTAGGTCTAGGAAGTGTGCTTTTTGTGATTTGGGGTAAATCTTCAGTAGTTTTGGACAAAATAAGGCTCAAATTGTATGTATATTTCATTGCATGGACCCACGATCTCAAGTGTCTGCTGTGGTTAGCTGGCTGCAACTTGAAGTAAAAGTTGCAGATGCCATCTTAGGACTTGGTCCCTGAGTCCTACAAAACAAGGCCACCTGGAGAATCCTGGCAGATCTGTGGCACAACAATGGTGGGTAGCAGTGCTGGTTGTACAGCAAGGCTGTGCCCCCAAAGCTGAGCACAGCCATGGGTTGGCCTCCCGCGGAGGGTTGGGTGCCTGTTGCCCTGCACCCTAAAGTAACTGGAATTCCCTTTTCATGCATGGCCTCCTCCTCAGATGGTGTCACTCATGACATGTACATTGAATGCGTTGAAAACATCCTTAATGATATCTGGATGGACATCATTAATGACAACAGTGTGGATGGTGGGGGCATGAGTTATACTTACTTGAGATAATTGTAACAGGTAAATTTCAGTGGTTTTCTTAGTTTAAAACGTTGTTTTAACTGACATTTTCACCTAACTATAATGCCACTTTAACCTTGTTTTTTCAGTAAATGTATTTATACATGAATACACACCCCAATATATATATATATATATATATATATATATATATATATATATATATATCAGACTTTGGAATGTATACACACACCAACATATATATGTATATCAGACTTTACAATACAGGGTGAAGGCATGCATTGCAAATCCTTGCATTGTACATTAATGGGTTGTAAAAGTAACAAACTGTAATTCTTGCGGGGTAAAAACTTGTGTTCTAACATCTGAGATTCGTACCACACATTATAGTAGAACTCGGCCAGGAGTCATCAGTACCAGGCATTTTACCCACCTGCAAGAGTTTGAATAGCAGTTCTTATCTCTTGTTTCTTTAAACTTTGATCTAAGCTTTCCTTTTGCTTGGCATCTCATTTCTGTAGTGGCATCTTATTGAGAAATTTAGCTATTTCCTTGTCTGAGCACAGATCCCCGTTTGCATACAAAGAGTAATGTTCATAAAAGTGCTTAAATCTGAGAGTGGCATGTTTCCCTAATACAGGTAACTGGTGGGCATGTGTTCTCGACTCTAAGCTCCCTAGCTATGGTTGTTATAAGGGAGTGGCACAATGCCGAATAAGATTTGTCTAGTGTGAGATGTATAACCTTGTTAAAATCATCCAGTGTGTGGCTATTTTATCAAGAGGTTGGGTACGGATATATAAAAGTCATGCTGATCTACATTTGGTGCATAGAGTCCTCCCAGCAGGATGAGGTGTCCCAATTTCTCCACCACAATAACTTATCTGCCTTGCTTATCAATTGAAATTTCACTAACCTGGATTGGGAATCCTGCCTTAAACCACAGAGGGATGCCCCATGCCTATCCTGAACAGCCTGTATAGTATAAGTGGCCTCTACAGTGTTTTAGTAACCTTTTCCCCCCCGTTTGCCTGATGTGTGCCTCTTTGAAGATGACAGTGTGTGCCCCTCCCCTGCATTGCACTTAGGCATGCAATTTAGCCTTCCCCGGAAGCAGATTACATACCCCATATGTTCCATGTCCACAGGGAATGTTACTTTAAAAAAACATAAAACATTTTATTGGGTTTTATGATTAGAAATAGTATCTAAATGGGGCAGGTGGGTGGCTACGTGAGCCAAGACGGCAGATGCATAAGCCGAGCGTTCATCTATCCAAGGCCATTTATTCTCCCCTTATGTTACTCAGGTGCCATGAAGCTGATCAACAGTCTGTCAGGACATTGGACTCCCTTGTACAGCTTGCCTGACAATGAGGGCTCTTAGAGGTGGCATATATCAGATGTCCACCGTGGGCAACTTAGGGCCAATTGTGAAATCCAGGCTCTTGGGGAATGCCCATTGGTTCGTGTAGTGTGAGGGAGAAGCCCCTTTTGAAAACTAGCTATTCCTCTTAGTATGCGTCATTCCGTATCTGTGGCCTATGGTGTATGGTTGTCCTAAAATTCTGGTCAGCCAGTGAGGAATATGGCAAATAAAGCAGCAATGGTTAGGAAAGTGCGGAGGGTTTTATCTGAAGTGGGTAGGGAAGATTTAATTCAACCAGGCGTCCTGTCACATGCCTGGGTGGGCATGGAACGCCCAAAGCATGCTGCAGCCAGTGGTGTGGTGGCAGCGATATTGGCCTGCTCGGTGCCACAACAACTAATAAAAGTGCTCATTGCCTAGGGGTCTGGTTAAAAACCAATATATATATATATATATTAATTAAATGGTGGTGCAAGCGGCACAGCCCTTACCGCACAAAGTCTTGCTGGTAGCTCCTGTGAGGGGAGGCAGGGCCACAGCGTACACAAGTGTCGCCTAGGAAACGCAGAGTGAGTGAGAGGCAGGCCTCAAGGGGATTCCATTGAAGGAGGGAGACTGTCTGAGCAACACATGGTGTTGGCCCCGCCCTTTGCTTGGGCAGTGTTGGAGGCAGGGCAACAGAGTGCAAGTGCGCTTTGTTCAGCGCGAGCCCTCCAGTTAAAAAGCTGAATGTGCCCATTTTCAAATGGCATGATGAACATGAAGCAGAAGCAGCCCCTAGTTTTTAAACGGTGCTTCTGTCAGTGAGGGCCTCATGAGTGAGAATGGTTGGGGGGGAGTGGGGAAATAAGGACAGCTTTTTCCAGAGCTAACAGGGAATCGGTTGTGTTGGAAGGTTCTGGTAAGGAGGTAGGCAGTGGGAGGTTTATGGCTAGTCAAGCTACACAGGGTATATCAAGCGTTGGGGAGACAGTTTATGGGTACCTGAAGAAGCTGAGTCGAGTCATGTCAGGGCAGTGCAGTGCAGGTCAGGGAGATTTTAGGGCCACAGTCCCTGCAGGTTTGCAGCGACCTGCGAAGACCAGCATGAAGAGAGGGAGAGGTTTGGTGCAACCGTACCGATGGCGTGGGAGAAGAAAACGCCATCGAATTCTGTGGCAGGCACCAAAAGAAAAGTGGATTGGAGACTATTTGATGGGAGTGGTGGTTGGGGGGGGTGACAGTGAATGCCCCTGTGTGAGGTCTGTGAATATGGAAAAACCTATGGAGTGTGAGGTGGATTGTGATGATGATGATTTGGAATAATGGGATGGTACCCTATTGGCACAAGCTTAAAGAAAGCAAAACAAAGGAAGGTGAGAAAAGTAAGATGTTTGAGGGGGTGGAGGGTGTTAAATGCTAAAAATGTGTCCAAAGATAATGTCTTGCAGGTTGGTGAAGCCAGTCTGGATCCAACAGATAAAAGCAGTCTTAAGAGGTCACACGGAAAATCTTGACAGCAGAGGGTATCCCCAGAAACAGCTAGCAGACTGAGTACAGGTGAAACTCACTGGTGGTGTGGTTGAAAGGGGAGGGGAGGAAGAACAAGAAGATATCAAAAAAGTGCATAAAGAGACAGATACGATGGCTGTGGATAAGAGTGTTGGGATGGATTCTAAGGCAAAAGAAGAGACAATAGGTAAGAATACCTCTTCTAAGGATCTCGAGAAGGGGTGTGAGAGCTGGCTAAAACACCTAGAGTACCCACTACTATCGACATCTGGATGTCGGCATTTTTTATATTTGCCAGCGTCTATTGCGAAAAGTTTCCTGAGAGAGCGGTATCCATTTTTAAATATATAGACACAAACTGAAATGCCCATAGGGAGCTTGGTGGTGTTGCATGGTTACACTATGATGAATTCTGTGCAAGGATGGTGCTCATACCTGAGAAACCATGGGGGGAGGTGGACAAAGAACTATGGGTACAATGGCTGTACCCACAACCTACAATGCATGCTGCAAGTGGTTTGGCAATACTGGCCTTTTCTTGGGAAACCAACCAGGGTGGAGAGGGGGAACATGGGGAAGGAGCCAGAATCTCAATTCCGTGCCTGCTGGGGTTTTAACAGGGGTTACTGCCCAAGTATAAACATGAGTGCTCAAAATGTGGAGGTAAGCATGCAATTTTATAGTGTTTTGGGAAACAAGGGTTTAGGTGCCAGCGTCAAGGCAGAGGTAAAGGAGGGATCCTTCCGACCTGGTTACAAGGGCTTTTACGCCAGTTAAGTTAGAAATTTTACCCCAACAGGGATGAAGCAGGAAGATCAGAATGGGGGTTCAAAGAAGGCTTTGGGTTGGGTGTTTAGGTTTGCAGATAATTTAAAATCAACAAAAGAACATCCCCAGATAATAAGACAAAAACTGAGCAAAGAAGTGGTGAAAGGGCGAATGGCAGGTCCCTTTGTGTACTGACCTTTTACCTTATTTGATGATTTCTCCCTTGGGAGTAGTACCTAAGAAGACCATTGGGAATTTCACATGATTCATCACCTGTCCTGGCCTCAAGTGCTATCTGTTAACTATAACATAGCAAGGGAGGTTGCTGCAGCTAATTTGCCTCAGTGGATGTAGCTCTATAGCTAGTTCGGACAGGGACCCATCAGTAGAATTAGCAAAATGTGATATCAAGTCAGTCTTTCGGCTGCTCCTAGTTCATTCTTGGATTTTTCCTTGTCAGGAATCCAGTTTGACAACCAGTTATATGTTGATACCGTTTTGCTAATGGGTTGTACCATCTCTTGCAGTTTGTTTGAATCATTTAGTACCTTTTTACAATGGTGTTTTACTTACATAACAGGTTACAAACTGGTCACACATCACCTGGATGGTTCATGTTTGTAGGTGCAGGTACTCGAGATTGTAAAGTTGCTCTGACACAATTTCGGAATCTGGTGAGGAATTGTGAGTACCTTTGGCCCCAGAGAAAATAGAGGGCCTTAGTTCTTGTCTGGTTTTCCTTGGAATAGAATTGAACACAGTAAACATGGAGGTGAGGTTGCCTCAAGCAAAGATTATAGATATCTTCAAAATACTTGAAGAAGCCATAAAAACACCCAAAATGCAGCTGCACTAAGTGCAACATCTGCTTGCCGTGTTGTAAGAGCAGGAAGAAAATTTTGTAGATTAGGTTTCGCTATGTTAGGAGTAAAGTTACCACACCAGAGGGTCAGGATCACAGCGGCTATGCAGATTTTGAGGTTTGAGTAATGTTCCTGAGGGGCTTTAGTGGCATAACCATGTAGTATCTTGATTTTAATTTTGTCTGGATGGCGCCAAAGGTTTTGATATGTTCTGGGATGGCAGATGGTGTGCAGAAGAATGGCCAGATAAGTGAATGAGGGGGAAAAAAGGAGGACTGCATTTTTTTTTATTATCTCCTTTGTTGGTAGCATTGGCAGTGTGGGGTAAGAAGTTGGAGAACAAGACAGTTACTTTCAGCGTTGACAACAAGACGGTTGTAGATTTGGTCAATGGTCAAAGTCGAGGACATGCATCTTAAGATTACTGCAAGGATTCATGTTGGGTTGTTTGATGTTTAATATTGTCTTTAGAGCCAAGCATGTGCAAGGTGTGAACAACAATAATGCAGACGCATTGTATCATTCACAGTGGCAGAGATTCTGTGATATGGCACCCGGTGCAGGCTTGCAAAAAAACACAGGTTACAGAGGAGGTATTGGAGTTAGGGCCTTGAGAATGCTTGAACTGGTTGAGAAGTCTCTGGCAGTGAGTACTAGAGCCTCTTTTAGAAGAGCATGGGAGGTATTCCTGAGGATGGGTGCGACCTTTAGAAGGCAAGATAAAACGGTTGTTTACTGAGGACAGATGAGGTACTAGTTTTCATAATGAGCAATATTGATTAAAAAAATAAATAAAAATCAGCTACCACCATTGCTGGTAAGCTTAAGTTTTTCTGGTGATACGAGCCATGGGCTTAGAGGTGGGCAGGAGACTGTTTACAAGGATGGGCTAAAGAGAACCAGGTAGACTGGCTAATCAGGGATCATATCTCCATGAAATTGTTAGTATGTTTGACAAAGACCCTGGGGGAAATATGTTTTTCCTCTTTGGAGCAGGCTTTATTCAGGTTATGCATGTCCTGGCTGTTCTTTGGGGCATTCAGGGTTTCTGAACTGTTGGGGAGGGGTTATTCTGGGGGTTTGAAAGGAGAAAATCTAAAGATGACAGAGAATCTATTCAAATATTCCTAGAGCAGTCCAAAATGGACCAAAGAGGAAAGGTGTTGCCCCAAAGAATAGGTGGGCTGGTGTGTCCAATGTATAACTGGTTAGAATTTCGAGCAATAAAAAAGAGGAGTTAGGTTTGATATTCACTCACCAGAATGGCTTCCGGCTCATGGCTACACATTGGGTGTCCTGAGAAAAGCTTTGTCATACAGGAGAAGATCCTGTTCGATTTGGTACTCATTCCTTTTGAATTGGTGTGACACCTGAAGCTGCAAGATTGGGTTTCTCTGTCTAGGAGGTGAAAAGATTGGGTCGCTGATCATCTGATTGTTGTTTTTGCTACATTAAGAAAATTGAGGATGCTCGGCTTGTGAGGTGTGACTAACTTAAAAAAAAAAAAAAAAAGTATTTCAGGTTGCGTGGCTGGCCCAGCATGGCTTTTCTTTCCGTTTGGATAGTCTGACACTCTTTCATTAAGTGGACTGTGAAGTAAGCGGAAAGCCGGCCTTTTGGAAAGAATTTGGGGTCCAAAGTGATGACATGCAAATTGATTGGTGGGGGGGGGGGGGGGGGGGAGCATGAAATGGGGACAACTTCTACCTTGTTTATAGGATCTGGTCACAGAGCATGCCTTTGTGTTACTTTTGCATTTAGGTGAAAATGATTTGGTGCAATTGTCGGGTTTAAGTTTGATTAAAGAAATGAAGAACAATCATATCATCTTTGGGCAGTCTTGGTCGGGGACAAAAATCATGCTAACGGCCCTGGAACCCAGAAGAGTGTGGAGTGGTGCGGTTAAGTTTACAGCAGTTGAAAGAGCAAGGAGCAAGTTTAACCGTGAAATGTCATGTTTTTGTAGAGGATGGGGAATAGGTTGGTTGGAGCACCACAATATGAAGAAAGAGTGGCAGTCCAACACCAGCGGTCCTTCCAAGGTGTGAAGCGCAAGCTCTGTGAGTTGGCCTTGCAGTACTCCTTATAGTTTCTGTCTGAGCTTAGTCATCGACGCCCAACCCCACTCATTTCTTTGGCTCTCTCTGTGGAGGCCTGGCACTGGGTGGAGCAGAGAATGCCCTTGTCTGGGAGAGCAGTGAAGCAGAGGCAGCATCTTCCATGGGCTCACCAGTGACATTCTGACTACTGCACTGGTCACCTTCTCTGCGAAGTGAGCCTTCCCACATATCAGGCAGCGGAGGAATGATTTTTAGCACTAGCTGGTAACTCAGCCTTCAGTACCCATCGCATCACATCAGGGGGACCGAGGAAGACTCATTCAGTGAAGTGGACTCGGCTAGACCCCACCAGTTTTCCTTTTAAAAGGACAGGCCTCCACAGGTCACACCACATAAAGCGGGTGATGTTTTCTAACTCGCGCTGTGAGATTGGGAGCTCCCTCATCTTTCGAAAGGGCTCCCATGGCCCACCCAGACTCTCCCGGCACAGATTGCTCTACCCGCTAGCCAGCTGTTGGACTACTACTTGTGGCCTTCTCCCTTATAACAGGGCATTAGGACTCCACTATTACCTATGGATTGCCCTCCCCCAGAGCTGTTGGCACCCAATAGTATGTTGTTTGTGTGGGGAGCAGTTTGCTTCCTGCCATTGTTCACAAAGTTGTTTTTGCACCTGGTTGGGACAATGAGCGTCATTCTTTTACTGACAGAGGGGTGTGTGACATCGCTGTTTCCTCCGCGAGTGTGCTCCTCTTAAGCTTATGGGGCAAATGCCTTCCAATCGTTGCCTAGGCACGTGGGGACCATGCCCTCCAGTTGAGGTTAATATAGTCATATGGAATGTGCGGGGCTTGCGCTTGGTGGCTAAGCGTTAGGCAAAGACAATTTATCTAAAAGGTTGTCCTGCCCACATTGCCTTGGCTGGCCTTCGCCACTGTGTCTTTACCCCTGCACCGCCCCACTCCCGTTCCAAGCTGACGCATGCAGCCCTCTCTGCTTAAGTATGCCCCTTTCTACTCCTTACTGCGTGCAGCCGTGGAAGATTACTTTGCCCTTAACACTGACACACCATCCAACATAATAAAATGGGAAGCGTTCAAAGTGGCAATGCGGGACACTTTATCAACGCAACCGGCATACCTAAGGCCCTTCATGCTGAGCTTCAATCTGTTGAAGGCTCCTTGTTCTGCCTGAGATCGTGTTGTCTGAGGCGGATGACAATGCACGCACCCTCAATGCCGCCCGCACGCATCATTGTACTCAACAGAATGCGTAACATGAATTACACAGCGCATGCTGAGAGAACCCACTCCGATTGGGATAAAATTAGGACCTTGTTGGTGCGAGTGATCAAACAAGTGGATGCCAACAACCCCATTACCTCCTTGTGCATTTCCTTGTTTTTTTTGCTTCCAGTCAGAACGCCATCCATGATGCCTTTGATGCACACTATTGTACGCCATATTCCCCCTCGCGAACCTGCTCTTGTGGCCAAATTGAATCACTGTTGCCCGACATTGCATTACCTTGAGTTTCAGGAGATGAATGACTGGTGCTTTATGCCCCAGTTGTGCTCAAGGAGATATGTCAACAGGGAAGACTCCAGGGCTAGAAGGCCTACCTCTGGAGTTTTACCAAGCACACTCTGAACTCACCATGGAGAAGAATAAAATCTCCCCCTTACTACACAAGGCGTTGCTGGTGTCCATACCTAAACCTGGGAAAGATCTCCTCAATACTGATTATAAGCTCCTCAGAAAGATCATTTTGGGCCGGATCCTTCCCTCCTGCCATAGACAGTCCAGACCGGGCAGGGTGGGTTTGTGCCAGGCAGGAACACCTCCCTCAACCTTCACATGCTTTATCTGATGTTGGAGTTTGCGACCCAACTATACCTTAAAGTGGCCTGCCAGGCCTTAGACCTTGAAGAAGCCTTTGATTCCAAATGACTGGTAGTACATGTTTGCGTTGTTCAGAAAATGTGGCTTCGGATAACACCTGCTGTAGTGAATCCTAGTTCGTTTTAATGGGATAACAGGAGTTAGCTTAGCCTCTGGCTTGCAGACTCGTGCCCCTGTCACCTAGTGACTTTTAACCTACTTAACTTGCTCTGTCTTAGCCCATTTAAGTATTAAATTCTTCTAAGATGGCTGCCTTGTTTATAGTTAGGCCACTTGTTATGAGTTACATTATCAGTGTCACCGCGCTAAGGCGTCAAGATCAAGCAACAAAGACAAACAGTAGGTGTTCACACTTGGGATTTTCCCTCTATACTTTCGAGGGATTGTTTATATTAATTGCTGTCCCAAGCATGTCTTATCTATTGTTTGGGAACACACCTACGTCAGGGGTCCTTGTAGATCTGTATAAATATATCGCACTTTAGACAGATAATCAGAGGGATTCCGACTAGAGGGCATCACCACCATCGCTGATATCGATGCTGCCGTCGTCTTGACGCTGACCCAGTCTTCGGGTCCCTGCGGAGTCTGTGATAGAGATCTCATTCCAAGGTAACAAGGGTTGGGGGCTCCTCTCATGGACTTGGCATTGGCAGATTAGGTTTAGCAAACTCAGCTCTCTTTTAGGTAGGAGGTTAGGCCTTTCACATTAGGGTATTAGGGCATATTACATCTCGTATGTCTTTCTTATGCATTGAAAGATGGTGGGGGTCTTTGTAATAATGACTCTCTTCTTCACAATTCTGTTTCTTGCATTATTCATTATTCTAATCATTGCAGCCCATGCAACTTATCGCAAATTGCAGTTACGTTAAATAAAAACTATTGAAACTTTACTGCATCTTTGTCATTGCCTGTGTTTGTATGAGACATGATATCTGTGAGAAAGGGGTAATCTCCATTTAACCACGACACTCCCTAAGATGTCTTATTTTCGAGTCCATGCGTAAAGGCTGCCACAAATAACCTTTTTCTATTGTGTTTCTGGTGAGGTGCTGCTAGTGTGCCGGAAAGGTTGGGACAACAGTTGCGACTTGATGTAGGAAAGGCATAGTCACCTACAAACAAAAGTACTGTCATCCTTTAATCAGCAGTCTTGCCCAGAGCAAGAGTCCAAACTACGACATGGCGCCACCAACGATGGTGTTTAGGCACTAATTTACGGATACCCCAACAGTCACTGTCTCACAGACCACAGGTACCCTAAGTACCATTATATGGAGACGTTCGTGGTCTTTGGGAAAATCCTCCTCCGCCGAAAAGGTAACACCTGATTAAGCTGTAGGTTGTTTGAGCTCGAACTCATAAAAGGACTTTACTCCCCATTTTTGGTGTTGCGTTTTTCTGAACAAATTGATATTCCTGAAAATGCTAGACAAGCTCTAACACAACATTTATTAATGCATGGCCTTACAGATGAGGGCGGGGATGTTACTCTTATAATGGAAGCTAATGAAGCACACCAAACAAACATTTTACTGTTTGGTCACCTTTCCTGAGGTGGACCAGAGAACACACATTTTCCACACACATGAAATTTGAAACATACCTCCACGGTACCGAGCATACCAGTATCATGAAATATCGCTCACATACCAAGAGAATCAGAACTGGTTTGAAGGCGCCCTACCACAGGTACTACAAAGAGTGAGGTTAGGTCCATTAAGTAATGACGGACCAACATGGCCTATGTTTGCCACCTACACACCTCACCCAGAAATAGAGAATATGCAAATAGCGGATCTGCGAGATTTATATAATAAATTGGTGACATTATATAGACGATTACTTCAGTTCGTAATGCGAACATTGAACACAACACCAGCGTGTCCAGCACCTGGTGGTTATCAATTGGCTACTGGGATTAATCCACAAACAGTACATACTATTATGGGTAAAGTGCCTGCGGAACGGGAAAAAAATACCGTTCTGGATTGCCCAGAAAACGAATCGGCTGGAAGCTGTTTCCCCATACGGGAACCCAGGAAAATCAGACTGCTCACTGTGCTTGCCCTTTGGGATGGTTTCTGTCGGTGGATGACTGTGCCACATGGTGTACAGTCTTCGCTGCCATATATACTACCACACATGGTACCCCGACACTTGCCAATTTACCTTAAGTGTTAAAACAAATAAAAAATGAGCATGGGGCTGCACCAGCCCTGGATTTGGGGATTAAATTAATGCGTAACTTTGACACCGTATCCTCAATAATACTCAGTAACATTAAAGGGGAAGCGGTAGCACTGGCGATCAGTGTCTCCGGGAAACTCCACACCAGGAACGAGAGACAGCTACAGAAAATTATTTCTGATACCTACACTAGTATAGGACGGGATAGTTTGTGAGCCAAACCAAAGAAATTAGCGGTACAAGGTACCGCCCATAAGGAGGGTACAAAGCAGGCACAAGAGGGCTCTAAGAAGCGCTGGGACAAACAAAAAGATTTCAAAGAAAGAAGAAATAAGAGCTGATTCTCCACACCTGGAGAACTCCGAAAGGAGATATAATCTCAGAAATAGGGAGAACATTAAGACTCCAGACAGAAATACTGATTCACGTCCCTCTTGTTCCTTTCAGGATGCACGGGATAGACGTAGCAAGAGAGGGGGGCCGTCAAGATTGACGTCCTGAGTATGTGAAAGAAAAGAAAGACTCGCCGCAGTCTACCATTAAAAAGGAAGAAAAGACTCCTCAGCAAAAGTCAGTTTAAAAAGAAGAAGGTGGCAGCATTGACAGCTAAAAATGCCAGTACACTTGAGAACACTGAGGAACAAGACGTGGGCAGTGACTCTGTTAGACAGCGCGCCAGAGGTCACGATATGTCGCCAGAGTCCGAAAGATCATCTGGATGCGACAGCAACCAGCGATTTCATTGCAGTTGAAACAGCGGATGGTCGTGTTCTACCCCCTGATAGGGTTTATGATTTAAAAATTCAGATAGAGGGAGATGTGTAACGCACTATTAGTGTGATATTTTGGGATGAACTTTCTAGTTCAATAGCTTGCTTGCTATTGGCCGAAAGAGACTGGCCACATGAACACGTCCGCAAGCTCCCGCATGGGGAAGATGTCATTTTGCCTTCTTTCTCCGATCTTGTTCTGGAAGTAGACAAAGAAGCCTATGCTTTTGAATGGGCTTTAGCGCAGGCACCTGCGTTATATCGCAATCATATAGGTTGGGACAAGGAGTCTCCTTGTCATGCTATTCCCGTTAGGTCTACACCCCAACCGCATCCACAATATCCCGTTCAACATGAAGCAAAAGCTCAGGTAAGAGAGATCCTCACCCAACTTGAGTACCAGGGAGTGATTGAGCCCTGTACATCTGAAATGAATAATCCATTATTTCCTGTTGCAAAGCCGGACCATTCATATCGAATAGTCATTGATTATAGACACTTAAATAGTCATACACGTACATATGCTATACATAATTCGCACGGCACTAATAAACAATATAGTGCGTAAAAAATATAAAACAACATTAGACATTTCTAATGGATTCTTCTGCCAGAATTTAGCACATGAAAGTCGGGACCTGAGTGCATTCTCATTTGGCTCTCAAACGCTTTAGTGATTTACCTCAAGGCTATAAAAATATCCCAGGGCTATTTTCAGCCCGTGTAACATCGATCTTACACAATATCGATTCAGAGGCATTATCCTACGTGGATGACCTATATCTCACAGACGACGTCCTTGACATTAATCTTGCGAGGGTCGATCGGATCATTTTGGGATTTGCAGACCTCGGTTACAAATTCAATTTCAAGAAAAGCAAGATAGCCTTTCTTAGTGTGTTATTCCTGGGATATGAGCTATCAAACGAGGGAAAAGAGCCTGGCCCGCACTTTCTAGAAAAATGTGCTCAATTGCACCCTCCTAACATGCTTAAACTCCAGTCATTACTAGGTTTCTTTAATTTTGGCAGAACATACATTCCAGATTATGCACAACGGATCAAGCCACTTTATGACTTGATTCAGCCCAATTTCTCTAGCAGACACTGGACAATTGAACACACACGCATCCTTAGGAAATGCAACAGGACATGCTAGAAGCTAAACACTTGCACACACGTGACAATAAAACAAATTTGGTCATCAGAATAATTGCTGGTGCCATTGGATTTACTTATGTCACCTTCAATGAGGATGACACGGTACCCATAACATATAAATCACATTTATACTCCAATGCTGAACAGCGTTTTGCACCTACAGCAAAGATTCTGACGGCAGTTCAGATGGCCGTCATAGAGAGGCCACTTGCCCAGGGGAAATGAATTATTGTGGTCTCCCCGGTGCCGGCCTTAGAGGCTGTCACCAAAGCAAGCGCGCCTAACGCTAAAGCATTACATCCACGTTGGATTCAATGGGCAGCGTCTCTGACCGCCACTGATGTTGATTACATTTTTGATCCAAAACTTCAGGCACAAGAGTTTCTCCAGTACGAACAAGAGTACTCCGTTCCTCTAAATATGTTGCCACTAGACAACTACCATACTGTCACATACACTGATGGTTCAGCACAACCGGCTGTAGGTACTAAACAGCAATACTCAGCAGCTGGCGCAGCCGTGAGCGGAGTGATGGAAGATGGAGTTTTCCACCCTCACAATACCTACACGCAGACCTTAGGGGACTGCACAGCCCAGTCGGCTGAGCTTAAAGCTCTTATTCTAGCGCTCGAACATACTGATCCAGGATGCCAGACCTTAATAGTATGTGATTCCTATTACTGCGTCCAGTCATAGAATTACTATCTCAATCATTGGAAACTGAACGGGTTTGGAGATTCTAAAGGGAACACCATTAAACACAAAATACTGTGGGGGAGGGTGGCTGATCTTAAGGATAAGCTGCCATGTGTCCATACATTGGGACACCAACGTGTTGGAGTACACGTTACCGGTAATACATTGGCTGATGAAGCGGCCAAAGCAGCAGTAGGTACGGCTTCTGTGGCTGCAGTGACATGTTCTCAGGCGAGATTGGATAATGAAATATTGACTGCCGTTAAAGCTTTGGCTGCAGGCAAGCCCCTTCCGAAAGGATACCCTTCAAGCTATACTTACCATATCAGTGCGCAGAATGTTGCTTACACAACAAATCCTGGGGTTGGAGATTGAGTGATCCCCAATGAAGACCAGAGCTGAGATCTAATTAAAGCAGCGCTTGAGGGTGTCGCTTCTGCACATGCTGGTATACAGGCCACGATAACACTCCTACAGAAACGCTTCTGGTGGCCTGGTCTATGCAGACGAACAAAGCAGTATGTCCTTTGCTGTGACACTTGCCAGCAGATCAGGGGTTCTAATATCAAACGCCCACCGCAGACATCCCTCTTAGTGTCCAACAGGCCACTACAGTGTGTGTACCTGGACCATTGTGGTCCCTTACAGCCTGATGGTGCATACAAATACATTTTAGTCACTGTAGATTCTTTTTGTAGATTCCTGTGGGTATGGCCATAGTGGTCGGCTGACGCCCGGACTGTTATAAAAGACTTGCTGATCTTTATCGGTACATATGCGGTTTCAGCATTCCATTCGGACAAGGGCCCTGCATTTGCCTCTAAGGCATTCAGGGACACCATGGGGACGATGGGTGTTGAACTCCATTACTCCTCACCATACCATCCAGAGGGAAAATTGGTCGTGGAGAGGCGGAATCGTGATCTAAAGCAGTCCTTAACAGCTCGAGTATTAGGTTCAGGTCACAGTTGGTTACATCACTTATATGGGGTCCAGAGAGCACCGAATAATCTGCCAAGACGGTCCTTGGGGGGGGACGCACTCCATATGAGGTTCTCTTTGGGATACCTATGTATGTCCCAGATCTTGATGCCCCTGGTATGGTGGCAGCGGAAACACCATTTGACATAAATGAACGTCTCACTGTTTTACAGGAGCTTCAGCAATTTCATTATGATAAATCATCTGCAAGTGCTGCCACTTTAGGAATAAGGGATTTAGCGAAAACATCGACTGGCTGGATTCCTAAAGTTGGGGATCTGGTTCGTGAGAAGATTGCAGTGAAGGAGTTCAGTCCATCATACAGAGCACCTGTACCAGTCTTGGGAATTCAAGGCACCAGGGCTGTCATCTTACCACCACTGTCTGGTTCTAAGACGAACAGATTAATCTCCATTGACGACATCAAATTACACCATGTGGCCGATCCTTCACAGTAGACCAAGAGGTCCCTTGGATGGTTCCCGATCCCCTCTCACTACCCAACAGGACATAAATCTACATAGTAGGATGAACATCACTACTACAGACTATGCAACGATGTCAACTGCTGTTCCAGACACCTCCTTGACCATGGAGAGGGCGGAAAATGAACTCTTGCTGGTTCCGGTCACTACTGCAGTGACCACCCTGGTTCAAGATCTAGCTGTTTTTTACACAAACACATCACAGACTAATGACACTGTCTACCAAGAGCCCCCACGTGAATTGGACCAAAGTACGGATGGTGCACCGGCTCCCGTGTTTGCAGAGACTGCCTCTGGCTATTTCATTGACATTGATGATTTTTCTTCACTCATCTACTACTGTGATTGACAGTGTTTCAAAAAGAAGTAAGCTGTATCAGTGGCTTAAAAAGAACTATTTGAAATACCCATGGAACTATTTATGGTTCTGTTTGACATTTTTTGCATTATTTTTATGGATTGGTTTTGTGACTGTTTTCTTTTTGCTTATAAATGGTCACTATATTCCTGATCGCTCCTCTGTGGAGCCTGTTGCTGAAGTTTTAACTCCACATCATTCTTCACATAAGGTCCGAAGAGATTTGTCCCTGTAAATATTACAGCAATACCGATTTCTGATGGGATTGTGTGGGACAAAGTTCTATTCGATATATACGGGCCTACTGAAATTATTCAGATACCATACATGTTAAAAATTTCAATGACTGATGTAATTACACCTGATGTTGTCTTTGATTTGGATGTCCAAACAGTTGATTCCATGCTAACTGAATTGAAGGATTATTCCGCTTTTGAAAGTGATGATGTATATGAACAGACAATGAATTATGGGGAAATGTTCTGCTATAACAATTGGGGACATTTCTACCTACACCTTGCCACTAGATACAGGCCAGCATTAAACTACACACAGTGGGAACACTGTTCTACACCACCGGTGGGGAGCCCAAAGTACTATAGTGATAAATGCACATACTTTTCTGGGCATGACACTAGAAATGCAGTCGTATTATTTTAAAATACCTCCGCCGCAAATTAGGAAACTTTTGCTAACTGATACAAAACTGATTTATTCAGATCCCTTTGTTTCCCGGCTCGCAGTTGAAGGTTACGAATACTGGAAGAGCACTATTGTGAGAAAGTAGCCTCTTTCTAGCCTTGTTACACCCACTTTTGGCCTGTTTGTGAGTATATGTCAGGGTGTTTTCACTGTCTCACTGGGATCCTGCTAGCCAGGGCCCAGTGCTCATAGTGAAAACCCTATGTTGTCAGTATGTTTGTGTCACTGGGACCCTGTGTGATGCCTAACTGTCTCACTGAGGCTCTGCTAACCAGAACCTCAGTGGTTATGCTCTCTCTTTACTTTAAAATTTGTCACTAACAGGCTAGTGACTAAATTTACCAATTCACATTGGCATACTGGTACACCCATATAATTCCCTAGTATATGGTACTGCAGTACCCAGGGTATTGGGGTTCCAGGAGATCACTATGGGCTGCAGCATTTCTTTTGCCACCCATAGGGAGCTCTGACAATCCTTACACAGGCCTGCCAGTGCAGCCTGTGTGAAATAACATCCACGTTATTTCACAGCCATTTACCACTGCACTTAAGTAACTTATAAGTCACCTATATGTCTAACCTTCAACTGGTGAAGGTTAGGTGCAAAGTTACTTAGTGTGTGGGCACCCTGGCACTAGCCAAGGTGCCCCCACATCGTTCAGGGCAAATTCCCCGGACTTTGTGAGTGCGAGGACACCATTACACGTGTGCACTATACATAGGTCACTACCTATGTATAGGGTCACAATGGGAACTCCGAACATGGCCATGTAACATGTCTAAGATCATGGAATTGTCACCCCAATACCATTCTGGTATTGGGGGGACAATTCCATGATCCCCCGGGAGTACCCGGGTACTGCCAAACTGCCTTTCCGGGGTCTCCACTGCTGCTGCCGCCAACCCCTCAGACAGGTTTCTGCCCTCCTGGGGTCCAGGCAGCCCTGGCCCAGGAAGGCAAAACAAAGGGGTTCCTCTGAGAACCCTCTCCCTTTGGAAATAGGTATGAGGGCTAGGAGGAGTAGCCTCCCCAGCCTCTGGAAATGCTTTGATGGGCACAGATGGTGAGCATCTCTGCATAAGCCAGTCTACATCGTTTCAGGGATCCCCAAGCCTGTTCTGGTGCGAAACTTGAAAAAGAAAAGGGGAGTGACCACTCCCCTGACCTGCACCTCCCAGGGGAGGTGCCCAGAGCTCCTCCAGTGTGTCCCAGACCTCTGCCATCTTGGAAACAGAGGTGTTGGGGGCATACTGGACTGCTCTGATTGGCCAGTGCCAGCAGGTGACGTCAGAGGCTCCTTCTGATAGGCTCTTACCTGTCTTGGTAGCCAATCCTCCTTCCTAGGTAGCCAAACCTCCTTTTCTGGCTATTTAGGGTCTCTGCTTTGGGGAATTCACCAGATAACGAATGCAAGAGCTCATCAGAGTTCCTCTGCATCACCCTCTTCACCTTCTACCAAAGGATCGACCGCTGACTGCTCAGGACGCCTGCAAAACCGCAACAAAGTAGCAAGACGACTACTAGCAACCTTGTATCGCCTTAGCCTGCCGACTTTCTTGACTGTTTCCAGGTGGTGCATGCTCTGGGGGTAGCCTGCCTCCTCCCTGCACCAGGAGCTCTGAAGAAATCTCCCGTGGGTCGACGGAATCTTCCCCCTGCTAACACAGGCACCAAAAGACTGCAACAATGGTCCTCTGGGTCCCATCTCATCCTGACGAGCGTGGTCCCTGGAACTCAGCAACCCTGTCCAAGTGACTCCCACAGTCCAGTGACTCTTCAGTCCAAGTTTGGTGGAGGTAAGTCCTTGACTCCACACGCTAGACTGCATTGCTGGGTACTGCGTGTTTTGCAGCTGCTCCGGCTCCTGTGCACTCTTCCAGGATTTCCTTTGTGCATAGCCAAGCCTGGGTCCCCGACATTCCTTCCTTCCTTCAGTGCACAACCTTCTGATTTGTCCTCCGGCATCGTGGGACTCCCTTTTGTGACTTTGCGTGGACTCCGGTTCACTTTCCTTCCAAGTGCCTGTTCAGGTACTTTTGCGGGTGCTGCCTGCTTTGGTGAGGGCTCCCTGAGTTGTTGGGCGCCCCCTCTGTCTCCTCCTCCAAGTGGCGACATCCTGGTCCCTCCTGGGCCACAGCAGCACCCAAAAACCTCTACTGCGACCGTTGCAGCTAGCAAGGCTTGTTTGCGGTCTTTCTGCCTGGGAACACCTCTGCAAGCTTCAGCGCGACATGGGACATCTGTCTTCCAAAGGAGAAGTCCCTAGCTCTCTTCTTTCTTGCAGAACTCCAAGCTTCTTCCATCCGGTGGCAGCTTCCTTGCACCTGCAACTGGCATTTCCTGGGCTCCTGCCCACTCTCGACACTGTCACAAATATTGGACTTGGTCCCCTTGCCTTACAGGTACTCAGGTCCGGAAATCCACTGTTGTTGCATTGCTGGTGTTTGTTCTTCCTGCAGAATCCCCCTATCACGACTTCTGTGCTCTCTGGGGGTAGTAGGTGCACTTTACACCTACTTTTCAGGGTCTTGGGGTGGGCTATTTTTCTTACCCTCACTGTTTTCTTACAGTCCCAGTGATCCTCTACAAGCTCACATAGGTTTGGGGTCCATTCGTGGTTCGCATTCCACTTTTGGAGTATATGGTTTGTGTTGCCCCTATACCTATGTGCTCCTATTGCAATCTATTGTAATTCTACACTGCGTGCATTACTTTTCTTGCTATTACTTACCTAATTTTGGTTTGTGTACATATATCTTGTGTATATAACTTATCCTCATAGTGAGGGTACTCACTGATATACTTTTGGCATATTGTCATAAAAATAAAGTACCTTTATTTTTAGTAATTCTGTGTATTGTTTTGTTATGATATTGTGCATATGACACCAGTGGTATAGTAGGAGCTTTACATGTCTCCTAGTTCAGCCTAAGCTGCTTTGCCATAGCTACCTTCTATCAGTCTAAGCTGCTAGAAACACCTCTTTTACACTAATAAGGGATAACTGGACCTGGCACAAGGTGTAAGTACTCCTGGTACCCACTACAAGCCAGGCCAGCCTCCTACAACTATTGATTTGAAAAGTGTATGGGGAACACAAGATTGGCAGATACAGGGTAGGGAGGCTTTATTTCGAGCATGCCTGATTCCTGTGCAAATGATTTTCCTAAATGACACAATTCAGCTGACATCCTGTCTGGGGTTAGCAAAAATTAAAGACTTTAACACAACCAGTATCCCCACCATGGCAAGGTTTAAAGATTGGCAATACTTCCTCAATATCCCCAAGGACAAGCTAGATGCAATGGTTAAGGCTGGTACTTATAATTCTTCACTTTCTAGTCCTGGCGGGTGGTTAATCTGGCCCACTGACACTAATGAGTGTCAGGTGCATTTCTTTTTTTTTTTTTTTTTTTTTTTTTAACTCTTCAGGGGGTTTCTCGATTAACAGACCAGACCCTCGCTTTGTATCAGGTCAACATACATGTACAGTTACGACATACAGTGTGGGTAAGCTGTGCCAGCAATGGGTACAGACCAACATGTTAGCCGCAGTTAAACACCTGAAAACTCTTTCTGAAGATGTAGACTTGCAGGATTTTCTGCTGGGTCCTAGGAAACAGCGCTCGAAAAGGTTTTTTTATGCTATGTACAATGAAATTTGGAACCTTTCCCAGATTGAGGCTGCTGCACGTTTAAGGCAATTGGATAAAGAAAATTTTGAAAAGGCATTAGCTGTTTTCGACAACGGCATGAATACAATGTCCAACAGGATTTATTCACTATCAAATATAGTGTTGTCTGCTATTGATATCACTCAGACAGACTTGTCCCGGTTATATCATGGGCAAGCACAACTACGTTCCATCATGCAGCTGGGTTGGACTCTACAGACACTGAAAAATGGCCGCACTCCATGGAAGTATATTAACGGGAGTGAATTCTTCACTGCTTTTAATTTTTCCAAGGAACAATAGACAATGGCTAAAAGGGAGGCTAGTTTCACCATGCTTCGCGTAGAAAAGTTGGATAAGTTGCCCTTCATGGTAGCAGAGAGTCCTTCAACTATCTGGCTCTTACATGGCATAATTCATTTACTGATTTCGACCTTTTGTTTCTCGAGCTGCCTGAAACATCTTGCAGTGGGGAGGTACGAGCAACTACGAGATAGCTATATTAAGGAAGAGTGGGAGTTGCCCTTTGACTACAAATGTCTGAACGGCGAAACAGAGGTCTTTCTTAGCGGAAGCGAATGTCAGACTGCTGTTCGTCATTCCATGATATGCAAGCAGGTGTCTCTTCAGTCTTTGCAATGCGGGGGTCGCAAATTTGGCCTGTTTGTTGAAGGGTACTCCCGTCCCTTTGATTCACCCGGTATTTCATGTACTTTCCAATGGAAGTTATGTGGTACTGAACGATCAAAGCTGTTGCGGCATGCGACCAGGAATTGCCTACGCAATCTCGGTCTCGAAAGTCGTTACGTGTTGTGGACATGTTTTGTTTCCCCCCACACGAGAGATAAAAGTATCTGACATGTGGCCCCACATAGATACTATTAATGTGAACTATGACAAGCTGTGCAGGCTAAAGGCGCTATGGTTTCAAAAACAGGTCGTCTTGACATCAGTAAAAGAGACGTATGCTCTTCAGATTGCGAGATCATCAGCCGAGATACAATCCCTATTAAATACCAACTTCCCCAAGCACTTTGGAGAACTGGTATCCAGAATATTCAATGCTTTGAGCACTACTGGGATTGTTCACTTCTTTAAGGCTGTCGTGTCTGGTTTCGTATCCATCTTCCAGAGTGTCTTCTGAGTCATCCACGTCAGCCATCCATTCGCTCTTTTCAAGTGTGTTTGGTGGCTTTCCAATTAGTTTGGCTTTGATTGGCGGACTACTACTACTATTTCTTCTGATTCGCAGTGGTTGTTTCTCTCCAGCTACGCAGAGCAATGGAGCCACTCCCACCAACTCCACTGTGCCGTGAGCGCATGGTTCGGTTCTTCGGTGCACCCTTGCTGGTGGAATGGGAGCATGACTGGTCGTTGTCATTTTGGCCCCTTCTCTGGTGCATACAACCAGTCTTCCGCTGCACATGGTGTCTTTGAACATCTGCCTATGGTCTGTCTTGCTGTTGCACCGACATCTGTGGACCACGAACTGCTGATGTCCCAGATGAGGGTTCATACACAGTCATGCCCCTTGAGACTGAGGTTGCTCCACGAGGCCACCTATGAGCCTTCCGTTTTGAGATCTACCGCGGATGAGGACACTGCAACGGGTAACGTTACACCAGGAAATACTGCTCTGTGGTTCCGTTTGTCCGCCCAGCACTCGATTTGACATCAGATGATGTTGACTAATTTTTTAGGTCCTTGGTTGGTGACTTCGATGACACTCTTCAAGATCATGTGTACAGCAAATAATTTGATGAATTGACTCGCCATTCCTGATTTAAAATTATGCATTTACATTAACTTGCTTTGGCACGCTGTGCTTGTCATGGTTGACATTAACATCTCTGTATGTGTTTTAGCAGATTTGTTTTTAATATCTTTTTAAAACATTTTAAAGATTTTTTTTAGCTTGTTTTTATGCTTTTAGCTTTTTTAGTTCAGAGCAATTTTTAGCGTTTAGGTTCCTGGACCTTCGTCATACCTGTTACGACAATGTGGAGGGTGTAGTGAATCCTAGTTCGTTTTAATGGGATAACAGGAGTTAGCTTAGCCTCTGGCTTGCAGACTCGTGCCCCTGTCACCTAGTGACTTTTAACCTACTTAGCTTGCTCTGTCTTAGCCCATTTAATTATAAAATTCTTCTAAGATGGCTGCCTTGTTTATAGTTAGGCCACTTGTTATGAGTTACATTATCAGTGTCACCGCGCTAAGGTGTCAAGATCAAGCAACAAAGACAAACAAACAGTAGGTGTTCACACTTGGGATTTTCCCTCTCTATACTTTCGAGGGATTGTTTACATTAATTGCCATCCCAAGCATGTCTGTTATCTATTGTATGGGAACACACCTACATCAGGGGTCCTTGTACATCTGTATAAATATATCACACTTTAGACAGATAATCAGAGGGATTCCGACCAGAGGGCATCGCCACCATCGCTTATATCGATGCTGCAGTCGTCTTAACGCTGTCCCAGTCTTCGTGTCCCTGCGGAGTCTGAGATAGAGACCTCATTCCAAGGTAACGAGGGTTGGGCTCCTCTCATGGACATGGCATTGGCAGATTAGGTTTAGCAAACCCAGCTCTCCTTTAGGTAGGAGGTTAGGCCTTTCACATTAGGGTATTAGGGCATATTACATCACTTATGTCTTTCTTATGCATTGCAAGATGGTGGGGGTCTTTGTAATAATGACTCTCGTCTTCACAATTCTGTTTCTTGCATTATTCATTATCCTAATCATTGCAGTCCATGCAACTTATCGCAAATTGCAGTTATGTTGAATAAAAACTATTGAAACTTTACTGCATCTTTGTCGGTCATGCATCAATTTATTTTCCCATTGTGCGTGTAAAGGCCTGTGGACGTGCTCTAGACGTTCAGGGGCTAGGCGTCTTTTAGCTTAGGAGAACAGTATGATGCATGCGTATGCAAGTACATTTTTGACACATGATGGTCATGCATCACATTTTACCTCATTGTGCATGAAAAGGCCTGTGGACGTGTGATAGATGTCCAGGGTCCAGGCGTCTTTTATATGCGGAAAAAAAGTATGAGTTTTAGGCGTTTGCGTCAATATTTTTGAGGCATGATGGTCATGCATCTATTTTTTTTTTTTTTTTTTTTTTTTCTTTCCCTGGTGCATGAAGAGGCTAGTGTACGTGTGATAGACGCTCAGGGTCCAGGCTTAATTTTTCTGACGTTGCAGAGTATATATTTGAGCCGTTCATTTTTTTTGACGGCTGAAGAGAATACATGGAAATTTGCAATGTAGGCCTTGCGTGCACCCAGAACTATTTAATATGTTACATGAGCTATGCAACAATGTTGTAATTATGGTATGGCTACATGTGTGTAACTATCCAGTCATATATTCACGGTGACATTGGTATGTTGAACCCATAGGTTTTTTTATGAGTCTGCTGCATTACTCATAGCTTGTGCATGTGTAGCTACACTGTGTCCACATACATGTTAGCACAGGTGTACTATGAGTGTACATATGTGTTTGAACACTAATTTGGGGGAGTACTACATTGTCATGTCTGATATACAAATGTACACATTCAAACAACACAAACTATATGATGGCCTATATCCAACACATGGTAAGGCATGTGACAGTCATGACAATTTGTACTCTGAGTATGCAGTGGACTAGGACTGGGTTGACATCAAGTTACCCCTGCCAATTTGTGTGTGCATGTGTGTCCACTCTGGTGTGTTGTTGATTTTGCCGTCATGATGCTCTGCTACATGTGACATATAGTTTCCCATACATCTTAGTTGCAAGAGATGGTATGTACACGTGTCACTGAAGGTTGCTATATGCTGTGTGTGAGTAAAGATATGTGTAGTGTCATTTCAGTAAAATATGACCACAGTGGTGTGTTCGTGGGATGTGAAACCTCACATTACTATCTTCCTGCACGGATACAAGTTGGACTTTGACAAATGCCTGTGTAGTCATATCGGTGCCACCTATACTTCCGTATGTCGGAACATATGTGAAGGTCATTTCTGTCAGAGACTGATCTTGTGATACGTATGCCCTTACATTTTTGATAGGTTGCCTTTTATTCAGAATCCTATACATATTACCGTGCCTGAGCAATTACAGTGGTACATGTGTGCGGATATATGTGTGCATGCCCCCAACTAGGCACTCACGTTTGTCCACATGTTTGTTATGACTGTCACATACAATTGTATACCACTGTGTAGCAGTGGTGCAGTATGGCACAGAGGGTGACCTACTCTTCAACACTACTGTGGAGCTTGTATGGCAACACAAACCCATGGTTGCATGTGAAGGGGCAGGTTTACGGAGCTCCAGTTTACTCAGGCCACTGTGCACATGCATCAGGCCCCTGACAATGTCATATGTTTCTGTAGCCAGAGCAGTGGTGTTAGGGTGTTTTGAGCGTGGATCTAGCCTCTACATGATTGCTACTCAGCAGAACAATGCACACTCCCTTGCAGACAGACACATGCACAATTGTGATCAAACAGACCGGGATATCACATTTTCCTCTGGGGTCCTTGATGTCAGCCTTCCTCTGTCATGTACAGAGGACTGGGTACTTGCACGTGTAAGACCTGTCTCATCATTTGATGTCCTTAGTAATTTCCATGGGCAGCTTGGTTAGGGGTTGTATATCTGTTGTGACTTCTATTTTGGGAACGTGCCTGGGGACAGATGGTGTTATCTGTCACTGCTCCAGTAATGTTGGAATGCAATGGGCAATTACCAGGTTATGTAGGTGACAAACATGACTGGATTATGTACTGACCTGGCCACCCTCTCTGTACATATGTTGAATGTTCACATATAGACATTGATGTGTTGCACAGTGAGTATTGGTCTATGTGTGTTTCTTCTCCATGTTTTCCCACATTACATGTAAGGTAGGTATTGTCTCCTACATTGCTCCCATTCTTTAGGCTGCTTGCACTTTGTACACATCTTCTGCAGCAACACTATCTGGTCATACATGGACAAGATGCGACATGTGACTTGTGTGAATTGTAGATATACACGTTTTACTACTGGCTACATGATACTTACCATCCCATTGATAGTATCTGTGAGATGTAAAAAGTGCCATGCACACTACATTACACCTGCCACAGCACTTGTGCTGTCTCCAAATGATCTCCCATGATGTTGTATTTGCAAGTATCTGTGGGTATCTCTCAGCTGTCCATTCACATCCTCCGTTGAACATGGGTATGCATTTCTTCCAGCATGCCACAACCTATGTAACTCTTACCATGACTGAATGATGTTGAGGTGTGAAATCATCTCAGTGCTGTTTCTTTCATTAGCCAAATTCAACATATATGGCTATTTCTACTCCCATTCATTTTTGTGATGGGTCTCTGACATTTTTTAACATTGCTAGACATAGTGGCACATCCTACACCTGATTGCCATGTTGGAGCCCAAAACATGTGTGGGATCATTTGTAACTGTTATTAGCTTGTACTTGTTCTGGCATGTGAGTGACAATGAGTGGTGTGTATTGCTATGTGCTGTGTGATGTTATACAGAGCATACAAGGCAACCATGCTGACACGTCAAGCATTGTTGGTACTAGCAAACACTTTGCTACCTAGGACATGCACACGTACATAAGTCTTTACATGTTTATCTGGAATTGCTGTAGGCATGTGTAAAGACAGCAGATTTGTGTGAAAAGTGTGCATCTTAGATACACTCTGCCTACATTCCACCCAGACAGTAATTTGGTGGTGCATTGTCCCATTTAATTCTTAGATCCCGACAATGGGTCATGTGTTTGGATAGTGATTCAACACCCATAGCTGCCTAATTTTTTTGGCAACCCATAGCGCACTCCACAGCCAACGTGTGTGTGCCATAAGTGAGGTACAGTCTACCATGTATCAGGGTTATGCCCAATGGCAGTGCCAGGACATAATCCGTGGAAACACTGTGCAGGCTCCGCCTCCAACATTGGTTACAATCCCTGTCCAATTACTGAAGGTCCATAGTTACAAATGATATCTCCCCCTTGTCACACATGCACTGTGCAGGTAAAGCAGCAATCACCCTGAGATGCGACAGTGCTCAGTTCCTACATTACTTGAACACCATTTGATCACAGCCCTTACCTTATATGTGTCCCCCTTGCATACATCCTGGTAGACATGGTGTTGATGTGGGGAAAGTGCTAGGAATTAGCACCTTGCCCATTTCACGGCACAATATATGTTGTGGTGCATGGATCTAGGCCTTCAGGAGTCACATACCCGTGAATTGAATGTCACTGATATGTGAAATAGAGGCAGTAGACCCTCTTACATCACAAACGATGTTGCTATGTACTTGCAGTTATTGTGTTTCTTACCTGCTCCCTGAGTTTGAGTTACATTCCAATGGTATATGTAGTGGAGAATGAGTAGACCAAGGAGATTCAGGTGTAGAGTATTTTATTTGTGCTATTTATAACGTGATGATGATAGCCCAGTCACTATGTATAAAAGTTCTATACTATGTGGAGTCTCCTGCGAACTCCTGCAGCAGTGTTCTGTTGTTCCCCCTTCAAATTAGCTGCTCCGTTATCATCCTCCTTCTCGTTGGGGACGTAAACATGTTCATCCCAGGGAACATTTGTTCTTATACATATATTATGGACGATTGCACATGCCAGTGAGATTTTATATACCAGTGGTGGAGCATACAAGAGGCTTCCTTCTGTCAGGGCCAGGCACCTGAACCTTGACTTCAGAAGCCCAAATGTCCCTTCCACCACATTGCATGTTCTTCTGTGCCCTTTGTTATATGCACACTCTTCCACTATTGTGAGATTGGCAAATGGAGTCATTACCCATGGCTGTTTGCCGTAACCTTGATCAGCTGCAAAGGAATGAGAGAAGACGTGTTGGTAAAGCTTGATAGTGTTTTGGAATATACCATGGCAGTTAGTTGTAGGTGGAGTGGTGACCCAGACTTGCTTGTGGTATAGTGTATGTTCCTGTTTTTGTGAAATGGTTTCATAGGTCTTTGTTGATGGACATGACAATCTTGGGTAGTGGCTCAGGGACCTGGGAATTTTCATATTGTGATTCCAAACTGATGGTTATTGTTGGATGGAACCTACCACCTCCCTGCACCACAATATTGTCAGCTATAGAGACACCGTGGTAGCCCTACAAAGCCAAACTGTGCCATCCATGTTACCAAGTGGCACTACGCATGCAGGCCCATATTTATACTTCCTTTGCGCCGGATTAGCATCATTTTTTTTTTTTATGCTAATCCGGCGCAAACTTAACACCATATTTATACTTTGATGCTAGACCTGTCTAACGTCAAAATATCCTAGTATGCGCCATTTTCTGGACGTGTGAAACCACCTTGCGTCAATGAGATGCAAGGTAGGCGTTCCCGACCAAAAAATTATTTAAACACCCGTGGGCCATATTTATCCAACTGCGCAAAATGGCGCACGTCTGGTAGGTACAGCCGGAAAATGGCGCAAATCCCGATTTGCACCAAAATTTAACTCCTGGGTCAGGGCAGGCGTTAAAATGGGGCAAACACACCACTACTTAAGGAAAACTCACGCAAGCAACATCATAGCTCAAAAAGAAAGACATGGAGGTGATACTCATGCAGCATGCACGAAGACGCAGAGCACAGGAGCAACAGCAGCAGCTACCAGCACACCAACATGGACCCCAAAGGCAACGCAGAAGAGGATATTCAGGACCAGGACAACCCTTCAGGGCCTCAGGGAACATGACATCATCCAGAGGTACAGACTAAACTGGCAAGCCATATAGCAGCTGCTGCGCCACATTGAGCCACAGTTGGCACCCAGCTTGCAGACACCCCACATCATTCCACTGGAGACCAAGCTGCTAGCTGTCCTGCACATGTTGGCAAGTGGCTCTTTTCAAACCACTGGTGCCCTGGTTGCCGGGATCGCACAGCCCTCATTCTCTGCCTTCCTTCCCAAGGTACTTGATGCCATCATCTCCCTCACACCCCGTCACATCAGCTTCCCCAACACACAGCAGAAGCAGCAGGAGACCAAACAGGGGTTTTATCAAATTCATGGCTTCCCGCACGTGCTTGGTGCCATTGACTGCACACATGTACAGATTGTGCCACCTGCTTCAACGGACCATTTATACCGCAACAGGAAGCACACACACACTCCATCAGTGTGCAGGCCATTGTGGATCACCGTGGATTGTTCACCAACATCATGGCAAAGTATCCTGGGAGTGTACATGATTCATTCATCTTCCGCCACAGCACCAGCAATCGTCACTTCCAGGATGGACGTTTAGGCAATGGCCTACTTGTTGGTAAGTACAGAAACCTAGTAATTTACACACAGCACAGCAACCCTGTAGGACACCCAACACACACACCACTACATTGACACATGGCCAGGAAGACACTGAGGTGTGACACTGGTAGTCATGTTTGATATCCTGACCCAATGGGATACACACCTATGGACAAATGACAGATGCAAATAACAAGAGATGCCACTCTAGAGCCACACGGGACCAATTTAAAACCACACAGTGACAATGACATGGCCTTAACTGGCAGTACAACTTGGAAGATGAACCTTTCAAAATCACATCATTAATGCTCAATCCCACACCCTTGTAAGCAATACGTCCTGTGTAAGGGGTGTGTAATGTGTGTTGCTGCAGGTCAAACACCATGAGACACATAGCATGATGCTGACTCAAATGAAGGTGACATGGAATTATTGAGGCAGTAACAACATCTCATATTACTCCTGGGGTGACATTGCCAGCTAGCAACAAGGAAGTGGACTGTGCTGTGAAAACATGGATGTGACACTATCGCAAAGTGCACACTGCTACACATATGGATTGAGACAATTCCCCATATACATAACAGATGTACAGGCAGATGGACCTTCCAACACTAAAACCTTCACCCCCACAACCAAGTTAGCCAGCTTACCTGGAACAAGTTCAGTAGTGTAGGTACACGTTTGCACATGAGCCAACTCGGTGAGGGCACAAAAATAGGTTTTCAGAGAACTTGTCACACATGGGATAATTGTGCATTGTCAATTATGAACACTTCAGTGCCGCCAACTTATGGAGATGTGTTGTGCATTGTCACCTAGCCAAATCAAAGGGCCCCACTGTTGCATTTCACCTGCAATTATATATGTCGCATTGGATGGGATGTTCAGGCCATATAATGCAACCATGTTACCACCACAGTGGAATCGATTGTGTGTGTGGAAGTATCATGTCACCTCCAGTGAAGGCACATGGACACTTCTTTCACATTACATAAAGCATGGGAGATACACACTGAACAGCATGTTTCTAATTATACCACTGATATCAAGTCAATCAACCAAACACAAGTTTTGATTGTCAAACAACCCAGTGCAGAAAGAACATCACAGAAGCCTAGGATCCCACACAATATCACAAACACAGATGAGTCACAGACGACAAAAGGTAACTGCCATGCAAAGTGACAATCACAGTGCAACCAACAACAAAATACTTACCCTCATTTTCTCTTTCAGCTGATCAGGGTTACGGGATCCAACCATGGATCATGACCCCAATTGCCAACCCAAGCACAGCAGCAGAGCTTGCCTATAATGAGGCACATCGTAGGGCATGCACCATAGTTGAGAGAACTTTTGCCATCCTGAAGTCCAGATTCAGGTGCCTGGACATCACCGGAGGCAGCCTCCTAAATACCCCTGAAATGGTCTGCAGGATAATTTTGACCTGTGCCATCCTGCACAATATGTGTGAGGAGGAACATTCCCCTCTATGAACCGGATCAACAAATGGCTGAAGAGGAGAATGCTGTCTGTGAAAATGAGGGGGAACATCCAAACATAGCTGCAGAATTGCATCGGAGACAACACATCGTACAAAACTTCTTCTAACTATAGTCCCCATCACCACTTTGTTATCATATGTAATTAAACACCTCACTTCATCACTCAATCATGCTCTGGGTAATTATTTATGCATCACATGATCCCTAAGAATCATAATCAGAGTTTAGCCTCATGGAGCATTGCAGAAATACAAATTTGCATACTGAAAAAGCCACATCACATTTGATGGGTATGAATGTACAGCAAACATCACACACAGTGTTAATGACACATATCCTGTCTATTTCACATTTGAAGGGCAATATCATAGGACCACAGCTATGAGACACATCCATGTTGCCAACATGGTCCATTGCAGCATATGACCCACAACTAAGACACCATCAATCATAAGGTAAAAAAGTGCTTCATACATGAGGCAGTGGATGTGCAATTTTATTGGTAACAGGAATGTACGACCAGACCCTTGACAGCAGTAAGTGTGACATCAGCTATCCCTGCAAGGAGCATGTGTGACAAGAAGTGCATCAAACCTGAAAATGGATAGCACAAGTGCCCCAGGTATGACAAGCATTGTTTACAAGACATGCCCTGCGCTGTCCATCCTAGGTAATAACTCCTACCACTGCCATGTTTTAAATCTCTCCCCACCCTTCTCTAGGGGGCCCTGTAAATGGTAAATTCTGCTTTGAGGATACTGTTAATTCCAGGATTGGCTCCACATACTCATGACTATACCTGCACGTAACTGTGACAACATGGAGGCCAATACTGGCACAGGGTACACATGGCCACACACTTGAACTGAACACCTTTTGTCACTGTGTCTTTTCCTTGGAATCTGCACGCTGCTGAACAAGAGGGCCCACCTCCCGGCGTCACCAACTCAGAAAGCTTTAATAGCACAGAGTTATGATGAAGCCAGGCGGGGGGAAGGGAATTAGGGTAGGGAACAGCTGGGAGAGAGATCTGAAAAGGAAAAGGTTAGAACAAACATGCATATACTCATTAATGACAATCTAATTTACCATTAGAGCCTTTGCGTACATGCATCTCCATAACACCAGATTGAAACTCTTTGTGATTGGGCAACAGCCACTTCTGTAAATCACAACACCAGAATGAACTGAGACCTTTGAGTCCCAAGAAGACCAGAGTTTTAGACCACGGACACTCTCTTAAATATCAATCATAGAACCACTTATGCATTGATAAAACTCTAAACATTAGATCTCAGTTTAGAAGACTCATAAACACTTAATGAGGTCTTTTCACATAATATAAAACACCTTAGTATGTATCTCACATATCATGCATCCTAAAACAATGAAACTGTGATTTTTTTAATCTTTGAAACCCTTTTTCGATAAATGTTCTCCTGTACATAAAAAGTGCTTTAAGTATTGAGCCAAGGGCGCTTTACTTTCTGTGAACTGAAGTGCTTTCAAATATTGTGGCCAAAGCGCCTTTTTCTCCTCTGGAACTGAAGCGCTATGCCAATGCGCATTTATTCCTTGTGATTAGAGCGATATGTCAATGCGCGTAATTATTGTGAATTGAAGCGCTTTATCAATAGTGCTTTGCTGGCGTGAATTGAAGCGATTTTACTGGAGCGCGTTGTTGCCGTGAATTGAAGCGCTTTACTGAGCGCGTTGCTGCTGTGAACTAAAGCGCTTTGCTGAGCGCGTTGCTGCTGTGAACTGAATCGCTTTACTGAGCGCGTTGCTACTGTGCACTGAAGCGTTAAAATCTAATTACCTAAAACGCCATGCTCGTTAGGCTAGAGGAATGCTGAAAGTTAGGGAGAAACAACTCCCTTCTGACTTGGGCTCTTCACGACCTTACCGCCCATGAGTACGACCTACTCGTGTTTGAATTCCAAATGGAATAACAGGAACATTTGAGTTTTTGCCAAGCTGCCTTTGAAGAAATTCTGCTTTGCTCCTGAGGAAGGTCCCTTGAGGACTGACTGCATCGAAGTCTTCAAAATAGTGAGCCACGAGCTTGGGTGTGGCTGGGCTTTATAGGCCAGCCACACCCCAAGATGGCTGCTGCCTCTAAAAACATGGGAAATGTAGTCCCTTCATAGAATAGCACTGATAAGTGCATCTTGACCACCAATGACCTGAACCTGTAGCTATGTGAGCTTTACCACAGGGCAAACAACGCTGCTGGCCATTCTTGGAACAAGCGGGGATGACCAGTGGTGCACATAAAGCGCTGAAAACCCGCGCAGCAGACCTTCGGGTGGAACCTGGACCGCGCACAGCCTTGATCCTGACACCTTTGTGCAATGAACCACTGGAAATATGTGAACACATGCAGCATGGTCTGCTGGTCCTCCACAGCAACAGGAGAAACATAGGTCATTTATGTGATTCAAAGTGTGGTGTACATAACAATTTTAGGATTGGAATTGAGACTTTGTGTCATAAACACTGTACCTACCTAGCTTGTTCAAATAATGGACTCATGGGTAGTATACACACAAGTGACCATGAAGTGGTATCCAACATTTCATTACATGTGAGGGCTAACATATCTGACATAGCCATTATCCACCGTCCTTGATCTATCCTGTGTATAGTTTGTCATGGGAAATGTTTTGTCCCCAAAGTCAAGGAAGTACACACAGTATAAGACGCAACAGATATAACAAACACATATTATGACTAATGTACCTCAATGAATGGCATCTGATGGTTATACACATTTATAACACATTCATACATGCACATTACGCAAAATTTTCTCGTGACGTTCCCACAGAGGCACAACAACAATTTCAAGAGCCAATTCACAGACATGAAAAACACAGGCCATGAGTCTATTTGTTTAGTTGTGTAGCCTTGCTGTCCTCTGTTGATGCAACACCTGCTCAAACTAGGAAATACCAATTTTATTCCCAAAGTCTGTGGTGCTGTTGCGTCAGGTAAGAGAGCTAATCCTGCACAACAACATGTGCATTATGGGCTGCAGTAGTATGGACTGCCACATGTGCCCAAACACTAGAACACACACCGCAGGTCATACCATCCTACCTTTGTATAGTTATAGGCTGCATGCATGTAAAAAAATGAAAAATCACACAAACACAGTTTAAGACAGATTTTTTGATGCAAGCGCGTCAAAATATAATGCATGAGCGTTAAAAAATGACGCTTACACATATTATACATCAATTGGTCCTTAGCGTTAATTCCAACACCGCACCCCAGGAAATCGGTTATCCATTTAAAATGTATTGATCCTTGAATGCAGGGAATTTTCATGCATATGCGTCAAAAAATATTAATGCAAACCCTGTAAGCGTCATAAAATTACACACAATACAAAACAAATCGCCCCGCAATTGAGACAGGAAGTGATGTAATAGGATATTCTGTTTACAGAAATGGTACAGTGGGTGTACTTTCACTTTCACTTTGCAGTCTGATTATTCTAGACTGTGTGGCTGTGTCTTGAGTTGTCGGAGTGAATATTGTGATTTTGTCTCCTGTGTGCTATTGCTAATGTATTTTGGTGTTTTGTAAGTGTCTGTGGTAATCTGTGTAAGTGTTTTTTTTTGTCATTTATTGTGATTAGATTTGTCTTTATACTGTTGGAAGTGTGTTTGTGGGTATTGTTAGTTGGGGTAGTGATGGGCTGCCTGTGGGTTAGTTAATTTTCTTTTTCATACCTCCTTTCCCTGTTTTTCCCTCTTTACCCTTTTCTATCCTATTTTGTTTGAGATGTTGGGAAGGCCACGTCTGGTGCGAATGGGTGAGGAGGAGCTAGGGGCTTTTCTGTGGCTGGTGTGCCACTTCCTTCCCCTGATGTTGGAGGCTGGGGGCAGGGTGATACAGAGGTATCACACAGATGCAAGGAGGCTCAGGTGGGCAAAGGTGCTGTTCCCCCTAAGAAGAATATTCAACAGCCAGCGCAATGACCACCAGTTGAAGCATCGCTGGCCTGACCTGGTGGCCCGAGAGCAGGACCTGCTGGACCACCTGGGTGTGGTGATTGGTGGCCCTGTTGGTGAGTAAAAATTTGACTAATGTGTACATTACAATGCTCTGGAGTGACAGTAGCAGATTTTGTGACATGCTGCATGCAATGTTTGTGGACATGGGGAATGCAAGTTGGATAAACTGTGGCCCTGATTTATACAAATTTTGCAGTGCATTACCGTCATTTGTTTATGAAAAAGCTGCGCAAACTTACAAAACACAACTTTATCTTGTAAATTAATGCCACTTTGGCGTCAATAGATGATGGTAATGCGGCACAAACAAATCTATGATTCAGGGCCTGTGAGTGTACCAGGAATGCGATGTATTTCACATTCTAATACTAGGAACCAATGTAGTCCCCAGTTTTTTTATACCATGTCTGAACAGTATTTATGGCCATACGTACAAAGCTCTTCCTAACCTCTGCTAATATCTTAGGCCGATATTTCTACTTTGTTTGTGCAGCATTTGCATTATTTCTGGATCCAAAAGTATAGCACACTTGCTACAATCAAATTTGTTGTGCTAATTTCCATGGCTGTAGCGTAAACAAATGAAGCAAATGCAACACAAAAAAAGACACATATGGCCCTAGGTTCTTTGTTTCTGTGTGTTTACGTCTGGACAGATAATCTTTCACAAGGCCAAACCCAATTGTGCCAGGATGCCACCAGACTGCAGTAGCACAAAACAGGTTAATCTCGTGGTTTTTCGGAGTAGGCGTTGAAATCCTATCATTGAGTAGCATGGCCCAACAAATTATTTTGCCTTGGGCGCAATTGCTGGTACTGAGCTAGTGCAGTTACCATCTGTGTCACTTCATAGCCAAACAATTTCGTAAAGTGAATGGCTCATCATGGGATCCCTGCTCTTTGTGAATGCATGGTCACAAACTATTTATTAGCATGATGTTGAGTAAGGGACCACTGACTGCTTCCATTGTACCATTTAAGTGACAAAATAGGTTGTTATTTTACTTTTGGTACACCTCAGCTGGTATAGTGCAGCATATGTACAATTATTAACTTCTGAGTATGAAGGCTATCACAAACATGGTGGTATGCTAAGATCAGCAGGCCAGCATTCCTGTGAATGCCGCCATTCCCAAGGTGCTTTCCAATATAGACCTACCGCCTCAAGATTGCAAAAGTAGGACATTTGCTAACCCATGTTTTAATTAGCAGACAGTGTCAGTTTGGTTGTATTACCACAGATCACCCAACTTGGCAATTCTAAGTTAATGACTGTGGCAAAGTGTGATTTACAATACCTGATATAGGTACACAGGGCCCAGAGTAACACATTTCATGTGCAATGACTACACCTGTGCCCATGCATTCTGTCCTGGATGATCAAATTAGAGACTGTCAGCACACATCTTTTTGTTGTTTTGAATCAGATAAGTGGCCAATCCATGTTCAGCGTAACATTGTCATCAAGTAACACACAGGATCCCTGCCATCATGTTGTCATAGGGGGCATATACGGCTCTGGGTAAACTGCCAATGTGGCATATGTAACCTACATACAACACTGGCACACATATAATGGACCATTGAAAGCACAATAATTCCTAAGCATCACACAGTAACTCATTATCCCTTGATGCACAAGCCACAATATCTGAGTCACTGGTATTGCGGTGCACCAGGAATGTGGCATTGCATGTGCTTCATAATTACAAATGATGAAATGGAGTACCCTCTGGAATGAATTAAGCACAAAATTGAGTAATCATGTTTGGTACTACATGATTGATAGGGCCAGTGCATGTGTGCATATATGTGTCTATCACTCACTGGAGTGACAGTCTCAGTGGATGTTTGCGGTAGTACGTCTGTTGGTGTGTCTACATTCCTGATGTGCAGCTGTATCATATAAAATGTCACATACAGTGATTTGTTGTTCCAAGTTTTGTACAGTGAGCAGACATTTAGCGCACATCACCCTTCCATGTTTTACAGGTGGACCAGCCCCCTATACAATTGGTAAAGTGGCTCAATTTGCGGACACAGACATATCCAGTAAGTGTTAATATGTTTGTCCTGTGTTGTGTTTGCAGCTGTTGTGTGATTGACTTCTGTGTGTTGGACTCCTTGCAAGGTAAGATGTGCTGGCACGTGATCTGATTTGTGACTTGACTGGAGGTTGACATTTTGTTCCATGTTAGAGTTAGACATTCTGTGGCGGAGAGTTATATATTGGGAGTCGAGTGCTGCGCTATAGGAATGGGCAGGTGAACAAGGTGATTTGTTGCTACATGTTTGCCAATAATTAATTTGGAGGTGGCCAGTGTCATAATTTCGTTAGCAAGTCATACTCTGATTCACACAGACCAGTGATGCATAAGTTTTACACACAGACTTGTGCATCCCTGTTAAGTAATGAACATGTAGGACTGTATGGGTGACTTTCCGGCAGCATCTAGGTCCACATGTTGTACTCCATTTATGTGGCACTTGAGTGAAATGTCATAGGCGTGCATGGAGGTCAAGGCCAGATGGGTGCTTGCATCAATGTGCTTGATTTTGGAAATGTGTCAGTGAGATCTAATGATGTTGACAATTGTCCGCAATTAGAAAAATACATTTAGATGTGATTGTCCAATGGTTGACTCAATCCTAGTTGGCAGGCCTCCTTACCTGTGGTGGACTGACTAAACCCATGGACAGCTGTCCAAAGCTTCGTGGTTGTCCTTGATGTTTGAAAGTATGTGTTGCATGTCCATCCCCCCCGAGGCATAGGGTTAGGGCTAGAAAATATGTGTAGCTAGGTGTGATGATCACAGTATAGATGACAGACATGTAATTCAAGCATTCATGTGTTCCAAACTACAATTCCCCCTCATGATTACCAACTGCATACCGTCCTGGCAGTTCCATATACAAATCACAGGTCTTGTGTGCCTTGATTTTGATCCTGAAAATAGTTATTAGTCGGCCTGGCTATGTGGAGTACTTGCAGAATTTGCTATGTGACTAATAGAAGTACACAGATGCACAGATCATTTAATTAAGTACACACCTTGTTGTGCATTACTGTGCTGTTAGATAGTTGATGGGTAGGCTGAGTTGGCATGTCATTCCTCAGGGACATTCTATCATATGTACTGTGATTTGGACTGTGTGTGCTATTTTTGATGAAGTGTTAGGATATCATCTGTAGACGTATCACACAATGATGTCACTAATGTTTGGCTGTCTCTATTTTTACAGCTGCCAACATGAATGCCCAGGAGATATGGGAATTTCAGAGGCGGGCGGTGTGTTGCCGTCACATACTCGATGTGGAGGCTGGGTTCCCAATATGACACAGAGATATCGCCATGAGAGAGCCACAGGGGTATGGAGGGCATTTGCCCAAGGGGGGCCAGCATTGCCCACAACTGCCACCACCACCACAGCTCAGTCCACAGTGGCCCCAGGGATGACTGCCACTCCAGCAGGTCCTTCGACTTAGTCAGCCCAGGGCCCGCAAGCAGCACCTCCTGCACCTTCCCCTCCAACCACGGCACCAGCACCAGCTTCTACAAGTGGTACCCAGACAACCCCAGCTGCTGTAGTGGACATTACAGAATTCCAGACACTAAAACATGACATGCAACGTATGTTGCCCCAGATGGACAGGCTGCAGCAGGAGGTAGCCCGCAATAGCAGGAGACAGCGGGGTATTAAGAAGATCCTGCGGAGGGCCAATTTGTGACTTTTGGATCCTCACCCATGATTTCCTCCCCTCCCTCCTCTTTCCTTGTTCTTTTCTTTGGTGGGTTTAGGGGCCTTAGAGTTGGGTTAGAGTAGGCTGTTAGTTTAGCTAGTATAAGTGGGTTGGGGGTGTTATATTATTACATGTTTTTTTGTGCGTGGGTGGGGGAAGATGTTGGGGTTTATGTGTATAAAAAAAAGATATATATATATATTTATATTTGTTTAGGATAAGTTAGAATGTGTTTAGGTTAGTATATGTTGTCCTACACATGTCCCGTCCTATAAGGGGGTTGGAGGGTTGATGTTTAGAGTGTTTAGTTAAACATGGTATGTAAGTTTAGCTTAGGGTAGTTAGGGCCAGTTGTGGGTAATGTATAGTTAGGTTAGGTTAGTTAAGGTGTTTCCCCTAGTTTAGGTTATCTTTAATACTGATCTAATAAAGTTTTAGGTACTCCTTTACAGTATGTGTCATATGCTTGGGGATCAGGGCCTTTGCATAAGTGTACAGTGTCAATTTAGTATTTGCATTTGTGTTCTATCCTGCATCCAAATCCCATTCTTGACATGGTTATTCCCAGTTCCAAATGAGCTGTCACATTGGCAGCTACAACAAAGCTACTTCTCTATGCATCTGCCATCCATTGCACCCACCACTCAAGATAACTATGGTTCCCAATGTGTTGAAGGGTGGGTGTGTTTTTAAATCTGTCATCGTTTGAGTCCTGTGTTGGAATCTTGGGCACTGTGGGACGTCTGCCTGCAGCCTGATGTTCAAGTGAACCCTGATAAGCTGAGTGATGTTATAATAGTATGAAGTTCTGTATACATAACCTACACCTATCATTTATTACATTGTACTCCCAGGTTACATAATTGTCCATACACTCGTACACATCCATTCCTGCGGTATGGTGTGTGTGTGTGTGTGTGTGTGTGTGTGTGTGTGTGTGTGTGTGTGTGTGTGTGTGTGTGTGATAAACGTTTATAGTCAGATGTCACATACATAATGATTGTCTTGAAGGGAATGTCGGCCTGATTGAATTTCATCTTGTACATACGTAGGAGCTGACGTTTTCAGTTCTACACAGCATTATACTGTTTGTGATCTTTTAACTTCAGAAATAAGCCTAAGGAAGCACAGGTGATGATAAAATCCAGACCCCAGTGCATAGTTATCAGCCCACATTCTTTCTACAATGTTGTATTGACATTCTGTGGCCATTGACATGTTACATACTTCACAGATCTCCTACACAGTTGATGTCACATTACATAGAGACAAAGTGGTTGTGTGAGTGCTATTTATTTTAAAGTGCTGTAGTGCAATATTTACATAGTCCAGGATTGTAAGTCCATTAGTGTGACGCCTTCTATTGTGACACAACACAAGTGTAATGGTGAGGGACATATCATTGGACATGCTGTGGTGAAGTGTCATTCAGTGCAGAGGAACATGTATTGCCAATGAGGTAGTGAGAGACAAATTGCACTGCATAGTGGTAAGGTAAACAGTGTGCCGGAGAACAGTGAATGTTACCAACTGTAGCAAGACTGGCTGTTAACAAGCACAGGACACAGGAAATCAGTGTCCATGTGGCATGGACTTGTGCTACCGGGAACTCCTACGGGTGAAGGTGATCTGTTCCAGGTCTTCATCTTCTGAAGTGTGTGTCGTCTCCTCTGCCCTTGGTGGTGGTGGGTTTGAAGGGGCAACATACACTTCAGTTTTTGAAGACGTGGAGTCAGAATTCCCAGTAGCTGCCAACTGTGGGGCTATTAAGGGCATTACTGCAGCAAGGAGGAGCTGCTGGTTTTTGAGTATAGCAGCTACATCACTGTGGTAGGCAGCCAGGTCGGCCCTGAGGGGGTCATGATTGCATTCGTGCATGCAGTGAAAAGTTTGGGATGCCAGGTGTTGTGGCAACTCCCTAACTGCTGTGGTGAAATCCCTCACACATTGTTGTAGTCCTTACAGTAGGGATTGTTGCGCTTGCATTGCTGCTGACTGTTCTGCAGATGACATCATGCACATGCGCATCCCCCCCAGGCTGGCTGCCATATTTTGTATCCCCACCCGCACCTCCTTGGCCAGCTCCCGTTGTACTCCCACTACTGTCCACTCACAGGTGGTACCAGTGTCATCAGAGTCCTCAGCAGAGTTGGAGCTGGCAGGTCGTACTATTGGGGTGGCGGGTGGGTCCTCTGTGATGGCTGCTGCATCTGTGCTCCTCCTTGCGACTGAAGGTGGGTCTGGAGGGTTCCAAGGACATCTTGGAGGGTTTGCTGGCTAATGTTTGTCAGCTCGTCATCCATGTCATCAGGGAAGTCCAGGACAGGCATATCCACAGGAGAGCCATTGTCCTTTGCAATGAGATATTGTACAATTAGTGTGTCTGTGTTGTGGCAGTTGTAATATGACGTCACTGACTTCCTGTTAGTGAGACATTGTAATCTTGGTTCCTGTTCATTGTTCCTGTCAATAATATTAGCATTCTGACAGGCCTATGCCCCACCTGCATGTCACATGTAGTGTGTGCAGTTTAGGGAACTGTCTGTGTCACAGCCTCTATGTGTAGGTTCTGTCCAAATTGTGTGTTGCCACCTTCTTGTCCTACTCAACCCTCCCTCTACTTCCATTAGCATGGTGAGGCCTTGCAATGGCTGTGGGTGTTCTCATGTCCCTTGCACCACACTTAACCATATGGGACTGACCCAGTCTCTGATATTTCATATACCCCTATACGTTGCTGAGACCAAGCACATACTATGTCTAGCATTGGCATGGCACGATACAGGTGTCAGCTTTGGTAGTGTGTCATGTTGATGTTTGCGAATGTGTGCTACATTGGATTGCACTGATGGGCCTGGCAGTTTATAATTTCCTCTTATGACTGTGTGTGTTTAACTAGCTAGACACATATGTCCTCCCCCTCAATGCTACAGTATGACAGTTAGGATGTTGCAAGGTGGCATTGCAGCTATTGTAACACAGGCACTGGGTGGACCCTGGAATAGGCAGCATGGGTATGACATTCCTGCTGTGTACTTCATAATGTAAGTAACAATACCTGATTTGTTTTGCACCTATAGACATGAGCATTTGACAGGATTTACACTTAGTTAGGAATTACAGGGGATTGATAACATCATCATCCTGAACCCTCTATTTTGGGTGTGTTTGATCCATGGGCACCTAACTGTCATTTGCTACTTGACCAGCACACACAGCACAGGTGGTAGGGGCAACTGTTGTCAATGGTACATGCCACTTGCGGATATGGCTCGAGACTGGAAATTGAGACCTAGTTCATGTTGTGACAACACCAGCTGTCCTGTGACAGCAGGCCAGTTTTACGTTCTGCCGTACCCTCCTGGACTGGCTTGGCCTTTCCAACAGCCTTGGCATGGCAGAGTACCCCCATGCAAAGGTTGTTGGTGTAGTGTTGTGCTGTGCCCCTCGTTTCCCCTGCACAGCCCATGCACCTGTGCTGTGCCCCTTTCCCCTGCCTGATTTCCATGGCTGACATGCATTGTATAGTAGGTATGTACCTCCCCCTGTTTGCAGTTAACATTTAGGCATTTTTATCCCCCATGCAACTTACCCTGCATCTGTGTTGTTTCCTGGTTGTCTGCGCTGTCCTGTCCTTGAATTCCTGTGATGATTTCCTCTGGGATGACGGCTGCCACCATCTCCTCCATCTGGTCCCGGGCTTCCTGCGGTGCTGGACTCCCACCTCCAGTCTGCAGTGCTGCCTTCCTGTTCCTTGCCATTTTTTCCTTGGTCCTGCGCTTGCAGTCATGCCAGCGTTTCTTGCACTCAGTGACTGTTCTCCGTACCTCTGCCACACTGTTTATCTTGTCCACAGTTTGTTGCCAAATTGCCTCTCTCCTCCCAATTGGCAGTTTTGAGGTGACAAAAAGTTGATGCTGGTGTTCCGTCACCTCTTTCACCAGTATTTCCTGCTCCTCTGCACTGAAACAACACTTCCTTTTCTTCTTCTCCCTCTCCTGGGTCTTGTCTGTGTCTTCTTGGCTGGTTCCTAGTCGATTGGGGTCTCCCTGGGGTCTCTCCTGGCTTCTGGGATCCATTTTGGGGCTCCTTAGCACATTTTGCTGTGTTTGCGCCACTTTTTGACGCTATTGCGGGGAAAAATGGCACGGATCTGGTTTGCGACGTGGTAAACCAGATTAGAGTCATTTTCTCTGCATTAACGTCATTTTGCTTTATGACGTGGCGCAATGGTTAGAGTAAAGAAAAATGACTCTAGCCCGTGGTTTGCGTCAAAGTGTAAATTTGATGCCCAGGTGGCGCAAAGAAATGGCGTTAGCTGGTGTTAAACATTTTTGACGGAAAACTGCATTGGCGCAGTTTTGCGTCAAAAAGTATAAATATGGCCCTTAGTGACCCTTTGTGGCACATGATGGTTGTGCCAGCCATCAAGTGTACAAGGGTGTGTATCAGTCATTTGTGGGATGATCTAATTTGGTGCAATAGTATCTCCTAGCTTCCAATACATGATTTATCACAGGCACTTTCAACATGTGCACATTGCAGGCTTTGGAAGGGGACAGACCTATTTTTCACATGGGTCCCTATGTACGGTGCATGTAATGTCAGATATGCCCTCTATACTCCTGCCGAGTCACACAATGGCATCCATGATCTTTACAGTTTTGCAGAAACTCTGCACTATAGTGGACCGTTTCTAGTATATGGAACAGACATGGTGGTGTTAGGGGGTGCTAAGGGGTGCATGTGAGGTGGCACTGGAGTACGTGCTGCCCCATTTCTTATGATTTTGCCCCATGGTCTTTAGTGGCAGGTTAATTTGTATTCATATGTGTGCAACACATGCAGCAGACAGGTGCATGTGCACACAACAGGTATGTCAGGTATGTGTAGATGATATGTGGTTGGTAATGGCACCACTTGGGTGGCATTTAAAATAGGTGCTGCCAGAGGCTTGCACACCATGATTTACGTGGGGCTGTGCCTATGTGTGACTTTCTTTAAATGGCCATGGCCTATGCCATTGACATAGCTGTGCTATTCTTTGTTTAGTGTAATATGTGTGGGATCTCTATTTAGTTATCAACTAGTGGACACTAGTAGTGGTCTGTGGGCAGCTTCTGTATGCAAAGGGGACATAGCTCCACCTGTCCACACGTGGTGTGCCATTCAGGTTGTGGCTGTGTTGTGTATATGTGGGTGTATGTGTTTGTGATGTACAATGATTGCGGTGTAGTGTGGCATGTTGCATATGTGTTGTTGCCTGTCCATCTGTGTTCCACTGCCCATGTGTATTTTGTTTGGTGTATGTCTTGTTTGTCCTACATGGTTGGTGTGTTGTCTGTGTAATGATTGGTATGGTGGCTTACCTACGAGTAGGCCATTGCCATATTGGCCATCCTGGAACCGCTCGTTGATAGTGGAATGGCGGAATATGTAGGCATCATGGACGCTGTTGGGATATTTTGCTAGGATGTTAGTGAAGAGCCCACAGTGGTCCACAATTGCCTGCACATTGAAATAATGGGTGTGCTTGCGGCTCCTATATAGATGTTCGGTTGCTGCAGGTGGCACCAGTTGGACATGGGTGCAGTCCATTGTACCCAGCACATGAAGGAACCCAGCAATTTGGTAGAAACTTTGCTTGGTCTCCTGCTGCAGTTGCTGGGTGTTTGGGAGGCAGATGTGGTGGGGTGTGAGGCGTATGATTGTATCCAAGACCTTAGGTAGGAAGACCGAGAAGCATGGCTGGGTAATAACACCTACTTGTGCGCCCGTTAACTGAAAAGATCCAGATGCCAGCATATGAAGGACAGCGAGGAGTTTTGTCATGGGTGGAATAGTTGTAGGAGTTTGCACCCATGCTGTGATGTGTGGTGCAATGTGGTGCAGCAGATGTACAATGGACTCCCGGTTCAGTCGGTACATACTGATCACATCTTGTTACCTGAGGCTTAGGATGGTTGTCCGCTGCCTGAAGATCCTCTCCCGGCTTCTGCGCTGCCTTTGTGGCTGCTGTGGTGGTGTTTGGGGTTTCTGCTGTGGTGGTGGAGGGACTTGCTGTCTTCGCTGACATCCGCGGTGTGTGCCAAGCTGTAGTAGTACCACTTACATGTTGTCCTAGAGGCTGCAAATGCTCCTTCTGTGTGTTTTCCTTGAGTGGTGGTGTGTAGGCCTCTTTTTAACCCCTAGTCCGACCAGGCGTTACATTTTGACACTAATTGGACTTAGCGTCATTTTTGCGGTCCGCTTCCTTGGTATGTGTTGTTTTTGGGTTGGTAGGTAAATATGGCGATAGAGGGCTATCGTCATTTTTAGGATAGGAATGCCTACCTTGCATCTCATTGTCGCTATGAGAAGCAAGGTGGGTTGGCGCTTCGTAAAAAATGACGCTAACTCCAATATTTTGACAGTAGACGGTTCTAGCATCAAAATATAAATGTGGAGTTAAGTTAGTGCCACTTTTGTGTCAAAAAAATGACGCAAAGGCAGCGCAAACTTTTCATAAATATGGGCCATAGTCTGTAATTTTACCTCTTCACCTCCTCGCATGCCTTGCATGTCGCTCGGGGAGCCAAATAGGTAAACAATTACGGATAATCCACCTGATGTCAAGACCATAAAGAGGAAAAGCTCCATTATGGTCTGTATGTTTGCTTGCAGGTTTCATTTTGTTTGTTTGATTGCACTAGCTTAACAGTTGGAAATACCAACCATGAATCATAGTGATTCAATATACTCTTGGTCATGAAGAAAGCCTACTGATCCTTGGGGGCACATTACAGGCTGAACTATGTCGACTTATTGTTTTCTGGGTCATCACACTCACAAGACATCTCACTGTTTTTAACCCTGTCTAAGGACTTTTAGAGTAAAAATAGTTAGTATCCGGAAGACATTTCTAGCTCACTCATAATCCCTCGTTCTTAGTATAATAGCTCTGTTTACAAACTGCGTTGAGCTCACACTAGGTGCAGTAGGTGATGATTCGATGATGTATGCCACAGGTGGTACTTGCGGGTGAGGATCCTACAATATTATCCTAGAGATGCCAGGATCGCACTAATTTACCTGGGTGCAGACCCCTCATTCTCTATGGACATACCAAGGACAGGCAACTGATGTCTCGATCTGAAGAGATCACAGCAACATAGGTTAACCCTCTCGAGTGTAGTTATTTGTAATAGTCTGGGAAGCTGAGAGTTGCACCTTGTATAGGTTCTCACAGCCCATTTTGGGTTAATAAAAAATGTGAAAGGACCAAGCGTAAAATGGTCACCATCGAGGTAGTTATTTTAAAATAAACTTTATTGCATTTTCCTTTCAATCACCAACAATGTTTTCTACATTCCATTAAGTTCAATCGTATCTTATCAGATAAATACAATTGTTTTTTTTCTGTTGATATGAAATCCACATTAGGCAATAATGAATATGCTCTTCTCTTCTTTTTCTCTATGCCCCAAGTGGTCTTTCCGATCCATCAATCTTATTATTACATAATGGTGGTTGGTCTACGGTGGGTCCTTGTCAGGGGATCCGCTAGCTTAGTTAGCATTTATGTCCATTCTGCCAGGTCATCTGGCAGTTTTTCATCTTTTCTGGTGCATTTCATATGTTGTTTGACAGCTATGGACAATTCTGTGAGGCATTTTCCCCAACCTAATGTGTGTCAGGGCTTCTCAACGTACCCAGTGAATTGCTATGCTTCATCTAGCTAAAACCGTACCCAGAGCGGTCACTCTAATTCCCATTTTGTAATTTCTCCCATGTATCTACCAGACCTATGTATAGATACATATGCAATCTTCTACAACCTGCCATGTTAAAAAAGGGCTGTCATTATTTCAGTGACAGGGGGCTCTTCCAGAAATGTGGTTCAGATTTCTCTGGTCCCATGTTTTAAGAATGAACCTGGATCCAAGATGTTGTTGGAGCTCAATTTATTAGATAAGAGCAAACAACCCCATACATGTCCTCTCTGTGTCCACACCTGCAACAACTGCCTCCCCCTCACACTAAGATTCTACACTCTAGAACGTAGCAGCTAGAACTCTAACAGCCAAGCCTTGCTAGGATACATCATCATCTCTCTTCCCAAACACATGAACATTATGACATACAGATGTTTTTCACAAAATGGGCAAAAAACAAAATTAACACTTCTACAATCTCCTATACATAAGAACAGTCTATAGATATTACATCTTGGTTTCATAATCCTTCCACCAGCCTGGTCTGGCGTTGGAGCACCTTTCTTGTCTTTGTTCCAACACCGAAGACGGTTTTGTCTCCCCATGACCTCCACCACGAACCTCCTTGGTGTCCATGAGTGATTTCTCTTTGTTGGCCCTATCCCTCCACATCTTCTGTTCCAATTCATTGCACAATGTGACTTTCCTTATATTCCATTTCTTGCCATCACTCAACCATACACAGTTTTTTTTTTTTTTTAAATATCTTTTATTATTTTATAACTGTAAGACAACACATCAAGAACTGTATCATACAAATTAACAATTCCACGATCAACTGAAAACCCCCCATCCCCCGCAGCACATTCAACCAATTATATGAAGAATTAGACATGTTCTCATAGATACATCAGTACTTTCACGTCGTAGAACATCTTACACAATGATAATAGGGGGTTATGCAAGGATCGGTTCTGGGGCTGTGGGTTCTTCATCAGAGGTGGAAGAGTCTGGTGTCCTCATGGCGTCTAGTATCGCATTCCACTGCATAACACTGTCTCTAGGTCTTAGACCCCTGAGAGCCTCTCTCAATAGTACCGCTCCCTCGAACTCCATCCATTTGTCCAATGCGTTTCTCCATCGCTGCACTTGTGGACCCTTTGGATCTTTCCAGTGCGAGGTAATTTCTCTCCTGGCTAATATCAGGGGCCAGGTCAATGAACTTATTAGTAATTTTATGCATCCCTGGGCGGGGGAAGTCCCCCAAAACTGCCACAATGGCAGAACGGGCAGTGTTCTGTCTGGGCAGGAAGAAAGCGTCTCAAATATCTCCGACCAATATCCCTCCACCTGAGGGCAACTCCAAAGCATATGCAACAGTCCCACTACTACTTCAGCGCAACGAGGACAACAAGAATTAGGTACACCATAAATCTTCGATATCATGTAGGGGGTTAAATAGGCCCTATGAAAGACATATAAGTTTATCAATTTAAACCCTGCATTCCTGGAAACTGTATAAATATGAGAGGTAATTCTGGTCCACTGCGCTTCATCTAACGTGCTGTTCAATTCCTCCTGCCATTTAGTTTGGAGTTTACCTAATGCGCTGTTCAGTAGAGAGTTATATATACCTGATATCAGTCTACCCCGGTCACCAATGATGCATAGTAGGTCACAGGTGGAATGTAATGGGGGTTCCACTAATCCCATTTCCCATAGTTGACGAAGAGTTCTGAATATTATGTTATAGGTAAGGAACAGCCCCGGTGGGAGCTGGAACGTTTCTTGCAGCTATGCATATGTACAGAGCCTCCCGTGGTTATAAAGATCCCCTATCGTTGCGATCTGAAATGACTTGAGTCGAGCGATATCCCCCCTCGTGTGATCACCTGCGATGTACGTCAGGCAGTCTATGGGGGCCTCTGGTGAGTACGGAGCTTTAGTTCCCGTTCGCATCAAGTATTGTTCCCAGCAGTGTCTTAAGGACTCCCATTCTATAGGTAGTGGCTGTTTCTGTTTGTTTGGGAGTTAGTAGTATACCCAGAATTCTATCTCGGGGGTAGTGAAGGTGGGTCCCCAATTCCTCCACCTTCGGGGGTTCTTTAAGCAAGCACGCCAGCCATTGAAGCTGACCCGCCAAGTAATAAAATTTGAAATCTGGAACGGCTAAGCCCCCCTCCTTAATGGGTCTTTGGAGCGGGCGTAATGCGACCCTATGTCTGCTGGGTCCCCAGATAAAGCCTGTAAGCATGAAAGTTATTTCTGTAAATACTACTTTGGTATTACGATTGGAATAGTTGAAAAGTAGTATAGCATTCTAGGCAACATAATCATCTTAAGTAGGGAAACCCTCCCAGTTACCGTGAGTGGGAGTGTCTGCCAAAATATCATGTTATTTCTGATGTCCCGAAGTGCGCTCCTTATATTCCCTTCCAGTAAATCCACAGTGGAGTGATAAATGTTGATCCCTAGATATTTAAATGTGGATGGCCCATGGGAGACACCGAACGTTTGCGGGCTCTGAGGTGCCTTTGGATCTCCACCATACGCAGTTGCCCCACACTTTCCTTACTTCCCTAGGTTCAGACCCTTTACTGATGTTTTGTTTCCATACACCTACCAATACAGTCCTTACCCAGTCACCCACTTTGAACCTGTGACTGTTTTTCTTAACTTTGTTGTTATGTCTTTGAAAATACTTTTCTTGATACTCTGCCACCTTATGTACCACACCTCGCACCATCGTATCCCTGTCATACTTTGTAAGCATGGTTTTGTGCATCCAGGCAGGTGTTACTGCTGTGTTGGGCTCTCTTCCCTTCAACAGGAAAAACGGAGTTACACCTGTAGCGGCATGAGGCGTGTTGCGGTAATTCCACAACATTTCTTTGACCGCATCCAATACACTTTTGCCTTCACCTTCAGCTAACTGTACACATTCCTTTAACACATGGTTAAATCTCTCCACTAAACCATTTTCCCTAGGATGATAAACAGCTGTTCTATGATGGGCAATTCCAGCTTCCTTTAAAAATTGTTGAAAAGTATCAGCAACAAACTGTGGACCATTGTCACTAACCAAGCACCCACGGTAACCCTCTCTCCTAAAAATTTCCTCGCAGAAATTTATCACACACTCAGCCCTAATGTCCTTTACAAACGCCACCTCAGGCCATTTGGAAAAATAATGAGCACAATGGCCCACTTCCCTTCCACACCTCTGCTGCCGAATGGAAACAAATATCAATAGCTAATTTATGCCAGGGCTTCTCCGGAAACTGAGAAGCTTCTATGGTTTTCTTCTGATTTATGACTCTTGTCACTGCAAATGCATGCAACACACGCCCGCACAAATCTCTCCACATTCTTATCCATGCCAGGCCTCCAGAAATCAGCTTGTGCTCTTTGCTTCATGCTAGACATACCCCTATGTCCTTCATACAATAACGTGAGCAGTCTTATACGCAAACCAGTGGGAATTACCAATCTCCCACCTCTTCTCAGAATACCGTCCAGCTCTGACAATTCCGACCAAACCACTTTTGTAGTCCCCACACTCCAACCCTTCACACCCTATAGGTCCAAGACTTGGAAAATTGCGCAGAAACTTGCTTCAAAATATAATCTTTCAAAATGACAAGGCTCCATTCCTCCTCTGTCATTGCACCCTGACAAGAATCGTCAACATTCGCTAACAACCACTCCTCACCATTCTCCTCAGCGCCTACACAACCACTCTGTAGCGGCAACCTAGATAGACAATCAGCACTACAATTCTTCTTGCCAGGAACATATTCTAAGCAAAAATTATAATCTTGTAGACGGTATATCCATTTGGCTATTCTACGTGTCGCCCTGCCAGTCCCCTTGGTTGTGAATATATTGATCAACGGTTTGTGATCCGTTCTTATTTCAAACCTAGTCACCCAAACATATGTCTTGAAGTGATCCATACCCCACCAACAAGCCAGCGCCTCCCTTTCAATTACAGAGTAAGTCGATTCCGCTCCTTTGAGGGAACGAGATGCAAAGGCAATGATCCTTTCATACCCTTGTTTATTTTTCTGCAATAAAACTGCTCCAAGCCCATATGCACTAGCATCTACCATCACTATTGACTCATCTTGAGGCTCAAACGGTGTTAATGCCACTGCACGTACAATATCAGATTTGATTTTCACAAATGCCTCTTGACATTTATGCGACCACTCAAATCGTATACCTTTTTTCATTAACTCCCTTAATACATGTACCTTGTCAGCAAAATTTTGCACAAACCTGGAGTAATATTCAGCCAACCCCAAAAACGGCGTAACTGTTCCTTATTCACTGGAGCTGGAGCTGACTCAATTGCTTCTAAATGCTTCATCTTGGGTCTCACACCATCTGCGGACAACATATGTCCTAAATAATCCACTTGTTGAACCCCAAACTTGCATTTATCAATTCCCACAGTCAAACCGGTAGCCTGCAATTTAAACACCTTCTCCAGTCTGTGGTTGTGATCCTCTTCACAGCCACCCCATATTGAAATGTCATCCTGAAACACCAAACAATTCCCTTCACCTTCCAAAATGTTACTCATAAGCCTCTGAAACACCGAGGAGGCGGCAGCCAGCCCGAAGGGCATACGTAAAAATTGGAATGCACCCTCAGGTGTTATGAATGAGGTGAGGTGCCTTGATTCTGGGTGTAACTTTATCTGATGATACGAACTCGAGAGATCGATGGATGAAAAATACTTAGCATTCTTGACACTCAAAATCATAACATTTATATGAGGTAAGGGATGGCGGTCTAACCAAATGCTCTGATTGACATCTCTCAAGTCTACACATGCGCACCTTCCCATTCGGTTTCCGAGCTAAAAGTATGAGACTAAGCCAATCAGATGACTCTATTGGCTCAATTACCCCAGCTGTACACAACCGATCCAGTTCCTCCTTAAGTTGCCCTCTCAATGCCAAAGGAACATTTCTTACCTTGTGCGACTTGGGCACACTCACTGACTTCACAATTATGCGATGCTCAAATTTCTTTAAGCACCCTAATTCCTTTGTAAACAACTTAGGGTACTTCTCACGCCACATATCTATTTTCCTGGCTGCAGTCAATAACACCTGTTCAGGGTGATTAGGATATAAAATTATGCCTAAAGCTTTCTGTTCTCTCCACCCCAACAGTGCCTTACCTTTATCCACCACATACACCTTACCCTCTGGCAGACTATCTTTATATTTTAACTGACTGTTAAAGTAACCCACCATGGGCAATCTTGTCCCACAATAACCTTCCAGTTCCACATCAGCAGGTAACAATTCGCACCCACCCAAAATCTTCCATACCTGTCTATCAACTATGGTGTAGGGGGAACATGAATCTGCCCATAGAAGGACTTTGACACCGTTGATTTCCATTGAACATTTAGGAGGATGATATCCACCCTTTACCACCCCCACAACCTTTGAAACATCAGGCATATCATGAGATACTACTAGTACCTCGATAGCATCATCTCCAGTTCCATCGTCCACATGTTCACTATCATATGCATTCACCATATTCACCCTATGTCCATTTCCTTTCAAATGCTCAGCTTTACACATTTGGGAAAAATGTCCCACCTTCTTGCATCTGAAACATTTCGCCTTAAATGCCGAGCACGTTACCGCATCAGCCATATGCTTGGTACTACCACACCTATAGCATAAAAGTTTTTCCTTCGCATCCACATTGTCCCTCACAGTGGTATCCTTCCGTCCTTTGTGTACTACATTTACCTTTCATTGCCTGTGCCCTCTTGACAACGCTCACTGTTCAACTCCTTGACATACCTAGATGTGTCTTCTATGCGTCTTGCTATATTAATCGTTTTCTGCAAAGAAGGGTCCTTTAGCTCTAACAGCTTTTCTTGAATCTTTTCATTACTAGTTCTATTTATGAATTGATCACACACAATTTCTTCATGTAGATCTAAAAATTTACATGTAACAGCTAATGTTCTCAACGCAGAAATGTACTGCTCTACAGTCTCCCCCGGTAATTGAACTCTTGAAAATAATTTATGTCTCTCCACCACAATACTACTTTTTTCCATAGTTATCCTCAAGGGCTTTCATAGCACTCACATACAAATCTGTCAACACTTCTTCAGCTTCTGACACCTCCTCACCATCCCCTTCATGGGTGTTTGACCCACCATGTATAGCTCTGGGCAAAGTTTTTAAAACCTTGCTACCCTCAATTCCCAAGCAATGCTTCAAACGTGCAAGTTTCCTTGAGGCTTAAAAAGTTGCACCCCCACAGCCTCCAAATAAGTCTCAAAGGTCTCCCCCCAATCCTCCCAGGCCATCACTGGAGTTCCAGGATTCTATAAAAATTTCTGTGGGGCTAAGATTGATGCATCCATGGTATCAATTTAACCCCAACTAATAACCTTCAAAACACTATTACTTCCAATAACACGCAATTCACATTACAATTCAAAATAAAGATCAATAAACAACGTTGCAGCTCCACACAAAACAAACTAAAATAATAAAGGTAGTCACTGTCGTCTGTAAAACTGAATCTGCCACCGATTTACAACGTCGCGTGTAGTCCGATCTGCCACGAATTCCTAAGCCGTCAATACTTCCTCCTTGTTGCATATGCAAGGCGTTGCCACGGGCGTTGTCATGGAAATGACACAACAAATAACGTCACTGCAATCCGTAAACGTGACGCGTCACGTCGTAGCGTCCCTTTGTTGCTTAGGAACGCTCTGATGTCCTCACACACATCCAGCATCGCAAAGTTCCAGTGGAAGAGTGTTGTAAGCCTCACGCGGCTCCCTGTCGAACGGTAAGTTTAAATAAACATGTGTGTTTACTTCTTCAAAAGTAACTGATACATACACAATATCCTTCTTACCATTTGCACACCACTTGCCGTGCACAGAAATAATATTAATACCTGCGCCCGAGTCCACAATGCTTTCTGTTTTTCAATTGCCCCCTTGTGTCACACGCCGCACAGGGGTAAAATGCCCGCAATAAGCACCTGCAGACCAAGAAATCGCAACACAAAGTAAGTCCAGTAGCGATCAGCCTCACCAGTCACGATTGGTTCCTTTCTTGACCGCAATATGACACAGCACACAGTGAATGCACGATAACAGGGGTTGAAACTGCTTCCTGTCCATATGTTGGATCGTGAACCACAATTAACCTGTGGATCCCATCCTCGTGGCCAGATTTTAAGAATGAACCTGGATCCAAGATGTTGTTGAAGCTCAATTTATTAGTTAAGAGCAAACAACCCCATACACGTCTTCTCTGTGTCCACACCTGCAACAACTGCCTCCCCTTCACACAAAGATTCTACACTCTAGAACTTATCAGCTACAACTGTAGCAGCCAAGCCTTGCTAGGATACAACACCATGTGCCAGACTTGTATGTTGTAAGAATTGGCCAGCCCCATTGTCAAAGGAGTCTGGTGCTTGAGAGTATGCAATAAATTGATTATTTAATTAGAGGGCTTTTTATGTAACTTTAACCTTTTCTATCAAAGGTTCTTCATTAATATTGTCAAACAATGAACATTTCCACAAATGTGCTGAAATTCAGGACACAAGCAGATACCCTGCGTTTATGAAAATAAACAAACATTGCATGATGGAACACTTTTAAAATACAAACTGAAACTGGTCTGTAATGGATTACTATAAAAATGACAACAGAAATCGAAGCCTGCTAGTTTGCGTGGCTTGCTATAGAAAACGTAACTGATCATATTTGTTTTGCTGTGTGTAGTGCTGTAGATTGATAGCACTTATTGTAGTGTTGGGTTCAGAATAGCACAACTTGTTTTAATTCAAAGTGCTTTCTCTTTTGACTTGGCTCTTGATACCTCCCCCAAAACGCACATAGCAAGACCACCTACTACATCCCAGATTCTGCTACTCCCCTCAGATGGGTGAGTGAAGCACTAGAAGTTGGTGTACTTCAAACTGTAATATCAGAGTTCACTGTGGGTGGGGAAATTGCAAAGGTGCTACAAATAACTATCTCATGAACTGTGTATGACGAACATGAAACTGCTGCACTACAACCTGCCTAAAAGTTTTCGGTTTGCAGGGTGTGCTGCAGTGAATCACATGCAACAGAATGAAAAGCAATACCCAAACGTTTAAAGTGGTGCCCTGTGAGAACTTGAGGAAGATGTCTGGAACAATGGTTTTAGCACTGGCTGACTCACCTGAACTTCCTGTTAGGCCTGAATATCCACTTGTTGCACCTGGACCTTTCTGCAGAGTCATCCCCAGTCTTTTTGTCTCCTTCCTCCTAAATTCTCTGACCAGTTTTTGTTGGCTTTAGGACAATGGGCATTTTACCACTGCTAAACAGCGCTAAAATGCATATGCTCTTTGTGTAAATTGTACTGTTGATTGGTTTATCCATAATTGGCATATTTGATTTACTGGTAAGTCCCTGGTAAAGTGCACCAGAGGTGCCAAGGGCCTGTAAATCAAATGATACTAGTGGGCCTGCAGCACTGGTTGTGCCACCCACATTAGTAGCCCTGTAAACATGGCTCAGACCTGCCACTGTAGTGTTTGTGTGCAGTTTTAAACTGCCAATTTGACGTGGCAAGTGTACCCACTTTCCAGACCTAAACCTTCCCTTTTACTACATGTCAGGCACCCCTAAGGTAGGTGCTAGGTAGCCCCAGGGGCAGGGTGCAGTGTAGGTTTAAGGTGGGACATATACGAGTGCGTTTTATATGTCCTAACAGTGAAATACTGCCAAATTCGATTTTCACTGTGCAAAGCCTCTCTCTCTCATAGGTTAACACGTGACCTACATTTAAATATCCTTAAAGCGCTGATTCTCCTTGAGAGACGATAAAAATGTGGAGTTTAGGGTCTATGAACTCACAATTCAAAAATACATCTTTTAGTGAAGTTGTTTTTTAAGTTGTTTGAAAATGCCACTTTTAGAAAGTAGGCATTTTCTTGCTTAGACCATTCTGTGACTCTGCCTGTTTGTGGATTGTCTGTCTGGGTCAGTTTGACAGCTGGGCTGTTTTGCACCTCTCTAGACAGTGACACAAAAGGGGGTGGGGTATAGCCTGCATATCCTGATGAGCCATCTGAGCTAGAGGAGAAGGAGGAGTGGTCATTCCCATCTGAAAGGACTGTGCCTGCCCTCACACAATCCAGTCTCTGACCCCGTGGTGTATGCGTCTGGGGCCTGGCCTGGCCAAGGAAGGATCTTGCAAACACTTGAGACTTTGCTTTGAAGTTTGCCAACTTCAAAGGCAGAAATGGGTATAAGACGACGACCCAAAACCCCAGACTTTTAGAATCTTTATGGAATCAAGAAGAACTGCTGCCAAGGAGAAGAGCTGAAGGAGGAGTACTGTCCCTTTGCTGTGTTGCGTTGCTGGACTGGCCTGCAGTTGCTGCTTCTGCCATAAAAGAGTGCAAAGGATGAACTTTGCTGTGTGTCCTGCTTGAGAAAGCTCTCCAAGGGCTTGGAGTAGAGATTGCCTCCTGTTGGAAGTCTTAGGGACACCAAAGACTTCAGTTTCCTCGACCTGCAGCACTGTGACCTGCCAAAACCGCACGGAGTCGCATTGCCTCGCTTCGCACTGTGACCCTGGTCTCACCGACGCCATTATCGGACGACTTCACCGAGCCGCTGCTCGCACCGCGACCTGTGGGCTCTGCACTCTGGCATTGCCTGCTCACACTGCAGCCTGTGCATCCCAACTCTGCCGCTCCTGCTGACACCAGCGCCGATGCCTGCACCATGGCCTATGGACACCGCTTGTGAGGTACACGAAGCACCGTTCCGTCCCACACCGCAGCCCCCGTCGACCAACGCCAGCATCATCAACTCCAGTGTAGTCACCAGGCATCCTGCCTGCCCTGTGACCTGTGGACACCGATTGCGAGGGTCACGAACCACCGTCCTGTTCCGCATAACTGGCTTGGCCATACTGACGACAGCGTTTCAGCAACAATGACGTTGCTGCCTGCACCGTGACCTGGTGATACCGCATGTCACATTGTACCGTACCGCAGCCCCGACACCATCCATGCCAGCGCTCCTGACTTCATCATCCCAGAGTTCGATCCGCACACGTGTGACTTCAAGAGCCTGATGACTCCTGCACCAGCTGTGGAACTGACACCATGACGTCAGCGACACCGCTCTCCGGAGCTCACCGCAAGGATCACAACGTCCTACAAATCCAAGGTACCGTTTGCGGGTCTTCCTGACACCGTAGCGGGCCCGCGACGCCACAGCCGGCCTGAACTGTTGGTTTTGTTGCTCACGACGCCGTGATAGCCTTAGGTGGAGTTATTGACTTCAAGGAACTGTATTTTTGAGTACATCTTGCAGAATTCATATTTTTATTACTTACTGTATGTTGGATTTTTATAGTTTTGGTCTTGTTTTATATAAATAAATATTGGCTATTTTTCTAAAACTGGTGTGGTGTCCTTTTGTAGTGTTTTCAATTATTACTGTGTGTTATGTGGAAATGATTTACACATTGCTTCCGAGATAAGCCTGACTGTTCGTGCCAAGCTACCAATGGGGTGAGCAGGGGTTATCTGAGTGGGTCTCTCCCTTAGCCTGACTAGAGTGAGGGTCCCTGCTTGGACAGGGCTCAAACCGACTGCCAACTAGAGACCCCATTTTTAACACCACATGTTTGAAGAACGGACCATGTTGCACCCTTAAAAAAGCCTGCTTATGGTATGTTGCCAAGGAAAGGCACTGTGTGAGCATATTGTGCATTAGGGGTAGCATGCAGTGTTAGTTTGAGTTAAGCATAACACAGATTAATACGCCAGACAATCTGTCTTATAATAACTAATAACTTCCTTAGAGACTGGATTACCAAGATTTGGTGGCGCAAAAGCAGCAAAGAATTGTTGGTTTCTGGCCTTCACAAGTGTAAAACCTGACAGCCCTTCTAAAAGCTAGTGTGAGGAGATATCCCATCCTGGGATTGGAACTTTGCAAAAAAAAGATTGGAAGTCACAAGATCTATTCACATAGAAAAGCAGTACTACATTTGGTAGTATCAATCAATCCTTATAAATCAGCCTAAATGATTCTTCAAATGATAAGGTCTGAAGTGCAATAACTCTATGTAGGAAAATGATGGCAACAAAGAAGGAATAGTTATTTATCTTTAATCCTAGTTCTCCTCCAGTGAATCTTTTCACTAAGCATAAGCACAGAATGAGAGCGAACTAGTGCCTGCCCTTAGTGCAGAATGTGGCTAGCAATGCTAGATTTAAATTGACTCATTTTAATTATATGCACCACATTTATCTTATACCCCAAAGACTGCATAGAATGTTTCTGAGGCATACCTGGGGTATGGTGCGAAGCCTGCAACGATTTTACAAATGACATGGCCATCTGATAACCTGGGAGATCACTGGACTGCAATAGTGGATAAGCTCTGTGGGGTGATGGCGTTCAGGCTCTGTACAGCATTTTAACAATGCTTTCTAGGATTGATACCCCAACCCAAAAACAGATGCAAAATACGAAATAGGTTATCTGCCCTGGGAAAGAGACAAACTGCCATACATGGTGTTAGACATGTCAGCCTTACGGTGGTCTTCCCCCAGAATTTTTGCCTCTCCTCCTCCATTTTTGCTGGACCTATTTTTGTTGGCCTTAAGACTCTGAGCACATTACCACTGTGAACCTGTAAATAAGCTGTAGTTCTGTCATGTTTAGTATCTATGGAATTAAAATGATAAATCCTCTTTAACTGTAAAGTCTGATTTATTGTTACAATTTTGAAAATGCCACGTTTTAGAAAAAGTTGTCATTTTCCTACTCTTAGCCCTGTGTGCCTGCAGACTGCATCTTTGATCACTTGTCTGGGGTGGGTGACAGCTGGGCTTTGTGTATTCCCTCTAGACAGCCAGGTGGGAGCGTGGGTGTTATTTGATAGGCCCTTATGGGCCCTCCTGACAGGATAGGAGAAAGGAGCTGAACACAACCTCACACTTACACCTGATTAGACTGTGTTATGTCCACACACCAAGGGCTTAATGACCATGTATTGTCACTCCAGCCAGATTGGAGCCAGGGGAGGAAGGAATTTCCTTGCACTTCAAAGCCAATATCTAGAAGCTTCTCCTACCTTTCAGAACCAGGGCACCAAAGTATAAATACTGGACCTCAGACACCACCACTTCAGTACACTTCTGTACCTGTGGATACTCTGCCAGGAAGAACTGCTGTGTTGCTACAAGGACTGCCACTCTGATGGACTCCAGCTGACTGGTCTCCTGATTGATGTCCCAGGGAAACAAAAGACTTCCAACCAACCTACATCTACACCTGGACTCTGCCATCTCTGAGTCTGTCCTGCCAAGTGGTGCCATCCCAGTCCTGGACCCTTGGAAGTGGGCCTAGGATGTTTACTGCAGCTGAAATGATGCATCACTGCCTTAGCACGGATCAGGACTGGCGCATCGGCCCTGTTGCGTAGATCTGAACTGGTGCATCGCCCCCACTTACTTGGATCAGAGTTGACGCATTGCATCTCCAGTACGGATCAACCATGGCGCATCACCTTTGGAACCACTGTATTTCAGACCCAACGCATCTCCACTGTTGCATGGAGAAAATTGAAACATCTTTGCTACCGCGTGGTAAGGACTGAAGCATCGCAGCCACTGCGGGGATCAACTACATTGCATGACTTCAGGTTGCTCCCCGCATCTTTGACGTTGAAGCAACCAGGATAAAAGTACTTTGGTTCAGCTGGCCCAACTGGGTCCCTGTAGCTGGCTTGTGCACCGTAGTTGTCGACCTGAACTTTTGACGTAGTCCTGGTCAGGTGTGACCAGATAGCCCCTGTTGGCGTTTTTTACTGCTAAGTGCTTTTCTAAAGATTAGTCTTTAAAAATTCATAACTCAAGTTCTACTTATTGAACGACTGGCTGCTGGCTGGTGGAGCATGAAATGAAACCATGCATTTGTCTGAGTGAAAGTAGGGAGACAGTGTGAATGTGCAGAGAGTAGTTTAGCAGGGCAAATAAATATATATGCAGAACAATTGTTGCTTTTTTGTGATGTATTTCTGTTTTATAACCCCAAACACGGTTCTTTGCAGACCAGCTTTCCTTAAATCATGAAGGTATAGAAGTACAGCTTCCTCTTAACATTTGGTTGGAACAAAGCCTCTTCCATGTAAAAATATAAGATGTTGTGATGGATGAAGGACTTGCTTCTTTTAAAAGTCTTGTGTAATTTGTAAATGTCCATATTGCAAGAGTTCAGAAGCCAAGCTAACAAGTTCTATGTTGAAGGTTGGGATGCAAGACCTGACTTCCAAACTTGAACAGGAGATCAATTTTGCACAGGAGTCTGCTCTGTTTTCATCCAAGCAGAAGTCGAGTGTCAATATACCACCACTGCCATGACCACTTTGGAGTGAAGAGAATCATCCTTGTTTTTCATTTGTTTGATTAGTACTGAGGGATCGGAGAAAACACATAGACAAACCAACTGATCAAAAACGTGTTTATCAGTGTGCATGGTTCATACTAACTGGCTGCATAAGAAAGGCATTTTTGTTGTCTGCATTTACAAATGTCTACTTCTGGAAATCCTCAAAAGATGCCATGTAGTACATCCTTGTGTAACACCATTTGTGATAGTCCTGAATCTCTCTGCTGAGAGAATCCACTGCTGTATTTGGACACCAGGTAATTGGACAGCTGTGAAGATTCCTCACAAACAGTCATTTGAAAGGCTTCTAGAGACCATGCTCTGGATCTAGTGCCTCTTTTCTTATTGATGTAATGCATCATTGTGGTATTGTTTGTTTGACCAAGCAGGGATGCCATTATGAAACTTGGAAGGAAAAATTTAAAGGCTAGATGGAAAGCTCTCAACTACAGCAGGGTAATGTGGTAAGTCATTTTTTCTGTCTACAATGCCTTACTTAAAGCTAATCATGAGGGCTTCTGAACCCAACAGTGAAGTATCTGTCACTGTGGTTTGGGAGAGAGAGTATTGTTGGAGATTGGTTATTCTGCACCTCTTACGGAGGGAGTTGATTGCATCCCAAGGGAGTGATAACTACTCTTCCCAACTGCATGAGAACTGACACTACAGGTCTTCCAGGCACTATTGCTGCAGGCTCTTTCACAAGTGGGCGTTTGGTACAAGAGAGATGCAGGATGTCATTGACCTCCGAAGAAATGACATTTTGACTGGCTTCAGACACAGTTAATGCCTCTATAAGCCAATTGTCTAGGTGGGGATAGATGAAATTTCTCACCCTTCTGAGATGTGCTGCTACCACTACCATGCACTTTGAAAGGGTTTATGGTGCGGACTCAAGGCTGAAAGGAATAGCTCTGTTTTGTTAGCGTACATTGTGCCCCAAAGCTGCAATTCTTGATGAGTATATGAAAATATACATCTTGAAGATCGATGGCACGCATCCACTACCCCAACGGAGCAGAAGCTATCTTTAGTGAAGTACCAACACTGAAACCCTGACTCTCTTTATGTACTTGCTTGCTGTCCTGGGGTTTAGATTGGTCCCAGCTTTCAAACTATGAAGTAAATGGAGTGAACTCCCTCTCCTTGTTGGGGTTCAGGAACCAGTTACCCTGCATTGTTGAGCAAGAGGGTGCAGACCTCCAAACCACGCAACCCTTTATGGTATGAAGATGTTTTCTTTGGATGGGTGGATGGATAGAGATGACTGGAAGCTCAGAGAATGGCCATTTTGCACAATATTAAGCATCCCTCGATCTGATATTTTTTGTACTTGCAGATAATTCCTGATGCTTCTCTCTACCAGAGTGGCAAACAATAAAGGGGCAAGTGAATATTCCATGGTTGGTTGGTATGATTTTCTGTACCAGCTGAAGCTGGAGTTTGATGGCAAAAATTTCCTTTTGTATGAGCAGGAAGAACTTTTGATGTTGCTGCTGTTGGTGGTACTGTTGTGGTCATTGAGGGGGCTTGAACCCTCTGTTGCTGTTAATACCCGAGCGAAGGCTTATAATGGAGTTTCCTTTACTCCTTATCTTTATCAAGACTCACAGCTTTGGGAGCTTCACACTCTACCTTCATGTGCTGCATCTTGTCATCTGAATGGGCCCAAAACTGCAGTTCCAGAGAATGGCAGATCTGGTTTGAGGTTGCAATGGGTGAACCATGAAGAGCGACAACAGGCCAGCCCATGACAGTAGCAATGGGTGGCAATCAACAGTAGCTCTAATGACTTAATTGCAGACCATCATCCTCTTGTAGTACCTATGAAAAATCCTGCCTGGCTTCATGAGGTAATTTCTCCTGAAAACTTTGGATTGTCTACCAAAGGGCCATATCATATCACCCGAGCTGGGCAGTGGCACTTGCAGCCTTCAAGACAATTACTAGTGTGCCTCCTACCAATCGTATTCATTGTCTTGCTCTCTTTTGCAAAAGGTAATGTTGAAGATGGTTAAGTGAGATGATAATCCCCTACAGCAGCAACTATGCTGGATTCAGAAGGAGGCTCTGCCCACAAGAAGAAAGGGTCTTGTTCAATCAGCTTATGCTTGTTCTGTAAGCACACTGAAGCAGACCTTGGTGTGGCTGGAATGATAAACAATTCCATAGAAGGTTCTAGCGGTACTAAAACCAAAGGAAGCAAAGGATGATCAGAAGAACAGTGGTGTATGGTCTCAAAGTTTGGAGAAGTCTTTGACGGAGTCGTCAGGACAGGAATATTAAGCTTTGTAGCACCTCTCACCAAGACTTATTTGAATGTTTTGATTTATTCTACAGGAGAAAGTATTACTAGGGGTGAATCAGGAACAGTTGGTGGATACTGATGCACTGAGCAAGATGAAGAAGAATATGAGGAGCCCGTGTGAAGAGGTGATCTGAGTGGTGAAATCTGGATTACCAATGTGACACCTTGTGGACCTTAAAGGGTGATCTCTACTGCACTAAGAACATTCAGAACTCAGAGTTATGGATCTACCTTTTGACCACCTCGGAATTCTGCTGGTGGTAAAGGAGCCTCAGTAGAGGGAGGAAGTGAAGCAGGATGAGGCAGCACAGGTGCAGGCCCCATCAGTGTTGGAGCCAAAACAAGTGGAGGGGCTGCTGGTGGCATAGATGGTATTGGTACCGCAGGAAATAGCCAGGGAAGACTATCTACTCAAGAATGTGAGCAGAGGCAAAGGATAGCTTTACCACTGGTGAGACTGCCCTAGACAGTGATTTAATACGGGAGTAGCCAGAGTCTGGCATACATGACACCCTCCACTTCTTCATTCCATTCACCAGCTGGAAAGACATGCTAGGGAGGTATCCCTCAACATCAAGTCTCTTCTTAATGTCTCCAGAGCCTGTGTTAGGGTCTGTTTGGGCTTTATTTCTCCCACAAAGGGGACATTTCACAAAAAGGGATGTCAT